>NC_139050.1:24028555-24628555 GCF_965140915.1 Aythya marila | reverse complement strand
AGTTTCCCTGTAACCTAATGGTACTTAATCCTGCCCAATTCTCAAGCCTGTATTTACCAGAGCAGCAAAGGGATTTGTAGCCTCTCCAGCATTTATTGCATCCTGGCCCCTTGCTGCAGCACTGGCACCAGTTCTGGCAAGGTAATAAGCTTCAATTCCCGGTGTTTAAAAAAAAAAAAAATTATTATAATCCAAAAAGTGGAAATCTACACATGCCATCCCGCTGAGCAAAGTAGAGTCTGAAGTATGCTGAGGGTGATCCAAAACTTGAGAGTTTTTGGACTGGCTTTCAGCCACAGCAATAAATTGCAATTCATAATCTGCTAATATAGTGCCAAATCATGGCTGGGTTCTCAGTTTAATTTATAAAGCAACTATTTCAGTGATGTGTAAGGGGTATTTTACATGCTGGAAGCATTAATGCTCATTGTGTGCATGATTTGCTGTTTCAGTATGGTGCAGTCAATTCATTCCCCTTCAATGAGCATGTAGAATTAAGAGCTGACAGAAATGAAAGTGTGTAAAAGTGGGAGGAGCCTTCTAATATTCACCCATATTGCTGCACAGATTTTCCAATTACTTCTTTAAAACTGTTTTGCTGGAGTTGAAGTTGTGAACTCCATGGGCCAGAAGTAGAAATTGTACAAATTACTTCAAAGCAGAAACATGATATATGAGGAAATATGTTCTGTATTTATATTTTATTGAAGTCTTAAAAGCTGAAGTCACATTTAAGTTGGTTCATTGCAATTTTTTTAAATGGAATATAACTAATGTATTATCTGCCAATCTGCAGATGAGGAGAGGAAAGGACTCACAGCATCCTTAGCTGCTGAACCAGTTATTCGTCACACCAAAAGTCTTAGGACAAAGTCAAAATTCCCATTAATTCTTAAACAGCTCAGAAAGCAATGGAAGAAAAGCCCCACCTGGTCATTTCACGGGGAAGTGGTGATTTTTCAAATTATTTTTCATAGCAGAACCATAATTTTACACATCTGACCAACCTCAGCTAATCAGGAACGAATCGTGATGCATTCGACACATTTGAGGTAAATTAGGGATCACCATCTGGCAGACAGATTCCCTTAAAATTGTTCTCCTTTTTTAATTAAAATATGCTTTAATTAAAAGCAGACATGTCAAGAAGTGCTGTGCGTCAATTACTTTAGTGACAACAGTTTCCATTTCTGGAGGGGCACATGCACTAGGAAAGGATTTTTTGGGGGTGATATTGTATGAGATCAGGACAAGCATGGGAATAGCCTACTTCCCCTAATCTTATGGCACATTAGCATAATACGTAATATAATCAGTGACCGTTTACCAGAACCCAAACTAAACAGGACTTTAGGGATATTACCAATCAGAAATTGTAACTCTGTGTTTTGCTATCTTGATCTCAAGTGCATGAGACTAAAAGTGAGGGGGATGGATTCCCAGAGCTCCAACTGGCTATAAAGGGAGTAGTGTGTGGGGAAATGTGCTTTGGACACAAACTATGACCAAAATTATTAAGACTGTGTGACATTCCTAGCAACCAAATGTGATTTTTTTACACATTCCATTAATCATCCGCATGCACAGTGGCTGCCCACGCAAATAAGAGCTGTACATGGAGATGAGGCAGGGATGTATGTACGTTCTGACATGCATCATTTTCAGAAAATTTTCTGTTAGGTCTGAAACTCTGCAGCAACATCCCCATTTCAGGCTGGCACGGGATGCTCCGTACCAACTGCAGGGAGGGTGCATAAATGTGTGAATGTGTTTCTACAAACATCAGGATTATGCTATTTTTTTTAAATAGTGTATAAATTATTCTTCAACAAACCACAGAAGAGTGACCTCATCTCATCAAAACATTAATGTTTGTGCTCTCCTGCTGTGTTTTATGGCTGACTGCAGTAGGCTCTAGGACACAGTGGGGCTCGTGTAATGCCATCCTCCCAGCTTTGGTCACTGTGGTGATGCCCAAGCAGCTAAGCTCAATGCACTTTCAGATGTGCCATTGTCATCTTTATCTCAGCCCACCAGCTGTGAGTTTCCCACGTTTTCTGTGCTGTGGTCATCACAGTGTTAATTAACCCTTCATCTCTCAGAGCAGGGAGAAGATAACGCAAAGGGCAAGCTGAGGCTGTTGGGAAGGGAGGCTGCCCACTTGCTGATGTGTTTAAGGCAAGTGCTGTATGCCTTGAGCAATTAGCAGTTTATTTCAGCAGTTCCTTTTGAGAAAGAAAGCTTAAAATATCCTTAGTTGAATTAACAACCTTATTTATTGTTGGTGGCACCAGAGTCCCGAAATAAGATGACCTAGATGTCATAGCCTGGACGCAAATTTTTGAGAGCTGGCAATAGGATTTATTCATTCACCAAATGACGATTTATAGCCTTTGGAAAAAACATGACAGAAAATATTAAAATCCAATTTGTTCATCAAGTATCCTGGTGCAAACAACTGATCTACTGGTGAGAGAGGGGGGGGATTAGGGATGTTAAAAGCGGAGCTATTACAGTTTAATCTTCCTCACTAGCTGAAAAGGTTTGAACGTGGAGTTATATTTATTTAAATGTCCCTCAGAGCTCAGATACCTTCCCTGTTCCTCCTTGTGCAAATAGTATTCCATCTTCTCATTTTAGGAGAGTGAAGCTAATAAAAAGAAATAATTTTAGAAATATTCTCTGTTTTAAAATATTTTCTTACTTAATTACTTGGGGTCTTCAGAGTAACAAGGTATTTAAATACTCATGAGAAACTTTACGTATTCAATTTACTTCATACCTGTTGTTCTGAAAGCATTTTACGTATAGATACAGAAAGGGTTTGTGGAGCTCTCTTTTCTTTAACACACTTGCATTTCTCTCCCTGATGCATTAATGTATGAGGGTGTCTGCCTTGTTTCTTGTTTGTCAGGCAGATCTGCAGTACTGTTGTAGTAGGTCCTCCGCCTGCATGGCAGTGGCATCTTTTCACTTGCGGATGATTCTTCTTGTACCTTTCATAATTCTCCAACATTTCTGCATGGATCAGAGGTAAGGAGGTGGCATTTCTAAACTCTGAGGAGTTTAAGAAAATCAATGATTTATCACCAGTGGTTCTTTGATGTTGGCATGCTCAGAGTTCTTTGCATTTTCTCTTAAAAGACAAAAAGGGCAAAGGTATTTTCACAAAAGTATCAGACCCTTTTTTCCTTTCTTTCATAAAGTTCTGAAATATAGGGCATGAATCAGTGGCATTGGAAACCAATGAAGATATCTGTCTTGTTGAGCAGGCTGACGAGATGACTCAGACAGCAAGAAATAGTTATATCAGAACAGAGTGAACAAAAGGCATCCATCTTGTCATTATTACTCAAGAAAGTGATATTATGTGTCATCAGATTATGCTTTCTGAAGAGCTCTGAAATTCATTTAGCAGACGCAGGCCTTGGAAACTTGGAAACCACCTTTGGAGCCCATTTCTCATCCCTCTTCCCTCCCTCCGTTAGGGCTCGCCTCGTCCTCTACCTCTGCACAAATTTCTTCCCTCCCTGCACCCCTCGTGCACAAGTGAATTGTCAGGGGGAAAAGAGCCACTGCATCCCTTGAGTGAGGTACAGGAAAGAGTCTGAGTCTGCCCCACTAGTGGATTTTCGCTTAATACCTGAATGCAGCCCACAGTGTGACAGGTAAAACCGCATGGAAATTGTTAAAAAACATGAGGAGAAAAATACTGTTTTCAGAGCTGACAGCACAATGCTACTACTCAGTTACCAGAAAGTCAGTTTGATAGCCAAAATTGAAGTGTGCAGGAGAAGCAGAAATTGATGGTTGCATGGGCGTCAGGGAGGCTGGGGTTTTAACCTGCTAGAATACCTTCATTGCATGAAGATTTTTTATCTTTTCTTTGGATCATGTCCAAAAATATTCCACTTTTTTCATTGTGATTGGTGATTTTACAGTTGAAAAGTTTTGGTTTTAGTATATAAATACTAAAGATATAGCACATTTAAAAAAAAAAAAAAAATATGGCTCTGTTGTCCCTTCAGTAACCCAAAATGTCTTCTGCAAGCGCAAAGAAAAAAAAAAAAAAAACTGCAAATCAAGAAAACCTGTATGAAATTGAGATTAATAGGAACAACACATGAGCAGAAGAGGTTTAAGTGATTCAGGTGAGAAAATCCCCTCGTTACAGGCTGGAGAGACTAGCCGGGGTGGTCAGCATGGAGCTTTCCCAGTGCCTGGCAGTGGGATGGTGTTGGACCAGGGCTTGGGATGAGTTCTGGGATGTGCTCCCCTCCAGCATCCTCCTGCCTCTGTAACACGGAGATCTTTCAGAGCAAGCTGACCTTGCCTGGTGGCTGGCAGGCAGCTAGACGTCCCACATTTAAGTAGCTAAATTAAATGATGTCAAAGCCCTTCTGTGTGCAGCTTGGTAACTGGGACAAAGAAACCAGAATTGGAAATTGTAGCTCCTGCAGCTTTTAAAATGTTTGCTACGCTCAGCAAACTGAAAAAGCTGAATTAAACTAATAAATAAATAAAAAACAGCTGGTTTCAGTGATCAGCAAACTGGACAAGGGTATGGCCATGGTGTGGAGGTGGGGAAGGTGCAGTGAACCTCTCTGATCCTAGACATGAAACCTAGAAAAATGTTTCCACAATGATACTAAAATCTTAATAACCTGTCAAACGTGCTGTTCAGAAGACATTTGGAATGAAAAATAGCTCAAAGATTTCCAGCTGAACAATGCACAGTTCATTATACATCCATCAAAAGCCAAACTGAAAGTTAATTTAGCTCAAGTCGCTCTGCTGATGAAAGCCAGAGCCTACCTTTTAATGTCAGAGGCGAAAACTGGTGGCTTCAGCTATGACTTCCTCCTCGCTGCCCTGTGTACAAGGAGTGTAGCAGTGATTATGCTAAGTTCAGGGAGAGATAAGTCTGGCTGGGAGTGACGAAGTGCTGGAAGGTGCTGCTGTTTCTAGAAATAACTGCTACCTAAATGCACAGATGATGGAGGGGGAGAAACAAGAAAGGAGAGAAAAGCTCTGTGAACTGCTCTGTTAACTGCTTCATGGACCTGACAGGTTTAGCTTCAGAATCACACTCCTCAGGCACCCCTCAGGCAATCCTTTTGGACAACCTCATTAGCAAAAATTGATCCTCTAAAATATAGAACTGACACTAAACAGAAGAGAAATGCGGGAAGAAGTCAGCAGCCATCGGGAATGGCATCGATACAGCGGTTCTGCTGCATGTCCATGATGCTGGCTCAACCTTCCCAGCAGCACAAGCCCCATGAGCAGGGCAGCCAAAATTTGTGCTGTGTGTGACCAGGGGGGTTGGTCCCAGGTGTTTCAGGCTGGGCATCCTTCTTGTGGGTGCTTTTGGAGGTGCTTCCAACTATCAGGCGAACGGGGTTGCCTCTGAGGATGGAAAATCCATGCCCTTCCCTCTTGTTACATTTGCAAAGTCTCTCGAGCTTTGCATTTCTGCCTGGTGTCATGGTGTTTTACTTGCAAGTCGTTCCTTTGGTTTGGGAAAGCTGGTGTGGTCATGGAAATATTCTTGCTTTTCCTTAGAAGTGGCGTGTTTGTTTATAACAGGGACTTCTTAGCAGACCTGCTATTAAAGGAAACAGAAATTTTAGATCCAATTCAAAGACGGTTTTAGTGAGAAAACTAAGAACAGAAGCAGACACACTCCTTGGTTATCCCATTAAGGGCAGCGGCAGATCTCTGAATGCTTCAGTGCCGTAAGCCCCAAAGATAACTTCTGCAAAGGGAATCTTTAGCAAGGCGGCACGGACAAACCGGTGACTTACCTCTTTGTGTAATTAAAAGCTGCTATCTCTAAAGTCTTTGGCAGAGAATAAATTAGGTGGGGACCTAGGAGAGGAAAGAGCCATTACACTTTAAACAGGAGGCTACATTTCTGAAGTGCACAAGTAGTTAATTAGGATGTGGAAGCTAATCTAACAAAACAGGGGAAGATTAAATGAAGGTGCTTCAGCTGCAGATGAAGCCAGGAAATTTGAACTCCTGAAAAAGTACAAATAAAATATTAACGCTGAGGTTGCATTCGCCACCCGCAGCCTCACCGTGCCCAGGGGGAAAATATCCAGAGCAGGGCTTCCTCCTTCCTTCCCGCTTTTCCCTCGCCAGCTTCCAATTTTCTTTTCCCCAGATTGTTGCTCTTTGTTTGTACACATGGGACACGGAGATAGCTAAACTTACGATGAAATCTCCTATTAGAGTGCTTGTAGATATGGTGCAAATTAAGGGTTTGTGCTACGCGTTGCGTGTGAATGATCCTGCCTTCTGAATAGAGCCTGCCTTGGGCTCTTGCTTTATAATAAAGATATTGGAGTAAGAAGCTGATTTAGTTCCAGCGCACAGTATTAGGTACAGTACACGCTATATTTCAAGAGATAAACTACAGCTAGTGATGACTCATCCCCACTGCAGCAGTAATTATAGTTCAGCCAGAAAAGATGTAACAGAATTAATTCAGGAATGTTTAGCCTGAAGGCATCTGACAGCATTTAGAAAACGTGTGAAATGTATTTTCTTTGGGCAGCGTTTTTAGCATGAAGGCTTTTTGCAGATTGGCTAATCTGTGTGGAATGACCTAAAAAAAAAAAAAAAAAAAAAAAGGTTTCCCACCTACCCAGCCCCAAACCAACTCTTTTTTTCTGCTTTTAATGGCATTTGCCATCCTCTGACCACGAGCATGAGCAGCAGCCCGGGGCGGGTTGTCTGCAGCCCCTGATACAACTAAGTGTTTTATGGGCACAATTAAGTGTCTAATATCTACAGAAGCCTTACCTCTGTGCTATGTATTTTTGTGCTAGATACTTCCCTGTTTCCTACATAAATTAGTTGGTGACTGTCTTAGCTTTGCTTTTCAGTAGGATCTTAATTACACAATAGACGGAGCACAAAGCCTTGTCTCGGTGGCCTCCCGACAATGGAAATCGGTGATAAAATGCATTAAAGCCTTCACTGGTATTGTTTACACATTTACAGCAGCGGTTGTGGTCTCCAGTGATAGAAAAGGCAATAAATAAAAGCTGTTAGGATTGTTCTTTTCATTATCATATGATTTTATAGCCGTTGGTGCCTTAACCATCCATGCATAAAATTGACTGATATCACTCGTAATTACTGGAAATAACTACTCTTAATTCTCCCGACCGGTAGTTAAAGCTTTATCTGACTCAGGGAGCCCACCAAGATGGGAAAAAAGAAGCCAGAAGGAGCCTGCAAGTGTGCAGGTGACGGCAGCAGGCAGGCGGGTGGGTGTGAGCCCAGGCACACTGCAGAGGGAAGCGGGGGCACGGGCAGAGCCCCCTGCATCACACACAGTCTGACGCTCAGGGCTTGGGGCTTGCTAGGTCTGCCTGGAAAAGCAGTGGAGGATTTGGTTTTTAATGAAAAAAAAAATAGTTTTCTAGGAAGAAAGCTACTTTCTATGCATAGTTTCCATTTTCTGTTGAAAAAAATCAGGAATTGCATTTTTTTTTCCTAGGCTTTTTAAAGAAAATTTAGGAGTACAAATAAACCCCATCATCATCAGCTTTTCACCAGCCTTCCCAAAGAAGTCTCCTTGCCTTGTACTTGGAGTAATTGCATTTGCGGTTCTTTCTGAAGTAAAACGTTGAGATGTTTTCACCCTGACACCATCCCAGTTCAAGTCAGGACCATACGCTGAAATGAGGGTGAAGCTTCCATCAATTCCCTGGCAGACCATAACTCTTTGTCATTGCAGATTCATCCTTGGATCTGTTTTATGGCTGATGAAGAAGGTCTGATCATTCTAATTCATTGATTTGTTTCTACCTTATCTGTGACTTTGATATAATCATCGTAGCTTTCCATCCTGATAAAACTGCAATGAATTAGCCAGATAATAAAATTGCTTAAATGCAGATTTATTTATTTAATCTATTTAACCATGCTCCCTGCTGCCTTATTCCTCCCTGCAGAAGTATATTCCCAAGGAACATTGCATATGTATAAGATACACCAGAAAGGAGACTTAAATCTGCAAAGCTATGTAAAGTGTATTTTAGTTTTACCTTTCACACAGTCAATCACGCCTGAAAGTGCAGAAATTGTTATAGACCAGCCAGAGATAGACAGTGTCTTTTTTTTTTTTCTTTGCTGCTTTAAAGTCCTCTCAGTTATACAGTATTTTATGAAAAAGTGATGTCTCGCTAGTCAACATAAGGAATGTGGAGACATACTTTAAAGAGTTTACTTTAACAGTTATGCATTTAAATTGTTCCATTAGAGTGGACGTGCTTTCCCCTCCGCCGATAAAAATCAGTCTTAAGAGAGCAGTGTAGGCTCTTCAAGGAATTATTTTTGCTATTTCAAAGCATAATCTGATACCCATTTTATGAAAACAATGATTTTATACAAATGAAGCAGTCTTCAGTTTAACCTTTCTGGCCACATATTTGTTTTCTGTGATTGCCATGTGATGTTATCATCTATTATTACAGATTTACTGAATAAATGAGTTAGCAGCAACTTGATCAGGCCCTGAAGGCACCGTATGGATCCAGACTTCTCGATTACCCGCCCCTCGTTGCTCTCTACCAGCCAGCAGCAGTCACCAGGGTGCAAATAGTTATTCTGAGCATTGAAAAATAGAGGTGGGATATACAACATTCTCCTGCAATGGCTTTTGTCTATATAAGAAAATAACAGGAGCTGAAATAGGAGAAGACAGCTATTTAATACCTGTAGTATTCAGTTCTGCTTCCATTTCTAATGAATTTAAGAGAAATTTAAAGTTGGGATATTAAAAACCTCTCACAATAATTCATATGATCATAAAGATATCGATACCTCAGAAATACCTCTACAGAAGTCTGAAGCAAGACTCATTACAGGGAAAGGTGATATTTGCAGGACTCTGAAGTAAATCTCTGATGCCAGATACAGACTCTATTCACTGTGTCCTCCATAGGACCCAAAATCTTCTGGGCTGCTTGGTGGGTAGCAGCTGGAAGACAGCTCTAGAACTCTTATTTCTGTAAAAAAGAACAGGGGAGAAAAACAGTTGATATTTCTAATTACCACTTATAAATATATTAAAATAGATTAAAACAGTTACAGACAGGATCCAGTATTTAAAAGGAAATAAATCAAACCTGCATACTTTGTATTTGCTCAGTGACAGCTAGAGCCTGCCACGGCATTTCAAGTCAGCTAGCTCAGTCATGCACAGTCCTGAATCCAGACTTTGATGGTCCCACTTCTTTGCCTTGATGTTATTCACAGCAATCAGTGTGAAAGCGATGTGCAAAGCCAGCTAGACCTTCAAAAAATTGTTAGTGTAAAACTCCATAGAGAAACCTGTAAATTAAGGAGGAGATCAAAGTAAGATATGGCAAAATAAGGAGAAGCACATATTTTTGATCGTGTTTTTCACCGGGTTTTAATTTGAGTCAGTGGTCAGGACCTCATGCGCCCAGCCAGCATCAGGGGCAATAGCATTGGGGCATTCCAGGCACACACAGGACACAGCCTGCATGCATGGAGACGTGTGCTCACATCCCTGCAATCTTCCCAACAATTCCCCTTATCCCCCAGTTCTCAGAGGAATTTGTAAGCCATTTAAAACCGTCAGTGCGTGCGAAGGAGTTCATGCAGCATCAGCCAGCACATGTTTTAAGAAATAGGTGTCTGAGCTTGTTCGTGCCCTGGAGAAGCATATTTCTGCAGAGCTAAGGAAACAGTACCTGATTCTTCAGACTTTGGGGCTCCAGCAACCTGAAGAATGCTAATTATGTCTCTGACTGCTGCTCATCCAGAAAGTGATCTAATTGAAGGTCCCTTTTTGAACCTCGTGCTCCCTGTGTGCCTGGCAGTGCCAACTTTCAGACAGCATCCTGGTAGGCACCTCTTGTCTTAAATCAAATGAAGGCAAACCTGTAAGCTGCCACTTTACAAAGCTTCCCAGGAGGTTTGCTCCAGATTCGGCAGCCTTTTTTTGGAAAGCTGCTGTTTGTGGAGGTGGAAAGCAAAGCAACCTTTCCCAGGGAAGCCGCTGCAGTGCTCAGGCCCCAGATACCCTCTGCTGCCTCTTGGGGCTGGCTGGCCCTGGCTGGTGTGATGGGTGGCCTGCTGTCTTCTGGCTGTCCCCATCGGTGTTCAACATGGCATGTGGCTTTCCTGCATTCATCTACGTAGCCTGTTGGCATTGTTACTCTTTGATTTATCCTCATTTTCTCTTTCTACCTAAGAAGCTATTTGGAAAATAGATTTATTTTTAAGTATCTATGTCTTTTGATTTGTAGTTCTAATTACAAATAACAGCTTGATGTGTCACGTTAAAATGATCATCCTGACGAGTAAATCACAAGGTTCAAATACCAAAGATCTTTCTCTCCAAGAACAGCATTTTCTGGGAAAGAAAGTGTAGAATTACATTGAATGATCATTTTCATTGCTGTGAGAAGTACGGCAGCATCCTCTGTGCTCTCCCAGTAATGTAGTCACGGCAAATAGCACTGACTTCACTGCTGGCACTCTCTCCGTGATTTAACATCATTCAACATCAGCCCAAATATTGAATGTTTTGGATTTTTATTTTATTTTATTTTATTTTATTTTATTTTATTTTATTTTATTTTAGAAGAAGAACTCTCTCTTTTGAGATGAGGTACCAGGAAATGTGCTGACCTTCAATTAAGAAGGTTTAAGACAGGGCAGCGTTGATAACTTTTGTTGGCCAGCTAAGCTGAAAAATAAAACAGTCTTGTCTGACAGGGATGACATAGTTAAAAAGCTGCAAGTCAGAGCACGTGGCCATGCTTTAACATGACTTGAAAACAAAAAATTCATAATCAAAAACCAACTAGTTTTGAAAAATTTGCTCTTGTTCTGTGCCAGCATGGACCTTTCAGGGTTTTCCATGCATGGGAAGAAAAGAGGGGGAGAGGCTGAGACCCTCAGGGGCTGAGAGTAGGAGCCAGTCGGGACTGGGGACACACGTGTGGGGTCTACGACTCAAAGACATCGTTGTGCTACTCACCGTGGTGGCTGCTGTGACTCTGTGATATTTCCTCTTTACACAGCCTCTGCAAGAGCAACCTCCTACATTTTGGCCTTGGAGTTTATTTTAGCTGAATAGGTCTCCTTCCCCACTTGAACAGTAAGCTCCCTGAGTTTATCTTTTAATTATACTCGCCGAATGGTGGTGGTTTTCTTCGCAGAAATATGAACCCCAATGCAGACAATGTGTTACCCGGCGTAAAGGCCTGCCTCAGAAGCAAGGCACACTTTGCTGGCTTTTAAAGCACTTAATTTGAATCTTTTGAGATACCGGCCAGAGGAGAAATAATTTCCTATAATCTGACTCAATTTCCATAAGAGCCAGGTTTACTGAAGCATCCTGTGCTGGGGGGAGGCATGCAGCCAGCCCAGCCAAGCAGAGGAAAGGCAAATTCCTCCTCCTGCATGATAAGGGCCTCCTAAGGGTGCTCCCCAAGGGACAGCATCTGCCAGCGGGGGAAAAGGAAAAAACTAAATGCCACACGCTTTTAAATAAACTGGGTAGTATTTCTGAGGAGGTTAGTTGGTGTTAGCACTGCGATACTGGCACTGCGTTAAGTAGTGGATGTCTCAGGACGTGTCCCAAAAGACCTTCCCTCTCTGCAGTGGAGACCTAGGCATTCCCAGCAGCTCGGTGCTATCCAGTTTTATCACCTCAGCCTTTGGAGCAATGAATGCTTGCCTAATTCAGCAAATAACTCTGGGCAGAGCCACTAAACAGGAGGCTATAATTTAGGCAGTGCTGTTTATACAGCATTTTGCCAAGGATCGACCCAAACCTGGTTATACAGCAGCCATTACCAATTGCAGCTTGCAGATGAATGAGAAGGCAAAATTTAAAGGCTTCAGTGGGGCTTCAGTGCCTGGTGCCTTCTCACTGCCAAATACCAGGTCTCAGCAATCTCCCCCCAGCAGCAGCAGCAAGCCAACAACTCAGAGGCAAGCCCCCAGCCCGCCCTGTGCTCCGCCAAGGAGTGTCGTAGTGAGCGTTTTGATTGTGAAAAAGAAAAGGGAAAAAAAAGGGAGAGAGAAAAAAGGCATGTATGAAGAGTTATGACTTTTTGGTTGCCATCTACCTTTGATTTCCAGACTAATTTGTTTCTGGGGGTTATGAGTTTCACTTAGATGGAGGATATGCTCTAAATCAATCTGATGGTTTTGCCAAGATCTTTATTTAAAACCTTACCCCTTAAATTACACAGCAGTTACCTGACAGAAAGATGATTGAATTAATGAGGGATTATTACAATATTCTTGATTTGAAAAATTAGAAAACAACACCTCCCTCTGTCCTCGGGAGAGCTGGCTGTTTCATTAACAATTAATAGAAAAAATTGACACTGTGAGAGCTGCAGATCATGCTTACTGTGAGCAATATAAAATAGAGAGTGTTAGTCTCAAATATATTTAAAGTAGTTTCCCCTGAACCTGCCAGCTCTCATTTGAAAAGGTTCTGTGTCTGCCTGCTATTTTGTCAGGCAGTGTATGGAGAAATGGAAACCAGCAAAGTAAATTGCTCTTTTTTTCCCCCCTGGTGATAAAAAAGTCATTACCATGAAGATCATTTATCTCTCTGAACAGATATTGTATTGTTTGTTGAGTTTCTTTCCACATAACTTTCCCGGGTAGGGCTGTGGCACTTAGGGTAATCCCAGATACTCCACTCTCAGCTGTTATTTATCGTTTCAATGATAGCCATCATTTTACTGAAGCCAACTTGAAACTGGCTTCCTCCATGGGAAGCTCGAGCGATGTGAGCATCAGGCTCCCAGCCCACTTCAACCCAGGAGAGCTGGGCTGTGCGTTCACTGCTCCATCACCCCTGTGTGTCCACCACCCACTCAGCTGGCCCTGTGTCCCCAGGGTCAAATCCATGGGGGGGAAGTGGGACCAGAGGGTCTCACCAGCACCAGAGCAAATGGTGTCTGTGGAAGATGCTCTTGCCTCTACCACCCATCAGAGCTACAAATTCTGTAGAGTCTGGCTTAGGGAAGAAAGCAATATACTCCAGATTTTAATATTTTTCACTATATTTAGTGTGTGTATGTATATATATATATATGTGAGCCTTTTTTATTAAAAAGAAAGAAATAGATATTACGTGTTGTTTGGTGCCTTGCATTTTGTGTTTGCCCCTGAGGATGTGATAACTCCATGACAGTGAATCCTGACTCAGGAATGGAGGCTTGTTGGAGGACTGCTATTTTCGGTCAGGCACTAAGGCTTGTTATTGATAGCATAAGAAAAAAAAAAAGAAAAAAGAAAAAAAAAATAGAGAAAAAGGAGACAAAAGGGAGAAAAGTCCTGTGGCTATGAAAAAGATGAGAAGTCACTGATCAGCTGCGTCACTATTTTGGAGGTGTTATCTGATGTCTCTGGGCTCCATGCTGTGATCAGACGTCTGTGAGCAGACAGGGACAACTCGCCTCATATCTCCTGGACATCATGTCCATGCCTGAGCACAGGCAGGTGATAGGTGCTATCATGAATCGCTTTGTGCTTTCTTTTTTTAATATTTTATCTATTCTGCTATGCAGATAAATTCTAGTATCTGTCAGAGGAGTATTTATTGGCACAGATGTGCTGCCCACAGGCAGCTGCACTATGCACCCAGGCAAGGGCCGTGGCCGCAGTTCTTCACAAAGAAAAATCCCTTGATCTGAAGCCCTTGATCTGTGTGAAAGCTGGACTGGTAGAAGGTTTTGATGCAGGGTAGCTTTCCTGGGAAATTTGTAAAGGTGCTGGCCCGTATTTGCATTATTCCTTTTTAGCGCGGTAGAATATATTTTGACTCAACCTTGCCAACATAACCACCACAAATTGTAACGATGGTGTATGTGCCTTGTCCTTGCTGCAAGCACATTTGCACTGCCTGTTCCAGCAGCAGAAGGAAGCAGTACCATCAGGTCTCCAGATCCACCTGCTTTTTAACAGGGAAGGCACAAAAATGCCTGGAATTGATTTTTCTCTTCATTACTGCAAAGAGAAAGGGCTCAGCAGAGTTTCTGTGGAGAAGGGAAGGAAATTTCTTTCAGAAGTATCTCCAAATCTGTGAATAAAATGTTCTGTCATATCAGCAAATAGTGCTACCTGTTTATGGGAAAGACTTCTGCTTCGGCTCTGAAGGATTTAAAAATATTTTCAAGCCACAGCTTTTACACTCGCTGCAAATTATTAAATTTCCATGGCCTGTGACAGTGCATTTGATCAGCGTGTTTGATGTCTGACCATAAAAGTGGCAGTCAAGGATTTTTCCAAGGGAATTTCTCATGTTGGTGCACGGGTGCAGCAGTACCTGGGCACAGCGTATCGGTACCCACCTGGTCCACCTGAGATGTTTCCTTCAATCTGAACAAGAATAGGAATCGCTCAGTCGGCACGTCCTGCACATGTGCACGCTGTTAATGAGCAAAGGACCCTGCCTGGAATAAAAAAGGCTCACGATTAAAATAAAAGATTTGTCAGACCCTTGGGGACACCGTGCCAGAGGAACAGGTCCTGGGGGTCACCAGTCTCTGAGGGGTGGGAGGACACTGGTAGGAGGTGGGAGCTGCTCTGCTCTGGCTAGGAGGGCTTTGGGAGGAGTGGGGGGCAAGGGGAGAAATGGGGGATGAGGGGAGAAGTGAGGGGCAAGGGGAAAAGCCGGGGGTGAGGGGAGAATTTGGGGGTGAGGGGTTTGTGGTTCAGCCTGGGAGCACTGCTCCTCTGCAGCAGCTGTCCCTCTGCCTGAGCTCACTTTGCATTCAAGCCAGCAGATCAATTAAAAAGTCACAGGCTGCTTTTCTGCTATTCACATTCATTAAAATTAGGCTACTCCGTTCCTATCGTATTAATCTTTAAGGGAGTAAATCGATGCTGTATTTTCACTTGGGCGTGATGTCTGGTAGGCTGAGCATTCGTGCTGCGTGCCCTGCACCGGCTGTGCTCACCTCTCCGGGAGGTACCTTATATCTGAGGGCCGGGGGCTGTAAGTGCCTCCCCATGCTATTCATTTCTTTTTAATACACGTATAAACACACAAACAGAGTTGTTAACATGTGAAATGCAGAGCAGATGAAATCACGCTTCAATTTCATCTGCCTCAAAAAAACAAACTCAAACCCGCCGCCCTCGCGTGCTCTGTTGCTGCGTTTTCCCTCGGAAGCTGCCGCCAGCCCAACGCGCATTTTTCAGAGCTTCCCTTCCCACCGGCCTCCCTCCGGGAGCAGAAGCACCACGTCCCAGCATCGCTGCCTTCCTGCTGAACATGTCAGCAGGCAGACGGAGCCCCCGTGTGCATCCCCGGTGGGCTCACAGGGACGGCAGCAGTGGGAGCCCCCAGTGCTCCCAGTGCTCCCCATGAGGCAGCCGCTGGCTTCCCAGGCTGCTGCACCGCTGAGCTGTGGACCCAGAGACCCTGCCTCAGAGCTGCCAGCTGCCGGGATTTGTACTTTACTGGCTGCAATGCCTTCGGAAATTTTCCTTTGGAGTATATATTTACCCGGAATTCTCTTCTGTCTCTGAAAAAAGATTAACTCGTTAAGGGTTTGCAGCGAATGCCACTAGATGCCCAGCTCTGAGAAGCAGATGAGGTGGGTGACAATGCTGGCTGGACTTTTGGGGTGGAGGGTGGGGGGAGCTCTGCTGTGCCTGGTTACAGTATCGTGGTTGCTGGTTTCTCCTAAAATGCTGCAGAAAGGCTGTTTGCCTTCATGTCCTTGTACCAGCAAGAGCATCCCTGCCCTGGTGCACTGTGCAGGGCCTGGAGGGAGGGCAGGCCCAGCCCCCGGGGCTGCGGTCCCTTCTGCCACACCTGCAGCTTGTAATCACACACCTAATTGCCTTTAATTAATCCCACCGCCTTCAGTAATAGCATGGAAATAGTAAATAGGGAAGCGGAGTGCGGGTTGAACCCAAAGCTGTGACGGGGTGCAATGGGTCTGTGCCACATGGGCTGGTGCAGGAGCCCGCTGGCTTTAGGGGGCCAGCTGAGGGGTGAAGGAGGTGGTCATCAGTTGGGGCAAAAGCGATGGGATGATGGGGATGGGACCGGCTTCTCCCTGGGGTGTGCTGGAGGCTGGATTGCCCTGGGGGAGCTGGATGGCAGAGGAAGGCTGCAGGATTCACCTGTCAGCATACCTGCAGGCATCTGGAGATGCCAGGCAGGGCTTGGTGTTTGTATTTAAATCACCCTCCCTGCTGGGCTTGTGTTCCAAGCCTCAGTTCCCGTTTCTCCTCTTGCTTTAAAGAAGCATCTCCTATGAGGCTTTCAGATCCTGAGTGTGGCAGTGCAGGTCCTCACCTCGTGCTACCTAGGGGTTAAGGGAGGAGCAGTAAGGCACCAGAGCTGGGCCTGAAAGGCAGAGGCCTGAGGGATGAGGCTGTACTGGGGAAACTGGTTTCATGACACAGGGTTGTATTTGCACATCCAAAAGGCACACAGCAGCTGTTCTACCAAAATCTGTTTGTTTATGCTCTGAAAATGCCTTTTTCACAATGACAGCTGGAGACTAAAGCAGCATGGGCTTCAGTATTTCAGGGGTTTGGGGCACTGTGAGCCTGCACGTTGCTTTGCCGAGTCACTTGCCTTTCTCACAGTTGTAACGAAGACAACTAAGTCTGTTTTCCCTTTTTGTTGTTGCTCGCAGTATGACGGGAGCATTTTAACCATCCCTGCAAACAAGCTCTTCAATCACATTTATTGTTCCCCGATGTTCCCAACAGCATCCCAAGGCTTGCAGCTGCCCCGCACATTCAGTCCCTGGCATGCAGCAGGGCTGGGCAATGCCTGCGTTAGAGCTTGGTGGTTTAATTACTGCTGTTACAGGTTATGGCCCATGAACTGCTCATCAAAAAATGGTAATGAAATGCGTGTTTGTTTTTCCTGCTTTTACTATTTTTCACTCCATATTGTGCAGCTCTTCATTGTTTCCAGTTTTTTTTGGAAAGACACAAGGTTTGACGACAAACAATTGTTGCAAACTTAAGAGGTGCAGGAGCTAGGATGAGGAAATCCGACCTGGATTATCCCTCAGACTCTTAAGAAGGGATGTTTTCAGAACAGAAGGGTGCGACTCAGCACTAGTTGAATATACAAGTTTTATTGTTATTACTTTATTTTAGAAGCAAGCCAGGAATGAACTTTATAAGTGCACAAATTCTTGGAGCTTTTGCTGTGTACACAGTGAAAATATACTCTAACAGGTACTGTAAATCTCCAGAGCAGATCAATATTATTTTGAAATCCAGTGTCTTTGATGCATTGCCGTGTGATCGCGTGAATGTTCCCCACAATACTGATGCGCAGGCATATCTAGGTCGGGCGTTGCTCCTATTGGAGTTGATGAAAAATGAACCATTGACTTTGGAGGTGTAGAGCTAGTCTCACACAGACCACAGCAGATGTTATTTAAGATGCTTTGCAATGACGAGCATATGTAGAGTTGACGGTGCAATGCTGCAGAAAATGTCTGCTCTGTAGTAAAATGCCCCAGTAATATATCTAGTGAGGGAAATAATGTAAGAACTTTTCTGGGAAATTACTATAAGAATTTATAGGCCCAAATATAGTTTGTACATCAGTGTTTAAACAATGGGAGTTACAATACGGGCTGAACAAGATGCGCAGCTTCACATGGTAAAGAGATAAAATAAGTAATGCTAAACAGGCTGCTGCTGTTAAAGGATCTTTGCTGTTCATTAAATTATCTGATGCTCCCATCTACTGTTTTAGGATCAATGGTATTTCTGGACTGCATTTGTGCAGCCATCAGATCTTTGTTGCTGCACTTCCTGTGAATGAAATTCATACGTGTGCCACGTCAACACCATTCTGCAGGCTGCTGCTCCTGCCGCCCAGCAGCTTGGATGAACCCAGCAGCAGAAGCCTTTGCTAACTCCTGGGTTTTTGTTTCGCTAAGCCCATCTGTTCAGCTGGTGTGCAGATACAGGACCAGTGCTTGGGCATGGTGTGTCCATGTGTGTTTACTTTTGTTGTTTTCATTTTACATACATAAATGAAAGTAACACTAGGGTCATCCCAAGAGTTTGTGCGTTCAGGTTGGAGCTCTTGCTACTGAGAGTTTGGCCATCCTGCTGGCACCAAATCTGTGTGCTCTGCAGCCCTGCTCTCCAACTTGCTCCTCGCTGCAAATGCAGACAGCACGTTGAGATCAGAACTGCCTCTCTGTCATAGACCAAAGCGATTTTTGGGGTGATGCTGATCTTGCCTCTGGGATGCCCTTTGGGAAATGTAGGGCAGCTTCCCCAACACAAAACTTCCATCACTTTGGGGATGATGGTCATGACTATACCAGCCCCAGGAGCTGGCATTGTCATGATCATCTGATTCAGCTTTTTTGTTTGTTTTTGTGTTTGTGTGTGTGTTTTGTGTTTTGTTTTTTTTTTCCTCTTTCTCTCTCTTTTTTTTTTTTTTTTTTCTCCTGAATATAAAGGAATTTGGTAAATAGCTTTTTGTCTGTAATCGCTGAAAAGCAAGCGGTGCGCATCTCTGGTCATAACCTTTACCCGGTGTAAGCCTCCTGCACCCCTGCAAGGCAGGAAATGGCACACCATTAAAACAGGTCCTCGTGGAAGCGGGGGGAGCGCGGTGCCCTCCAGCCCCAAAGCATTTAAGTGAGGTGATAAAACACCAGATCGAGCCGTGGCCTCCTGACATCGTGTAACCGCTCAGCATTTACTTGCAGTATCTGTTCCATTACTGCCTGTTGCTAATGTTGGGTTTATTAGGTTAGGGACCTTAAAGGGAAACCAGATTATGTTAGTCTGTCTGGGGGAGCTGAAGGTTTGTAGGGTTTTCTTTTTTTTTTCTTTGTTCTTTTTTTTCTTAATGCACTCCTCTGTCTCTTCCTCCTAAGCATTGAATTTCATTTGACTTTCAGGGGCACCAGCCTGGCTTTCCTAGGTCTGTGTAATTCCACAAAATGGGAGCAGTGCTGGAGCTCTGCCTTGCTGGCTGTGACCAGACCCTGGTGTGCCAGTGGGAAAATCCAGGAGAGCAGCAGGCAGCGAGGTTCCCCTGGTGTCACCCCGTGAATCTGGAGGAAGGTGCCCAAGTGCATTGTGCCTAAAATACCCACTGAGGAGGTAAAGGTGGGTGCAGGAGAGGCAGCTTGAAAAGGACCTTGGCTAAAGCTACCTAATAAATGGTTAAATTTCAACTATTTAACCAAAAAAAAATGCCATGTAATGGCATCCTAATGGCTGTAGGATTCCAGTTCCTTAATTCTGGCTGCACAGTGTTTGTTTAATGTGGAAATGATTCACACATAGAATATATTCCCAGGTTTTATAGCAGATAGCCAAATATCAATCAGAAAATAACTGAAATTACTGATTGACCTGTTCCATGATTTATTTTTTTTTCCCATATATCAGGAAAAAGTTTCACATAACCAATTTTTGTATTCAGTATTAGCCCACCCAGCCTTTTTGGCCCCAGAATGTGGCAATGTTTAGTATAAAGGGAATAAAGCTTTCTCAGTGCACTTCTTCAAAACCTTTGGTGTCCAGGTATATGGACTAGAAAGCGTTGAGTGCTGTGAGTACCTGTGCAGCCCACAGGTGACAATTCGAGCCAGAGCTGGCACGGCTCCGTATCTGCCCAGTCCCATCAATGGCACACACACGGTTTGTTTTTGTTGTTTTTCCTCCAGAGCTGTTAGTAATAAAGAACGATCACAGCAATTTTTGTTACGGCTGAGTCGTGCTGGGCTTTTATTAGGGACTTTTATTAGGGATAAATCACTGGTGCGGTGGCAGTGCTTCCCATAGCGGCTGGCGTTTTGGTGGGGAGTTCCAGGTGGCTGGGGCTGGGGCTGCAGAGCAGCCTGGGCACATCCCTGGTATCTGTTATCACCTGTACCCTCCCTGGGGTCCCCTCATGTACAGCAGTCCCTGGGCAGAGGCTGCCAGGTGAGGGCTGAGCATTGCGACATTGCCACAAGGTCTGATCTCAGCACCTGCTTTTTTTTTTTTTTTTAATTTATTTTTAGATACAGCAGGTCTTGATAAAGTAATTAGCAGCAGAGCTGTCACAGGCAGGCTGTTCTTGGTGCTGCTAGGGCTCTTCTTGAATTAAAAAAAAAAAAAAAAAAGGCAATTTGGGGCCCAACCACATATCTCAAGGGTCCTTTTTTTGTACACATTTATTGCAGTAGCTCGGCAATTATGAATTTGGGCAACATTTTAATTGCATTCCCTTCTCTGTAAGCAGCGGTGTAGAATAAGCCATAACACTGATTAATTTTACAGTTTGATTAAACTGTGAAAAAGCAACGTTTTATTTTAATCAGGCTACACGTGCACTTACATATGTTCCCATGGACCCTCAACAACCCAAATGGGGGGAGCACACACTGCAGGTCCACCTGTGAGCATCCTTCACTTAGGCAAGGCTGGCTGCAGGCTCTGCTGTGTGCCCACAGGCACGTGCTCACCCCTGCAACAGAATTACGCCTCCAGAGAGAAGGAACAACATCTCCTGCACGTTGAAATCCCTCACGCCACACCGGCGGATGGATGTGCCCCCGAGGAAATAAGCAGCGGTTCCAGCAGTTCAACGCCTGTTTTAAATTAGATCTACGTAAGCAGATCAAGCAATTAGCTTAGCCTGCAGCTTCTCTGATGTTGGCATTTTCTCACTTGCCTCTTAAAAATTTGTGCAGATAATGATACCAAAAGCACGGGGGAAGCAAACCGGAGGCAATCAGTTTGTGTCGGTGTATGGTGGGGGTGGCACGCGAGGGCCTAATGCTGTTGTGGGGCTGAGCCTCGGGGAGCAATGGCTCAGGTCAGCCAAAAGGACTGAAGTCTTAATGGGCTGTTTAACGTTTGTCCTAAAAATAAACTGCAAACCCCACCCTGCCCGGCTAATAAGGGTGAGATGCTGCAGGACTGGGTACGGTCGAATTTCCACCGGCTTTGCCAGAGCTGGCTGGTTCGGGCTATTAAAGCCATCTGTTTGCAGCTACGCCTTTATCAGGGTCTCTTCTCATGGGTTCCCTGTTAAAAAGGTTCTCGCTGAGCTTCTGGCCCTCCACCACCCCACTCCTGTGTGCCAGAGCAGCCCCAGGGGAGCACATCACACCCCATGGGGATGGCATCGCTTTGACCCGAGCCATTAATGCGGCCCCAGCACTCGTGAACAGAAAGCCTAGCTTTGCTTTGTCAGTGCTGCTGAGTGATGCTGCCTAAAAAATGCAAATTAACATATTTGCTGACTTACTTTTTATAGCTGAATTGAGCTCGCTGATTACCTGAGCTCACTGGCAAATTAAATATGAATATTTATTTGACTGAGCTAAGAATAGGCTGTTGTAACATTAGGGCAGGAGGGAATATGCATTTACGGTAAGTATTCTTTTGTCTCCTGTGTCTTACAACATGATTATCATTTAGTAAAATAGAATTATCCCATTGATTAGATTTGCATCATCTAAAACCAGGTGGCTTTTTTTTTTTTTTTTCCTGGCTAAGTAACCTGATAAATATAAACTAGGTTTTAGAATAAAATAGCTTCAGGATCAGAACTGTATTGCCTTTAAATATACAGCACTCCTCCAGGCTCAAGCAGAACATAATCTCACCTGCACAAAGTCTTTAATGCCGTGCATTTAAACATTATTTTGTCATTCACTGGATATTGTGAAGTAGAGTAGGGTTTTGGTGTTGTTTTATGTTTTAAGTTGCTCTGTTTTGATCACTGAACAGAAAAATGGTGTGAAAAAGGGGTTTAATGACAAGCTGGGCATCAGTGGCCAGGATCTGTGCAAAAGCAGTCATTTGTTTGCACCAAACTGAAAATGAAGTTAACCTTTTATGCCACCTGATTTCTTTTCATTTGCAAAAGGAAGCCTAACGAGCCGACCTGGGCTTGCCCCGCTTTCTAAAAATTACCAGACACAGTCGTGTTTCTCAGTGCTATGAATTCTGTAGAAATTAAAATCTCTCTCCCTCATACAAAGCTAAACAACAAGGAGTTTATCAGAAACAGGAATGGTGAGCTCAGATACCTCTATGCAAGTAGTTGCTGAACTTTTCCCTCTTTCCATTAAAACTTATGCAAGTGTTGATACAAATCCTCCAAATACTTTTCCAATGAAGTGTTTGTAAAATGGCCTTTGTCACTTTTATTTATTTTTTTTTTTTTTGTGCAGTGATAAAGAAATTTTTAAATAACAAAAAAAATCAGAAGTTTTTGTGGTGGCCATAGTTTGGTGGTTTTTCTTTTTTTTTTTTCAAATTCTATTTGATTTTTAGTGGTTTTGGCTAACAACCTAGAGTAAAAATCTCTGCTTTCTGCCCTTTCCCCTCACAACTACCCCGTGCACGTGCACTGGTGCAGCTCTGTAGGAAAGCAGCCCTGCTGGGTGCCACAGGGAAGGTTATGGGCAGCTGCTGTTGGAATGCCACAGCAGTTGAATTTAGATGGATTTTCTTTACCTAAACTTGTAAGAAAAATCAACCAGGTGGAAAATAAGTCTTTCATAAGCAGGGCATTTGCTATTACAAACATAAGACAGCAACGTTGTGTTGGCGTCTTTTAAAAATTGGCTAAAGAGCTGAATTAAAATGGTAATTATGGTAAGAAGTGATACCTGAAGCAGGGTAGATAATTTTCTGAAGGTTTTGGTGTAATCGTACCGCTCTGAATCGGCTCAGGGCAGCCTTGGCTCACCCACTGGGAGCATCAAGGCAACACCGGCTGCCAGGCAGGTGAACGAGTGCTTAAAAACAAGATGGGAAATAGATCTTGTGTAAACATTTACGTTTTAATTTTCTTTTAATTCCGTGAGGCCTGTTACATGTTTATCAAGGCATGTAACAGCTTTGTGTTAACAGCGCAACAATGCATCGTTAGGCGTGCGCCAGCTGCTCGCGCTCTGGTTCCTCTTCCTGATGGCCCTCACCCGTTCCTGTCGAGGGAAACAAATGTGTGTTTCCCTTCAATAACCAGCACCAGTGCTGCAACACAGGCAGCAACAACAGGAAGGCCTGGACACGTTTCTTGACAAAGCACAGCTCGTTAGGTGAGCGCACTGAGGGCTGGGCAGAGGGAACGAGGTCCCCAGCCAGCGGTGCTGCTGTGTCTGATGGTGAGGTTGTGGTCTTGCACATCCCAGCGCCACAGTAAGTACTTTAAATTTGGGTGAATGCTCTGAGGAGCACAAAACCATATTTTTATGTTAACCTCCCTCTTTGAGACTTTGCCCATACAAATACTGTTCCTGTGGGCAGGTGCAGAGAGGCAAATAGGGCCTGAGGTCTTGCCAGGAGCTAACGTGGGAGGTTTTGTTGGAGGGTTTCTGAGGGAGTCCTCACTCTGTTTGGTGCCCTACTCTGCCTGTTGAAAGGAGGGACCAAACCCACCAATTTAAGGCACCATTGAGTACTGATGCTAAACTAACAGGAGGGAAAAATTACCTCGATGTCATGGTGTTCGTCTCACTTGGATTTAGCTGAGACACCGGGTGTCAGGCAATGTTTCAGGCCATGGGCAGGGCAGACACTGCTCCAGAGGGCTTTGTTCCCCTCAGGTGGGCACCAGTGGGGTGGGATGGGTCAGCTCCTCCTGCTGAGCACAAAAGGAACTGTGTGACTGGCTTAAATTGGTCATTAATGCTTATATTAATGATGATAGCAAGAACATCATCATTACTCACTGATCAGCTAAGGCTAGTTCAGCAGGAGCTTTGCGTCGTGTTGTTTTTCTCTATTGTTTTCCTTTATTTTGGTGGATGGATGAAGTTTGTTATCATTGTCTCACCAGGTCGCCTCGAGCCCTCAAACCTTCCAGCAGGGGCTCCTGGCTCCGTGCAGCCGATGACGTGACACATTTTTTCCAATTCTTGTGTCGTGCGGGAGCTGTGGGAAGGGCGGAGAGAGAAATGAAAACTCAGAAGGGATGGCAGATGGGGAGAACTGTGGCGCAGCAATAAAACTGTGTATTTGTTCAGCTGGAGGCACATGCACATCAGCCCTTGCTGTTGGATTTCTCTGCTTTGTTTTAGTGTAACCCAACGTGGGGTTATTCACAGGAGTGGCGTTTGGGCCAGATACTTCACTGCTCACACCAAGCGTGCAATTCAGCAGTTGGTATTTGTTTGCCACGGAGTAAATAACGATCCGCAAAACCGTATAATGTTATCTATAAAAGCATTTTAATTAAGCTTAACCTCCCTATAAAACAGACGTAGCATTAAACACAGGTGGACAGGGTGAAAGTCTGCATTGCTGGCAGTAATCGTGCAGCGCTCCTGGGCTTGTGCAGCACTCGCTCTGAAACTTCAGTCACCTTTCCCTTAAACTTGCCATTGATTTAAAGAACTCCTGTTATTACCTGACAAGCTTCCTCATTCTCTGCATTTATTTTGATTTTGTAGAGCTTTCAGCCATGCCTTTATTGCTGCTGAGGGGTAAAATATCTGTTATAGCCAGAACCATAAATCTGCCTCTACCCGAGGACTGTATCCTCGTGACCATAGATCACTTCGGTTATTGCCAAAAAGTGCCATCATATCACATTGCAAATTAGGGGATGGGAAGACAGGGCTTTGCTGATTATGCCTATTATGTGTGTCTGAGGGAAATACTTTACTCCCCCAACTAAGAGGAGACAGTTATAAAAAGTTCAGGGAGAAAACCAGGAATTAATGGGCAGTGGTGGCTCTCTCCTCAGTTGTATCTGAAGAAGAGAACAAAAAAGCTGATTTTGGCAGCCCTTGGAGAGCTTTAGTGAGCCAAAAGGGTAATTGATGGGGTGCTGGGACCTTCCTGTCCTCTACATTGCATCCCCTGGCCAAAAATAGCTGTGTGATGCTCAGCTGGGCTGGGGCACTGGCCCAATGCGGGGCTCAAACACTAACAAACAAACAAAAACCAGCCCCAAAAGTGCAATGGCAAAAGAGCTGAGTGTCGGAGGAGGCTGAGCTCCTCAGGGTGCCCTTGGGCTGCCCAACGTGTGCCTGGCAGGGTGGTGGCAGACAGGGAGGGACCCCTCAGCATCCCCGTCTGTGCAAGGGACAGGGCCATTACTGACGGCTGCGAACCCGCCCCATCCTTGGGGTCCTGCTTCTCTCCCTGGAACATTAGCAAAGTAAAGAAATATGAATAAATTAAACATAACATCAATTATTTACCGATCCGAAGCGTTTCTTCCTGCTTTTTCAGAGCCCAGCATCCCTCTCAACACCCTGTGCAGCACGGCTCTGTTTTATTTTTTAAATTATCTAACGTTTCTTTCAATTTTTAATTCTCCCACCATTTAATAATTAATGATCTTACTTTTGCTTTAATATTTTTTCAAGCAGCACTGCAGGCCCTGGAGAGACCTCAGACAGGTCCCTTTATTTTCATTCTTATTTTATTTGGGGATTTCTCTCCCAGTCTTTACCTTCTTTACCACCACCATCCCACATCTATTCTGACTTTTACTTCTTTCTTTTTAACGTTTTTAAGATCCTTTCACCCCATTTTTTTCCTGTTGGCTCCTTGAGCGTGGCTCTCACTCTTGCTTTGCTTGGTGGGGCTTCCCACTAGCTGTCTGTGCTGGAGACACTTTGTAGCCAGACTATTTTCATGATATTTGCATATTTTCAACAGCAGATGGACCTAGAATGCCAAATTATGTGTTGGTGGTTTTTATTTTTTTTAGCGTAGCTTATTTCTCTTTGATTGGGATACATTTTGATCCTTGAAAATTAAAAATTCTCTCCTGGATGGCTTTATCCCCACCCTTTCTTAAAAGCTTCGAGGAATCTTGGCTTGGTTTGGTTTGGGATTTCTTTTCTTGCTCGGCCAGGTTGTTACACGTAGGGCAGGGTCTGGGTGCCAGCGCTGTGTGAGCACCAATAACTCAAACCACGTGCAGCTGAGGGAAAGGAGGCAGCCACCATCCTGCACAGCAAAAGCTCTCTAGAAATCTTCAGGCAGCGAATAGAGCACGGCAATTTGGCTTTTGGAAAGCAGTTTTATTGTTCATTTTTAACACTGCTGGACCAGGACCAGAAAACCCGATCGTGGGCCAGGAGAAATCCTAAGCAGATGAGCCCGGGCACTTCACAGTGTGAGGTACCACCACTCAGCCACGGTAGGAGTGGACTTGATTCATAAATTCAAATTACAGCAGTTTACATACCAGCTAGCATGGAATTGCCCTTTAATACTTTTACATCCTAATGCTGTTACAAAGGACAAAGAATTATTGGGATCTTCCTCAAACGTCTCCTTTGATGAAGGAAATGTGAGCTGGGAGTGCTCGGCGTTAATTCGGGAGGGCTGATAGAGGTGGCTTACTGTAAGCTCGGCTTCTGCTGGCAAAGAAGATATTTCAAAGCCCCAAGCAACACAAAGACACGAAAATGAAGTGACACGGACATTCTGAAAACAGCTGGAGAACAGCTCAGAGAAAGAAGACATGGCTTTACACGTTAAATCTTCCTGGGCCTGGAAACGCTTAACCCCAGCGCATCTGTGTTCAGCATCCCGGGTGCCCTCAGCACTTCTCCTGCTGTCAGACAGGTGGGGTTGCTAGCAGAGGGTTGCATTTTTTGGGGACAGCCCCTGGTCAGAGCCTTAGCAGGACACCTGACTTTGTCTGCCCAGAGGGATGCACGTGGGGGCTTGGCGGTGCCACAGAGCAGGGATGGAGTGGGCTGGAAACCCCTGGCTCTGCCCAGTGCCTCTGAGCAGCCTCCAGAGCTTGTCCCTGCATCTTTCTTCCTTTTTTTTTTTTCCTTCTTAGCCCCCAGCCAGCACTGTGCATGATCTAGGAAGGCTCTTGTCACCCCCATGGTGGAGGAGGTGGCTGTAGCCTATCCCTCACAGCCACCCTTACGGTGCATTGGGGGCAGCAGCATGGCACCGAGCACCCCCAAAGCACCGGGTCACTGTCTATTGGTGACCCGAAAACCTTTCAGCTCCTGCAGGTGGCCAGGCAGCGTGGGAACACATCGGAAGGCTTCGTATCCTGGATGTAGGCTGCACTTTTGGGCTCTGTGCAGCTGGAGGTGAGGTTGCATATTCACACGCACACCTTCACTGGGCAAATTTGAAAGACTCCACAGCCAGCCTGCCCCTGGGTGGTGAGTTACAGCAAGCCCGGAATAAATGGAAGCAGGCAAACGGAGACTGCAATAAATGCTAATGCATTTTAACCTGCTCTGCTACCTACCTGCCAATTAAATGTCATGATGCGCTTGTAACAAGGAAATAAAACACGGAGGCACGAGAAAGGTCAGATGCAGACGAGCACTGACCTAAGCATTATGAGTAAATTGTGCATCTTTCATTACAAAATTATTATGACTGGATTCTGAAAGCCTGGAGTGGATGAGGAAGCCTGCTAACATCAAAAACTCCGGGGAGAGGCGTAATGACTGGTCCTAATTACACAGCTAGGCATGAGCTGGGAGAGCAGACTGAAATGGCAACATTTTCGGTAAATAAAAATGTCAGTGGGATTTAATTAAAACAGAAGGAACTGCGTGAAACCTGTGAACTTTGGGTAGCCGGTGGCTGCCGCCTGGGCCACGTGTGACGGGGAGGCTGGGGAGGCAGCAAGAGCAGAAATTTTGTCTTTTGGGCCGTGCCGGCACTGCCACCTCAGCACTTTTAAAGGTGACTGGATGAAATATGCATGCGGATTCCTTCAGGGCAAGCCGGCCACGCTATCAATTTATGCCAGGTCAATTTAGCGGAGCCTTTGGATTAAAGGAACCTGAAATATGATGCAGGTTTCCTTTGGTGATCAGCCCCTGAGCGATGGCGTGGGGTCTGGGCTTGCATTTCCCAAAGTGGGTGGATGGGAGCACCCAGGGGTGCGGGCAGCACCCAGTGCCCCAGCAGGGCAGCCCCCGGGCTTTGCCCTGTGTGTTTAATGCTCCGTGTCCCCTGTGGTGCTGGGGACGTGCCATGCTCAGCTAAGGAGCTGCTGGCTGTTCTGGTGCGAGGCTCATCCATTTTTGGTCCATTTTTGATGAGGTTCCACCACGGGGGGCTGTGTTTCGAGGCCTGGAAATGAGCTTCCTCGGAGGCACCTCTGACATGTGGAGCCCTGCAAGGCTTTGGCACTTCTCGGGCTCAAATACAGCAGGTCAGGCACCAAAACGCTGCGTGTTTTATCCTATTTGTGTGCTGAGCTTGTGGCACATTATGAGCCATTCATTAATTTTCCCTCAGAGCACCAAGTGAGTCAGGCACAAACTGTTCCTTCCCAGCCAGGGGGACCGGGAGGTCAGGAGCAGGAGAAACATTTCCCGAAGTGCACGTGGCCGGCGGGCAGGGCCCGGCTCCTCCGTGCATCCCCTTCCATCGCCGGATGGAAATCAGGAGCAGCTCCCAGCCCTGCGGTTGGAAATTGCCTCCTGGTTCACAACCAGTGATTGCTGAGAGCCCACTGAAATCTGAGCAACGTTTTCCCAGAGCTTTGGATCAGGGCTTTGGTTGCTGCTCGAGGCTGCCTCAAAGTGTGCGCTTGCACTTTCAGCTGCTCTGGACATTTTTGTAAATATTTACAGTATTTGAATCTTCTTTTTAAAAAAATAAAAACCTGCAGCACACCAAGACCTGTCCTGCTGACTTCTGCATGTTGCTCAGGCTCCCCAGGATAGGCTGATTTTTGTGATTTGTTCTGAGACAACTGTATTTCCTCCTCCTCTCTTCTTCTGAAATGAACTGAATGAAAAGCCCTCATCCCAGCTGGCAGAAATGAATGATTAACCTCAGACCCACCTTAGGGGCATCATGCTGAATAGCTCAGGTTCCCAATGCGTTTCTCTTACAAAGCCAGGTGTGGCTGCTGTGTAAAATGGATAAAGCAGGGAATGGGAGTGGAAGGGGTGAGTGCATCCATCCCCATCTCTCCTCACCCGGAGCTGCAGCAGCCAGCACGGGGCACTGGGGGCCAGGCAGAGCCCAGCCTCCTCCCGTACACCCAGCCCAGGCTCCTTGCTAAGCACAGAAAATAATTTAAGGAAGAATGAAAGCAGGGATGCCGGGCTGTGCTTTTATTGTCAGGAGCTTCCTGCAGCTGAGATGCCTTTTAGCTCTTCAGAGAACGGGACAGGCGATCCCGCTCTGCCTGCCCAGACCCGATCAGTGGGAGCTGCGGGAAGCAGCAGCCCCCCGTTGGCACGCTAATTGCTGGATCTGGATTTAATTTAATAAGTGGGGACAGCCAAGCCTCCTGACTGAGGGGACAGCACTCAGTTGCTCCTGCAAGCCTGGCCTGGGACCCATGCTGGAGCAGTGAGCATCCTCGGGGCTGTTCTGCTCATCCCAAAACACAATCTCTTCCCGGGATAGGAGTAAATCACTGGGGAAAACCTTGTGGGCAGCTCCTGGTGTGAGCAGCAGGAACACCCTTGTGGAGCACAGCCAGCCCTGTCACCCCTCTTTTCCATGCCTTTGAACGTTGGGTCTGTGATTTGCCACCAGCTCTGCTTAAAAGGAGGCAACCAAGCTGCTCTGCAGCACCCGGCACAGCCACCTTGTCCTCCCTTTATTCTCCTGGAAGCCTACCCTGCTTTCCATCACCAGAGCGGCTTGCAGGCTCGGGAAGTGCTGCCAAAAGAGTGAAATCCAAACATGTTTTGCACTGCTTTAGATAGAACCAGCCAGCGCAGTCCCTGCTCGCGGAGCTGTTAAAGTGGTATTTCCCACAAGGAAGGACGTGTGTCGGGACGGGTTTTCTATTAGGTGGATCAGATTAATGCTAATTAATATACCCACGGCTGCGTTATTTTTAAAGAAGGGGGTCGTGGAGGAGAGAAGATAAAAGAGGAGAAGATGAAAAGTCATGACATATTAATGATTCAAACCGTATGCCGGGGCTGGCAGAACAGAAAGTATTATGAATAATTCAGACGAGACAGGATTTTCCTTGCAAGGTCGGTGAACGTAACAGGGCTGGATTTGGGAGGCTCGGCTCGTGCTCTCCGGCACTGCCCAGCGAGCTCCCTCCGTCCACAGGCTGCCGAGGAGCAAAGCCCCCACGGGGGCTCACCGTGGAGTCCCCCCACAACTGCTGGGAAGAGTTAAGGCTGCGTCTCGGTGCCAAATGCATTAAGGGCTGCTTTGGAGCCCAGGTCCCACGGGAACGGGCAGGGCGAGGAGGCAGCGATGCCGTAGGCGGCCGGCGAGAGACCGGGATTTCTCCGAAAATGGCTTGAAGGAGGAGGGCTGCTTTGGAAGATGCACGTGAGTACCCTGCCTGGCAGATGCCTCTGCATTCCTGCTGCTCCTTCTCTTCTCCTAGAAATGTAGTTGGGGAGACAAATCCTGTAAATAACGTGCAAATGGTCTGAATGCCTGGGTCCAAATAGTGCTGTAAGCCGGGAGGGGTCAGCAAAGTCGGGACAGGAGCCCATTTGTTATACAGAGGGTGTGGGTGCAAAAACCTTTGCCCCATGTGAAGGCACTGCTCCCACAGAGATGTACTCAGGCAAACCTGCCAGGGCCTCGAGGGAGAGCCGAACTCAGCCTAAGGTGATATTTTTAACCTCATCTGGTCTACTGATAAATTTTACATGGGCTTTATTTCATAACGGGTCCATCAAGGACACGCGGCCTGCAACCAGCCCCTGTGTCTGGCAGCCGAGGCTGCGTGCAGCAAATTAACTCCAGCTCAGCTTTTGAGTTGTGGTCATCTGTGAGTGTGAGGGAGACCCTTGGGGCATCTCACTGCCTCGCAGGAGCCTTTTGGTGCTTGGGTACCTCATTGTGATGGATTCTGCGTGTGCCCAGCACGTCAGTGGAAGCAGGGAGAAGTGAGGGCAGAGGAGAAACCAGGGGGTGAGGGGTTGAGCAACGAGTCCTGCCCAGGAAAGGGGGCTCCCAGGCAAGCACTGGGGGTGCTGGGCACCCCACCTGGGTCTGCTTCCAACAGGTTTTGACTTCAAGGTGTGATTCATCTCCTTTCAGTGGGGTATCAGTGCTAAGGGCTCTTAAAAGTAAAATGAAGTTTTGCCTTCAGTGTCCCAGAGGGGCTGCAGGTCCCAGCCATGCGGTGAGGTCTGTCTGGGGGCAGAGTTGTGCTTCCTTGGCTCTTTGTGGCTTCTTCTCTCCCAAGCTGCTTTAAAACAGAAAAAGGGAGGCGCACAAAGAGGCGGCCTGCAGTTCCCAGCGACCTTCCCATTTATTCTAAGCACCGTGTCCCTTTGGAGACGTGCACAATTTTGTCTGGCAGCACAGCAGAAAGTGGCGTTTGTGCCTACCAAAGCGATTCCCTGCTTAACCTCACCGCTGCCTTTTATCCTGAGTATGCTCTCAGTATTTATGGGCTTTCTCTGTTAAATGGGAGAGCTGTGAAGTGTGCTAAAACTTCTTAATGAGTTTCCTAAGGATGGCAAATGCTCACGCTGCCCGGGCCAGGGGTGGGATGGGAGCTGCCCTGGCTGGAGCTGGGGTGCGGGTGCTGCGGGGCTGCGATCGGGGCAGGAGGACAGACCCCACAGCTCCTCCCTGCTCCTCCTGTGCACGCCCGGGGGAAGCTTCTCGCCTTTCCACGGTGTGAAAACCATTGAGAAATACCAAGCTGGAGACGTGAAAAATGCCACTTCCAATTTAAATGTCCTGATGGAGCAGAAGCAGCGCTTGGGGGGTACTTTGTGGAGCGTGGTACACGATGACCAGGGAAGGGACTCAGATTTGGGGGCAGAAGGAGAGCGGGGCAGTGCGAGCAGTGGTGCTGGGAGCTGTGCTGACTCAGTTCTGCTGCCAAAGCGTTTTCTCCTCTGGGTTATTTGAGGGCCCTGGGTTATTTTAGGACCCCTCCTTTCTCCCAGCCCCAGCAGCCATGCGCTAAGCTCCCTCAATCCCCGTTTCTTCCCGTAATTAATAAACCCCCAGCAAGGCTGAGCTGCCGGCGCTAATTGGAGCGCAGCGCGGGCAGCGTGGGGCTGCTAAGAGGATTACTCACTTTCTGTGCTGCTGGGTTCCCGTGTCAGTGGGAAAACCTCAAGCACTGGGTCAGCAGCGGGGCAGAGCACAGCACAGCAGCCCCGTCCCCCCTGCTTCCTCCTTTCTTTGGCTCATTCAGTGCCTTCCCCGCTCCTGAGGCTCTATTTTACCTCCTCAGTACCCATTTTGTGTAGGCCATGCCAGTCAGCTCCAGGATTTTCTTCCAGAGACGGTAGGACCAGGCTTTATAGCACTGCGAGGGACCTCGTGCCCTAGCTGCACTAACCACGGAGCAATGCGGGTGTTGATACCCCGCTTTCTTGCAGCACAGTCAAAAATACCCAAGCCGCCTACCTTGCCGCTCGGGAACAGCTGAGGATGGAGTTTGTGCCTCGCAAGGCTTCTGCAAAACAAACAGAGCTCTCAGGAGCTGGCTCCCATCTATCACTCCTGTAACGGAGCTGCCACACCAGGTGTGTTGATGATTAAGGCATTTAAACAGGCACACTTGGTTTATTCAAGATGTTGTCTTGGAGCACCCGCAGGAGCACGAAGCCGCACCCTGTCTGCTGCTCGTCTCGGACGTGGTGTCACCCCAATGGCACCACCTGAAATTTTTGGGGCCCGGGCCACCAAGAGCTGCCCACCACTTCTGATATTTCTCCAGGTGTCTGCTGCACACACGCGTGCTGCTCTGCACTGCTGCCTTGCCGAGCCCAAATCCTCCGCCTCGTTTTTCAGTCTGCGGCTCGAAGCCTTGCTGGGAATTGGATCAGGGAGCGGCGCCGCCAGCGGTGACATCTCTCTCCATCACTCTGCGAGCTTTTCTCCTCCACCACGTCGCAGGCTCAGGGCTGGGAACACCAGGAGCTTATGCTGATGGTTATCCTCTTTGCAGCCAGGCTCTCCAGGTGCCGGTGATCCTGCCTGCTTGCCACGAGGGGTTTGGGGGCTCGCATCCCTGCCAGCCCCTCCTGAACACTGCTTGTCCTCCCTGCACCTCAACAGGCTTTGTCTCAGGCTTTACCTAGAGCTGGAGGGGATCTGCTCGCCCACCCTGCTGCCTGCCAGGTCTGCAGCCCGAAATCCTGGATATTATCCGTGCCCACCGGTAACTCAGCCGTGAAATATTTGCCGTGCTGTTGCTCCGTGACAGCCCGGGTGGGCGCCGCTCCGTCCTGCTGCTGCTGAGGAGCAGTCGGCAGCTGGCAGTGATGCTGCTTTTGCACGAAGCTTTGCCTAAGTGGGTTACTGTCGGAGATTAGCTGCAAATACCTCTGTTGAAATAGCGCATGGATTAGAAATAGACCTTTTCTCTGCGGTAATAGGTCATGGCAATTTGCTTTCTATTTTTTGCTGTCCTGCTCTGGCATTTGTGTGCTGATTTGAGCGCACGCCTGACCCGCAGCTTGGGCAACAAGAGAGCTCAGACACGGCTCTGCAGGTCTTTTCAACTCCCGGTTTGCCATGTGGAAAAAAAAAAACCACCACCACCACCACTAATAAAAGCATATTTTTCAGTCCCTGAAAGCCACGGAAGTTCAGGCTGTGGGGACAGAGGTGGCAGCTGGCTCTGTCCGCAGCACCCGGCCTCTGTGCGGGGCCCCTGGAGAGCACAGGGGGTGTCCCGGAGAGCAGCGCAGCCAGGAGGGCTTTCCTCCCAGGGTATGGCTTTAGGATGAGTCTGCTCCCGTTAACGAGGTGCTGCAGTAATTGTTTGCTTGCTTCGTCACTTCAATTTGGAGCACGCGGATGTTAAGTAAGGCTTCTTGAGGAGAGGAAAATGATTCTCCCCGAGAGTTACGATCCTACAGAGAAAAACAAATTCATCAGGATGCATTTTGTAAAAACAATTAACAATAATTTCACTTGACCCCAATAGCACTAAATGAGATTATGGAAAGCTGAAAAAATTGTGCTCGCTGTTCAATAACGTAATTATATTCGGTACCTGCACTTTTCCCTTTTCCAGGAGGCTGCAGAGAAAATCCGGCCCCCACCACGCTCCTGCTGCTACCTCCCTTGTGGCATGGGCACCCAGCGAGGAGGGCTGCTGCAGCCCCTCCAGCTGCCCTGCACTGATAGGGATGCTCCTGGGCACTGTGTCTTTGGGCACTGCTTGCCCCGGGCCAGAAAGCAGGCAGAGGATCCCCAGCAGTGTCCCCGTGTCCCTGCAGCCTCACGCTGAGCGTTTCTGGGTGAGGGTTTTGGGGCTGGAATGGGGATGTTCACCCTGTGTTTCTCCATGGCCACCTGCAACAGGCTCGGGGATGCGGCAGGAGTTTCCAAGGGCTACAAATTATTAAACAATGGTGATAAATTATAGATAGCAAGTAAAGGACATCGCAGAAGCAGACCTTGGCCATTGCCACACCTGCACAGCAGGGAGGCAGCTCCGGGCACACAGAGCTCAGCATGGGGCACACCATGGCATGGCACAGCCCCTGCAGAAGCACCAGGCATTTTTGGTGCTGGAAAAGCTCCAAAGCAGGACCATTTTCAGGAGCGAAGCTGCACTTGGAGGCCCCAGCCCAGCACTCGAAGGCAATCAGCTAAAAAGAGCAGTGACTGATGTAACCAAGGCAAGACAAAGCACATACAGTTGCTTTCAGGCTAATATGTAGATTTATGCAGAAAACAAATATAAAGAGCTGCATCTGTTGCAAGCGAAGGATAATTCATCATCAGGGAAGAGGTTTTGTTTCCTCGCAGCTACATGTGCTGTAGTTACATATTTTATTTTCCTTGTTGTTTTTTTTTTGTACCATGATGGTTTGTTTTTTTTTTGGCTTTTTTGAAGTTTTGTTCCTTATTTGGAATACAGATTGGTAACAAAATACTTCCCGGAGAGGGCTGAGCGGATTCCTAATGTGGTAAATCAGCCGTCCCTGGCCCTTGGCTCTCCGGTACGCTCTGCAGTCCCCGGCAGGTCCAAGGCTGGCAGGCAGCCTGCAGGCAGCTGCACGACGATGGTAGATAAGGCTGGAGTGGCCCTGCTGCATTTGCAGGGTGGTTATTAGTCCCCTGGGACCCCCGGGATGAAGGAGGGAGAGGTTTTGAGCTGTTCCGTAGATTTTGGAAAGCAATTTGAGGGCAGTGGGCACCGGGCAGGCGCTGCAAGGAACAGCTCGGGCTGCCCGTGGAGCTGCCGTGCCCACGCGCTGCTCCAGCAGGCTGCACGGAGCACATCATAAATCATCAGAGGAAAGCAAAGCAGCAGGCTGTGCCCCTGTGAGCCTGAACTGCATCGAAATGTACGCCGGCGTGTAAAGACGCGGAGGCAAAGGAGTAACAAAAGGTAACTGCCCTTGGCCACACGCTGGGAATCAGCAGCGGTGGTAGGTTCAGAGCATGAGGTGCTCCCTGGGCTGAGCTCACCAGCAGTGCCTGACAGCCTCGGGAATATCCTAAACTTTTTTTTCCTTGAACTGTGGCCTGCATCCATCAGTGGGCGAGTTCTCCAAGCATCTCGCCTCGTTCTGCCCGAGGAGTGCAACCTCCCGTCAGCCAGAAGGACACCTCCCAAGAAATTCCCAGGTGCTGGCTCCTGCTCCCAACGTTGTGTCCTTGAGCTTAGCCAGCTGGGCTGGAGGCAGCTGAGGGACCCGAGCACTGTCCTCCCTCTCCTCCGCAACACCACCAGCCCCCAGCTTTGTGACCTCCGTGACCAGCAGAGCTGATGGAGGCAGCAGCCTCAGCTCCTCGCCCACACATCATTAAGGGGCCAGTTCCTCCCCGTTCCCCTGCCCTCTGCTCCCCATGCGCAGAGAGGAGCAGGGCAGGGTGGGTTTTGTCACAGCGCTGACCTTCGGCACTAAGTAACCTCCTCCGCGCATGCTGGGATTCGTGAGTTAATAGGTTTAGGGCGACTCCAGAAATATCAAGATGTGGCGGTGCTGCTGTGGAGTCATGCAGAACTATTTCAGCTATTTCCTCAGCTGCATTCCTTACCAACGTGCCTGCGAAACCAGTTTAGGAAATGGCATTTTTTTTCTATGGCCTTGGTGATTACACTGAATTCCAGAGGTCCTTGCGGAGATAAGGGGGATCCCTCCTGACCTCGCTTTGTGCTTACCGAGTGCATTTGCTCTGAGTGCTCTGCTGGCTCCTTGTGACTGCCCAGACCGGGGGAAACAGCCCCAGCAGGAGGAAAAACAGAGGAAAGGGGAATTCACAACCTCACCGAGTTTCCATTAACCCTGGCAATGTGTCCTTGCTGGAAAAATATGTGACAGCAGGCACAGTCCTGGCTCCGTTGCATGAGGAGGAAGAAGAGGAGGAAGAGGAGAGATCATGTTTTCCAAGGTACCAGGCACATCTGCATCACCCATCCCGGTTCCCCAGGCCACTAGGTGCTGTGTGCCAGGCCTGGGGACAGTGGAGGTGTCACGGGGTGTCACCTCCAGGCGATGGGCAGGGCTGGAGTGGGCAGTGGGAGGTGGGCATCACACCAAAGGATGAAGGGAAAGGGGGCAGCAGAGCCACGCTCCTCGCCTGCAGAGGAGAGGGCACAAGCAGAGCACTCTGGAGGCAGCACCGCTACTGGGCTGCTAATAAGGTAATTGCAGCCCATTTAGTCCTTGAAGGGTATTTTTTTTGGTAATTGCCTTTAATGCTGTATTTGCTTTCTACTGATTTCAGCATAATTTCACTTTGACTGTATTCAGGTGGTAATCCCTGCCTTGCCGAAGCGGTGATAAAACCTCTGGTGTGTGTATCAGCACATTTCCCACTGGCTGGGAATAAAATTAGTCATCGTGACTGGCCACTTTGGCGTCCTGAATGACAAGTCTCAGGGGTTTCAGCAGTTTTCTCTTCTGCCCTATTAAAATGGCCAAGAAGTAATTTTAATTGAAGGGGATTTGTTCCTCCCTTGTTTCCTCCTTCATAACACACCAGGAGCAGGAAGGTGCGGTAGGTGCTTCTAAAAACAGAGGTGTGCCTTTTTATTTCCTTCCCCACCGTTATCTTTTTGAGAATTCCCCAGAGGGGAGAAGGGGAATTTGCCACTGGGCTTGGCCAGGGATGCATAAGAAAGGAGTCAAATAAGAAACTTAAGAGAGGCTCTTTCAAAATCTTCCTGGTCAATCTGCAGTTGGCCTTTGGCTCACCCTCCTGCCTGCAGCTCATTATTTAGAGGGAAACCACTTGGGCACCATTTTTTACACTCTCTGCAGGCCTGTTGTGTGGCTGTACCACCAGCCTGGTGGTGCCTGTAGAGCCAGCTCCGTGCTCTCCCTCCCCTCCACCTCTCCTCCTGCCGGCAGAGGAGCCGTAATAAGACCACAGTCACTTAGGCTCTAGCTGCCGGGTGTGATTTCCTCCTCTTCGTTACCCCTCCCTCCTTATCTCTGCTCTAAATTAAGCAAAGGATTAATTTGCTAAATTTAAATGTTTAAACCTGCCAACCTGGATGGAAACATCCCCGGGTGCTTCCTGCAGCCACTGGAGCGAGGTGCCCCACGCACTGCCTCTGTCCTCTGCCTGGCATGTGCCATGCCACACGCTGTTCATTTTTAAGTGGGAACAGCATTATTTTGTGCTTTGGTGTTGCAGGCAGGTGGGTGGGTGGTTACCAGAGCTGCAGGAAGGCATGGGGCTGCCCAGGAAATGTGAAGTAATGCAGCAACCCTGTGCTCCTCGACGAGCAAAATCGTCGGGGCTCTAGCACGTGGTAGGGCTCACCCGACTGCAGCATGTTATTGGTGGTTTCTAGAGGAGATGGCCTTTGGCGATTGAATAAGCAGTAGTAAAACAGAAAAAAAAAAAAAAAAAAAGTCTGAAATACCAAATGCAACGTAACCTTATACCAGGTGAGGTGAGTCAGCAGCACACAAGGGCATTTGGCTGCTCGAGCTCCTGAAAGTTCACGAAGGTGTGAGGGGTCACGAGCAGCTGACAGAGGGCAGGGCACCTCTCTCCTGGATGTACCAGGAGATGTGTTGCAGACATCACTTCAGTGTGAGCAATACGTTCCTTTACCAGCAGCATTCAGCCTTAAATTTGACCTTTTCCATTCCTGTGCCTACTCTGATGTCTGTGGAAATCATCTGGAGCTGCCAGCTCGGCCAGAGCTGGGACTGAGCACCCCCTGCACAAACAGGACAGCGCCCGACACCACCAGGCATGGGGCTGGGAGCCCTGCAGCACAGGGGATGAAGCCCCAAATCCCAGATCCTGTTAGCTGGTGGTGGGACCTCATGAAGTCCTTCAGGGCTGGCCTGTGCAGGAGTTTGCTGAATCCCTCAAAGAGAGCCCGAGCAGTACCTCCCTGTGCTGGGCGGGCTGCGGGGGATTAATCAAGCAAACGACACTAATAGGAAACAGCAGCAGATGTCAAGCATGTGCTGCTCCTATATATAATTTGGCCTTAAAACACAGATTTCTGAGTTCCTGTTTGATTTCGCAGTACTGGAAGGTGTCTGTCACCATGGTATCTGCCTGCTCCTCCCGGCGCACCAAGCATGGCGCTTTTCCCTCAAAAACGGTGCAAACAAGCCTTGGGAAGGGGCCGGAGGGGTGGGACAGTGCCACTTGGCTTTCCATCGGAGCTGGAAGTTGGATGGGTTTTAAGGAATGACCAGGACTGCTCTCCGGGTGGTCCTTTTCCTTTTTTTTGAAAGGAAATACAAAAATTGCTGGTGCTCAGAGGAAGCGGGGCGTTCCTGTCAGGGCAGGGCAGCGCCATTTCCCTGGCAAGGCCCCACCTGCATGGTAACAAGGGGCAGCTCTGCCCCTGCCCAAATTTAAGGCAATCACAATCCAAAAGCATTGGGTTAAGATGTCGGGTGAATGTTTGGGAGCTTTGGGAGGGGACGGGATTGCTGAGGTGAAAGAAAGAGCTGCTGCCGAGCCATTCCTGCCTCTGGGTCTGGACTTACAGGCCCCAAGGGGCTGCCTGGGCCTTCACTGTCCCTGCCTCCCTCCTTCCCCTCCCTAACAGCTTCTGCAGGTTAGCATGAGAAAGAATAGTGCCAAAATGGTAAAATTAAGTAAATTTAATAGCTTATGATAATAAGCAAGCTGCCTTTTAAATTGGCCCTGCATTCATTCAGGGGAAGTAGTAAGGACTCTATTTTTGTGATATATTTCTGTTTCAGAATCAACTCAACCAGCCTTGTTTGTATTAAAACCTCCTTTGCACTGAATAAAATAACTGTAAAGCACATTCTTTCATCTAGAAGGGCTTGTGTTCACACCCTCCACCCCTTAAAATTCATAGGAATTTCAAGCCGTTCATCGCTTTGGAGAAGCAACTTATTTGATGTAGGCTTGTAAAGGAGAAGAAATTACATGTGTGTTGTGAATAACAATAACCAGCTTCTTCTGAAGGGTCAAGTGGAAATATAGCCCCCATCTGTAATTAGGAATGCAGAGGGCCTACTTTACAAGGGTAAAACAACTGCATCTGTCTGCAGAGAAAGTGGAAGAAAAAATTTAAAAAAAAAGAGAAACTTAGACAATCATCAAGCACATGTGTTCTGATTAACCTAAAGAGGGAATGCCCATGCTTGAAGGAAGACCTGGGTGTGGGTTGGCAGGGACAGGGGACAAGGAACTGTTCCCCACAAGCCAAAGGGTGAGACCCCATTTTGTCAGGGGCTGCTTTTCTTCAGGTACTGGACACGTCTTCCTCTCATGTTTTTTTGTTTTGTTTTGTTTTGTTTTTCTCCTTTCACCCATACTTAGCTGGTTTCATTTAGAATGAGACACCTGGGGTTCTACCAAGGGCTTGGTGTCCCTGGGACACTCCAGCGGCTGCTGGAGGTGTTCACCTTACACTGCTGTGCCCGTGGCGACTTTTTGGCATGAAACCTGAATTCGTTGGAAGTGCAAAGGGAACTCAGGTGACCACAGAAAGGACTGTGAGCATCCACAGAGTCCTGCCTGGACAGGCAGTGCCCCGAAAAGTCAGTGTGCCTTGCAGCAGGGGAGCTCCCTCCTCTTCCACGCGATGTTAGCCTTACACTTGTCGCAGGAAAGAAAAGAAATCTTCCTAATCAATCACGCGCGCCGTGAGATCCTATAAATAAAGCTTTCCGCAGCCTGTGACTACCAGACTGGAACCGATCAGGCTGCTCCCCCGCCTTGCAATACAGAAATACGCTCAAATACAGAAATACGCCCCACAAAATATGTCAAACACAACCCCCCCAGCCACAGAGCTGTGCAACTGGGACAGATTTTTGCACTGCGATCCATTTCCAGGATGGAGGCTTAACTCTTGCTCCCTCCTGCCATTCACTGGGATTATTTTTACTAGTGCACTTTGCACAGTCACTGATTTTATGGGTCCCACGGCAGGTGCCAGCAGCCAGGGCAGGGAGGCAGGACGGGGTGGGATGGGGGAAGCAGCCCTGGCCACGGCTGCTTTCGGTTACCTGGAGTGTGCCAGGATTTACTCCGTGCTGGAGCCTGGATAGCACCTGGTGATGTCCAGAGAGATCCTGTCTTTGTGACCAAGCTTTCACTGGTCACTGAGCTGTGTCTGGGACCCAGGGTCTCCCACACCACCAGGTGCAGGTGTTTCCGTCTGCCCAGGAGAGCTCACAGGGTAGGTTTGTCACAGCCAGTGTCTATTTCTGGGACCTCTGCCTCACTTGTCCCCTGTCACCAGAGGGATGGGAGAACAACAGGACCCCAAAATCGGCCGAGCCCATACAATCCCCTAAGCACGGCCACCTCCTTGTGTTGCAGATCATTGCCGCTAATAAAGGGGAGGTGGTGGCTGTGTCTGAGCTGTGGAGACATGGATCTGAGATGTCTATGCTGACACTGCTCGCCCACTGATAACGTGTCCTGACCTCAGCAAGCTCCCCCCAGCATTTGTCACCTAAATCTAAATCCCATCATCTAAAACCGAGTATGTCAGTGCAAGCTCTGGGAGCAGCCTGTGGGCGATGCTCCTGGGACCTCCGCGTTGGCCCCGCTTTGTGCAAGGCAATCGCCCAACGCCTCCCCCGGCTGCTCCGGGAGAGGTTTGTCATCTGCTGGGGATGAGTAGCTGCACAGCAACAAGTTCAAAAGTCAAAGGACTTAAGCAGCTGCAGATGTTCTCCTGCTTCCCCTCTTCCCTTTATGCTGCTTGGAAGAACCAGCAGGGCTGTGCCAGGCCCCCCGTGTGCGAGCAGGGCACGCGGAGCTGGCACAGGGAGCTGCGGGCACTGCCACCAGCTCTGCCAAGCCAGACATCCACCCTGGCCCTGCTTGTCTGTCCCATGTCACACACATCGGTGTCAGGCACTACCTTCCCAATCCCACGCAGGGTGGCATTTTAAAACCCCATGCAGTCACAGGGATGTGTGTCTCACTTAGATCCCCATCCTTCTGTCAAAAAACAAACTCCAAATGCAATTGAATGACCGCATTTTAGAACTGAAACCGCGATTAAGGCGGGCTGCCGGCTCTCCCTGCACCAGCCCCTGTGGCTGTGAGAAGTTTGGTGTCCCTGTCACCCAGCACCCGGCAGGACGCAGCTCCCCGGTGCCGATTTCGGGATGGGGATGGGGGCACCTGCGGGTGGGACACCCCTTCAGCCCCCCCGAACGTACACGGGGAGGATCCTTCTTTCGGAGCAGGGCTGTTCAGAGGTCCCTCGAGCTGTTTTTTTAAAAGGGGAGGGGGAAGAAAGCTCCTGTCCTCCTCCCTCACCCCCTCCCCGGCCGCCCTCGGGGCCCGGCAGCCGCCGGGGGCGCTGCGATCGCGGGGCCGGCGCCGCCTCCCGGCCGCCCCGCGGCGGCGTCGGGGCGGCTCGGCGGAGGCTCCGGTGCTCGGGGGCAGCCTCCCCACCCCCCCCAAAAAAAAAAACAACAACAAAAAAAACAAATCCCGGCTTCTTTCCTTCTCCCCCACCCCACCCCGGTGGTCTCGGGTCGGGGCCGGGCATCCCTGACGCGGAGCCTCTCGCTTCTCCCCGGCAGGACCCCCGCGAGGATGGCATGGATTTAGGGAGCGACGCCGGCAGCAGCCGCTCCAGCTCCGAGTCCAACTCGAGCAAAGTGACGCCGTGCTCCGACTGCAAGTCCTCGCCGTCCCCCAGCAGCCTGGACCTGGCGGCGCTGGGCGACTCGGAGGAGGAGGAAGAGGAGGAGGAGGAGGAAGAAGAGGAAGAAGAAGAGGAGGAGGAGGAGGAGGACGGGGGCTCCCTGCCCTCCCCGCCGCCTCCCTGCCGCTCCGCCGATGCCCTCCGCCGCTCCTCGCCCGCTCCCCGCAGCGGCTCCCCGGGCTCCTTGAAGCGCCCCCCCCCCGGCGCCCCCCAGCCCGGAGCCCCCCGGCCGCGGCCGCACCAGCGCCCCCCGCCGCTGCCCCCCCCCCAGCAGCAACGGGGGGGAGCCGGGGGGGGAGCGGCGGGGCCGGGAGGGGGGCGCCGGGGGGCTCGGAAAGGCTCCGGGGGGCTCCGGGGGAACGGGGCGCAACCCCCCCGGGACCCGCAGCCCCCGGCCATGGACTGGGCGGCCCTGGAAAGGCACCTGGCGGGGCTGCAGTGCCGGGAGCAGGAGAGGGGGCAGCGGGCGAGCCCCGCTTCGGTGAGTGGGGCTCGGGGGTCTGCGGGAGGGTTTGGGGGGGTTTGGGGGAGCCGGCGAGAAGCCCCCCCCCCGCGGCCGCGGTGGCAGCGGGGAGCTGGGAGCGAGCCCCGGCGCCCACGCCCCGCAGCCTGGGCTCGGTTCCGCCGGGGTTGCCTCGGTCCCCGGGCATCCTGTGCAGTCATCTGGCCCCCGAGAGCTGGGGGGGGGTTTCCCCTGGCCACTAATTGCAGAAAAATCCGGGCGGGTGCTGGCAGGGATGAAGGATCTCCCGAAGCAGAAGGAGAGCTGCCGTGCGGGGCTCTCCTTCCAAGGCTGAATGGGGTGGCCTCGGTGCTCAGAGGAGCCTAGACAGGTAACCTCCTTCATTCCTGCCATTCATGCAGCTTTCTTTTTTCTTTAAAAAAAAAAAAAAAAGTGCTTTTCTTGTGGCTCCGAGGCTTTCCTCTGCAGCGCTATCAGATAAACTCCTGCTGCCCCGGCTGCCGGAAGCAGCAGCGCTGCTGGAAACTCTTTGCCTCCGGTTACGCTTTGCGAGGTGAGGTCTCACCTAAGGAATCTCGCCCCTAAAGCTTTGCCTGGGCTCACCCCGCCGAGCCGGGGTGTGTGGCCGTGCCGTGGGGCCCAGCACTCGGTGCTGTGCCCACAGAAGGTCTCCTTCCCTGCTGTCAGCCCAGGTGGAAACCCCCCTGTTCTTGGTCTTCCACCCAAACCCCAGAGTTCTTGGAGCTCCAGGAACAACAGCTCGTGTGGGTTGTGGTGCTGGGGTGCTCTTGCTCCCCTCTGTCCGGGCACGCTCCTGTCCCACAGGAGCCCGGGATGCTCCTGGAGGCTCCAGGACTTGGATCCACCCTCACCCAGGATGGGAGGAGGAGGAATCCGAGCTCTGCTGCTCTGATTTCCCCATGGGAGAGGTGCATTTTGTCTCCACCAAAGTCCTCTGGGGAGGAACACGTGGCCGGGTGGCACCTCCTAGTCCCACAGACCTCCCATGGCATGGGTTTAGAGTGACAGCAGATGTCAGAGGTGACACTGGGACGGAGGGATGCGATGCCTTAAAGGCTCGCTGCAATCAGCTTGAAGAGAAAATCTTTCTGATAGTTTGTTTTTATTCGTGACCCTGACATTTTCCTAAGGTTCGGCATCTCGCTATTTATAACAAAACGCTGTCTGGCCTGCTGGAAACCCCAGCGTTTGTCAGCATGGAAACCGCGAGGTGAACCTAGGCAGTAAGACGATGGGCTGGTTGGCTCCAACTGCGAGACGAATATGTTTGAAAAAGGGAAAAAAGAGAAATTTCAGTGCTAAGGCCTTGCTCGGTGTACTATGGAATGATCTCATCAACAGGGACGAGGTGGGGAACTGCTGCTGCTGGGAGTGGAAGCGTGTCTTCAGCTGGTATATGTTAACAGGAGTCCAGCGTGGATGTCTTATTGAGAAAAACAAAATCCTGAGCAACTGTGAAACTGGAGAGGAGTTGTTTCTCTGCGGGTGGTTACCTCTCGTTGGGTTTCATGGTGCTCTGTGGGGAGGCTGTGCCCTGCTGCAGCCTGGTCCTGCTGTGCCACCGTCGGACGTGCGGTTGTTGCGGGGTGCTGGGGAGGGTGCCAGGCTGCACTTCGCGGCTTCACAGCTCTGCCGTGTCTCCTTTGTGATGTTTTTGAGAATGAGACTTTAAAAAAAAGCACTTGAAAGCTGCCGGTTCTGTTACAAGGGGCGAGCGTTTCCCGTCCCTAGCTGGGTGAGGTGGAAGGGAAGGAAGGCCGGGTGTAGCTCGCGGCGCCTTGCTGCAGCGGGGCCGGGTGGATGTGCATCCTTCCCGGCGTCCCAGGGGATGGTTTCTTTTGGGATGGGCCCCGCAGCCGTGTTCAGGCCACCTGCAAGCCTGGTCTGATGTGCTGGGTCACTCTGCGTTAGACGGCTGGACCTTGGTGTGCTGGAGGAGAAATCCCCTCAGTTCTCAAAGGGGGTTGAAGGTTGGTGACACGCTCAGACCGACCTCATCAGGCGGCTGCAGGAAGCCCACTGCCGGGGTTTCTCTCCCTGCCCACCTCCTGCCTGTATCAGAAGCAGTCACAAAGGTGCCGTGCCAAGATTTATGGCTCTTTGGGGCTGCGGAGGTGCGCAGGAAGCAATGCCTCGTGCTCGCAGTTCCACTGCTGCTTCTAATGAAGTCAAAATGAGCATTAATGGCTTTCATTTTCTTCCCATTGCATCTCCGAGGATGGTAATTACAATCAATGGCGTGTGTTTTCTGAAAAAATAATATCTGCACGTTCCGTAGTCAATTAAAAAAACCCTCGCAAGGCAGGAGGTGGCTCAGCCAGCTTGTCTCCCTAACGGGGCTTTAGCACTGAGATGACCTGGAGCTGCATGGCCCTGCCGAGCGAATGGTGCTGCCCACAGACAGGCTCCTTGCAGGCAGTGGGGATAAAAGCTTGTCCCTGCAGCCTCCAGGACTTGTGCACGGGTGGGAGTGTGTCAGAGTCTGTATTTTCCCTTCTCATCGCTGGCATGTTCCTACGTACGCTGCCGAGACAGACAGATGCCAGATACCCGGTACCTTTGGCAGTATATATAACACGTCGTGCCTCAGCACGGTCTGCCCAGGCTTGTACCTCGCCCTCGGGCGTGTGGGCTCCTGCTTTCTGCAGAACATGCTCGCTGCGTTGGGAAGTTAAATTTGTTTCCTTCTGAATCACTTGGCTCTTCAGGCTGGCGTGATTTAGAGGAGATGGGCGCAGTGCTCCTGCTCTGCTCCAAGGAGCGGTTAACCGTGGCCTGCTGCCCATGGAGACGAATTCAAAGTATATATCATGGTCCAGGATTAAATCTTGAAATGATTTAATAGTTGGCCAGGGCAGGGTCTGGCTCTGGTGGAGTGTCTGGCTGTCGGTCACGGGCTGGGGTCAAACGGGAGCTGCGGTGCTGCTCGCTGCAGAGCTCTGCTGCCTGCGTGCTTCATCGCCGGCATTTAGGGAGCAAATGTTTGCTTGGCAAGATTGGCAGTGGTTTCTTCTCACTTAAAATAAGTAAGAGCTGCTTGATGGAGCTCACTTAAAGTGTTAGGCTCTCCGTCCCTCGGTGACGTGCGATGCTGGCTGAGAGCAGGGAGCAACCGGCAGGGCTGCAATGCCCGGCAGGCATCTTCCCCCGACGAGAACTGTCAGCGCCTTAACTTCTGACACACTCATTTTCCAAATCAAACTTGTGGCTTGCAAGAAATTGCATTTCTGTCATTCCTGCGCTGTAGGAGCGCTGCCAGACCTCCTGTCCCCACCTGACAGCAGTCGTATCGGGGCTCTTCCATTTACCGGCTTTGACCATTTAACTCCTACGGCGACTGGAGAGAGGAACATGACTGTTTGGGTGAGAGAGGTGCTCCGAGGTCAGGACATTTGTTTCGGGGCCCAGCTGACGAGGCAGGCACACCCTTCAGACAGAGGTGTAGCTCGGCCAGGCAGCAGGCTGGCTGTGTGCGGTGTCCCCGCGGGGTGACGTGCCGCAGCGAGGCTGCGCGTGGCGGCCGCCTCCGCATCCAACCGGCAGCGTACTTTGGCCGCCTTCCACCCAGCTCAAAGGTTAGGTGAGGCTGGCAAGATATTAATGGTTCTGCCAAAGCGTGCCATGTCATTAAGCTAAGGAAACAGCTGCAGGTACTCTGAAGGGCTTGTTTCGTGAGCAGCGTCGGTAATTACATGGACGGGGGAGATGTATATGTGCTGCTCGTGAGACCCGTCCGGGCAAAATGACCACAATTAATAATCCTGGGCAAAAACTCCATCTCCGTCGCTGCCGCAAAGCCTTTCATTAGAGAAAGTGCTAAATACATGGGGTGACAGCATGCGGATTTCTTTTTGATGAATGTTTCTCCTTTATCTGAGTATTAATATTATGGTAACTACTGTGTTATGGACACCAGCAAGCTGGCGTTGCTCCCTGGCCGTTTGGTAAGTGACTGCTTTATACGTTATGCAGAAATCATGAAAATGAGCTGAGGAGCGGGGTGATTGAAATGCTGACAGCAGCGAAGGCAGCAGCAAACCCTCTGCCATGTGCTTGTGTGCGATGCTGAAGAGCGCCCTTCGTGATGCTGCCTGTTGTAAGGTTGATGAGTATGTTTTAAGCATATTTGGGGTATTTAGTATAAGCAGCAAACTCTGAAGGTTTCTAAACAGAGAATTAAGCTTTTATGCAAGTCAAAATCTGGATTGCCTTAGGGGGTTTTGCCAGTGTAACCCCGAGACGGAGCCATTCTGCTGCAGGAGCCATGTCCCCTGCCCTCCAGCACCTCCACCACTGCCCTGGATTTCCACTTACACAGAAGTGGCACCTGGGGTTGAAACAGCAGCAGGCAGTAGGAACACTTGATAGGATAATAATTATGTACTTAGGCATCTTTTTTCTTGCATATTGGGTGTGCTAAGGGAACAGGTTAGCGGCTTTCAGCTCTCATAGTTGGCCTGTGCTGTGTAAAACCCGTTATTTTACTGCTGAAGGACGAAGTTACTGCAGGGCTGGTGCTTACCCGGGGCTGGTGCGTGTGTAATCATGGTGTATGGGAAGAGAGAATTATAGGCGGAGTGTATTAACAGGCATATAAAGACCAAGTATTTATTCAGTGCAACTCAAAACATGTTTCGGATCTGCGGAGGAGTGCTCCAAAGCCAAGCGAGCTGCAGGCCGGGCCTCATTGCCAGGGCCACTGCTGACAAAGCATTGAGCCCAAGGCTCAGGAATACAAATACAGAGCCCACCAGCCCCTCAGACTTGTGTGGAAATGTGGCAAAAGGGAATTAAATAACCACGGTGAGCGGGAGGGCCGATGTCTGAGCCGGCAGAGGCTGTGGGAGCTGCATGGGTAGGGCACAGGGCACAGGGCGGCCTCTGCCCTTCTTGTGTTCCAGCACCCATCCCACAGCAGCCTCCTCGCTTGTTTTCCAAAGTTTGTGCCCAAACTGGAAGGAGGGTGAGAGCTGGGGGCTGCCAGCAGAAGGCCAGGCCTGGTGCAGGGCAGGGAGCCCGGCGCCCGTCCCCTGCTGAGGCGGGCAGCTTCATGGCGCTTCCACCACAACCTGGTCTGATGAATGGTGTCTGGGAGAGGTTAGCACTGCTCTATCTCTCCCAGTAGCAAAAAGGGCCCTTCTACTTTCCACATAACCTACTGCCAGTGAGGGAGAGGCTTTGGTGGCTGTGCCATGGAGCACCCAGCCAGGAGCAAGGGGCAAGCACGCTGCCTGCAGTGCAGGCCGGAGAATGGACGGCAGAGCAAAGCACCACACTGCTCGGAAAAGCGTCCCATCACAGCTGTCCCACATGATTTATTCTCTGTGTGGGCACACATACACGCAGCTCTTGCCCTTATCTGCACACAAGCACGCGCTGTTTTCTCCCTCTTGGCAATGAACTTTTCTCCTCCGTCCTCGCTGCGATGAGGAAGGCGGCCCAGCGCCGGCTGCCTTATGAAGGACACTTGGGGTTTGCCTCTCGTCCTAAGAAAGCAAAGGATAAACAGAAAGCAAGGATGGGCTCCCCTGCGCTGTGTGATCTGTTTTGTAAACACTAATATGTGAAACAAATCATTTTCCAGTATTTTGGCTAAGCACATAAAATAAGCTTTCTGAGCGCCCAAGCGCTTTGTGTTCAGAAGGCTGTGCGACTCCCCCTGCTGAAGCAAAAGGATTTCTTTCTTGCCTTAAGAAACTTGTGTTTGGCAACTAGTTTAACAAACAAACAAGGAGGTTTTGCCATGCAAATTGACCTTCCTCAGGGCCTGCAGTTGGAAATTGCTGCTCAGCCACACATGGTAGCTGCACCCAGGTCTTTTCGGCTGTGCAGAGCCAGCCATCAATGCCCGTTGCCAACACAAAGGGGCAGGAGCTGCTTTGAGTATTAAATTTAAATGAAATTGTCATTTTTTCAGACAGCACGATATGTTTTAGAGGTTACTTTTAAATATGACGTGCTTCTAGGAATGCTGCTTTCACAGTACCCAGTGCTCCACGTCCTGTGAACCTGGCAGTGCTAAACAGTTCTGCTGAAAACGTTGCATTTGATCAGAAAAGAAACCAGACTTTATTTCTTCTTTTCAAAAAGAAAGGCTTTTGTTGGGGTATATGTGCTTCCACGGTGCGGTTATGGAAGTCAGCTACAGCTGGCTCTGGAAGGAAGTCTGCTATCCCCGTTTCTCCCCGTGCCTCTGTATAGATATTTATTTCCTACAGCAAGCAGCTGCTCAGGATAATCACATAATCTGGTCAGTTCAGTGATTTCCAGCATGTGCCAGTGTGGACAGTGGGTTTCTATGGCTGCAGGCTGTTACAGTAAGGTCACCCAAGCCAGGCGGAGCAGCCACAAGTAGCACAGAGGAATAATGCTTCTGAGCAGCGGCTCCAATTTCTCCAGCAGTGGGGCTCGGTACATTTTGGCTGTTAATTGTCGGATAATTCCACTTTTGCATGAGAAGCGTCCTGAGATATAACTGAAATAAACCAGGGCCAGCTTCGGAAGTATTTCTTCCAGCTAACCTTTATCCCAAATCAATCCTAATTCTGTAAGCAAAGCGTTAATGGCTTTGGTGGAAATGAGCTCCCATGTTGCGTTACCTGAGCTGCAGTTGTTGCCTGAGATGGGAACACTCCGTAATAGCTGCTGTCTTCAAGGGTTTCCAGCTTTTTCAAGTACTTGTATCATTTTTGTCCACTTTGTCTTTCCCTGTCACGCCTGTGGAGTCATTTGCGTCACAGCAGTAGTAGATCTTATTTATATCACCAATTTTGGTTTCCTGCTCAGTGATCTATAGATCTCCTTCAAATGAGAAAATTGCACTAAAGCCATTTATTCCAACCTGTCCGTGCTTTGTTAAAATGAAATCCAAGCGTTCACTTGAGCTGGAGGATATAACTGCAATTCAAAGGGGATGGGGAAGGGGAAGTGTGGGGATGAGATGTAATTCTCTCGGTTAGTAGGTGGCAATGCAAAACAGAGAGAGAGAGAGGGAGAACTATATTAAAGTGCTTAATTCTCTCTGCATACAAGAGCTGGTAGTATGTACAGTCCGTAGAGGATTGAAATGCTTTTAGTGAGTTATTAAAAATTTAATCTAAACTTTTTATTTAATGTAACTCCTGTATCGGATTTATTAAAGAGGGACTTGGGGAAATACCAGGATTCTGTACCTGGGTCATGTGTGGCCATCGTGTTTCCTGTTTTCCGTGCCTGATAGGAATTTGATGATAAACTGATCTTCGTGGTTTAAAAACAAGTAATCTGTGAATCATGTTTCCTTGCTGAGTGCTCTACGCCTTGCATAGAGACGTTAATAGTCAATGCCTAATAGCTTGGCGTGCAGGCTGACACAAGCTGGCTAGCCTGTTCTTTCTTCTGCTGCTTCCTCATCTTTTACTTCTCAGGCTGAAAACTGCAAAGCCAACTTCTAGCTGTGACTTGCAAAGATGAAAGAGGCCTTTTTTATGGGGAAGACCTTTTATGGGGACGATTGGGTGTTTTTTTTTTTCTGGATTAGGAAAATGAGGAGCTGCTCGAGCCCATTTAGTTACAGGGCTGCACAGCCGGGTGCGGGAGCGGTGTGGCAGTGACACTGCAGAGGGGTGAGCACGGGTGACTGGCAGAGGACTGGTGGAAGTTTTCACCTGGACCTTGTGAAATAGGATTTTCTGTAGGGTGAAGGCTTTGTGCTCACGCCTTAAGTGCTGTTTGACACCAACCTTCCCCTGGGCAGACAGCTCTAACAAAAAGATTGATGTCATGCTGCAGCAAAGCAGAGAAAAGAGGAATGTTAAAGTGCTCGAGAAAAGACAGATGCAAATGTGTGCCCTTCTCCTGCAGGGCAGCCGGCAGCTCGGCCAGCTGAGCACAGAGGTGCGAGCCCTGGTGCTTGCACGGTGGTGCTGGACTCCTAACTTCAGTATCTCCCAGCTCGTCACTTATGGAGGCTGACCTGGAGCTATTTAAGGACAAGATGCTGTCCCTGCAGAGCCACCCTGCAGCTCCAGGGTCGCTCCCAGCTCCCATCTTCTCCATCAGTTTGTTCGCAGTCCCTCCTACCTTGTTAGCTGCACATTTGAATACTAATGAAATGGGTTTGGACGTAGAATTAGCTGAAGGTTCATAACACTGAAATTACTGATATTAATAATAGATGCTGGAGAGCCTCTGCGGCACCAGAAGGAGAGCTTCAAGGAGGTGGCCACTGGGTTTGTGGCCGTGGTGGCATGCGTGGAGGTCTCCTAGGAGCTGGGACAGCTGGGTGGCCATGCCCCTGCCATGGGCACCCCTCCGTGGCTTGCAGAGCTCTCATTGCACATCCTGGTCCCGATGCAGAGCCTTCTGGAGCGGAGGATTTATAATATAAACTTAGTGCTGATGTTGTCTGTAGGACATGACATACTGCTTACGGTATGCCTGCTAATTACTCTTATGTTTGCGTTTCTCACCAAACAAAACTGGATCCGAGCCTGGAGCTGTCCGAAATCTGGATCAGCCCCTGCCCTCCCGCAGTGCCGGAGGGACAGGATTTCAGCTGTGAGACAGGGGCAGCTGGCTTGAACTAGTAACTAGCTTCATGGGAAGTTTTTTCCTTGATGAAGTAATGTGTCTGGATGAAACCTAGTGAATGAAAATATCCAAGAGCACATGTTTTGTGGGGAGCTAACACCCGCTGGTAAAGTGAACTTGCCCGAGTGCAGGCAACCAGAAACACCCAGCACTTTGGCCATGCTGCTGCCGCTACCCACTTTGCAGCAGAGCTGCTCTCCCTGAGCACTGGGGACTGATGCTTGCCTGCCCCCAGGGCCATTTATTTTGTAACTTCAGGTTGTCCTTACTTTGCCGTAGCAGCCAGCATTATCATCGCCTTCTCTTTTTCCTCCCACAGCTCAGGTACTTGCCCAAGAGCATTGTCAGCCGTCCCCCCTCTCCCCCATCAAAATGAAAACCAAGCTGTGCCACAAGCTTCAGGCCAGGCCTGGCGCCTGCTCTGTGCCCGACCTGGTGACACGCTCTGGAGACAGGTCCCTGCTGCCCTGGGGACATTTTGCTGGATGATCCCAAAAACCCACGCCTGCAGAGGGGCTGCCCCGTAGCCTGGGGTGGTTTGCAGAGCCCCCAGCCTGGTGCAAGCTGCGATGGGCGATGTAGCTCCTGCCTGGTCGGTGCACATGAAAATGCCATTGCTTGGCCTTCTGCTCATGGCCCGTGGCTCCTGTCAGGAGTGATAGGAAGGAAGCTACATGGCACAATGACAACCTCCTGCCCTGACGTTTTCTTCCCATGAACAGCTTTTTCCCCCATTCCTTTGACACAGGTAGCTTGGTGAAACACAGAAATGCAGCCTGTCATTTCTCCGTAGAGGGAGTCTGAGACATAGGAACAGCTTCTGATAAAGGCATATCAATAGTCGTGCTGCTGGCTGATTGCTGCGGGGCTCCAAAGGCTTTGGAAAAACACGGGTTTGTTTGCAAAAGGTGTGCACATAGGTTCCTCTGGAAAAGGGGGCTGGGGAAAGGAACGCTGCCTGCGGCTCCTCTCCTGCTCGGGGCAGCCCCCAGACAGGCAGCAGCTGGCCCCTGCCCGGAGCAGAGCAGCAATTTTCTGCTTTTTGGCCCAGGAACAAGGAGCTGCTGCCTGCCAGCGCCAGGCACGTTTCCTTCCCTCCAGCTGAGCGTCACCAGGGGAGGCCGCAGGGACGGGGCTGTCACCTGTGTCCCCTGCGGGCACGGCCCTGCTGGCTTTGGGCCTGGTCAGGTGGAGCCGGGCAGGCCGGGACTGCTTCTGGGCCTGCAATTAGTGCCCTAATTGCACTAATGGGGGGAGGAGAAAGGGGCCAGGTGGCTCGCATGGCTTGAAGGGGTTAACCCAGATCACTGGTGTGAGGTTATCGATCCACCCCTCGGCTTCAGGAGGGAGGAAATGCCACACGGAGGAAATACCTCGTGTCACACCTGGCCCTAAAAACCCGCAGGCAGTGATGCTGTGTGCTTTGTAAGAGCTGCGGGCTCCCAGAGCTCAGCCTGCTGGCAGGAGAAGCCCACGGCCAAGCGGGGGAGTGAAAACTGGGAGCTGGGAGGCGAGGAGCATCCTTCTCTTGCTCTTATATGGAGCTGCCTCGCCGCGGCTGTGACTCCCTCTCTCCATGACTAACGAGGCTCAGCTGGGATCCACCCTTGCTTATCCTGTTATTTTTAGAGCTTTCCGTCCTCACGCTTGGCGTGCCGGCCCTGTCGGCAGCTCTCACGGCAGGGCACGCTGCGCTTTCGGCCCTCTTGTGCCTGCCTGCAAGTCCTGCATGGGGAGCTGGGGTGCCAGGCCGGGCAGGGTGCTGCTGGTGGAGCTGCTGCTAACGGTGGCATTTCAGGACGTGCCCCTCTCCTAAATGGGATCCCGAGATTTAGTTTGCTTTCTCAAGCCTTTGCAGCCGTTTTCTGAAGGATTGCAAATGTGAAACAGACGGCAAGAGCTAGGCTCTGAGGGCTGAGATCTGTGTTTGCTCCCACACAGCAATTGCAGACTTCCAGAAATCCTTGATCTCAACAGTTCAGGGGGGGTGAAGCTCCGTGAGGGCTAATTAATTTTTGCAGAGGTGTGTGCATAGCATAAATAGACCCTCAAAAATAAAAATAAAAATAGATTTCCGCCAGGCTTTGTCAGCAGGAGCTGAGTTACAGACACTGAACTTCAAAATGGGGCGAGAAATCCCCGCCTGTTTATTGGTGTCGTGCCCGTGACTCAGACAAGGGCCGTCCTGGCACGCTCCTGCTTGTGTTCAGGAAGCAGTCAGAGGGCACTGCTCTTATCTGCCTGTCCTCGTGCCCCGTGTTTATAGGATCTGGCTGGGTTTGAAAAAGAAACTTTTAATTTCCGAGTGACTTGGTAGCATGGTCTGTGTACTTCTTCAGCCTCAAAGTCCCCGTTCTGGGTTTTTGCCACCTGCTTGGCAATTCGAGTGAGTTCCCATATAAAGCCAGCCCCTACCCGAGCCTCCCAGACGCTCCCTGCTGGAAAGCAGGAGGGGAACAGAATGGGACAGGCAGGCTCAAGGCAATTGATACCGGAATGATCCCAGAATAATCCCAGAACGGTGCTGGTGCCACCCACACGTGCTGCCCTCATGGTCCCCTGGGCTCAGGGCCTTCACTGATAATTGATTTTTGTTATCAGACGAACACAGCTACAGCCTGCAGCATGCAGCACGTCGCAGACAAATTAATTGCCTGTGGGTGTAAACGCAGGTTATACGTGTATCTGTGCTCCTGCATGGCCACGCTGGAGTTTCAGGGACGTTGTCACAATTTAAAGGCTTTAATCCCGAATTTGCTCGTGGCTGCCCTGGTGCCCGCATCCCCAGGCCGCTGAAGGGCTGCTGGGCGCAGAGCTCGGGGTGTGGGGTTTGGTTTTCTGCACCTGACTCATGAACATCTCCACGTAACTCCTCATGTCCCCATTTGGGGAAGCTGTTCTTCATCATCTCAGAGGAAATCTCTCTTCCTCTTCCCCTTCCTCTCACACCATTATTTTTTTTTTTGCTCTTTTCTCATCATCTTTGGAAAATGCTCCAACTCCTCTCCCAGCATTGCATTAAAATGCACATTTTAGTGCAGAAAATGGGCTTTGCTGAGCAAAATCTGTGTGAGAGCTCTAAATGCCCCCCATTTTCCCCTACTCCTTCTTGCCATCCACCTTGAGATTAGGAAAGCCCATTTATTTTGCCTCCCTACCACTCCCCACCTATGGGCAGGACTAATTTAGCCTTGTTTTGTTGGAAATGGAGCAGCAGGGCAGGAAAGGGGCAAACTATGATCTTCGGTCAGTGAAGTCATGTAATTGTCTGCAGAGGGTGCAGAGGGTGCCTTGTGCTTGGTGCTGCCCTGCATTTGTGCTGCGGGCGAGGTTTAATTTTGGTTTGGGTGAGATGAAGTAGAAATGAGGTGCCAGGACTGGGGCTTGTGGCAGCTGGTCCCGAAAAGCAGCTTTCCAATGTGCATCAGGTCTACATCGTGTGCCTCTGCGGGTACCAGGCCAAAAGCACTGAAAGTTATTTGTAGCTGATGAAATTCATCACAGATCCTCTCCCAAAGAAACCGCGCTGCGAAGCAAGGTGGATTGTAGCATTTTAAATTATTTATATTAATACAAAACCTTACAGCTTTATATCGTTCTGTTGGAAAGCTCGTGCTCGCCTTAGCATTTTGCATAATGTGAGTATTGCATTTCCGAAGGAACAGCTTATTCTTAAGAACATAAATAAAATTGCGGGGAGGCAGCAATAGCTTTTCTGTTGCTATCTCACCGCGCTCATTAGCAATGAGAATGGAGAAATGGTTCTCCATTCATTAGCAGTAAATAACTGGTGGGATATCATACCTACTAATCATCGGGCCATTTGTAAATTCTCTATTAAGCACGTGCGAGCCAGCTTATGAATTGCACAATTGAAATCTAAGCTCATGCAGCTGTATCAGCGCATCTTCCCAGATCAGCTCCATGGCAAAGTCTGATTGTTTGCGGCACAGTTCCTCACTTTTGGAGCACCAGAAAGTTGTAGACACTTGGGTGGCTGAAATTAATTGCTGTAATTCACCGTAAAGCATTCACCATCCTGTGCGCCGGGGGGATCATAATGGGAGAGTGAAGTTGCTGCAGCCTTCTGCTCTGTGCTTTGTGGGAACAGAAAGTTGTGGTTGGGTCGTGTAAAGCCACAGGTGCTGTCTGGGGGGACACGTAGAAAGTTTTCCGCGTAAATCTCTTACCTCTGAAAATGTCCCACAAGAAAGTTATGATTGCAAGATGTGCATCATAACTTCTGCATCAAAATAAGAACACAACAGAGGTTTTTGTGAAGCACCACAACACAACAGCACCTTTCCTGGTGCTGTTAATTCCCCAATCATACAAATTCCAAAAGAATCGAAATTCACTGAAGAATTTGTTTTGTTTTTTTTTTTTCCCTGTAATTTCCCGATAAACTCATACTGGGTCTTCTAAGAGGAAGAAGAAGAGTTTTGTTCTGATATTTTATTCCACAAGTTTTTATCCTAAATATTTATCTTGGGCACCCCCGTGCTTCGGGAGGATTTGTAAAGCTTCTTGCTGTAAAAGACTGCAGAAACCTCAGTGGAAATGAAAAGTCCATGGAAGAGGGACAGGCATTGTCTGGTTTTTTAAATCACCTGAGGATTACCTCCCCATAAGGAGGAGTAACATGTCCAAAATGATGGAAAACAGCTCAGCATCATCTTCCCTCAATAAAGAAGCAGTGGTCTAAAGCATTACACATGAATGTAATCCAAACAAATATTCCCTTTTCCAAGGAGATTTCTAGTATTAACCGATTAAAAAAATAATCTTTTTTTTTTTTTTTTTCCTTCTTCTTGCTAGATTTAAACCCTGGAGAAGCTTTAGCTTGGCTTAAAGAGGAGCTAAATCCATAACTCCCAGTAAATCATCAGCAAATGGAGATGAAATCCCGTGATGCCATATGGGATTCCCAGTTGTGTGAAGGCTGGGCCGAGCCCATCCTATAGGAGCTCTATGGGGTTTTCATTGGGGCAAAGCAACCCCGGTGCTGGCCCTGGCTGGGTGCAGGAGTGGTCCTCGCGGGGTCTCAGCATGTGGTGTGGGGCAGGCATAAAAATAGCTGCGTGGGGCAGTGGGAAATTCTGAATACAGAAGGAAAGGGCTGGCTGCGGCTTCCTGTGAGGTACCCACATTTCTTCACTTCCTTCCCATGGTGGTGAGAACACACAGTCAGGAGTGCTCGGCTTTCCTGTGCGGGTGTAGTCATATTGCAGGGTCTGCTCCCCGTGGGGGAATGGCTTTGGGAGCACTGGGAGCCTGTGTGCACTGCCCGGCTCTGTTACTGATGGCCTAGGGCTGACCATGGGCAGCTCCAGGCCCGTGCGTGCCCCAAGGGACCAGGGCATGGTGATTAAGTGATGCCTTACTGTAAGGTTAATTGTAAGAAAAATCCTAAAAGATGTGCGCAGAATTGGAAATTACACATTTTCCCCCAGAACAGGGAACGGCGGGTGTTTTCTCCTTCTGTAGGGGGGATAGGCAATGAAGCCCTAACATTTAACCACGGGGATTTCAGTGCCGGGTAAAGCTGGTGCTCAGAGGGGGAGCTGTCCCCTCTAAGCACAGGCATCTCCCCACACCCCAAACCCTCTGCAGAAGAAGCCTTGGTAGGAAACCCAAAAGCAGATGGCGTAAAATGCCCCCAAGCTTCTCTCCCCAGCTTGTAGGGCCACTGGGGGTCTTGGGGTATTTGGGGTCTTCCCACTGGGTTGTGCGTCTGCAGAGGGCAGCGCTGCTCGGTGCTCCCAGGGACATCATGCCACACTGACCCGCCTGGATGGCCGCCAGGAAGCTTTCCCTCCGTTTAATCAGGCCTTGCATTAATTATTACCTACCCGCCTGACTCGTTGGCAATGACAAACCCCTGGGCTGAGGCCGAGGTCTGGCCCTGTCCGTGTGCTCCCCGTGAGGGCGTTGTGGGCCTGGAGGAAAAGCAAACCAGGCTCTCTTCAAAACTTACTCACAGTATGGTTTTTTTCTTTCGGATTTGTTGAAGCAAGGCCCCAAGAACGAGAGCTGCCGACGCTGTGGCTCGCTTGGTTCACATGGAGCAGCCATCTGAGCCTGTGTCCGGGCCATTTGGGGTACTTGACTTTCATTTTTAAACCTATCCCAAGAGGCAGAGCTTCCGTAGCTCTTTTCTTTTATTAGCACCTTCCACACGTGGTGAAGTTGCCGATTGGGTGCTTGTGCTCCTGTGCTGACTTTTCCCAGGGGATTTGGGGCTCGTGGCTGGGTTGAACCCTGCTGTGGTGGGTGGGAGCGGAGGAGCTGGGGTCTCCTCTCCACCCACATTGCCAAAATGCACAGGGACCAGGGCACTCCATCCACCCACCCCTGCTCCAGCATCTCCGGCCTGGCTGCAAGGAGAGCCAGGGCAGGGCCCTTTCCCTACAAAGGCCGATTTTTCTGGAGGCCCATCTGCTACGGGGAGTCAAACCCCAGACGCGCTGTGAGCAAGTGCAGCGTTTCTGCAGTCATTTCCATTTCTAACTTGGCTGCGGGACGGCCGGGCGATGGCTGGCACCACAGCACGAGGACGAGGACGAGGGGAGGCCCAGGGGTGCCCCCAGCCGCCGGCCACAGCAGCACAGGGCCTGCGTTGTGGTGCCCTGTGGGTGCTGGCGGCATTTTGGGATGGGCACGGGGTGGGCTCGGGACCTGCTGTGCCCCAGGCCTTGTGCTGGGGCTCTCGGGGTACCCAGCACCCTGGGAAGCAAGCGGCGAAGCCAAACTGTGATAATACCCATGGGTGATCCTGCTGCAGGTGCAGGGATGGGAGAACACCCTTGGGAGAACACCCTCTTGCTTCCCCATTTTCCCCCCTTTTCTCCTGTCAGAGCAGAAAACCAAGCGGGGGCTCGGATCCCTCCACCTGGGCAGCGTGGCCAAGCCCCCGGCCCTATTTTATTTGGGGTGGTGATGGGTGGGGGGGGGGGATCTGAGGAGGGCAGCGCCTTGAGGACACCGGGGGTGCCCTGGGGACCCCCTCACAGCCACTTCTGCCTAAGGGGGGGACACAGGAGGCGAGAAATGCCCGGTCCCCCCCGTGCCCCATATCGCCAAGAGGCGGGGGCAGCGCCAGCGGGGGCGTAGCTTTGCGCAGCGCCCCCCCCCATCCACCCGGCGCTCCCGGTGGGGAGCTTTAATTCCTTTTTTTTCCCCCATTTTCGCCTCCCCCCATCCCCCCCCCATCTCCCGGCGGGCTCGCTCTTTGTGTGGGAGGGAAGGAGCCGGCGGCTGGCGCTGGGCCCGGCGGTCCCCCCCCCCCCCCTTTTATTCCCCTCCTATCCATCCCCCCCCCCCAACCCCTCCCCGAGCCCGGCAGAGCCGCGGCCGGCGCTGCGCAGGCGGGGCCGGGCGGCAGCGTCCATCTTCCCCGCGGGATGCTCCGAGATGGTCCTGCAGGAGAACGGCCCCTACCAGGTCGGGGGGGGGGGCCCGAGCCTCGAGGGGGGGGATTTGGGGGGGTCCCGAGGGGAACAGGGGCCGGGCTTGGCGGGGGGACACGGGGAGGTGCGGGGGAGAGCAGCCGGAGGGATAGGGATGGGGGGTAGGGAGGGGGGGGCTGCGCCTTCCTGCAGGTTTTTTGGGGTGTGTTTGGGGCGCAGAGGTGCGGGGGGGGGGTCCGGGATGGGCGCTGCGGCCCCGCTGCGCTCCCCCCCCACCTCCCTGCAGCGCAGCGCCCCCGGCCATACACAGCCCCCCCCTCCCCAAATACAGCCCCTTTCTCCCCAAATGCAGGTGCCCCCTCCCCAAATGCAGGTGCCCCCTCCCCAAATGCAGGTGCCCCCTCCCCTCCCCAAATACAGGACCCCCCCCCCCATGCCAAACGCAGGTGCTGCGGGTTAGGGCCCTCCGCAGGGAGCTGCCCCCCCAGCTCCGTGCGCACCCCGGGGTGGTGCTGGGGACCCGGCCTGGCGGTGCCCAGCACCAGCAGCAGCCCCCAGAAAAATGGGGGTGGCCCGGGGGGGGGCAAGGATCCCTGCCCTGACCCCCAAAAAGGCCCATCCCGGTCCGGGGTGGGGTTTAACAGCAGAGGTGGGGGTGCAGCGGCGGTGGCGGTGCGTGCCGAGCATCCTTTGGGTGGGGAGAGGGGCCCTGGGTGCTGCTGCAGCTCCGCAGCCCCTGGAATAGAGGGTGGGTGCTGCGGGGGGTGCACCTGCCCGGGGAATGACATTTTGGGGGCTCGATCGCCTGGGGAGGTTGTTGCCCCCCCCCAAATATCCGTGTGCTGCGGTGCTGGGAGAGGAACGCGTGCGGACGTGCGGTGGGGTGCGTGCTGCAGGGCGCCCCGCAGGCACCGCCGGCCACCAGAGATGGGCCCCGAGGGACGAGGCTCTGGCCAGGGCAGCAGCACAGCCTCGGGTTCCCCTCAGCTGCATTTAGCCCGATTTCAGCCCATTTCTCATATAAAATGCCAAATCCATCACGAAGGGGAAAGATATCTCTGCGAGTGTGTGTATACATAGGGAGAAAAGGGTTCGGAAGCTGTTGCAGTGCGTGTTTTCACCGTAACAAACGCCGCTGGGAATGGATTTCCCTTTTTAGCTCCTTGGGAAAAAAAATAATAATAATAATAATAATAATCCCGTTGATTCATTCCCCGCTCGAGGGGCTCTGGTTTTGCTGCAGCTCCGAGCCTGTTGCTCTCGTACCTCGGTCAATGGTGCCATTGTTTCTGCACGGCGGATGTTTGCCCAGCACGCTGAGATTCCCGGCTGCATCGCCGGTCCCGGGGGAGCCGGTGCCTGGTGCCCGGTGCCCGGTGCTCGGTGCCTGGCATCCAGAGGCCCGGTGCCGGCCTGTTCGGCTTCCCTGCGTGCTGCTGCCCCGGTTTTGTGCCGCGGCAGCAGGGCTGCGTTGGATCTGTTTTAATCTCCGCTTGTTTACGAGCCGCTTTCTCTCCTCCGGAACGATAAATCCGAGAGTGGAAGCAGGCAGAAAGAATGCAGAGCTCGCGGAAACGGTCCTTTGAACGTAATCTGTCCCCAAACACTGCAAAGAGACAGAGAAACCCTGCCCCCCCCCGAGGCCCGTTAACCTACAGGCCAAGTTTTAATCCCGCTGCGGCTGATGATCCCGGGTTTGGGCTCGAAGCGGGGGCAGAAACGATGGGATTTTGGCGGCCGCCCTGGGCGCTGCGGGGGGAGGAGGGTGGCGGTGTGTAGCTGCGCTCCCCGCATCCCTGCCCACACGCCTTTCCGGAGCTGCTTGGGATTTCTGGGAGCTGCAAAACAAATAGAGGAACGAGCCGGCGCGCTGGGAGAAGCCGAGGACATGTTTGGATTAGAGGAATTCAGCTGAAAAGCTCCGACCTGAGCACGGCCGGGAGAAGAGCCCGCACCAGGAGGGTGCTGGGCTGGTTGGGGTTTGGGACCTGCTTTCTTCGAGCTCAGCCTGGTTGCCCCATGGCCAGGAGGCCCCAGGAGGCCCCAGCACCTTTCCTGGGCCACTGCCCGGTGCCAGCAGGTGGCCGCTGCCTTTCCATCCCTGGGGGCCGTGGCTGGCAGTGCCAGCCCCCATCCAGCTGCACGCTCAGGTCCTGGTGTGCCCACAGGGCCACCACCGCCTCAACCAACAGGGATTTTCTAAAATCTGATGTAAAAAACACCCCGTACAGACCTCTGCGGGGTGGCTAAATGAGGACACGCAGCCTGAAGGCCACAAATAAACTGAGTATTAGAAAAAAAAAAAAAAAAAGGATAAAAGTAATTTCCTCTTAGCTATTTCTTTCCCTGTTGTACTCTTTAATTTTCCCCTGCCAAAGATTTTGTAATTTTGTTCAGGGCTCCATTTCTCCTACAATTTGACAAGGATGGTGCCAGCTCCTGCATGTTAGGTGAGGTTCAGTGAGGTCCTGAGCTCGCACAGAAGGAAAGCACAGCGTGCAAATCCAGATGCTAACACCAAAATTAAGGTGAAGTTGTTTGCTTTTGTCCTGATGTGTGCTTGAGCAGCGCTGCGCTGGCTTGCAGCCTTAGCTGGCGTTTCAGCTTGCCTTGTGAGCGCATATTTTCAGCGTTGCCCAAGGGGTGCAGCGTTGCAGGCCACAAAACCTGGCTCCCCAGGCTGTTGCTGGCCTCATCCCTGCTTCTTCGCCTTTTGGCAAAATGCTGGGTGTGCTAACACTCAGGTGGGCGTCCCTCCACTCGCAGAGCTGTGTTTTAACAAATCCCTGCAGTGCAGGGGCACGGCGGGTTGAGGGGACGCCTCCTAGGAGATTTATTCAGACCTCTACGACAAGATAAATGTTCCGTGACGTGGTGCTGGTGAGGTTTCTGTGAATGATCCACCGCAAAAACATCTCTGGGGAGGGTGCACAAGCGGCCGGTGCTGTCCGTGTGCAGACCGCCAGGTGGAGGCCGGCTTCAGATCCCAGCACGGCCTTTCTGGGGAGAGCTTTGAGTGTTTTTCATTGAAATTCACTGGGAATTGGGGGTTTGTATCCAGTAACTCGGTAACCGGCGCTGTTTGGAGGCTGATGGTGAGCAGCGAGGGGCTGGAGGCGTTTCTCCGAGCCTCCCCCAGCGGAGGAGGCTGACGTGTGCCAGCAGTGTTTAGGAGCTTTTTATTGACCCAAACAAACGTTCCGTGTGCGTGGCCTGGTTAAATTTAGATCCTCGCGTGCTCGTGAGCAATCGGCATGTTTAAACCACGAAGCAGCCCGTTTCCTTCCCTCGCCTGAGCCGACTGGAAGGCTGCCTTCCCCGGATGGGCTCATCCTCACCACGGGGGCACCAGCAGCACCCAGAATCACCCAGAAACACCCAAAAACACCCAGCACCATGGCACTGGCCGGGGCTTCATGCTCCTTTTTGTCGCAGCCCCGAGCCGACCCGCTCCGTCCGTGCCCTCTGTAAGTTTTCCTTTTGTGCTATAAAAAGCCAAGCGGCCTCAGGTGGTTCTGGCAGCTTCTCCCCAGCGCTCCCATCGCGCGGCGCTGAGTGGAGGAGCGGCCGCTGTAACCATGGAGCCGCCTCGCAGCTGATGCAATCTGACGTCTGCTTCCCCGTACCCAGGAGGGCTCGGCAGCAACGAGATGCCCAAGCCGAGCCCACCTTGCAGCACGGCTGCTGCTTGTGTTCCTGTGAGCCCACGGGTGCTGTGGGTGCCTCTCAAAAGGACGCTGGTTGCCAAAGGGATGGTTGTGGGGCCGGTGCTGCGCATCCCTGCTGGCCTTCGGCATCGCCTGGGCTGGCTCCCCATGCTGGGACACCCAGCAAATGTCCCCATTTTGGGGCTGAGCTCTCTCCGGAGCTCAGGGTGACTTTATCTCTGGTCGTGGGCACCCCAACGGCACCACAGGCTGTGGGATCCCAGCCGCAAGCCCTTCCCCTCCCTTGCACGCTGCCTCCCCTCCCTGGGAGCTCCCAGGCCGATGGTGTCTGCAGAACCCCCAAAAAAACCCTTTTCTTGAAAAAAACGAGGGCCGGGGCGTACCGGCGCGGTGCCGTAGGCCTCATTGTGCTCCGAACAAAGGTGCTCGGAGAAACCAAGGCGTTATCAGAGCGGACGTCAGTCAGGGTCCCCATTGTCGGGAGGGGAAGTTAATTTTAGGAGCAGCGGGAAATGGCACCGTGAGTCAGCGGCGGGGGGGCAAAACTAATGAAATGCCCGGATGGCAGCAGCTCCCAGCCGAGGCAAGGAGCTAGAAATCACCATCCTGGGAAAATAACTGGATTAAACAATCCTGCCTGTTTATTATCTTTTTCCTGCCACTCTCAGGGCAGAGTTAAGGCACAATCCGTGTGTCACCGCGGAGGTGAACCCCACACCGTGTGCGTTTGGGGTGGGATGAAGTCAGTCGGGCTTGGCACCACCATTTCGGCCGCGGGGCTGTTGCAGCTCTGGGTCCGACAGCCCCACAGCTGGCTCCCAGCAGAAACCAGCACCTCTACGCCACGTTTTAGGGCTCGCTGGGCAAACAGGACGTGAGGTCCATCCTCCGAAGGCTCCCCTATATAACCGCGTGTCCGGAGCTGCGCTCGCACGTCCCGCTTCCGTCCAGCTCCCGCGGGGCGGGTGGCGAGCCCAGGCTGCTGGGGCTCCGCTCGCTAACCCCTAGAAACCTTTTTTTTGCACCCAAAAGAACCGCTTTGGGCCGGGAACACCCTGCTGGGAGCTCCCTGCTGCTGTCGAGGGACCCACGCAGCACCGGCCCGGCTCTGACATAAGACACCGGGATTTTTCCTGCCCTTGCGCAGCCGGCGAGGGCTCGGGGCTATTTTTACCCGGCGCTGCCAGTGGCTGGAGCGAGCCCTCGGCTTTCTTTCCTCCGCCGGCTCCCGCTAATCAGCCCCGGCTGCTGCCTTTGACTTTATTAGGGCAAGCTGCGGGCAGGGAGGCGGCGAGGCCCCGGCGAGCGAGGCCCCGTTGCCGGTGAGCGGGGTGCCCGGGGCCACGCTGCCATGTCCCCGCGGCGCGGCGGGGAGCGCCCGGCAGCCGGGGCCATGAGCGGGGCCGGTGATGGAATGGCTGACATCATCGGGCAGGCATCCGCGCGGGACGTGGAGGGGAATTATAAAAAGGTAGGGGACAGAAAGGAGCCTTTTGTCCGCGCGCTGCGAGCGGCCCCCTGCTGCCAAGCGCCCTGCGCTGGGCACGGGGCTGCGGGCACAGGGATTGGGAATGGGGCTTGGGCACAAAGCTGTGGGCATGGGGTTTGGGAATGGGGCTTGGGAATGGGGTTTGGGCACGGGGTTGCAGGCACAGGGCTTGGGCATGGGTTTGGGCACGGGACTGTGGGCATGGGGTTTGGGGATGGAGCTGTGGGCATGGGGTTTGGGCATGAAGGTGCAAGCCTGGGGCTTGAATATGGAGCTCCAGGCATGGGGTTTGGGCACAGAGCTGTCGTGCACAGGGCTGTGGGACACAGGGCTGCAGGCACGGAGCTTCACGGTGCAAGGAGCGCAGAGCTGGGCTGCGTGTGACATGCTGATTTCATGTGCTCGCTGATGCCCTGTCCCTGGTTTGATGTGCTGCTTGGCAAAACTCCCCCTCCTCTGCATGTCCTCGTCACGGCTTCTCCCTAAAAGACATTTCCAAAGCCCTCCTCATGCCACAAGACCTGTAATTTTTAAGGCACCGTGCCACGTGGCTTGAGAGAATACGAAGGGTTGACCTTATTTTGTATTTTACGGCACAGCCATCCATCAAAACAAGTGTTGTGCAATTATAATTTCTGTTGGTAAATCCAATCATAGCCTTTGTACTTCACGGAGATAAAAAAAGGCTGCGTACGGGCCTGGGACTTTAAATATAGTAATTGTCCATGTCTGGTAATGACAGACCCTGGCAAAAAATAGCGTCCGTGGCGTGGCTGTGCCTGGTGCTCCCGTGGGGACCAGGCAGCCCCGGGCTGGTGGGGCCATGTCCTCTGATGTCCCCTGATGTCCCCCAGCTTCACAAACCCCATAGGTTTTAACCCCTCGCTCGGACAGGGCTGGCACTGCCCTGCAGGCTCTTGGTCCTGCCTGAATATTTACAGCATTCATCAGCCTGGTATTTGCTGCGTGGCTCTTTCCTTCCAAACATTTTGGGCAGGGTATTAACAAGCCGTGCCTCTGCTCGTCCCTGGCTCGTACCGATCAGCCCAGCCCCAGAAACGTCCCTGCTGAAGGTGGATGGTCCCGAAGTGCGGTGGTGGAGCCCGGCAAAGTGCTGCTACACCTGAATCGGGGATAAATATTTCATGTGCACTCTCGGCTTGCTATTTTGGGTGACGGCTGCAAGGAGTGAAGGCCGCTAAGTAAGCCAGCCAAGCGGGGTGGACGAACAGAGCGGCCCCTCAAGGGACATAAATAATACAGCGTGGGGATATGGGGCGGGCTGCTCTTCCCAGAAAACACAGAAATCCTGTTAGGATCGCCTCGATGCGCCCCAAAGGACTGTGCTTGTGTGGGAAGCAGGCACATGTTGGACAAGATTCGGGGTCTTGGCCAAAGATGGGATTTTCATGGTGCCTCCACGCTTAAATCAAGATGGGCGTACGCGGGGAGGTAGGGATGAATGGCTCTGCGAGCTGAGAGTTGGAAATTCCCGTGCTCACCGATTGCTGTGTATGTGCAAGAGAAAATACATTCAAAAATGGGTCAGGAAGAGATAAAATGGGTCAGGCAGCCATAGCGGTGTAACGCTAATGAACGGGGCAGCACTCGGCACTCGCCACCTTTGTGCCCATCCCGTGCACCGGAGGAGCTGCAGGAGGCAGCAGGGTGCTGGGACAGAAACGGGCACGGGCAGAAAGCAGCAGAAAACATCAACCCAACAACTTTTTTTTAAAAAAATGATGTTTTATTATTATTATTTTTTCCCCACTGGCTGTCCTGAGGACGGGAGGTGTTTGCTGCTGGTGCCGACGAGCTCTCTCCAAGGAACGGGGACGGCCTCGCCGCGATGTGTCGGGGCAGGCGCACGTGGAGCAGAGCGGAGCGGTGATTAAGAGCACAAATTGCTCTGCACAATCAGCAAACAGCGGAGAGAAAATTGCAGTAGGCGTGCAAACAGCAATAATTGCAGCGTGCGGGGTGGAGGAGCAGCGTCTGGCAGCCTCAGCTCCTCCCGGCGAGATGCCTTCCTCTCGTGGGGGCTGCACCTCTCTTGGAAACGCTCCCACCTGGTTTGGGGACCTCCTCCACCAGCATGGGGAAGCAGGAATCCCACCGTGTCCTGTAAAAATCACAGGCTAACAGAGCAGCCTTCAGCAATACGACTGACCCCCCTTTAGGAAATACGTGTGGTTTTCATTTTCGTGTCAAAATGCGTATTTAAATAACACGGTTTTATATTTTCCTTGCTAGTACCTTTACATTTTACTCAATACATTATTTTTTATATACAAAGTATGTTTGATAGTCAAAAAAAAAAAAAAAAAACACCTGCAATTTTCCTTCTCAATTTCCAGTTTTCAGTGCTCAGCTCAGGATGTATAATGCAGCTGGTGGGTAATTTATCTAAAGCATAAAGTTCAGCTCCCTCAGGCATATTATATTTCTTAGTAACTGTTCCCTATTTTATAATAACAAATAGGGCTCTCGATTTCTTTATGGTCATTATCCTGTGTCTGTTTTATAAAATGGGAGACGCCGAGTTCGGTACTGGGAATACTGTTATTTAGGATCCTCAATAACGGCCTGGCAGAGAAAACAAATTGCACATTGATTAAATGTACAGATGTCAAACGGGGAGCAGCTGCAGCCTCGTCGGGACACGGGGCGAAATTATGAAAGGTCTGGAGAGAGAGAGCACCGTCTGAAGGGGGAAAATGCGTGAGAGTGGTCCGCAGCTCTGTGTGTTTTAAGGCAAAACAGCGAGTTTGGGGATGGGATGGGATGGGATGGGATGGGATGGGATGGGATGGGATGGGATGGGATGGGATGGGATGGGATGGGATGGGGTCCTCTGTCCAGCAGCAGCCCGTGGAGGTGCCTCTGGCTCCCGGTGTCTGGGCGAGATGGGAAAGCCTGGGCATGGAAAAGAGGCAGATGGGAGGGTAAGGGCGAGGATCGCCTCAGTGGCAGAAGGGAGGAGGAGTATCCGTGCTTTCATGAAATATTAACGTGCCTTGGGGACGTACCCGGGGATGCATCTGGCACTCGGAAGCAGCTGAGCTCAGAGCCGGGTCGCCGGTAACCTCTTTTTGAAGGAGGAGGCTGCCCAGTCTACATTTATTTACCAGTATTGCTTCCAGCCCTGCTCGCGCGTGGCCGGGGGCCGCGATGGGCAGCACGAGGGACACACATGGGCAGCCCCCACCCTGCCCTTACCCCACGGAAAGATCTGGTTTCCCTGCGGTATGTCTTGTTGCTTCGTCTCTCCTTGGTTGCTCCTCCAAATAGCGGCCTCTCTCCCCAGATCCCCAAGGGGTGGAAGGCTGCCAGGCCGGGAGCATCTTCACTAAACAGTGGCTTGCATGGGAAAAAAAAGAAAAAAAAAAGAATCATTTGAGGGTGTTTGCCTTATGTTTTTCAAGTGTTGTCTCTGATCTATTTTTACTTTAGTCTCTGTGCTGCTACCACCAGCAGGGCTGGCTGTGTTTCCTCGAAATGCAGGCTGAGGCCTTGCTTACTGAAAGTTTAAAAAACAGAATAAAAAAAATAATATCTAGGCGGTCTAGGTTGTGACTTCTATGAACAGGAGCTGAACTTGGAAAATTCAGTACCCCTTGATGCCAGGAGGGTTACTTTTAATATTTTTGAGTTATTTGTAGTGGTGAAAAAGGGATTACGTTACAAATGAAGCGTGTGTTTTGGTAAGGGATTGGCAATGTAATGGGCAGTGTGCTACTGTGATATAGGCGGTCAGCACTGGAGTTACATTAAATGATTAGCTATTTGTAGCTAATGATATACATTTCATGGTATGTCACTCCCTTCTGTCAGATATAGATACTTTATTTTAGTTAGGTGAAATATGGGAGGTACGTCTATATGGGCAGCGTGGATTGAAGTCTGTGCCTGCCTGCTACGTTTTCTGCTGTTGGGTATCCCTGGGAAGTTGTTCTGTGTTACTCTGAAATGCAATGTTTCAGGGCTTCCAAATGTTCCTTCTGCCAATTATTTGCCTTCTTTTAAGAAGTTGTAGCCAGCACGGGCGCATAATCCGTTACCGACAGCCAGCGGTGTGGTAGTGCTGTAAATTTGGGTCTGGATCTGTGATTCTCACTTATTGCACACCGATTACTTCCACAGCCATTCCCGTAGCCATCGACGGGTGATTCCTTGTAAATCATTTTGTAGCCTGACTTTATCCCAAATACACACACATATGAATGCGTTTTTAAAGCCATGGATAATTTGATGGCAACGGTTAAAAACCCACCTGCAGGTCGGTTGCCCAGAGGGCTGTGTAAGGTGCCTCTGGGGGAAGTGGAGGCACTGCTGGTGCCAACACGGCCTCGGTGGCTGTGTGTACCCCTAGATCTCAGCAGATATACATGCAGACGTGCATCAGGAAGGCTCCTTGGGTGCTGAGCCCCCTTGTGCACGGGCCTGGCCACGGTGCCGGGGACTTCACCGCCTGCCTGACACCTCCCTGCGCTCCTTCCCTCGCAGGCGCAGAAGAATGAGCGCGAGTCCATCAGGCAGAAGTTGGCACTGGGCAGCTTCTTCGACGATGGCCCGGGACTGTACACCAGCTGCAGCAAGAGCGGCAAGCCCAGCCTCTCCTCCCGGTACGTGGGGTGATGGTGATGGTGGGGGGCAGCTGGGGCTGGGGTGGGAGAAGGGCTGGGTAGCAGGGTTTGCCATGGGAATCTCTGTGTTGAGCTGCAAAATCCGCAGAATTTGAATGTTGTCATGGAAGATGTGCATGCCCAAAGCAGGATGGGCTTGATAAGTTATTCCTGGGTTAGCTTGGTGAGAGCTTGTGAAAAAAAAAAACACACTAGGTTGTGAAAGTGCATCCTTCTTCAGGGGTTCGGGAGGCAGAGGTGTGCTGGAAGTGGATCTTTCTCTGATAATTACCTTGGTGGTAGCGTATCAGTGGAGCTCCTTCTCCTTTGCTGAATTTACCTTCTACTGCCTCCTGAAATACCTGCAGCATTGCCTGGGGATACAGCAAGGTCTCCAGCTTTCTGGACAAGAAATTTGGGGAAACGAGCGTGCAGGGAGCAGAGCCGCAGCGTGGTCCTGGCCTGGGCAGCAACCTGGGGGCTTGTGAGATGTGGTGTGATGGGGACAGGCCCCAGGTGTGCTGGGGAGGGCCTGGATGTGTTCAGCTGCCAGGGGGGGGCCCACAGCACTTGGAAAGCCTCCCACACTCGGGTACCGACAGGCTGCTGCCATGGCATGGCCACAAAAAACCTGGGAGAGTATAAAAGCAGGAGGAATGCTGCTAGCACAGCAGAGAGGTGCAGTTGCAAAATTTGACTGAGCTGCAAGGCATCTGAAAGGGAAAGCTGTTGTGCGCTGTGTAGTTACAGCTAAACCAGTAACCACTACCTCGTAATTACGGTGCAGGGCTAATTAACGCTGCGCAGCAGGGTTTGGCAGCTGTGCCATGAGAAAATACCAGGTGTACCTGAATGCTTTGGCTTTTTGTTAGTATTTATAGCCTGGGCAAAGCACTGGTACACGCTGCATGTGTCACCCACAGGCTCTCAGAACCAGCAGAGGCCGACCCGCTCCTGGAGAAGGGACTGGCACTGCTTGGCTTCCCATGGGCCAAGTTTCAGGTGCCACATGGACACAGGCTGGATGTGAGGGGGGTGACAGTCCCTGTCCCTCCACGTGGTGCTCCCAGTCCTTGTCCCAGTACCATGAGGCAAGCACAGGGCGCAACCACGCACTGTAGCATCCTCTTCCAGGCCGGTCTCTGCCTCTCAGCTGCTCACTGCTTTAATCCAGGCTTTTTACAACACGGCCAGCATCCTGTTTCTACCACTCCAGTGCTCCCAGAGGTGCCTCTGCTAGCAGACGTGTGGTTTGGGCATTTAGGTCACGCTCTTGACACGCAGGCATCCCGCAGGCCCCATTTTGCACTTGCTCTTCCCTTTCTGTGTGAAGCAGTTTTAAGCCAAGCCGAAGGCAGCATCCTGCTCCCCGTCCTGGGTACCCACGTTTATTTAGCCTGGCTTAAAAGCGTGTGTGTAATTATTAATGCTAACGTAGAGTAATGAATGAACAATACCACGAAACCTAATGTAAAATTAGAGTTTGCTGCCTGTAAGTACAGATATAAACCCCCTTGTTGCAGAGCTTGTGCGTGGGCCTGCCCCATCTTAGGCACGTGGTGGTGGGGCCTGGTAGTGCTGGCACAGGAAACCTCTGCTTCCTGGGGATATTTTTTAAAAATGAATTTGGAATATGAGCAAAGACTGAGCAGGATCTGTAGGAGGCAAATGGGCCCGGCCCTGACGTCAGGTGCCTGGGACACGCAGCGGGAAGGCTGATAACTGCAGTCATCGGCTGCTGTGCCCGATGAACGCCACTGTGGGGTTTCATAAATACGGTTTTGTAAAAGGAGTCACTTCCTGGTGTGCTACGAGATGTTTATCTGACCAGAGGCACCAGATGAAGTGGTTTCACCCAGTTCTCGGTGCACCACATGTGCTGCTCCAAGCCTGCCCTGGCCAGTCAGCGGCACGGGGCTGACTGGGATGTGGGAATGGCTGAACTGGGAGCAGACTGCCTGCATTCGGCAGGGCCAGTGCTGGTTCTGGAGGGGTCAGTGCTTGGCCTGAAGCTACCAAATGTGGTCATCGATGAGCTGGAAATATGTGCGATATCACGGCTCATAACTCAAGTGGTAGCGGGAGTGAAATCACCTGGGATTTGGGAGACTGCACTGGGTGACAGGGGTGCCTCCTCACCTCCGTCCTGCTCTTGCCTTGCTCAGCAGTGGGGTTTGGAGCTGTGCTGCTTCCCTTCTCCCTCTCACTTGGGAGCTGATTGCTAACTGTGGTTATTTATAAAGCCGGGAAGGTTTCAGCTGTAGAAGCAGCCGTGCAATGCAGCGCTGCCTCTTGGCCACAGACAGGCTTACTACCCTCCTAAATAAATCATTTTGGTCATCCCACGTTATTTGGTATTAAAGGCCACCCGCGATGACGAAGCTCTGCGGTATCTCAGCAGTTCTGAAGTTCATCAATAGATGGTGGTAGAGGCTTTATATCGGGTAGAGGCCTTAGCGTTGCGGAGCCGGGCGCTTTCAGTCCCTTGGGGATGCCCCTTAGAAACCTGGCCTGGCGCAGAGGAGGCAGCCTGCCTGGGACTTGTCACCATCAGCACCAGCATTTGGCCCTGCTCTGCTGCTGGTGGGGCTTTGGGGCTGCTCGGGGCCGAGCAGGGCATCGCTGTTGCAGGTCCACCACAGGGCACGGCCACGGAGGAGAGGCAACTGCATGGGGTCACAGCCTGGCACCGAGGCGGTTCCTCTCAGTGTGTGAGAGTGGAGGTGTTTTTGGCGTGTTTCCACGTCAAATAACAGCTCTGGGACCATCTTCTCAGGGAAAAAAAGTGGTTCTGTTTTTCTTAGGTCAGTGCAAAATCAGGCAAGCAGGGCCTGCTGCTGCCGGTGCTGCAGCACCTCGCCTGCAGGCCCTGTCGACATGGTGGGGGGAAGCGCAGGATCCCAGCACGGTGTCCAGCCCCATTCCCGTCCCCGTCCCCGTCCCATCCCCGTGTTGTCACCTCTCCTTCCCCCGCAGGCTCCAAAGCGGGATGAACCTGCAGATCTGCTTCGTGAACGACAGCGGCAGCGACAAGGACAGCGACGCCGATGACAGCAAGACAGAGACCAGCCTGGACACGCCTTTGTCGCCCATGGTAGGTCTGGGGGAGCCTCTCGCAGGGGTGTGGGGCACAAAAACCTTAACGCTGTCCCTAATGGGAACCCGTGGAGAGCCGAGCCTATTAAAACAGCAGCACTAAACCCCAGAGCAGCATCTTCAGTGGTCAATAAAAGTAATGCAGGGTGCTGAGAGGCAGATTGCACATTGCCCCTGGGTAGCAGAGACCTGCTGCTGACACCAGCCACCTCCATGGGCAATGTCCCTTCTTTGCCCTCCTTTCTCCATGGGTCTGGTAATTGCCCAGGCAGTAATGGATTCGAAGCCGTATCAGCTCCCACCAGCTTTCCTCTCCTCTTTTCCTCTGTGAATATAACACAGAGGCCCCAGACATGTGCTAGGCTTTCCTCCAGCTTAACCAGCCCGTCCTCTAAATACCCATTGATCTGCCTGGCTCCCCTTTGAATTGCATGTGCTCAAGCTGCTGCTGGTACTCAAAGGAGGCAAAATCACTGTTTTTTTTTAAATAATCTTGCAGATTTAATTTTTAAAAAATAATTTTAAAAAGTGTACGTTTCACCTTGCCTGTAGAAATCATGCCATTTGTGAGTGTACAAAAAGGCGATAAGGTGCAAGCCAACTGCTTTGCTCTGTCCCCGCTGGCGGCGGCGGTGGCGGTGCCGGGCTGTAACGGCTGCGTGTCTGCTTCCCTAGAGCAAGCAGAGCTCTTCCTACTCCGACAGAGACACGACCGAGGAGGAGTCCGAGTCCCTCGATGACATGGATTTTCTCACCAGGCAAAAGAAACTCCAAGCCGAAGCCAAAATGGCCTTGGCTATGGCAAAGCCCATGGCCAAAATGCAGGTGGAGGTGGAAAAGCAGAACAGGAAGAAATCTCCGGTAGCTGATCTTGTAAGTGCGGGGCTGGGACCTCTGCCCATCGCTCCTCTGGCTTTATCATAAATAATTACAAGTGAAAACAATTACAGATAATTCAGGGAAATAATTAAAGAGTTGAAACTTTATTTCCAGCTGCCACATATGCCTCATATAAGCGAATGCCTGATGAAGAGAAGCTTAAAACCCACTGATTTGAGAGACATGACTATCGGGCAGCTACAAGTGATAGTCAATGATCTCCACTCACAGATAGAAAGTAAGTGATATTTGTTTAATTCTTCTTTGGCATGTCCCGTCTACTTCAGGGTATACATAAAAATGTTGGTAAATGTACAATAACACAAATATAAGTGGCACTGCAGAAGCTGGAGGTGGATTTTTTTTGCCAGATTCTTCTCCTTTTTGCCTTCTTTTTTTTTCCCCAAAGCACCCGGAGTGCTCTGTAACATAGGGATGGTGGTGGCAGCATTGCTCCAGCACCTGATGCATCGTTTGTAACTCAAAACATTGTCGGGTAAAAATACTCTCAGGACATCTGGAAGCTGCTGCCAGTTTTATGCCTTTATGCAGCTTTATGGCTGCGTTTTCCTGTGATGCTGTGCTGTGGCATCAGGAATATCCACAAGTGGAGAAACTCCAGACTAGCAGGCAGCCTGGGCACATAGATTCTGGTGAACGTGCTGCTCAGGCAGCTTGCAGCAAGTTAACGTGTTTCATGGGTCCTTGCATTTGCCTCCTTGTCTGTCTTTGCTCTCTCCAAAGGATCCAGGGTTTTTCCCCCAGGCATCTCCACCTTCCAGTGCCAACAATTAATTAATCTTGGAGGAAACTTCTCCAGTGGCTGTAGGTCAAAAAAATGAAAAAAATGTTTATTGGGCTCCCTTGCTGCTCTGTAATTGCTCGCGTTTGTTAATTAGCAACCCTCCTGGCAGCCCCAGAGCCCTCTGCTAGGGATGTTTTGCTGCTTGGAGACTGCCCCTGGTTTCTGCCCGCAGGCGGGCAGCAGCAGCCGCTCCTCTTCTAATGTTCACACAACAGGCAGGGATGCTACTCAGGGGGCAAGTGGTGCCTAAATACCCCCAGGCTGGATGCTTGCTGCAGTTTTTATTGCCCAGGACTCCTCAAAAGCTGTAGCACTGAGGCTTGAGTCCCAGAAGCACTAGGAAATTTATTCAATTACAATATTACAAACTCACCCCTGGGCACAGCACCAACTCCCCGCCTTTCTCTCCGGCCCTAGGCTTGAACGAGGAGCTGGTGCAGCTGCTGCTCATCCGGGACGAGCTGCACACAGAGCAGGACGCGATGCTGGTGGACATCGAGGACCTGACCAGGTGAGGGGGGTCCATGTGCGCTTCCCTTCGCTCGGGACCTGGCTCCGTGGTGGCAACGTGGACGGGGCTTCTTTTAGCAGAGTTTCAGTCCTAGACGATTTGGGTTGGCGGTAACAAAGCACTCAGGGTTTGGGGGCCAAAATCCCACAAAAGCAGGAGCTGCGGGGAGACAAGCACCAGAAAAGCAGGCTCGACCCTGCACAGGTGTGTCCTGTGCTTTGGAAAACGCTTTGCTTCCAAAATGCAGTGAGCAGAGGTTCAGTAAGCAGAGGGATTTGGCAGCCCGGGCAGCGCTGCGGTGGCGGTGCCGCATCCTGGCATTGTTCGTGGCCGAGGAACCCTCAGTTCCCTGCGGAAGAGGAGGAAGTGCCTGAAGCTGAAGCAGACCCCATGGGGAAGGTGTTTCCTGGCCGGGGAAGCGTTTCCTTCCTGACCTGGAGCAGCTGAGCCAGCCCACCCCTGGCCTCGCTCGGGGCTGCATTTCCTCGGGAAGCGCTGCAGGAGCGGCACGGCTCTGGCCGTGCCTCCATTGGTGTGGGTTTGCCTCCCTCCCACTGATTACCAGTAACAGGGCTGCTTCTTTCCCTCCTCCCAGACATGCCGAGAGCCAGCAGAAGCACATGGCAGAGAAGATGCCGGCAAAGTAAACCGAGACGCCGTCAGAGCAGAGATGGAGCTCGCCTGTCCTTCGCTTCTGTGTCTGTACAAATGCTGATGTCCATGGTGGCGCACCAGAAAATCAGTGTTAGTCATTGGTCGTGTCCGAAGCTTTATGTCCGGTGATTGGCCTCTGCTTCTTAATTTATTTTAATTTTTTTACTCGTGCCACTAAATATCAGGCATTTTAATAATATTATTACAGAAAATGTACAGTACTTATAACATTATAAATCATGGATGAGAAGAGAGGGTAGTTTAACTTTATTTTTGGTTGCTTAGAGATTTTAAGTTGAACAATATTTTACCATTGACTACTTTTTTATCCTTCACTGTAGTTTTAAATAAAGAGACTGTACTTGACGGTGCTATACAAGTCAAAAAATACATGCCTGCCTCGTAGTGAAGTCGTAGCTTTCAGTAATATGTACATTTTAATCAGTTTTCAACATTTTGTGAATGTTGACTACCTGACATTCATTTTTAGATGTGCTATTAACATTCAGTTGGATTCAAAGAGTTACCTTGGAAGTTTTATGTATAAAGATGTAAAATAAAAATTTAAAAAATTGTTTCATATGATATGTCTTTTTGTTGACTAGTGGTTGACTTGGTGATGCACCAGTAATGTACTCGTCTAACTAAATGTGCAATTCCTAATTTGCCATCACCAGAAAGAGCCTTTTTTGCCGATCACATAAAACTATGGAGAGAAGACAGGATTTTTGTAGAGTTATTTATTTGTAAGTTCATAATGTATGTATGACATGGACTTAAGATATTCTTCTATAATAACATTCACCGGGCCCTAATATTGTGACTATTGTTAGAATCAGCAGGCACATACAGTAGATGTTTTTATATTTTATTGTCTGGGCTAAATATTTAAATGACTCACCAGTGTCAGAAATAATAATTAATAATAATAATAAAAGAAAGAAATCTATGTTAAAAATCTAAGCGGCATATTAAATGTATTATATATGGTTGTTGCTCACCTCTGCCTTTGGGCTGGCCTCACGTCTGCTATCCGTCCCCATCACCGTGCTGTCTGTTGTGCCCCCCTCTGCTGCCCCCCACGTTTTTAGGAGGACGGGCACTGGGCGAGCTGGGAGCTCTGTCTCCAGCCTTAATTTCTCTGTCCCAGGGCCGGAGCAGGGCCCCAGCTCCCACCCCAGGGCTGGCCGTGGCCAGGAGCAGAGAGCTCCGCTGCCTGCATTTGGATTTTTTTCCTCGGTGACAAATTCCTCTTAGCCAAGTGTTGGGCTGACGACTTGTTCAGGGTGTTTGCAGCAAGGCGAGAGCTGCATTAGATTTCCATCCCCTGCCATAAATGTGATTTACAGAAACGATTTACCTTTTTTTTTTTTTTTCCCTTCTTTCTCAGAAGCAGCGCAGGCCAGGTTGTGAGTGCCAGACCTGCAGGGCTGGGGTTTGGGCCCTTTGGGGCTGCCTTGCCTTGCCGAGGTGCTTTCCGAGCCTGCTCTGACAGCAAGATGCTCGCCTGCAGGCTGGCAGCGTAAACTCCGCTCATTTCACTTGCGTTTTTGGAATCTATGCAGAAAAAAAAAAAAAAAAAAGATGCCTGTGTTCGGGGGGTGTTTGCTTCCCTGCATCTCCTGGTTGTCTTGCTGCTGTTAGCTGCACGTGGCGATAGCTGGCTGCTGGTTTTGTATTTCTGCTCTGTAAAACGTCCGTGTTTTCACCTCTGAGGCCAAAATCCCCCCCGCGGGGTGCAGAAAAGCTTGGGCTCAGCTTTAAAACTGAAAAGCCTGGAGGTGTGCCGGTGGGGTGCAGCGAGCAGGGATGGTGTAGGGTCCCCACTGCCCTCTCCGCTGTCACCCCTGACCCTCCTGGCTCATGCTTCAGATTTTTGGGCACTTGGGTCAGGAAGCCTGGTCAGCCCGGGGTTGTGCTCACCCGATAAGTGCCTTTAACTTGCTGGAGAGAAGTGAACCTCGCACGTTCCGCTAACCTGCTGTCGAGGACTGCCAGCGGTGTTCCCATCTTTAAGGGTTTGGTTTTTAACAAAGAAAAAGTTAAAAAATAAAAATAAAAATAAAAAGGAGTATTGCTGGGTAACTGCATCTTCTTGGATCTCTGTCCAGTGTACTACGGTATCGTGCTGGTGTGTATGATGGCAATGCTGTGGAATTAATGGATTAAATTACGTTTTTTGAAAGAAAAATGTGTTGTGTGGTTTCTGAGCTGCTGCCCCAGCCCCAGGATTTGCCTCCAGCTCCTGAGCATGGCCAGGGTCACCCCTGCGCCTGCTGCACGAGCGGCACCGAACCGGAGTGTGGCCGAGCAAATGTTGTTGGAGCACAAACCGTATGGCACAGCCCGGTGCAGTGACTCCGTTTTGCTGTTTATTCAACACTAAAGTAATGAAAAAGTTCGGATGATTTGCCCATGCCTTTGGGAAGCCAGGGGGAACTGAAGTCCTTGCCTAAGTTTGCATGTCAGGGTACCTATTAATTAACATAAACCTAAAAATAGACTTCCCCAGAACATGTACTCCGTCAGCCATTCCTTTCCCAATTTTTCAGTCTCCCGCGTGTTTTCAGTTCCCCTGCACTCCCTCCCTTGGGCTGTTTCTCAGCCGGGAAAGTTTATTTCTGTCCCTAGCAGCTCATTGATGCTGAGGCTGTACTGGGCTGTCCAGTGCCAGAGCCTTGGCTGCTGTGATGCCCATACGCCCACGGGGAGCTGCTGCTTCCTGCACTGGGGGAATTTGGGGTGTCTGGGGGCTCCAGAGATGTGGGTATTATTTTGTTTTCTTTTTATTTATTTTTTTTTCTGCCATAGCTTTTTTTGCTGCTTTCCTTCTATGAATGGGGCATTTACTCGGTTCCACTTAGGACTCCCATTATCAGTACTCTGACCATGGAGCCAAATTCCCCAAAAGCAATTGAAAGAGCCCTCGGTCAGACGGTTTCTTTCTATGGGGTGACATCAGCATGGATGGTAGGAGGTGGTTTCTGTTCTGACAGCAGCAATGGTGCCCACCAGAGCTACAAGCACTCAGCATCCCACCCAGAACAACCCCATTGTCCCCCTGCCCACAGGGACATCATCGGGGGATCTTGATTTTCAGGCAGGAACCCCTAAATGGCACAAGTGCCAGCAGCTGGCACCCAGCAAGTTAGGTGCAGGAGATGTTTGGGCCAAGTTTTGTGCAGATAAGTGCAACCCTCAGCTTGGATGTGGCCAGCGCCAGCCCTTGGCACCATCGCCCCATCCTGCCTCATCTTGAACGAGCAGGAGAAAACATCCCTGGTGGTGGCTGTTGAAGGAAAAGAGGGGTTTGGTGATAGGCCATCATTTATTTACTACAAATGGTTTAATTCCATGTGGATAAAAGCAATCCACACACTGCAAAGATACCTTCCATTGCCTTGGGACACAGCACCCTACAAGCCCATCACTGCTGCGGGACTCGCGTGGCCCCATTGGGCCCCGCTGCTGCAGGGGCAGCAACACCACAGAGTGGGAAACAACCGGAGACAATTCCAGAGCTTGCTTTTTAGTTATTGGAATACATATTATCTATATTTTTAACATATATTTGTAGGTTTTTTTGTATGCTAGTAAAAAATCCGATGACATTTCATATAGCCATAGAATGGTTTGGGTTGGAAGGGACCTTAAAGCCCACCTAATTCAAGCCTCCTGCCATGGCAGGGATACCTCCCATCAGCCCAGGTTGCTCAAAGCCCCAACCTGGCCACAAACACTTCCAGGGATGGGGCATCCACAGCTTCTCTGGGCAGCCTGTGCCAGTGCCTCACCACCCTTAGAGTGAAGAATTTCTTCCTTATATCCAATCCAATCCCTCCCTCTTCCAGTTTAAAGCCAGCACCCCTTGTCCTGTCACTACACACCCTGACAAAAAGCCCTTGCCTGCTTCCATCTGGTCTCACAACAGAACGTTTCTTTTCAATTTCTTTGTGTTTTAATTCCATCTCTTGGTCCCAAACCAATCTGTGCTTGAAAAGCATGAAATGGTACACTCAGTAAGTATATATATATATTTAATTTTGGCGGGAAGTTACCCATTCAGTTGTCTCAAATATAAAGCAGCCCCTCGGACTAGAGATGTGATTTATAAACCAGCTACTTCCTGTCAAGCAAATATTGCCATTTGGGTTCCCCTTTTTTTCCCTTTTTTAAATTTTTTTCATCCACAAGCATCACCGTGACGTGCACGCAGGCCGGGGAGGCCCGGCCCTTTCTGCACATCATCTCCCTGGGCGCTGAGGTGATGTGCAGGGAGTGAGGCGAGCATGGAGAACCACAGCAGAACACGTGCCTGTGGCCTTTTGCTGCTGCTGGTTTATTGCTCGAAGGGAGAGGAGCGATGGGTGTGGAACTAATCGCTGTGCAGCCCCTGAGGAGGAGCACCCCTGCCACAGGGCTTGCGGAGGGCACCCCCAAGGAAAAGCCGTCAGGGAGCGCTTACGGTCCGAGCTCGCTTCCCTGCAGGAGCCCACGCCCAGTGCTGGGGAGTTTCTCTTCCTTCTTATTGTAAAGTAAAGCGAAAGCCGTGTGTGCGGGACCCTGAAGCCTTCGCCTGCTGCCAGCGCAGGATGCCGGGCCAGCTCCTCATGGCTAACCCTGAGCAGCACAAAGGCGGCAAGGAGGCACCAGCTGCAGGCCCTGTGGCTTGGCACAATGGGCTCTTCATCTTCTTCGGGCCTGCTCAGGCTGCCACCATGCTGTCAGCACCTCTCCTTGGTCCCAAAGCTCAGCATCTGGTGAAAAACCTGGACTCTGGGGTCTGTGCCATTAGCACCAGGCTCCCCTCAGCCTCCAGCGCCTGCGGTCGCTGGCTGGAGCCACGGACAGCAGAGACCGGCCACAGTGCCACTCACCGCCGTACCCACCTAACCCTTGGCTTCCTAACGGCAGCATTTCGGGGGAAGAAACATGCTTTCAAAAGAAAAGTGAAATACGTAGCATTTTATGAAAAAGGGAATTGCAGAGTTTCGCTTGGATCGGCCGGGCCGGTGGCCCGCGGCAGCAGGCGTTTCCAGTCAGCCTGCTCAGCACTTCTCCGGCGGCCCGGCCGTGAAACCGCCTGCAGACGTGGAGCTGTGGGTGTAGGAATTTTCCCAGGTGTCGGCTCCTGGAGGTGAGAATGTCACAGGGACCGTGCGGGGAAAACTCCCAGCTCCCTTGTCGTTTTGGGCTAGCAGCACTGAGGGCGGGTTGTGTGCCGCCTGCAGGTACACACGGCGATGTTTGAGCTTGGCATCATCCCGGCTGCCTGCCCTCATCTCATCCCACTCCTGAATGACCTGGCTCTTTGGCAAAGCAGGCCCAGCAGCTGGATGTAAGCATGAGGAAAAGCAAAGCCTCTGTGCTCTTGGTGCCTTCACAAAGGGAAAGACATCACCTGGAAGTGCCACTGGCCCCCTCCACGTTGCAAGGTTTCTTAGGAGGTTTCTTATTCCCTAGGGTTGAATTTGCTCCTCGTGGTCACTGGTTTTGTGCCCTGAGACCCCCAGGACCTCCCATTCTGTCCATCATTTTCTCCTGCCACACCATTTACCTGGACCGTGCCACCATTTACCACTGTTCCCAGCAGGGTGTCTCCCCCTGGCACCACCCCAGGGGTGCCACGCAGGACCCCCAAGGGACACAGACCTGCCCTACACCGACCGCGCTCACCGAGCCTCCTTACCGTCAGCGGCTTCCTTTTCCAAACCACTCTGCTCAGGAAGGCTCAAAAAGCAGCAAGGAAGGAAAAAATCCTTCCCACCACACGCACAGCTCTCCAAGAGCTCCTGGTTTCAGGACCACGGCCACGCAGCAAGTGGCAAAGGGCTCCTGGCCACCAGTGTCCCGGTGCCAGCCGTCACCTCCCCGCCACCGCCTCCCACCGCCGCTTCCCCCGAAACAGCCGCCGGCCGCAGCCAGAGCTGCCGGGAGCTCCGCAGCGCGGCCGGGCTCCAGCTGCACCCAGATGCTCCGTGGCAGAGCCGTGGTGACGACATGGAGTGAGCTCTGTTTGAAGTGCAGCTGCAGAGAGGTTAAACAAAGCAAATCCGGACATTTCTGTTGCTTTGATTACCTTAAAGAAGTGAAACAAAACTTGGTGTGCCTACATTAAAAATAATTTGAAAATCATGTCTGTTACCTCTCTGGTCTGTGAATGCTTTTGCCCATTTTTGCAGCCATCGCTGTCCATTCCCCCAGCACAATCCTGGCAGACAAATCGTGTTCTGTAGTTTGCAAGTGTCTAAATTGTTTATCTGAACTTATTTTTAAGCTGGAATATAAATAAGAGTAAAATGCAAAGCACTCTGCTGCCATGTGCTGCCAGAAGTGTTGGGTTTCTCCTATGGGCAGACATTGCTTTCTTTCAGGGTAAAGGCCTGAATTTGTCACTGACATGATTCAAGCAATCCTGTTGCTTTTGGGAAATGCAAGAAGTGCTGCACCTGTGCATCACCTGGCCAACAAACCTCAGTGCCCCTTCTTACGGTTTGCTTAGCAAACCACAAAGCTGAATGCCTGATTTACCAAAATCCCTTTATTCATTTCTAAATTTACCTCCAAAGGGCAGAATTCCTCTTGAAGGACAAAACCATGGTGAGCATGAGAATTGCTCTCAAGAGCAGGTGTGTCTGTGCTCGACACGTGCAGGGCTTTTTGTGAAAAGCCCTTTTTTTGTGAAAAAAAAGCTGAGCTGACAAACACGGGCCCCGCAAGAAGGAAGCCGGGCTGCGCTCGCCCTCTCCGCGGTTACAGCCATCCTGTGTGGCTGACAGCTCAGAGCCACAGAGCTGAAACTGCGTGAGCTTTTGCACCCGGGGCCAAAAGATAAAAGGGACAGATGAATGGAAAGAAAAAAGCACCCGGAGGGCAGAAACGCGGCAGAGAGTGGAAACAGAAAGCGAGATGCGCGGAGGAAGTGAAAGCCGTGCAAAGGCAAGCACCCAGCGCTGCGCACTTTCTTCTTGCACCAGCTCACCGGACGCAGCCCCTTTTATTTCTGTTCATGTAGCCAGACTTTAAGCCAAAAGCCCCAGGGCTGGAGTGGTTTCTCCCACACCACCAGCCCCGTTTCTGTGGGGAGGGCTCCTGGTGTTGCCCGTGCCACATGGAGCCTGCAGAGCATCGCGCAGGTAGGGCAGGTGCTGCGGATGGCACCGGGCTCACGGCCACGGGGAGGGGCAGGGGAAACCAAAAAGATTTTGGGATAGCAAACCCAAACTGGGATGTCACTGTGTATCTCAGCACCTCCGTGCTTGGCCTGTGTTTGTTTTCCAGCAGAGACCACTCCCATTCAGCTTAATACAGATTTTTCTTCTCAACAGAGACTAAAAGAATCCAAGACCATTCATAGCAGCAACTTAGAAAATTCTTAATTTTTTTTTCCATTTTCTAGAGCACTCCTAGAACGATCCTGCCGTCTGCATATGAGAAGTTACTCATCCCAAATGTGACTGGTGGTGTACCCGTGTATCTGCACGGTGCTCAGCATCAGCTCTGTGCACCACCCCAGCCAGCTGCCCTGGGGGCACAAAGCTGCCAAAAAGGCAGCAATCTGTCAGTGAAGCCACTTTGATAAGCCACTTGAATATTAATCTTTCCCCAAAAAATACACAGAAGCAGAAAAACATTGCCCACGACCAATGCCCCGCATGTTCCGAGAGCTGCAAAAAGTACAAAAATTAGCTTTATTTATTAAAGCATCCAGAAGGCTGGTCTCACATGAGTAGTCTCTGCCTTGGCGTTTTGCAGTTCTTTTTATGCAGCAGCGATCTACAATTAACAGCCAGCCTGCCTGTGATTTATTTTTATTGCAGCTTTACTTTATATATATATAATTATTGCATAATTATATACAGGCACATAATTATTACATAATTATATTTAATTATAATTACGGGAACTAGGACTTTCCTACAAACAACCCATCTCTTCCAGCTGAAGACAAGGTACAAGTCCACGTGCAACACGACCTTCACGAAGGGCTCAGGATTTGGCCTTCTAATGAAGAAAATTCACATAAGACAGAAGAAGACATCTGGAAAGCCCTGCTGGGGCAGCTCAAAATCTTGCCCCAGGTGCCAAAACACTTCGAAGCCTATGAGGTCTCTAGGAACAGGTGGGAATTAGGCAGTAAAATGGAAGATCAACCAACAGCCGGGACTCGCCTTCTGCCCAGAGCTGTGGAAAAAAGGTGATTTTTGTTTAGTTAGCACTTGGAGAGCAACGGGGAGGCAAAGAGGAGAGTCCTGGTTGTAAGGGGAGAGAGAGCAAGCCAGGACTGACACAGAAGGTTAGTATCACAACCACTTATGTCATCGCACATTTACAGGAACTTCCTAGTTTTTTAGAACAGTGCGGCTGGAGAAGATCCTATTTCTCATCACTCGCATAGGCAGTCCTCAAAACTAAACTGAGCAAAGATTCTCGGGGTTTTGGTTTTTTCTAATTGGGTTTCTTTATCATTATTATTTTTCCTTTCTTTTTCAAATAGGATGGTAAAGTATTGTTTTGATTGCATGCAGCGTGGTGAAGAACACCATGTGGCCCAGTTCTGACTACAGGAGCATCCTGAAAGGCTCCTGTTTTTCTCTGGAAGTTAATTTCAGCATGAGCAATTTATGATTGAAATGAAGGCAGGGAAATTACAGTTTCTCATGTAAAATCATAGATATTTTAACAGGTTTTTTGGCACACAATCATTGCACTGTATTGCTAAGTGCATACGTGATGCATCCCTGTATTTGTTGCTTTAATAACAAAAGAGTTGCTCCACCTTTATAACACTTCTTTCACCTGACAAAATGGATATCTGTGAGCAAGACAAAATATGCAATACATGGATTCATTGATTTTTCAGTTTTAAAATAACTTAGAGGTTGGACTCAATGGTCCTCGTGGCTCCCTTCCAACTCGGGATATTCTGTGAGGCTATGAGGCTACAAACTTGCTTTTCTTTTTGGGATACTGGTTCCTTGCACAAGAGCACTCTGCATACAGTCAGCTGATGCTGGGCAGGGAGCACAAAAATGGCACGAATCAGGCAAAAGGAGCAGAAACTGGCCAGACACAACCCACGGCTGACCCCAACCATCAGAAGGAGCGCTGCTGCATCGTTGTCCCTGGGTCCCACAGCAATACCTGTGGGATTGCTGCTCCAGAGAGTTTTGGGTCGGCACAGCATCATCCCCCGTGCTGGAGCTGCTCTGGATTTAACGCTTCTGACCTGCAGCAGGTGTACAGGTGTCACACCCACGTGGGGAGAGCTTCAGTTTCAGGTGAAAAACTTCACTTGAATTTATTGTTCTCATAGGAAAATAAACGAGAGCTGACAACCACATCGTTTGGGAAAGGTTCCTTACCCATACTCGAGAAACAGCTGTAAAACATCCCATGCAGCAACACCTGCAGTTAGTCCTTATTCTACCAAGGGAAAAATAAATCTCTGAGCAATGCTACGGCATCCCTGTGATTAAGATATTTCCCAATTTATCATCAACTGTTGAAGCACACCAAAGAGGCGGGCTTCCTGTGCTGGTGCAGCAAAACCAGGCGCTGCTCACCCCGCAGTGGGATGAGACACCTTGAGGCAGTCGTGGCACGCTCGATACCATTCAGTGGTTGCATGCAGAGCCCCCTGCCTGTCTTTGAGCTCAGCATCACTCCTCTCACCAATTTCCCCGTGCTGTGGAGCACTGCAAGGTTAAATGCAGCCACCAACAAGAAGGTGTTGGCCAAGCCCTGTGCCAGCACCTCGGGAGAAACTTCCCCGTCTGCTGAAGGCAAGGCTGCGGCAGAGTGCTGGGCAAGGAAACCTGGAAAGCCAAACTGGTGCCTTTTCAAGAACGTGCCTGCCTATTCCCAAAGTCTGTTTCACTTCGTGGTGAGAAAAACAAGTCTCCTACACAAGATTAAAACCACAGCCCACAGCTTAATGACTAGCCCAGAAATGGAAAACACACAGTAAAACTGGAAAATCATACGGCACTGCTATGCTAGCAGGCTGGGGCTCTAGACACACCACAGCCTTCTTAGGGGAAATAAGATGTCAATTAAAATAAAGAGAATCTGAGAATTCATTAAAAAATTCTTGATTCATCCTGCTCCTTTCTAAGCTAACAGCAAAACTCCCGTGGACTTCATGGCAGTCCTGGTGGAAAGAGAAGTTTTCTGCAGCCGTGTGGCCATGCACAGCACGCACTTACCTTAAAACATCTGGTGGTTGTGCCAAGCAGGTCAGTGAAAAGCAAGTTCCAGGCAGGTTTGCATAAATCTTCATCAAAGCCATGTCATCGTTAGAGCTGCTAATAATAAATGTTAATAATAAAATAATAAATGTTAATAATAAAAAATTGAAATGCTTATCTACGTGTCATATGAATGAATACTTGAATTAAATCTGGTTTTCCTGAAAAACATTTTTTTTAATGTAAATTTCAGTTAGCAACCCGGGGTGGGCTGGTGGAAAGAAGCAGAACAGCAGCGGCTCGGCAGCTGTGATGCCCTAGCAGAAGCAGTGAGGGCTCCCTTCTCGCTGCCCCCTTCACACACCTCACTTTTTGTGTTGTGGGAAGGGAGAAAAAGACCGGCGTGGGACAGTGGGGAGCTCAGCGCCTGCACTTTGGGTGCTCTGCAGGAATGTGCACAGCAGGAGCGTGCTGCCAGGAACAAATCCCCAAATCCCAGAATGGCTGAGGCTGGAAGGGACTTCCAGAGATGATCTGCTCCAACCCGTTGCCCAGCAGGGTCACCTGGGGCACCTTACACAGGACACCCATGCAGGGTCTGCATATCTCCAAGAAAGTGACCCCGCAACCCCTCTGGGCAGCGAAGGACTGTGCAGAAATCATTGCCAATCCACACGCCAGCCTCAGAAATTCACTTTAAAGCGGTGACACCGGAGCTGCTGCCCCTCTGAGCGTGGCTTTTGGGGGCTCCTGCACACCTCACCCCACCTGCTGCCGGCGCAGAGATGCAGCGGGCGCGCTGCTACCCCCGGGCACCCCCGGGTCCCCCTCATACCCCCGGGTCCCCCGCACATCCCCGGCTCCCCGCACACCCCCGGCCGCCCACGGGGGCTCTCTGGGTGCCCTGCGGGATTCCCGGGCGGCCCCGCGGCTTTCGGCTCCCCTCCTGGAAAGGAACAGCGCCCCGGGGAAGTCCTGCTCCGCCGCCCCTATAAAAGCGGAGCGGCCCCGCAGAGCAGCCGGAGAGCCCGGGGCACAGCCATGGAGAAGCGAAGCACCTCCAGGGGCAGGGGCAGCGCGACCAGCATCGCCGGGGGCACCGGGATCGGTACCGGCACCGGCAGGGGCTCGGGGCGCTGGGCGCTGCTGGCCGCGCTCTGCCTGGCGCTGCCCCTGCCCGTCCCGGCGCTGCCGCCTCCCGTTCGCAGCCTGGTCCCGGAGCTCCGCCGCTCCCGGGCGCTGCTGGAGGCTGCCAGAGCCTCGCTGCTCAGCCTCAAGGTGGGAGACGGGCAGGGAACCGGGTGGTGCCCGGGATGGGGCGGTTGGGTGGTACTTGGGATGGACGGGTGCTAGGTGGTGGGACCAGGGGTGGAGGGATGCTCGGTGGTGGGACACGGGCACTCAGGGGATGCTCGGTGGTGGTACTGGGATGGAGGGATGCTCAGTGGTGGTACTGGGATGCTCAGTGGTGGTACTGGGATGGAGGGATGCTCAGTGGTGGTACTGGGATGCTCAGTGGTGGTTCCCAGCCGGGAGGATGCTCTTTCTCAGCTCCCTGCCAACCTCTCTAACTGCTCCAACTTTAGCACCTGGGTTTGTGCAGGTGCCTTTCTCAGCTCCACTTTTCTCAGCTCAGTGGCAGCCAATTGCACTGCTCCCACTTTGGAACACGCTTTTTCTCTCATGCTGCTACACAGCTGGCTCTGGGGATCCTGCTCCCATTGGCGTTGCATTTGCATGCTGTCACCTTGCTGCCCCAGCACCTTCCTGCACCAAAGCCCCTGGCAGAAGCACCAAGGGGATTTTTTTTTCTTTTTTTTTTGGCTAAAATTCCCTGCTACTTTTGCAAGCTTCACCTCAGAGAAGCACAAAAGAAAGCCACCAAATAGGTGCATGGTTCCAATGCTTGTGGTGTGTCGGTGAGCACTAAGTGTCCCTGCAGATGGCATTTGCTAATTTTGACTTCCCAGGAGATAATTTTACATCTGAAATTACAGTGACACAAAGTTCTCTGTAGATTCAATGGCTGAGAGAACAATTTGTGTTGCTAAAGGTATGGAGACACTCATCCAGCAACAACACATAGACCAAAACCTGAGCGTGTTCCTGTTTGGCACAGCCGCCACGTTTTCCCCAATTTCAGACACTTGCTCCATTTGCCACCTTCTGGGGCTGAATCAGTGACCCTCTGATTTCTCTTTTTAACGCAGGAACGTGGGACGCTGGGATTTGAATGTACCCTGGAAGAGGTTGATCTCGAAGACATCACTAAGGATCGAATCAACACGCTAAAAGCTTGCACGTCCGAGGACCCAAGGGTAAAAACAAATGCTCAGGATTCAGCATCCCAGTGTCACGGAACTGCCATATAACTCACATTTCCACATTTTAATGCACGTTATCATTTCTTCCTTCATTTGCAGACTGGAAACTGTCCAGTGTTGGAAAGTCCTACTTTTGATAAGGTAAATTGGAGGTTTCTCCAAAGAACCACTTATTTTGCTTGGTTTGCATTTAAAGCTTTTAGCAACAAATTCCAGCGTTTCTTAACAATTCTGACTTTTGCAGCATAAATGCCTGCAGGGGATCTATGAAGATCTGAAAACCTACAGGGCAGAGCTCAGTGATCAGAAAGTGCTGACGTCCATTGACGAGATGATGAAAGTAAGCGTTTCTGCCTCGTTCCTTTCTATTATTTCTGCCTTAAACCAGCGCTTTAACCCAGAGTGTTCTGCCCTGCAGTTAGTCATAGAGTGAATGAACATTTCTGACAATTTAGAAAATTGCTAGTGTTTTTTTTTCTGGAAGGTAAAGGAGGCAGATATAAAGGGCTTGTTGGGTTTGCTGGCTCAACAAAAGCTGATAAAAAGGAAAAAAATCATTGCCTGTGCCTCTCCAAAGAGCTTGGAGATGTCACCACTGCAGGGCTGACTGCAGAGCGCTTGTTATGGCTGGTGGGAAGAGCCTTGGTGCCCCGATGGACACCTTGGTCTGGAGGAAATAGAATTAATCCTTAATCCTTAATGCAGGCCATGCAGCCGGGCAGCCCGGGCGCGCTGCAGCCGCCGCCCAGCGCGGCGCTGACCTCCTTCAAGGACCGCATGAGGCTCTGCGGTGTCCTGCACGCCTTCCGCATCCGCGCCGTCACCATCGACAGGATGATGAACTACCTGAGCGCCCTGTGAGCCCCCGGGCAGCGCCTCGAAGCACTGCAGCAAGAAAACACGGCGGGGTGGGCGTCCTGCGACGTGGCTGGCTTCGTAGGAAGCGAGCACGTCCCATTTTACAGAGTTTCTTATAAGGAGCTATTGCCAAGTGCCTTTTTAAGCTATCTTGTTAAATTTCTACACTTCTAGACAATAAGCTATATCGTACAGTAATGTTCTCAGATCACCGAACACTCAGCTGTAACCTTAAATGTTTTATTTATTCAAGTTTCAGAAATTGAAATGTATTTATATTCCTAAACGTATTTATGATATTTCTAAACGTATTTATAATATTGCTGATTTATTTATTATGAAGTTCCTTATTTATTCTATTTATTGCCTAATAAAATTACAGTTTGCATAAAATACCATGGTGACCTTTACTTCCTTGAGCTATGACACAAATCAATCATATTGATCAGCCTCCTAAGGTGCTTGGCTACTGCCCCCATCTAAGCTGTGTACCACGATACCACTGAGCCCTGGGGGCAAATTCAAGAGTCCAATTTCCTCTTGTTCCTTCCACCAGCTGCGTTTCCTGTGGATTGTCTCTGGGACTGAGCCATTCTTGTTCACAGCCATTTCCAGTCCCTTGCAGTTTCCTCGGTGAAAGCCCGGCCCCAGGGAAAACAATAGCTGCACTGTTCAATTCAATGGAGCGAGAATTTGGGGCAGAGCTCTTAAGGGCAGAAAGGATGACTGGGTGATTATTGTCCAAATTCTCCCCTCCAGTGCTAAAGCTGGCCTAAAAAGAGGAGTGGGAGGAGGCCTGCTCTTCTCAGCTTGTCCAAGCTGATCCCAGGGATGTCTCTGCTGCTTTTTGTCCCACCAGCGTTAGTGTCACCTGTGTACCACACCAGCCCTCGCAATGCCATCCTATAACATCCCCCAGTTTGATAGCTGAACTAGAACCGTGGTCTTTATCCCTACAACATGCCCATAATGGAGATGTAAGGCAAGGCCCTCACACCAGAGGGCCGTGTTGGTTGTGTTGCTTCCATCCCTCCTTCCTGCAGGAACGGCGGGCACACAAAGCCAGAGCTGAAGAGCACAGAAGTACATGTGTTTGTTTTTTTTTTCCAAAAGTTTCTTGATTTTGATTCAAAGAACCACGGTGTTGAAGACGTGAATGTATCTTTGGACCATCTGCTGCACTGCCCCTGTTCCTACAAGCAAGCATCCTACTCCCAGCTGTGTTTTACCTGTTTCTACTTTTGACTAGGGAGTCCTAACACAGCATTGTTTGTATCGGGTACCTTAAAGTTCCCAGGTGCTGTGTAACATATAGATTGGGAGAACAAAATCTTATAGTTTGGAAGCAAAATCAGCTAGCTTTAAAAGAAGAGCCCGTTTGGAACTTTTCCTTTTTTCCCCTTGAGCCACATCAAAATTACAAGCTGAAGTTGGTTTTGTAGACAACGAAGCTTCTTGCCAAAGAAGAGTCACAACAACTTACCTTTTCTTTCTAAAGCCCACATCTCATCCCCTCTGCATGCCCTGGCAGCTCTTGCAGCAGCTGGGGCACACAGAAGCAGCCTTCCCCTTTCTCCTTCCCCATTACAGGCAAAGTCTTGCTCGGTTTTTGCAAACCCCTTGATTTTGCATGTTCAGAAAGATTCATTTTCAAGAATTTAGCTAAACTTGCAACGAATCAGCACCAAGCACATGCAAATGGCTATGATCTCAGCGCAGCCTGCCTGAGAGTTCACCGCTATGAGGGGCCTGCACGTTCACACAAAATATACAGCGTGGGTATGCCTTACCTTTCTAAACTCACTAATATTTCCCAACAAAAGCATTTTGTGCTGTAATTTAGCATCTGCACTCAATAGAACCATTAGCTGGCAGTGAAACTAGTATTGACATTCGGGGAAATTATCCCCTTAATGCTCCCTTTTCTGGGATAAATTGCTTTATTCATTAGTGGGGAAAAAACAGATAATGACATCTGTATTTTTATTATTAGTGGCTAAACATTGCACATGTGGAACAGCATGTGTTTAATCACCACATAGCAAAAAAATAAAACCCTCTTGTCATTTTGAAACAAAACCTGAGGCTTAAATTGAAAACCCAGAGATGGACACTGGGACAAAAACGCTTCCGTTCCCTCTTCCAAGCTCATCACTGCTCCACTTACTGACAAGGGGTCTCCCATCACAAAACCATAAAGAAATAAGCAGTTTTTTCTGCTAAAGAAGTGAAAACTGGCAGCTACGGTGTGTGGAACTGCAGCCAGCAGGAGACTGTCCTTGAAGACACCCAGCTGCCTGATGGTGGAAGATGAGAAGTGTCCACCAAGGCACCACATGTCCCCAGCAGCAATTCCTGTTTGCCTGGCAGAGGAAGAGCCAAGGGCAACTCTGCATCCACACGGGGAGGTGTACAACACACCTGGCCTGGCTTTCCCTAAACATCAGAAGAGCCCCCGAGGCTTGGGGCACTGCCACAGCCTCTCCCTTGGCCAGTGGAAACCCCTCGGGACTCTCCGTGGAGAAACCCCTCCTGGAGAGGGATGGAGAGAGAATGCTACTGCTGTGTGATGGCTCACGAGGGCTGGCAGATGTGAGGGACGTGCAACCCTTCCTCCAACACCGCTGCCTCAAACCCTACTGCTCACCCCAAAACAGGAACACGCCCTGACCTGACAGCGTCTGGCAAAGCAGCACTAAGGGTGGAAGAGATTGCCCATGGTAGGCAACCAGCAGGTAACCTCTAAAAGAGTCGTATTTCATCAAACAGTTCAAATAAAAACATGAAACGCATGCAGTGTGAATGTTTCCTTTTTAATCCTGATTTTTAAAAGTATGCTTTTTCTTTCATAAACATACACAGGGGAAGATGATCCATAGAATTGCGTGTCTTTAAAAATAAGACAATCAAGTAGCTGCTCTCTTCTGCAAATGACATTATTTTCAGATCTCTTACTACTGTACTACTTACAGTACTACAGGTATTGCCACAGAGTAACACTCTTCTTGGAAAATTTGAGTTTTCCAAGCTGAGTTTTCTAAAACTCAAAATATGAGGTGGTTTTTTTTTAATTCTTTTTTTTTTTCTATTTCAGCTTAAGCACCTCATTCTGTTCAAGTTAAAATCGCTCATGTAAAAAAAAAGTATAAAAAGTTCATAATACAAAAAAACATTCAACATAAAAATATAAAAATTGAGACAGACTATACAAGACAAGAGTGAACAAGAAAATCCCACAGAAAATTCAAAGCTGCCTGCGGTTAGTAGTGGTGCTACTCTGAAGTTGGTCTTCAGTTTTTCTTTTTTAGAAAACAGAACCACAGCCCAACAAAGGCTGAGCACGCACGAATATATACAGTGGCTACATATACACAGCAATTATGCAAACAACCTTATCTGCAAATTTAAGAGTATTCTTCCCTGATCGTAGGCATCTGTACGAAATGTGACTTACCTCATGATTTTGACAGTTCCATTATTTTTTAGGGGGATGAAAGTTGCTGCACAACTTTTCTCCCTGTCTTTCCCTGATGTAAATAAAATGTTTCAAGATAATAGTCATATACCCAATAAAGGTAAACCGATTTCTCCTAGTGTTCATTGTCTTTTAGGACTGGCTCAAACAAGACAAAATTCTGTTGCAAATCTGGGGCACGTGAAGCCTGGCACTTCCATCCTGATTCGACGGCGGCGATGACCGGCATCCAAGCGCATGAGTAATTACTCCTGAAAAACCCACATGAGTAATTACTCCTGAAAACACTTCTTGCACTTACATCAGTGCAAAATTTCATTCACATTTCTTTCATAGACTCTGTCTAAACTTTCCACTGACTGATTATGACTTCCATCTTCATTACTGAATCACAATGAAATGCCAGGGAAACAGCTTGAAAAGTTTAACCATTTGGATGGGGAAAGTTCCCGAGCTTTTTGTCAGCTTCTTCTTGAACTCATCACTGAGCCATAAAGCCTGGGGAAACGAACACACACAAGCACGTTAGCATTTTAATAACTTCTAGAGATCAAATAGTATATACGTTGAAGAATATGTGTATAAAAAGGTACAACAGTGCAAGGTATGGCAATATACATGTTTGCAAGGACCAGATGAGTGAGGAAACAGCAGCAGTTGTCTTCCTGTTGGAGCCAGGTTGCTTTTATGGATAGCAAAGCAAGAATAAATTTTTGCTTGTTCCAAAACCATTATTTTTTGGACTTCTTTGGGCTTCCTGATACAAACCAACAACTTGCCTAGGTATGTAATGCCAATTAGTCTGGTCACGGTCAAGTATTCTGAACAGTCAATCCAAAAAGGTTACTCATTTTATATCAGTTTCTGAAGGGAAATGTACAAATTCCACAAGAAAGTAAATCATTAATAATGTTAGAAGGGAGACAATTTTGACCCACACAATAAAATGTGTACTAGGTATTTAGTATGTGAACTCTTAAAATACATCTGAGACACGGTGATATAATTACACAAATACGAGAAGTGGATACCTTCTAGTAGTTGTACTATATCATATGATACTTTTTCGCTGAGTCTGCTGTACAAATTTTGTGCGGTTCCGTTGCTTTGCTCCCTTTCTCTCCACTTGCTTAACAGCAGAAATTTTTGTATATTGACTTCCTGTTCCTTCGCCTGAATCTGCTGAATGTCTTTCATTTCCATCTGGAGGCATTCAATAGCAACTTCTTTCCACTCTGCACCAAACAGCTTTGCGATCGCCATCAGCTGTTGATCGGTTAGTAAGTTCATTGTTTTAATTCCATCTGGAAACACACAGAACAAAAATCAGATCTATTATTACTCTTCTGATCAGCTTTCTAACTAAATGACACTGTTGGCTTTGTGCAGGGCCAGGGGACATATAACGAAGGGGACCTTATTAGTCACGCAGACAAAACTGGATTATAGATTCACCTAGAACCACTTCGGTTGGGAAGAAAATCCAGCCCTCTAAGATCATCAAGTCAAGCACTGTAGAAAATCACCTGAAGAATTAAGAAGCCTGATTCATAAAGATGCTAAGTTCTGATTTTGTGCTGTATGCCCTAAAGGCTTTTTATTTCCCCTCCACTTATAAGCAGCTATTCCTCTCATAGAGCTGTACGAACACAAACTTCCTTCGGTATGTCACGTTATGTTACCAAGCACCCAGAGATTTTGTGATGTCTAACAGCAAGGCTTAGCATTAACATATTAAGCATTCGCCATCACCTGACTAATTCAGATGACTGCTTTTCCTCAAAACCAAACAGTGTTCCAGGAGGTTGAGGTTTGTTTTTCTTTTAATTACAGTAGCTAAGAGGTCTCAGCCTACATGGTTATATGGACTAAGCCATTTTCCTTTTCTTTATCACCATTTAAAAATGAAGTTTTGAATGATGAAAGCTCTCCCTCTGGTGGCTACATGCACCCATAAATAAATACCTACATGCATGATTATTTTTGCTGACATGTGAAGCCTGATGCCAGCTATATTATTTGATTCAGAAAATGACCGTGTTTTCTTTTTTCAAAATAACTATTAGTAAATTAGTAGTTTCTCTCTGGGAGCTCCCAGACACCAAACATTTCTGAACATCAAGGCATTATATGCCAACAGGAAATGGGAGCTGATTTTTTCAGCCTTTTATGGCTAAGGACATATTCTGAGTACAAAATCTGAGACATGTAGTGGAAACCCCTTTTAAAAGCATCCCTTATTTCCCAGTCTAAGAAGACAACACCATTTTAGCTGACCCCTATAAGTCAAGTTTCCTAGCTGTTTCTCCACATTTACCTGTTGAATGAATGGCAGTGTACAGAGGTATATAAGTGAGGCACACAAATTCTGTAGCTACAAAAGCAGCAATTTCTCCTCCTATATTTCACGGTCAAGTTTGTGGAAGTGTACAAAAAACTCGGCTTCACTTCAAATCATAGGATTAAAAATAAAAAATAAAAATAAAAAAAACAACACGCAACCCAAACTCAGTATTTTAAATGATATAGAAATGCTTGCCTGTAGTACTGTTAGACCTTTGCTTTTTGCCACAGTGTGTCTCTTCTTCGGAAAAGCTGTTGGTTGATTTCCGTCTTTTGATGCCTAAGAAGCAAGGAAGAATCGATGTTATTTCATTCTTTTCACACACACATCACTTGAGCAATAACAGCAACTGAGGCACATAGAAAACAAGCAACTCGGAAATATCTTCAAATGGACTTACTGCCTGCATTTCTTTTTAGCTCATTTTTGTTCTGATCATAATGTATCCAGTCACCTGGAAAACAGTTTTCAAAGAAAACAATAGGTCAGGTGGGAATTTCTATTGCTGTGCCCTAAGTCCAACCATTGTCACACATGAAAACAAACTATTAAGTGGATTCGTGTTGCTGAGCTAAGATTTAAAAGAACGAGATTATTTCTCCCATTTTCCCACGCCACTTATATAATGTATATTGCTCCTGGTACATACAGCAGAGCACCCTCCTGTCCCACCCCACAACACTGACACCTTTGCCTGCAAGCTGAAGGCACCTGCTCCAGCACAGGCTTCAAAGACACTACTTTGTCCGTCGTCTTGACGTCTGTGCTGCGCAGGGGCTTGTGCAAGTTACTCCAAAATTCGGTATGCAACCTCTTGGATCTCTTCTCTTCTTATCACTTCCAGTTCCAAACCTTGCAATTTTAACAGCAGTAATTGAAGTTATTTAAAGAATTTAATCTACAGGCTGAATTGCATCCCAAACCATGCTTTCTTTCAGCGGGAACAAACTGCTACTCAGAACACAAAATACCTACTTTCTCTTAGCTTTGCTTTCCATACAACTGCTTCAGACTCCAGTTCAATCAAAGACAAGGTGAAGTCTTCATGTTTCTCCAAATAGACTTCAATGTAACTTTTTAGTTTCAAAAGAGATCCATCAACAAATTCAATTTCCTGTAAAATGTTATGTTCAAAATAAACATTTATCCAAACATTAAATTAAACAGAAGACATTTGGCCGGTGGCACATATCTGATCCAAACTCCAGACTGCCCAGAGTTTTGCCATCAACTTCAGCAATGTGAGGATTTAATCCCAAAGATTTAGGTCTTTAAGAGGCAAATGCTTTCTGTAGCAATTGCAAATGGAAAATGGAAACTGCTCTTAAAGCCAGAGCAAGCCCCACACTCAGCAGGAGTGGGAAGGAAAAGTTATTTTCTATCATGTTTCAAATCAAGCTGCGATGCACAACATGACAGTTACATGAGGAACTTACCTCTGGAGTTACTTCAGCTTCTGGTTCGCAGAGTAATCTGTATCTCTTTCCTTTCTGTAGTAATTTTTGGCACACAGGGGGCTTGTCGATTTTAATGAACTTCTTTTTTGAATGTTTCACTGCTTTTGCTATATCCTGAAATTTTAAAAAGACAGCGTGTTACACCCCTCGGTGAAAGGAGTCACATTTACAATCCACACTACTTGGGGCTCTGTGTTTTTTTAGCACAACTCTAGCAAAACAGCCACAGCCTGTGCCACACAGCAAACTCTACTAGATGCTGTGTACCAAATGCAATGCTTGTGAGGGCAGATGGCTCCATTCCTCAAAATAAATAAATAAAAATAAAAAATGAATTGTGCTACATCAGCGAAATTCAAAGGGCTTTGCAAGCCAAATGAAAGCAAGCATTGTTAGCTGCTACCCCCCTCTCCTGCTGGCCAAGGGGGGATTGGTGAGAGGGGACAAGTGGTGCAGATCTGAGCCCTGCCAATTTGGTGGCAAACACGTTTTTGATGTGTTGTCATTTTTTGTACTTTTCACGGCAGCATGTGAACGAGCAGGTGGGCCAATACAACTGCTCACGTATCAAACCCTAACATGCCAGGGCCTTTTTCCATGTGGAAATGCCACCAGAGCTTCGCGTGCACAGACTGCAGGGAGAGAAGGCTGCCTCTTGGCCAAAGCACCGAGGTGGCGAACCCCACCTTGATAAAGGATTCGTTGTTCGTGGCCACGTAGACCCGGAACAGCAAGGAGGGGTCGCCGTCGACGGCCTTGTACAGGACGACGGCGCCGTGGTAGAGCAGGGGCTCCTCGCTGTGGATGAGAGGCCCGACGGGCGACAGCGAGCTGACCAGCCACCGCACGTGCGAGGCCGAGTAGTCCATGGACGGCTCGATGGCTGCACCCGCATCCTTGATGTGCAGCACCTTGAAGGCTGGATGGGAGTCACCATCTGTGGGGACACAGAGAGTCGGTGTCGGCACCCACGGCCCGGCCTGGCCCCGTTGCCCGCACTCGAGGCCGGTACTCACCGCCGAGGCAGAGGGAGTGGGGGAAGGCGATGGAGGTGAGGGCAGAGGCCGCCTTGCAATGCACATCGAAGAGGGGGCCGCCCACCACCCATGGCGGCTTCACCAGCCCGGCGTACTTGCTCCAGGACAGCAGGGAGTAGCTGATGGTGACGGCCTCGGTCACCTCAAAAATCAGGCCCGTGACGCTGCACTGGTACGTGCCGTCCGCGTCCAGCTTCAGCCTGCCGGGACAGACCCGCCGAGTTAGCCTGGTGCCTGCTGCAGAGCAGGTGCTAATTATTATTATTAAATAAATAATGAATTCTTTGTATTGTAATAATTCATAATTATTAATTAACTATTGCAACGAAACAAAACACATGAGAAGCCGCCCTGAGGGCTGTCTTGGACAAGGATCTACCGGCAGCACCGGCAGCTGGTGCAAGGTGTTTGTTTTCAGGGACTTGGGGGCATCTTTCATTATAGCTACAAATGCATTTGTGTAGGAATTTTTTTCCCTGCTTAATCTGAAAAAGTATCTTGATGGGAACAACATAAATGTATACCCACTATATTAAAAACAAAACATACAAATATTGTCCTCCAGCAAGTCTCCTAGGGGTCACCTGCTCCCTCTGGGCCTATATAAATAGATAAAATAAAAATACATATTTTAAAAGCTCGAGAGAAAACCTGCAAATTGTAATTCTATCTCATGAAAAATAGACATTTTTCTTTTTCTAAACATACATTTTCATTTCTGCAGTGCTCACAGTGGGGCAGACAGTTCACTCCTAGGGAGAAAACAGGCAAATCAGCTCATTAAAATCAAAGTAATTAAATGCTCAGAAATAAAAAAGGGAGGGAGGGGGGAAGAACTCCAGAGCTCTCTTACCACCAGATTCATTGCGGTCTGGCTGTGATTCTTTCTTTTCTTGTTCTTCATCTACATAAAGAAGTTTTAAAGGCACATATTAATACACGTAGTGAAAGAGCTCCCTGGGAAGGGCCATCTGTGGCTTTTACATAACAAAAGGACAGTGGGGACAGACCTCTCTGTTCCTGCTTCTGCCCACCCCAGCTTCCTGGGATTTCTAGTATTTGCACCCCTGTCAGTGGGGGCCGCAGTGATGCCTAGCCTAAAAAATACATCCATCAGCCTCCAGGCAGGTCTCTGCTCACATACTCAGCAGGAACAACCCAACAATTTCATCTGCTTACTTTAAGGAAAAACACAAAGGAAAATATTCATAGGCCTACTGTGCCTGCACACAGCTTGGGAATGAGGCTGGGCACCAGGATAGAAGATTTGTCAAAAGCTCAAAGCCTGCCCAAAGGCCTGGAAATGTTCATGGTGAGGGGGAAACTTCTCCCCAGGACCACTCATCCTGCCAAGTACAAACGCCAACCACCTGCAGGGAAGCCAGGCACCACGTTCCCCAGCGAGAAGGGAGCCACGCTAGAGCAGCACACTTGGCCCTAAATGGGTTTTGAAATGCCTGAATCCGCCTCACCAAACTCCAACACAAAAGCAAGCAAGCGGAGCTGACACATGAGGCAAAATTTTGTGGCCCGGAGGGGTCAAATTGTGCAAACGTGACTGGCAGAGCTCACGCCACAAGGTGTGACGAAATGCAACCGCCGTGCTGCCAGCCCAGCAACGCCAGCCTGCGGGCAGGCCCTCCCCGTCATCCCGTCGTGTCAACACCTCCCAGGTAGGCATATGTGGCAGAGGAAGAAAATCTATTATTATCCGACACCGTGCTGAGCTGCCTGGAAGCCATCACAGAAACACCCAGGCCATGACAGCGAGCTGGACCCCGTCCTGGAGCGCTATTTTGGGCACGGAGCGGCCGCTGGCATCGCTCCGAGCCCCGGGCAGGAGAGGAAGGCTGGCTGAGCTCCGGCAGTGCCGCTCAATAGTTAGCAGCGCTGCCATGTTCACACACACCACGCAAGCACTCAGCCCTCCAGCAAGTGTCTGTGCCAAAAGAAAGGCCCTGGCTGGCAGCGGTTGTGCCAGCGCTCGGTTGCTGTCTGCCTGCCCTCGTGCATCCCAGAAAAAAGCCACGTCGGCTTCCTAATGCCTCCAAAGGCAGACACAGGAAAGGAACAAAGCAGCACACTCACCTGACCGTCTTGTATCAGACTCCTCAGTATCTGATGGAAAAAAAAAACAACAACAAAAAGCTTTCTAATTCTTCAGTAAAGACTCTCAGTCTTGCATGAAAAGAGAATAAACTGTTCGTGGTGTAACCCGTGCAAGTGGAAACCCACACGCTTTTCATCAACAGCAAACACTTCCTTTAATTCTTTTCCTGTCCATCCTGTTTTGCCACTTGTGCTGCCAATTTTTATGCAGATTTATAGCCTCTCGGTCTTTGGACGGCTACTGCGGCGTACAAACATCTGCAGGCATTGTGTGAGCGAGGCCAGTGCCCCACGAGCTGCCGCTCCTCTGTTATTGCAGGGCTCAGAAGTGAGTGACTAGGAAATAATGTGCTTGCAGAAATATCATTCTGCTTTTCAGCATTCAATCATTGAATTACCAGCGCTGTACAATAACTTCGAGACTCTTCCCACAAAAAAAGCAGCACTGTTTAACTGAAGTTACGTTTTCCAAAGAGGGAAATTAAATAAACTGGAACACAACGCTCACCTGAGTCATCTTCTGAGCTGCTGCTGGAGCTGCTTTCGGAACTGCTCTCACCTGAACAAAATCACACCCCGTTAGTGACAGGAAGGAGTAAATAAAGCTATGCCACAGGCAGGTAAGGGATACATTGAGAAGTTTAAAAACATTTGTTTGGTGGGCAAGTTGGGTAACACCACAGGGTAAGAAAATACTGAGCTATGCTTAGGCATAGACTCAAGTCAGAGGAGAGTTGTGGAGAGGAGACTTCAGAGGTCATAGAGGCTTCTCCTGAAGGGTACACATGATGTTCGTTGCTTAATTTTGATCTATAATGTCCTAAACAAACTGGGGCTGTTCTGGGCCCTCCCTTTGCCCCGGCACATCCCACTTCCCCAGCTGAATCACGGTTTCCCACGGCACGCACGGGAGGTGAGTGAAGCATCGGCAGGGACGGGCGCGTGCCACCAGGGAGTGCCTCGGGCTGGGGCTGTGCCACACACGGCTCTCATAAACCCCTCGTACAAACGTGAGTTGGAGAGAAATCAATATTGGAAAAGAAATGACCCGGTTTCCAGCCCCACAAAGCTGGACTGGCTCCTGGTCCCAGCTCTGCTCACCTGCCGGGAGCTCCTCGGCACTGCCCTCGGCACAGCCGGCGGCACAGCCCGCTCCTTCCTCGCAGGAGGCCTCCAAGTCTGGAAGAGGATTTTTGGGTTTTACGCGCATGTTTTGCATGAAAAAAGGAACTGCTGAACACCTAGAATCAAAGTCTCTGGGGCTGTCAGCGTCACGCGCTTCACACATCCTCAGCCCAGGAAAGCGACGGGGCCACCGCTTCCTGTGCTGATAAAACCCCGAGCAGGTTTTCTTGCTTTGAGTTTAATCGGCGTCTGCATCGCCCTGCAGGGGCACCCAGAGGTGCACCGGGGCACGGAGGGAGCAGCACACGGTGTGCTGCAGGGCAGAGGGGCTGCAAGGACGGCCACGGACCCCCCCTCCCACCGTAGCAGGCAGAGCAAAGCGCCAGCCCACAGCTGCCGACTCCCAGCAGACACAAAAAAATGTGCCCAACACCAGGCTGTCATCAGCAGCCAAAGAGGAACCCACAGAGACGCGGCGAGGACCGATGTCCCACGGCCTCCACCCCACAGCAGATGTCCCAGCCAGACCGCCGCGACACGCACGCCTCCGTGCTCCGAGCGGGGGTGTTAGAGATCTCACAGAACCGTTTAGCAGAATAAAAGCTCTCTCCTCATGATCATGCACTGATTTTTATTTTGCACGAGGTCTCTGGCAGGTCCAGCTCTGCCCATGGTGCTCACCGAGTGCTCCGGCTTGGATGCACGGAGATTCGGCAGCCATCTACTGAATTTTCAGTGCAAGACTAGCTCTTCTCCTGGCATTTTTGCACTACGCAGATAAAAGGAAAAGAATAAATAACAAAATAACATGAATTTTATAAACAAGCATAAAATCTCAAAAGTGAAACCCATGAAACTAAAGCATTACACATTTATTTTTCTATAGCCAGTAGTTATCAAATTGTGATTTTCTTTCCGAAGGATGGGAATTTCTAACAAGAAACCCACTGAAGCCACGCACTTGACAAAGTTACTGTACCTTGCTCGTCTGCAGAGAGGGATTCGATTCCGCTGGAAGACAAAACGGGAAATGCATGAGAAGACCTGACAATCTTCTGCAACCTTTCCACACAGGCCAGGGAATTTGAGGAAACCGAGCAGGTTTTAAGGCAAATTAAGCAGTAACGATGGGAGGATGGTGTTTAAAAAATTAATTTTCTCAATGCAACCCCAGACCCTGGCTCTTGCCCTTGCTGCAGGGATGCTGGGGACGCCTGGTTTACCCCAGGGGCTCCCACGAGGGCAAGCCCTTGGTTCCCAGCCTCTTTTGCAAAGCCAGGCTCTCCAGGACACAAATATCTGCTCTGACAAGCAGGCAGGAAGGTTATCAGCGCTCCTAGTGCAGGGAAGCATCAGGGTGAGTACAGCACAGCAAAGGCTGCTGAGACAACAAAGGGAAATAAGAGAAGAGAGCAGGAGCCTGTCCACAGCCCCCGATGTTTCTGAGACCTTTGTTCAGTCTTCAGGCTGGGTGGAGCAGCAGGACGCTGACATTATTTATCTTCTTCAGCAACACATGGAGCTCAGACAGGCTTGATGACCCCTAAGTGGCAAATTACTCCAATCTGATCACCTGTTGGTGACCCACAGCAAATCCAGACCCAACTTTGTCATCCTTTCTCTCTTGGAAAGGGGAGATTTGCTGGTTTTATCTTTCATGGATCTTCATCAGATCTGGAAACCTTTCCAGGGAGCTCCACAAAGCTCTCAAGCGCCGTCCCCGCTGGAGCACTCCACAAAAGCATCCGATTAGGAAGGGAACCGCTCCGGGTGCAGTTACCACAAAGCAGCAGGTGACACCCAGCTCTGCTTCGCTTTGGAATCAGAAGCCAACCCCATCCAGCATCCCTGCTTCCCCAGCAGCCCGCCCAAAGTGCGGCATTGTGCAGGCAACGGCAGCAGCAGGAAAACAACCCTTAAATCCGGGTCTGAGCAGCAAGGAAGCAACGAGGAGAGGTCCGGGCAGCGGGACAGGGACACTCCCACGCAGCCCGAAGCGGGAAGATTTCTCCATCAAGGCCAGGGAAAATGGAGTTAGACACGGAGAGGGATCTGGGTGAGAGTCTCAGTGCGGGCAGGAGTGGGAATCGTACCCGAACTGCCTTGAAAAAAATAGACTGAAGCGCTGGGAAAAAGCCTGGATGGAGCTCAGCGCGCGCCCGAGCCAGTGGCTGTGTGTAAACGCAGTTTGCCTATAGATGGCTTCCAGCCCTGCGCTTTGCTCCTCCTCAGCTAAAAAACACGCGGCGAGGAAGAGAACCAGGCCTACTCGGGCTGACAAATTATTGCCCACAACCAGCTAATTGCTCGCGGGAAGCAATGCGTGCCCAGCCTTATCTCCTGCCGCGCCGGAGCCGCGCGCCTCTGTTGTTCGGCCCCTGCTGAACCAAAACCAAAACAGTTGAACCACGCTGCTGCCCGCAGCCTTGCAGGCGGGAGATAAACACGCTCGCCTCCAGACCGCCCCAGCTGCCACCCGTTTTGGGATGGGTGCAACTGGGTGCAGGGACACGGAGCGCGGTGGGCTCGCCGAGCACTTTTGTTCGCTTTAGGGGACGATGGCGAGCGGGGCTGGGGATGGCGGGCGGCTGCACGGCCAGGCCCTGGCCTCGAGTGGGGGGCACGGGGAGCCCCCGCTGCAGGTGCCAGGCCAGGATCCTGCAGCCCACGGCCCCACAGATGTCCTGGGGGTGTAGGATGGGTGCCCAGGGGCTGGGCCGTGCATGGGATGGGGTCCCTTTGCTGGGATCCAGGCAATGGGGGGGGGGGGGCGTTTGGGGACAAGGGGGGATAATGGGATGGGGGGGACAATGGAGAAGGGGCGATGGGGAGGTGGAGGCAATGGAGGGGGTAGTGGGGAGGGGGGGGCAATGGGGAGGGGATGGTGGTGGGGGGCTGTAGGGGGGTGAAGGAGGATGCTGGGGGGGGCTGGGGGATGCAGATGGGGACCAGGCTAAGAGGAGGGGGGGGATGCTGGGGGAATAGGGGAGGGTTAGGAAGGGTCTCGGGGTGCGGGGGGCTCGGGGGAGGGTGGAGGGTGATGCCGGGGGGTGGGGGGCTCCGGGGGGGTCCCGTCCCCGCTCACCTGTCGGGCTCCTGCAGGCGGCGGGACATCGCGGCGGGGAGAGCGGGCGGGAAGCGAGCGGGGGGGGGGGAAGAGGGAGGGGAGAGGGGGAGAGAGGGAGGAGGAAGAGGGGGGAGAGGGAGGAGGGAGAGAGAAGGGACCGCCCCCGGCCCCCCCTGCCCCTCCCCGCAGTGTAGGGGGGGAGTTTGGGGGGGTTTGGGGGAGTTTTGGGCTCCCCCCCCCCAACCCCGGAACCGGGCTGCCCTGCAGGTGGACGTGCCCGTGCAGGAGGTGCTGGCACAGCTGCTACTGCACCAAAAAAATAAAAGGAATAAAGAATAAAGCCGGCCCAAACTTGCAGCAGCACACCAGGGACGTATTAATTAAAGCAGAGGGCGATGGGTGGAAGCTTTGGTGGCAGGGTGCTCCTGGAGCCCAGCAAACACCCCCAGCCTCCTGCCCTGGGGGAGGTTTTTTTTCCCCCCCAGAAAAAAAGCCCCCTGGGGTCCAGTTTGTGCCCAGGGCCTCTGCCCCTGGTGCTGGGCACCCCTGAGCTCTGCTCTGTACTCTGGAGAGGTCCCCAGGTGCCACCTCCTCTCCAGGCCGAGCAGCCCCGGTTCCCGCAGCCTCTTCCCATATAGCCCATATAGCTCCAGGCCCTGCTTGGCGGCCCTGTGCTGGGCTCCAGCAGCACCTGGGAGCCCAGGACAGGCGGCAGTGCTGCAGGTGCAGCCTTGCTGGTGCTGAGCAGAAGGGCAGGGGCTCCCTGCGGCCTGCTGGCCATAGGAGGCCTCGTGGCACCAGGAGCCTTTGCCCGAGGGACACACGGGTGTCCAGCAGACCCCTGGGGCCATGGCTGAGCCCTTTGGGAAGGGGATGTTTCAGGAGCAGTGTTTCAGTGTCCATTTTGAGCTGTCCCATTTGCCAGAAGCCCCTCTGGCCCTGATCACATAGCCGTCCTCCTTCCCTTGCGTTGCCCCAAGCACGACAGCCCGTGGCCCTCTCCTCTCCTGACAGCAGCAGGGCACAAAGTCCTCCACGGGGCACAAAGTCCTCCACAGGGCTCTGAGCTGGTGTGTGCGAGCGGGTGGCACCGTCTGGTGTCACCATCCCCCCTCACAGGCGGCCCCTGGGCACAGGTGGGTACCGCCATGCACACCCCGCTGCTCGCGCGTCTGCCCCAAGCAAAGGACAGAAAAAATCGATTAGCTGTATAAATAAGCACAAGTACTTCAGTAAACACAGTCTCAGAGGTTGCTCTGGCGCCTTTGAAGCGCTCAGCTCCCATGCCCTCCCATCCGGGGGTCAAATGGGTTGGAGCTGGCTTCGGGAGCCCCCCCAGCACTGCCCCTGTGCCCCCACACCCTGCCAGCCTGACTGCTGGGTGCGGCCGTGCACGCCACCAGTATTGTTACCCCAAGGGTCTAAATAGCTCTGGAAAATCCAAAATGCTCGTGCAGACATTGCAGGAACAAGGTGCGAGGCCTGGGCTGCAAAGAGCGTTCATAAAAGTGGGATGGAAACCTGATGAAATGGAAAGCCACTTCACCTGAAACACCAGAAAAGCAGCACACAGGGGTCAGTTTGGGAAGAAGGAAAAGGATGGCTCTGCTGCCATAGGAAATCCCCTGGCAATCAGCACCGGGAAGTCGAGCCTGTAACAGAGTAAAAGAGGCAGAAAAAGTTCAGTTCCTAAGTGCAGGAGGAGGAACAATGACATTGGTGTGTGACAATAAGTGCTCACAAAATCAGATACAACAAGAGAGTTAATGAGAAAGAAAAGCAAGACAGGACAAGAGAAATAAGGAACCAAAGGCAGCCATATAATGCACAGTGTTTGGGCTTGTGGCTTTGCCTTTCCCAGAAGGGCTGTAGGCTACAATCAGCCGTGGAAGAAGAGCAGAGTGTTTATTTTACAGCGAAATTGCAGCATCCTGCTGGCATGCCCTGCAGTCAGACACTCAGGGGTGGGAGAGCTGGAGGTGGTGCACGGGGCATTGGTGGTGTGGGGCTGGCGTGCTCCTGGGCACCATCAGGGAACCCAACCAGTGCTGCTGGGGGGCTGCAAAGTGCTGCAAAGTTGCACAAACAGGGGCAGAAGCAGCGCTGATGTTCCTGGCATTGTCCCTGGCTGCCGAGCAGCTTGCTGAGGGTAGCTGTGTGGAACTGTCATTTTCCTGACTTTTTCCAGGCACCCTCACATAGAGGTGAAGAAATACAGCCACGCACCAAGCACCCTGGTAACTATGCCAACACAAAGCATTCTGAAATTATCCCGGGGCAGGCCCAGCCCAGCACACATTGTTTGTAGAGTCACAGAGCAGCTAGATCACCTTTCAAAGTGCCAGCACCTGGTCCAAAACACTCACATTAAGCCTTTTCCACAGCAGGCCCGATTCCCCAGCAGTGAACACGATTCCAGTGTTGCATCAGCAACCCTTCACCAGTTTAAACTGGAGCCACGCAGCGGTGGAGCAAGGCCTGCAGTCATTTCTGGAGGCAATCATCTTTTTTTTTCCAGGCCAGCAGACAATTAGCGGTGATTTATGGGCAGCTGTAACGGCACTTGCTCTTTCCAAGCAGCTGGGGCTGGGAACACGTGCCCGGCCGGCCGGTACTGCTTGCAGGATGATTTTCATCCTGGGAGAGGCTTGAGGTACCCGAACCTGGGAGCTGCCATTCCCTCCCCGCTGGACCAGAGCCCCAAGCTGCTACCTGCACCATGGCACCTTGCGGCAGGGATCTCCTCGCTGGGAATAAATATAAAATAAATAAATACATACTATATGTATTATATATATATATATTATACTAAAATAAATACTATATATATATATATACACTATATATATATTATACTAAAATAAATAAATACATTATATACTGATATATAATTATTATAATCAGTCTACACATTTTCTTTCTGAGCACTATTTGAGCAACTAATATATTTGCCAAAATATTATTTAAAAAAAAAAAAAAGAGGGAGATGGGGAGAGGGAAACACAAAGAAACTGCTGCAAACGCTCCCGACTAGGGAACTTGGTGGTCCCAGAGATGTTCCTGCCCAAGCCAGCCCCAGAACACCAAGTCACAGCACTGCAGGATTTTCAGTGCTCCAGTTCAGTGCCTACCCCCTCAGCCGGCTCATATTTTTTTAAGAAAAGCTAAGTCAGCATTTGATTCTGCTGCTGCTTTGGGCACGCTGTGCACCAGCACAAGGGTGCGTGTGTTCCAGAGATGTATGGGGATCATTAAAATGTATGCAAAGTGGGAGAATTTGCCTGAATGTACTCAAAGAATAGTGGCTCACATATTCATTCATACAGGCGGCTGTGAAAGCGTCCCGTGCCAACTCGAGATGTGGGCTTTATTGTTCGCCCAGGACAGTACGCTGTACTGTGCTGCTGAGTGCCTTCTGTCAGAAAATCACCATCTTTTCACCCAAACGACAAGAGGGGCAGGCAGCTTCCACGGGAGCCCTTCACTGCTGGCTTCGTCTCAGAACGGGCTGCCTTCAGCTCAGGAGGCAGCGGCCAGGCGGCCTGCTGGGGCCTGGTGCTTCTGGATATAGGTATAGGGATGGGTATAGGTGTAGGAATAGGTACAGGTATATAGGTATATAGGTATAGGGATATAGGGATATAGGGATATAGGGATATAGGGATATAGGGATGTAGGGATGTAGGGATGTAGGGATACAGGGATATAGGGATAGGGATAAGAAGCCTGACAGCTGGCGTTACCAACTCGCCCCTCAGCTCTGCAGCCCGTGCAAGGTCTCGAAGACCCCCACGAGCCCCCCCGGCCGCCCGGGACCGCGGCAGGGGGCACAGCCCCGGCCCCCCCCCGGTCCTCGTCCCCGAACCGCCCGCGGGCACGGGCTGCAGCCGGCAGGGGGCGACGGCTCCTCGCCTGCAGCACGGCTCGGCTCGGCTCGGCTCGGCACGGTTTGGCACGGATCGGATCGGCACAGCACGGCTTGGCTCAGCATGGCATGGCTCCACGGCTCGGCATGGCACGGCAAGGCACGGCTCGGCACGGTTTGGCACGGCTTGGCACAGTATGGCACGGCATGACTGCACAGCACGGCACAGCTCAGTTCAGCATGGATCGGCTTGGCACAGTTTGGCATGGTTCAGCACGGCACAGCTCGGCTCTGCATGGCTCCGCATGGCACAGTTTGGCACGGCTCAGCACGGCACTGCTTGGCACAGTTTGGCATGGTTCAGCACAGCACGGCCCGGCTCTGCATGGCTCCACATGGCACAGCACAGTTTGGCACAGCTTGGCTTGGCACAGCACGGCTTGGCACAGCATGGCATGGCACGGCACACGTGGCAGCAGGGATCCGCAGGTTATGGCCAGCCACCAGCAGACACGGGCCTATACCTAAGCCTAACCCCAGGCAATGCCGAGCCCAAACCTCCTTGGTGGGCAGGTGGCACCCCGTGTGCCCCGCAGGCACTGCCCATTTGATAATCAGTCCCACCCTCTCTTTTTGGGACAGCTGGTCCTTTGGGAAGAGTGCTGTTTATTTATTAATTTAATAATAACAATAATTTTTATTTCAATGAAGCACCAAGGTTCTGCAGGTGCGGCTCTCCAGGTGGAAATAACAGCAGTGAGCTGAGACCTTTCTGCTGCTTCTGGTGCTTTTGTAATTTATTTTCCTTAAATAAAAGGCAGGGACTGGCAGGGAGTGGGAGAGCCCGGAGGGGACAGGGGGCACGGCGAGGGGAAAGGGGGCCGGGAAGGGAGCGGGGAGCGGCAGGAAGGACGGACAGGGCCCGGCTGCGGCCCGTGGCAAACAGGAAGCCAGGCCGCAAGCCAGGCCGCCTGCACACGAGGGGGAAATGAAAATGAAAAGAGGAGAAGCGGAGCTCCAGCCTCAGGCACATCGGTTTGATAAAACGTATAGAGAGGGGCGGCGCTGGGTTTGGGGCGGCCGTGGTCAGGGAGCCAGCGTTCCCCCTCCAAATGTCATCCAGAGACCCCCAGGAGAGGTGGCAGCGGGATGAGCAAGGCCACAGCAAATACCCCAAGATTTTAGCTCAAAAAATACCACTGATCACAACGAGTTCATCTGCCCGCTGCTTTATTTTGGATCCCCTGGTTGTGTACAGCCATTTGGACAAGCTACAGGCACTAGGTTTGAGTTTCCACCTTCTCCTCCGAAGACAGGCTTTTGTCTGGCAGGCTGCAGCCGAGAGCATCGCACACACATCACACCCGCACCACCGGCCGTGGTGATGTGTGCCCACTTGGAGAAGAAATCACCACTGGCTGTCTGCTTCTTTGGGGTGAAAAGGCCAGAATTACCGGTTCCCGGTACACAGAACGGGATTACAAAGTTAGCAACACACTGGTCAGGTGGCAAATCAATAGAAGAAACGTTTAATAATGGCTTTTAAAAGGCAGTGTGACAAGCAATGTAAGTAATTCAGACAGGCCACGGAAGGGACGCATCCATCCTCCCAGGATCCACACACTCAGCCCCAGGAGGGGACACCCACCGTGTCCCTGTGCAGACCCAGCAGCTTTCCAGGGCTCCAGGCCCTTGTTTGCAGCTCCTCCATGCATGTGGTTTATCACTGCAGCTGCAAACATCCCATTTCTACGCCCCAAGCCCTGCTCCTGCCCCTATAGCCCCTGTGCCCACGCACGGTGCCAGGTGAGAACAGGACTGAGCTTCACGGCAGAACCCTTTACACAGCATCCTGCAGTTTTCCTCTCTCAGCACCAAAACTGTGATGCACTTTGCATATTTTTGTCCTGACTTCCAGCACATAAATGTCAGCTGCCCCAGATGTGACTGAATTAATAAATCCAGCGTGTGCAGAAGCCCAGGGCCGGTTCGGAGGTGGAGGGAAGATGGCAAATCAGCTATTCCGCCTGCACGGGACCCACGCGCCTCATTTCCCAACCCTGAATGTTTGCCCTTTCACATCAGGGCCCAGCACCCCGTGGGCTGCCGAAAACAGCCCCGCTGGAGCCCTGCTGGGTGGTCACCGGCGGGAGCCCACGAGGACGGAGGGGCCGGGGGCCACGCCGGGGCCTTTCCTGTTTTTTTGCGAGCCGATCGCATCCCCGCTGCACCGCCTCCGTGCCGGCACGGTTAGTTACGGCGAATAAACGCCGCGGTAAAAATAGCAGGGTCAAAACGCCCCCGCCCCGCCGTCCTCCCCCGCGGAGGCCGAGCCTCCGCGCTGCCCCCGTCACCGTCACCGCAGGCTGCCCGGCCTCGCTGCTGAGCTTTCCGTGGTTTTTATCCAGCGGCATCGCACGAGGATGCTCTCCGTGGGAGCGAGGTGGGATGCCCGCCAGCCCGTGCCGGGGCTGAGCACATTCCTCAGCTCCTGCTGAAATCACCGGCAATTTTTCTCTTTTTTCTGATTTTTTCATATCCTGCTGCTACTCAGGTGATGCCCTGAGCTGCCTCATTTTGGGTAGACGTTGGATTTATCCCCAGCAAAAATCCCCTCTGGCTGCCGCATCCCAGAGGGGCTCCGGGGATGGGGCGCTGCTGGCAGCACTGGGGTGGGAAATGCTCTGCTCAATGAAAGCATCTTGATGCAGAAGGGAAGGGCAAGAAGGGAAAAGGAGAGGTTTTCCAGCTTGCCTGGGGCATTGCCTAGCTCCTGGTGACCCTCTCCTTGTAAGGGATAAAAACTGGGGCACCTGAAACCCCTGCATGGGGATGCAGGACAGCAGATGGGATGCAGCAGGGGATGTGGAGCCGGAGGAGGGCAGGACCCTCCCCGTGCCCCTGGGCTCGTGGCACCCCAGCTAACCCCTGGTTGCGAGCAGACAGACATTATTTCACCTCCCGATGCTCGGGGTGACCTCGGGATGTGCGAACGCAGCCAGCGAGGGCCCGGCCAGATGGGAACGGCTCCTTCGTGTGCCTTCTGACTCATGCGATTCGTGTGGGTGGCAGAGAAACCGCTCTGAGAGAAAAAGGAATGGGAAAGAATCCGCTGCTATATTTAACCACAAATAATAGGAAGAGGCTGAGCTTTTGGGCTAAGTTGTAAATAACAGTGAGATGAAATCATCTCAGAAATTCATGACTGTATCGCTGCCGCCCCTTGAGAACCGGCGTGACTAATGAGGACCGTGGCTTGGAAAAATGTTGCCCCCTGTTTAAAAAAAAAAAAAAAAAGATATTTCATTATTCCAGGCCACGGCAGCGATCCTTCCAACTGTGACAAATTGCTCTTTATTGCCTTTTGGTTGTTACCGTGGTTTAATATCTTTCAGCGTTGGTGTGTTGAAGTGGAACACGGTGGCCGGCAGCGCGCCTGCCCCCATGGGCTGCCAGCAGGGGCCTCGAAACGAAACCTCTGCTCCTGGACAGTGCTGAGCCCCGGCCATAATCCTGGAGCATCTGCAGAAATTAATACCTTTGGCTCAGAAGGAAAAGAGCCATGGGAGCAAATCGTGCCTATCACACGAGCGACTTCATTGTGTGTGTTGTACGAGGAGCCGCTCGCTAGTTGTAGCGCTGGAAGCCTCGGCCAAAGGCAGTGAATGAACGGGAGCCGTCCCACAGATCGAAGGGTTCGAGTCCCAAATTGCTGTGAGGTATTGCAGGGGGAGAACGGGCATGAGCCAACTTTGCTGATGCTTATTTTGAATAGAGGGAATAAAAGAGTACGTTAACTGCAACATGGAAACTGGGATGCCTGACAGCACACTTGATATCGATACAAGCTTGCTGCGATATTTCCACATTTTATTTATTTGAAGAAAACACATTTTGCTTCTGGAGAACATCCAGAATTGTTAAGCAGAATAAATGACCTAGTCTGGGAAGGAATCACAGTCATGCATGAGTGTTTGAGCCTCTCTCTCTCACTTTCCCTTTTTTTAATAGTCTAAAAGAAAATATTTGCTGGCAGTAGAGATTTCTGGGCTGTGAGGTAATGGCTTTTTTTTTTTTTTTCATACATATGCAGAGTCATCTTCTTGTTTCCTAAGCCTTATTGCAGTTACAGATGTGCTCAGAAAATATGAAGTAATAGAGCCCAGCTATGTGTTTTTAATTCAAGCAATTCAGAGCTCGCCCAAACTGAGCAGCGCTTGAAAGCAAGCTGTGCCTGGGCATTTTTATGAGCTTCTGTTTTTACAGAAATTTTAAAAACTACTTGTTCTTTACTTCGTCAAAATGCTTTGAATGTTGTGAAGGCCATCTAGGGTTGAGCTTGTTTCTGCCGCAAACCTGGGTTGTCATCCACGAGCCGCAGGATTACTTCTGCTCACAGTGCTGCTCCCTGCGCTGAGGCTTCCAGGGTCTTGCCAAAATGAGAAGCCCCTGCTTCGGCGTGCTTTCTCCCAATTAGTTTTCCCATATTTGGAGGAAACATAAAAGAAAGGGAAAGGCAGATGTGAAGCATCGCTCTACAAAGAGCAATTTATGTAGCGGGCTCCCATGAAGACAGGTTTGGAGTTACACAAGTGCCAATGGTTGCTGGGAAAATTAAGCCCGCTATAAAATAATTATTATGCCCAGTCAGCTCTTTAGCACCATTTGAAAGATCTGGGAGTCAAGTATTTAACAATCTGCTGCTCCAAAGGGATTGATGCATTTCTGCAGGGGTCATTTGCAGGACTGATAACTGTGCATCCCCCAAAAACTGGAGGAAATTGACTTCAGCATCTCCTTCCCAGAAACCGCTCAGCAGCCCAGGTGTTTGCTGGAGCCCCGTGCACCTGCAGCTCTGGGGGGAGGCCCAGTGATGTGGCAGCTGGTAATAAGTTACTCGAGCTCAGCTCATTGCTCCTTGCAGCCTCTGCCCAGGGCTGTTCTGTAGGGAACCTTTTCTCGCCGTCCTTGAGCCTGAGCCCTGCAAAATCTGCAGCAGGTACGGTCGGTGTGAGACTACCCAAACATGAGGATGACAGCAGGAGTATTGCTTACGGGTATCAGCACTGAAATCACCGCAGGTCAAGTAAACAGGACAAAGGAAGCTGACCCGGCACACGTGACAGCACGTAGGTGGCGTAGCTGCTGCCTATCAGATCTGGCCTGATCGCCTAAAAGGAAGCCAAGCGGAGAAGTGCTGGTCATTTTTTGCCATGTTTCACGTTAGTAAGTTTTTCCACGGCTGGAACAGAGCTCTCGCTCCTCTCCCGGTTGCCTGAGGAGTTCTGCAGTTGAGCTGATGGGAATCAGCAAAAAACACAACCGAGGTCTGGGGTTAGTGCAGAACACATGGACGGATACAGGGGTGGAGCGGGCCCCCAGCAGCACGGGCACTCAGGGCTCAGGCACTGCTCGTCCCCGTGCCCTCAGGGTACCACTTGTCCCCACATCCCCAAGCACTGCTCATCCCAGCACCTCGGGTACCATTTATTTCCATGCCCTTGGGTACCTCAGCAGCTCCCATCCCTGCCCCAGCCCTGTATTTAATGCCTTGAGTCAATCCTGGAATATTAATACATAAATAAATGATTTTTTAAATCATTTTTCCTTCTATTTCTAAATAACACCAACATTTACCAAGAGATCTGTTTCAAACAGCTGCCAGCTCTCCCATGATTTGCTATTTATAGCTTTGACTATTCTGAAGTGAAATAAGGCAACTGAAAACAATGCGGCTTTAACGAGCCAAATTGGCCTCCCAGTGCATCGTGCTGTAATGGAATTGAAATTTGTCCCCTTTTCAAGCAGCAGAACACGGTCGGGTGCTGCTGGGGCTGCCGTGCTCACCTCGCACAACTTCACCTCTGCTTCTGCAGCGGTTCGCCTCGTGGCCCTGGCTCAGCCTCAGCTGTGGGACCAATTCTGGTCCCAATTTGTGGGCTCAGTTCTGGCCTCACCCAGCTGCGCTGAGACACCTGCGTCTTGCCAGAGCGCTGCCTTCTGCTCTTACGTGGTGAAAATTCCCAACTTTTTTTTTCTTTTCCGTAGAGATAAATGGTAAAGGAGGTTGCCATTTCAGTCGAGTGGCCCAAAACAAACACCGTAGGGGCTTACATTACTTTTCAGGCAGATTCGCCAGATATCCCCCCAAAATCACGTAACGGCTGGCACCAGGCCGGTAGGATATGGCTCTCAAATTACTTCACTGCTTGAAGGAGCGGAGTTCACAGCTTTGAGGCATTTGCCATTCCTAGGACCCACTTTGTCAGTGTAACAGCAGCTTTTCGTTTCCTATTTTGCTTCTTTTGGAACCCGAAGTACCGACACGTCATAATTCTATGGAAGGCTCTTTTCTATCCCCATTTACCATCAGCGTTTCCATTCACTGTTAAATAGAAGCTACGTGCTTTCTGAAGAAATAGCTAGACCAAGTCCCACAGGATTTCAGGACATTTTTTGCTATCTACAAGAGCGAATTTTATCTTTTACCAGAGTGCAGGCTGATAGGTTTGGATGACATCCCAGCGCAGCTTAAGGCAGAGCCGGGGAGGCTCCCGGCACAGCTGTGCTAACTGCATGCATCTCACCGAAGCCCCTCGCCTCTGAAACCCGGGTCAGCTCCTTTCTGGGCAGTTTCTGTTAAATTCGGTGAGAGCTTCACAGATGCATCTCTACTCTGCTTTGCCAACCAATTCCTTGTCAATGGTCCTCACCAACTCCGCCAGTTTCCAGCGGGGACGATGCTCTCCTTCCAGCTCTCTTGGGTAGGGCCAAGCTCAGCAGGCATAGGGAGCCTGGTCCAGGATGAGCATCTGGTTGGATGAGCACGGGTGAGTGACTTCATCTGTCCATAAGGGAATAACAGCCCTTCAAAGTGCCGTGCCATTGATTAAGATTTCTTGGTTTGGGGTTTGAAATCCTTTACAGTTATAATTTGCCAGCCTTTCTTCTGTCCAAGCACATGACACATTAACTTCTGGGAATCCCCCAACCCATGCTTGCCATTTGCAGCACCTGGAATAAGCGCAGCCAAGATGGTAATGAAAGCTAAACGTGATGCAAAGCAATGTTAAAGCAGTAGTCCCTTTTATATTTTTATTTATTTTGGTAATCCACGAGGATGTGCTAAAACCTCTTGTCACTTCTCTTTGTTGCATTTTAAGAAGCTGAGTGAATTTGCTGCTTCTATTGCGCTTCCAGCTGGCCCAGGAATAGAAGATTGAGTTGAGATACTGAATATTTTTTTTTATCACTGCTAGCTTGGTTTTCACAAATTGCTTACGTTGCATTACAAATATAAGCCAGGTTTTATAAATCTAACATTAAACATTTGTCATTAGTGACATTTGGGGCTCAATTCTGGAACTAGTAAGTGCTTTCTGCAAGTCAATGGAAGATGAAGAAGGTGTTCACTGTCACGTGTACTTGATGTACTTGGGAGCTTCAAAGGTGCTACACCAAAATTGTTGTTTTATTTAGCAACAAGGCAAATCAATTGGGAGATTCATCTAATAATTCATCTGTTGGCTACATTAAAAAAAAAATAAAATGCTTCATTTGATTATTTTTATTATGAAATTGATAAACTGTGCAAAAAAGTGTCATATAGTCATTTACAACACACAAGAAATTCACCTGATACATAGATATTTAACATTTTGATGGTAACATTTGAAGGATTACTCTAAAACATGAATAACCTGCTCACATCCTTATATTGGTTCACATCCTTATAAGGGCTTCTATAAAGAACATCTAACATATGCAGTCACTTTCTCATGTAGAACACAAAAAAGTATGTATTGATGAAATAACACACATGTAAAAACAGTATTTTAAAATCAAATGCTTTGGGCTGAGAAAATACGTGTAAAGCTCTTGCATATTTTAAGTGAATATGACATTTTAACCTTTAGGAAGCTCTGAATATCATTGTCAATTAAATGTGCTAGATGCTACAAAACCAACCCATAATGCTGTTTGTTATTTCAAACAACAGTCAAAGCAACTTCCATAGTATATTGAACAATTTACACAACCTTAGAAAATACTTTTTATTATGAAAGTGTTTGCTAAGAGACAAACCTGAGATGCTGAAGCAATCTGAAAAATCTGAAATCATCGATTGAAGAACTTGCTAATAGACAGATATTAGCAGAACTGTGTACAACCAGACAACTGCAATTGAAATATTCTTCTGTAACTGACAGGCTCACCCTCTTTTTATTTATTTTTTTTAAGTTTTCAATGCTTACAGGTTCCGAAATTCATTTCAAGGCAATTTAAACATGTCTTCTCAGAGACCCCTGAGGTTGCAGAAATAACCAGATTACTGAACTGGTTGCTTAAACAGGGAAATCGGTACTCAGCTAGGGGCAACAAATGTTAAACAATTTTTATGGCAATGAAAATTTAAAAGCTAATAATGGAAAGACAAAAATTAACTTCCCCTTTCTTCTTGTATGTACTTATTATGGATTACGGTGTAACTATTCACTGGAGTTAGGGCATCAGAATGTAAATCCAGCCTGAAGTGAGACTGTAGTAAATAATTCTGCCTGTCATCCAACAATTAACAAGAACTACATCAACTCGAACTCCTGTTCCCTGCAAAATGTTCATTGATTTTTACTAGTTTGCCAAAATATGACAGTACAAAATACTCACAAAGCACTTACTAATATTGCCAGAAGGACAGTTATTGCTGCACAGTTACACTAGCTCTCATTGTGGCACTGGCTGCTGCTCGTTCTCTTTCTTTAGCAATTTCCATCTCTATTTTGGCTTTGATTTTATTCCAGTCAACTTCCAGCTGCAAGAAAAGAAAAGTGAGTACAACAAGGTCAAATAATATTGTGTAGATAGGTCAGACAGATAGGTTCACTGGCAGGAGAATCTGAAGTTATAAAGTGACCTTACTGATCTTTATATAGCTCTTCATGGATGTCAACTTACACTAACGGAATGTACCAAGGCACAGATGAGTTCTAGCAAACTGAGCTTTCCACCTTTAAAATTAAAAGAAAACTTGACATATTTTTAAAAATATTACATCTTACTGTGTAAAAAAACCAACAGCATTAAAACTGGAGAATAACTTGGATCAGCTTACATCTAATTGTAATGAAATCTGTGTCCTATTACTCAGATTATACCTTTATCAATAATACATACAGTAGCATCTTTTGACTGTACCTAAAGTCCACCAAGTAAACTGTTGGCATATCACACTAATTATTTGATATAACAGAAATCAGACTTCTGCCTGAAATTTGCCTTCTATATCAAGAAATGTTTTAGCTTTATTTAGGCCTTTCTCCAGCTGCAGAGAATTGTTGTCTTCTGGTTGTATTCTACTTCAGCGAAACTTCAGACAATAGATACAGTACAATATCCGTGGTACAGTTGGGTACAATAGTTGTCTTTGTATCCAAAAATACCTAACAAGAAAGCATGGATCATGGTGCATTTGATGACTACAAAAACATGTCCAAAAACTGGACAAAAAAGTAATTGCAAAGGTCAGCTTCCCTGCTGGAGAATGAAGACTGTCAAAGATAGGATGGGGAAAAAATCTCAACTGCTGCACAGGGAATTTCCAGAGTAGCTGTTATCCTGTTAACTAAGTCATGAAATAAGGAAGATTCTCTGCCAGGGAAGATGTAACTGCAATACCCACATTCTCATGTGAAAAGGTTAATCCCTCAATTCAGGATGCATTTGCTGGGTCCAGGTGCTTTGGATCTGATGACTGAAATCTTTATGGAGCTCTAAGAAAGAATGTGTTTGCTTTAACAGATGTCACGCAGATGCTAAACATACCACGGAAAGGGCTAATTCTACCATCCAGCCCAGAGAGCTACTTGCCAGTGAAGCCAACAAGCCTTGCCAGTGACACCTAGTAACTGCCAAGATATGGATTCTCAGTATACATATTAGGTACATAATACCTTATATATAAAGACGTGAGATATAACAACTAAGCACATTGTTTAGATTCCCTATCTGATCGCAGATCAGTGGTCTCAGCTGCAGTATAGAAAAGACCTTGGTTCTTAGGCCTGGAGGAGTTTTTGGTGGTGAGAAAAAAAAAGTGAGATCTTTCTTTTCCCAGGGATGGAACAGCAACACAAGAACTTGATTTTCTCTTTGACGTCCTCATCATTTTCTTCTAAATTTGCTGCTTGAGTTTGGCAGGCTGCATTAGGAATTTAGTTAGCACAGTAGCCAACAGCATCAAACTGACTTCATTAAGTAGGTCCCCTCCTAGCTTCAGATCCAGCAGACAAGACCTCCAGGACATGGATATGGAAAACAGCTCGAGGACTTGTTGACTCCAGGAACTTCCCACACTCTAACACCCAATCTTCAAGACTGAGTGTAAGGTGAAACCCCTACACAGGCTCTACTCACATCACTCTGCTCACACCCTGTCACTGACAAGATGTTATTGCTTAGGAACTCTTCCAGCTCTCTTGATGATTTAAAGACAAGACAGTATTATCTAAAAAGTGTCCGTCAGAAGCATCAGGGGATTAATATGATTTTTGCTCAGTAATGGATCTAAAGTACATAGAAGACATACTTTTAGCTCAGCAGCTGAAAATGCTGCACAATAAGAGTGGCTGGAATTTGTTCTGTTATTTTTCTGCATTTTCTAGGTAAAATACTGTAGAGCAGTTCATCAGGCAGCTAGATATTGTGCAGATTTTTATTCTTGCTTATGAAATGAAACATCCTCAGAAGTGCTAAAAGTTAATGACTTACATTAGAAATCAAGCCTTGTTGGAAGTAATGGGCACTGTCCAATTAAAGGATCCGAGCTAACAGCTCAGACACAGCTCCTGATCCATCAGCTACTGTGGCTGAAAGGATCTGCTGAAGTATGTCTGTTCACAGCTGCACCCTCAAAATGCTTAGGAACAGCAAGGGGAAGGGCAGGAGGGACAAAAGGGCTGCTCAGTGAAATTGCTGTCTAAGGTACACGTGGTACCTCTCATAAAGGTAACACACTGAAGATACTCCAGTGGAACCTGAGATACTTTTAGCTTATGAACAGTAAGATCTCTCCTCAATCTTCAAGATCTGTGAAATGCTAGTACATTGAAATAACCTAATGATTATGGAGAGGCTTTCCAGAGATTTGAAGAAATATTATATATGGCTATTTATCATATTTGGCAGAACAATTCATAGTCCACTCTTAATATATATATGGTTTCCTTCAAAGTTTATTATTGTTGCTATCCATAAAAGTATGTAAAAATGCTGAAGACGTTTAAGAAGTCTGCATTCCACCATACTAAGTTCTAGCTCCCTGTTTATAGAAAACAACTGTGCCTTCATTTGTACAATCTTTGCCAGATACTAAATATGTACATTCCATATCTGTGCCTTCAAATAAAACACACGCACAATGATGACTAGGCAAGTAGCCACACATCAAGCTATGAATTTGCACTCAATCAGATGTAAAAGCTTGAGATTTGTGTCCGCCTCTGAACCAAAGAAGGAAAAATGCAAAAATAACTCTGCCCTCAAAATGGCTACAAAGAACAGGCTGACCTAAAGCTGTAGGGATAATCCCAAGGAATACTTACACCTTCTGCATACTGCAAAAATCTTTTGTTTGTTTCTTTTTTACCAAAGTCCTCTAGGAACTTTTGTCGATAAGCCAGGACTGTGTCAACATGGGTCTTGTGCTTTACTGCTAGCTCTAGCGCCCTGGAATAAAACAGAAATGGACTTGTCAGGCTATATAAATGTTCTGGCACAACTACAATCACCACGGTTTTGCAAAACAATACACTGAACAGCATTTGGGCTGCAGGCAAAGATTCTTAATCTGTAGTGCCAAGCGGTTTCACATTAGTATCCATCACAGGTTGATAGGTTAAAAGTAGCCAGTGAATGTGACTGTCTGCTTTATGATGCACGCTATGAAAAATAGCCAACAATTTATTTCTGTTGACAAGCTCATCACATCATTGGAGCTTGACAATAAGAGTCTTTATTTCAAAGAAATAGAAAAAGAATGCCTAGAGTTCAGCACTCTCAATAAAAGGAGAAAAATTAATCATTTTTAATAACTTTATAATAGGAACGAATATATGCATTTACAGCATAGGCTACACAGAATCTAAGAATATTATATAGGTGGGAAAGATTAGCCATTGGACTAGGATAATTGATTGCCCTCATGTCTGCTTTTATCTGAATTGTATAAGGAACACTTAACACTTGAAAAGTTTACTTTTTACATGATGCATATTAAGCAACATGATCAAAAATACAGATATGAGGGGGAAAAAATGTTTTGCCCACAGTGAAATGCACATAATAGCAGGGCAATTAGTAATAAATAGCCTCAGAAGATTCCTTTAGAAAACGTGGGTTCTTGTTTAAAGGAGAAATTCCTACTTTGTTTTCTCATTCCTAATTCATATTTCATCCACCTACACAGTGCTGGGAGTCCGAACAGCCACATACCTATTTTTAGCAACAAGACATTTCAAAACAGCTTCAGTTCTTTGAGGGTCACATACAATTTGAGGTATTGCTAGGGACTTTTCTGTGTTAACAACATAAAAAAGTAAAATGATACTTAAACATGCTTGTTTCAGACTTTTTATCACAGAATAATTTTATCTTCTAAATCTGATAGAAAACAATTAATTTTACTTGTTTAGTTATTGTGATTATCTTTTTACAGCTTGGAATAATTACAGACAGAAAATTAATGAGGAAAGCATCTGCAATAACACAGTTGAACTAAAAAAGTTTACAGGTTACCTTAGTACGACTGATTATAAATATATTGTGTTTAAAGAAATATTACCTATCCCAGTTGTAAAGATTAATGTTGACTTGAATAGCTTGATAAATAAGGCCTGTTTGAAGAAGCAGGGTTTCAGCTTCTTGTGTGTTTCCACTGAAGAGGAGAATATGAGCCATCCTTGACTCTTTCGATGGAAGATCTTTGATGGAATTGATATACTGAACTTTGTCAATCTGTCAACAAGATGTACGATAGTTTAATAAGGGAAATCAAATAATTAAGTAAATTTTGCAGCTATTTAACTCAGAAATGGTTAAATCCATTTTCTTACCTCACCAATTGATGCATAGGCAATTTCTGCTGTAGCCATATCTTTATTGGCAACTGCCATAGCTGCTAAACATGCCCACATAGTTTGATCCTAAAATTAAAAAAAAAATAAAAAAGCAATCCCTCAAACTTTAAATATTTAGCATTATACCATGAATGACTTCTCAGAGGAAGTATGTAAGTCCTGAAAATAATGTAGAAAAATACAACATTCCTCAGTATGCCATTCACTGCACTGTGGTCTAAGCCTCTTGTTAGAAATCCACTATTTAATCATTTCTCAGATATTCCTCACTGAAATCTTTGATGTTGTGATTGGCTGAGACTGGCAGTGTGGCTGAATGAATCATTAGTTTTCACCCTCTCAGCCAGTAATGAATTCTTGCCATAGTATTATTTTACAACCTCATCACTGGTGTCCCCATTACTACTTGTGGAACTACACTGGACGCCAGAGCACTGAGGAAGGTTAAAATAATTATTCTAACCTGGTTCATACCAACCTGGCTTCACAAATAACTACCGGAACCATAATGCTGACAATAGCAATAATTGTTCATTTGTAGTATAGGAACAAATTCTTGATAGTGGAACAGATTATGACTCTGCTGAAAAGTAAATAAGAGCTTCAAAATTTCCATCTTTCCATCTCCTTTGTGATATTTTCAGTTAATTTTATGTTTAGAATTAAGAATTAGAAAAGCTTGGTGGTAATGATAATAATATTACACCCTGTTCTCTATTTTCATGCTTTTTGCTTTTTTTTGGTGCATTCTTAAAGAAACCCCATAAACTCAGAAAAACATCTAGGAAAATCCTAACATTTTCGTATCCTCCTTTTTCACATTTAAATACACTACAACAAAAGACCTACTACTTAAGCATCTTAGAGTATCTTAAGATACAATATCTGAAACCAGCAGGTGGTTATGTATTCAAAAATATAATTTTGAATGCACTTGTCAGCCCATATGCACTCTCAGAATTGTTTTTAAATGTTTTTGTTAAGTATGTTTGATAGTAAATTTGAAAATAAACTTTTTTTGTAATGTAAATAGGTTTTTAAATGCTGCAGAGAGAACTGCTGATATAAGAATAAACAGCCACATTGAGTATGTTCTAAACATATTCCCATATCCTGACTTGTAATCAGTTTTGTATGAAAAAAATAATGGTAAGACCTGTAAAGTCAATGAAATACAGAAAGTTTACCTACAGCTACAGCTTCACTATCAACAGAAAGAAAAATACTATGAATATTAATTACGACTTATACAGATGTTTTGTTTTCTATTTTTACAGATGCTGCAATTAGATTATTCAAAAAGTTAACACTACACTATGTTGGAAATCCCAGTTCCCACTAATGAATACTGGAATAGAAGCCTACTATTAGAAAGGCAAGACAAAAAAAATAATTATACTTCTCAATTATTTGGATACGTATTGATTTATAAAGCAAATACACATTTAAGGTCATGATAATCATACAGAAGTGCTCAGTTCTTTTCTAGGAGTAGCAAGCAGAGGAGTTAGAATAGCTAGAGCTACTCTGCTCTCATGAGCCCCCACCTGCACTACTGCGGCCAGCTCTGGGGCTCACAGGCAAGAAAGACACGGACCTGTTTGACTGTGTCCAGAGGAGGCCATGAGGATGACCAGAGCCTCTCTGCTGCGAAGAGAGGCTGAGGGAGCTGGGGTTGTTCAGCCTAGAGAAGAGGGGACTCCGGGGAGACCTTACGGTGGCCTTCCAGTACCTAAAGGGGGCTGCAGGAAAGCTGGGGAGGGACTGCCAGGGAGTGCAGTGACAGGGCAAGGGGTAATGGGTTCAAACTAAATGAGGGTAGGTTAAAATTAGATATTTAGAAGAAAATCTTCACTATGAGGGAGTGAGGCATGGGAGCAGGCTGCCCTGAGAAGCTGGGGCTGCCCCATCCCTGGCAGTGCCCAAGGCCACACTGGATGGGATTTGGGCAGCCTGGGCTGGTGGGAAGGGTCCCTGTCCACAGCAGGGGTTTTGAGGTTCCTTCCAACCCAAACCAGTTTGTGATTCTATGATTTCTATGAAACAGGGGGTAGGAGGCATGGTTTAGTGGGATTTTTCTGTTTAAAGACTGCCAGACTCACCTCATCTGTTGCTGTTGCCTAAATACATACAAAAGAAAGCGAAGGAAAAAAAAAGTGAAATAGAATATGAAAAAATACTAGACAACTGTATGTGGAGATACAGAATATTTTTAATCAGTTATATTAAGGCCTATAACTTAAGCTTATTACTAGCTTCTGTGAGTACCAGTGCTTAATCCATTGGAGGTGAGAATAAACATAAGATCTGTATAATTTTTCACCACCGGCCCCTAATCATCAATAACAAAGCAACACGGAAATAAGATCTAACATCTGACATGTAATCAGCATTATTAAAGTAATATTCGAAAACAAACAAAACACATCAGTGAAATTGTATCTGAATGTTGCTGATTATTAAAATTTACCTTGACGAAGCGACATAATCTGACAGCATCTTCCCACTTAGAACTACTAACATACTCATGAAGAATCACAGGGTAAGGCGAAATATTAAGGTGAATAAGTGAACCATCTGCTCTTCTAATTGTTATTTGATTTCCTACAAAATGTACAATCTGGGGATTTTTGCTAAACTCACTGTGCAGAGAAAGAAAAGTCAGTTAATATTCACTTCTTTTGTACTGAAAAGAACATTAGCAACTTAAAGGAATCTTTGTTTTCAAAACTACAGTATGATTATACTTTATTTTCAAAGCATATACAAATATAAGTAACTAGTTATTCAACAGTTATACCTATTGTAGTGCTATTGTTCTCTAAAAATAAAATGATAGTTATGCACATCCACTGGCTGTTAGGCAAATGCAAACCGTGTATTTGTGCAAAAAATACCTTATATATATTTTTCAGTAGAAATATATTTAGGTTCCAATAACTCTTAGAATGAAATCATGCATTCAGGCATTCTTTATGAAATATTTCCTATCACATATACATGCTGAATATAACATGGGAAGTAAACACCATGAGCTAGAAATAACATTATGTGCAACCAGATGTCTTGACACTATTGATTTACAAGATAATTTAAACAGATCAAGTATCTTTTTTTTTTTTTAAATAACTACGACAATATTTTGAGATATCTGATTAAAATTTTGCTTCTGCATCAAAATGTTATTCTACTTTTAAACTGCGCATCAATATTTCAACTCCAAACTTTATGGTATACTTCATAAAACACTGTTTCTTCACTTCCTAATCAAATAATGTTAATGTTGAAGTAATTTTGAAAGATGCAACCTGGCTTCTCATCCTTCAACTGCCAAAACTGATATAATTCTTTAAGGAATGAGTGAACTAGTTAAAAAATGTACTATACTTTATATATAAGGACATATTACCTTGCATCTTTTTCGTATAGAGTTTTTGTCAAAAGATCTTTATCGACATAAACTGTGTTGGGGTAGTACCAGACTGTAAAACGGGTATCCTGAATCCCACAAAGTATGTTAGATGTGTCGTTCCAAGCCAACGTTTGAACCATTGTTCCTTAATTTAAAGATAACAGAATAAGATTCAGTTGCACAAGTACCTTCAAAATAAATGTATACTTCTTGAAACTCTACTGGAGGAGTACGTACTTTGTACTTACTGGATCATGCATCTGTCTACAGAACTTAGACTTTCAATTAAAAATATATAAACATAAGTGTTTGCTTTTACAGGAAAACGTCTGAAATATTCTGTATTCAAACAGCTTGAATTATTCTGAAGAATACCTCCATCTGCTATATCCTCTTAGTTGCTTACCCTGTTATGCAGTAACGAGCAATTAAATGATAACAACTCCTTTATATGTAACATATGAAAGAGTTATCAGAATTTAGATAGAACATATTAAAATTGTTTCTATCACTGTATTGTATGAAAGCCAATCTTTTTTTCAAGTCCAATCTCACTAATAATTACAAAGCAAAAGTTTGTCTCTTATACTAGATAAAAATCTGTTTCCCTGGTAGCATGCTGATTAATGTTATTTAGATTTTTTTCTCACCTATTTTGACAATCTTCTGTTCTTTCCCAAACCTTTTAACAGAAGTGATATAAAGGTCTCTGTTCTTATCAATAAAAGCTATTTTTCTTTCACTTGTAAGTCCTTTCTGGTCCAAAGCAATTTCCACAATTTCTGTCTAAAAAGAAATATAAAAATATCTAAATTTTATTTTGGAATTTCATATCATGGAAAACGTGATATTCAAACAAATGATTTACTAAAAACAAGACAAAACTCCTGAAAAACTGGATTGTGCAGACTCTTTGTTATGTGTCATCTCTGTTGAATGAAGCATTATATAAATTGAATTTCATGCAGAGTAGGACAGAACTGCAGCAGAGAAGAGTTCAGAGTTTAATAATTTACTACAGAAGACTACAGAAATAGAAAGGGCAGTCCAAAAGTAAAAGCAACATAACTGTTGATCCCCCCTGTAGTTTCAGCCACTCATGTGCAAGTGAAAAACTCTCCTATACCTGAATATAACCTAGAGTAAATCCCTTGGTACATGAACACTGCATAGAGAATCTGAATTTTTATTTTATAAGAGTCAGCTAGAGTTATCAAGTTGCTCTGTATTAAGATCATAAACTTTAATAGGTTATTAAATGTATTAGTATCTGGCAAAGCATTATTGATTATTAATTTCAAAATATAACAGAAAAAAGACTTTCTAGGTTTCGTCTTACCTTATGTGTTAGAGGCTTTCCATCACCCAGTGGTTTTCCAGACAAAGCATCAAATATGTAGATAACTGAAGGACAAAAACATGGTTTATTAGTTAAAATCAACAGCTCTTTACAGGCTTTTCAATCAGTTCCATTTGTTTTCAGAGTATAATAAAAATGTAAGTGGATACATATTACTGGGTGCTTAGTTTACCAAAAACTTTCACGCTCTGGTCAAACAAGAATCTTAGTTTGGAAAATGCAGTCATTGTAGTCTGCTGAGCACAGGGAGGAATATTCTCATTTTGCAGTCAGAGTGTTCTATGAAAATTCCCAGATGTTATTTTCAGGGCACTGATAGCCACTGTAATATATAATGAGAAAATTAGCACTTTACTCCCTATTTAAACTCTAATTTAAACATTTGATTCAGCATCAGTTCATGGAAAACACAGATGTAACAGCATTTCAGATGCTTTCAGATAACACGTCCCACCTGAGGATTTGACATGCTACCTGTTAGCACACACTATAAAATGAACATGCATGCTCACTCCAAAGGATGGCGATGTTAACATGTTAATCCTGCTGTGCCTTTCTCTCACTAGGACACAGGATGTTGCTTTGAGGTCAGTGGTTATTTAGGCAGGAAAAAAAAGAAACTGTAAGAGCAGGTGTTCAGAAAGCATCGGTCGAGTTTGCAGAGGAGGAAAAGAAAGGGTTTTGCACAAGCATTGCTCTTGGCAGCTGGTTAAATATACAAAAGAAAACGAGTTGTTCCTGAGAAGTGGTATTTTTCTCACTTTTATGCATGGCTCCCTGCACGATGTTTATTTTGATCTCGCTGTACAAACCAATTCTGCTGCTACTATAATAGCTATTGGAAGTGAGATTAAGGGGGGGTAAGAGAAATCTACTGTACCTAGCTGGCAAGTGAAATTGATTAACTTTGTAATCGATAATGCTTATTACAGTATTTCAGATGTGTGATTTTTTGTATGTGTGTGGGTGGGTTTTTTTGTTTGTTTGTTTTTAATCTGGAAAACCTCAACATCACTTAGAAGCTAAATGATCTCTTTTTTTATACCTATAATTTTAAAATATGAACAAAAGGTGTTCTCTCTCTTTGACCATTCAGAGAAAGAACAGGCCTTGTGTGCCTTCAACACACACGTATTTTCATGGAATAGCTGGTCACAGCTAGGGCCAGGAGCTCCTTTTTGAGAACAAGCTCTCCTCCCTCTTCCGGCTTCCCTAGAGAATGAGGAAAGACACTAAGTGCACAGATACACGTCTTTTTTTTTTTTTTTTTCTGTTTTTTTTTTTTTTTCTGGATTACTGGAAGAGGGAGAGTATCCACATAACGACACTGAAGTTATGCCTGTCTGTGTTTGGGAGTAAATGGGCTTGTAAAGAGCTCCTGGCTCTGATGTGCAAACTGCTTCCTGCAGCACGCTCAGCTCTTAGATATTTCTATAATGCACTGCATTATGAAAAACAGACCTGCCCTCAAAATAGGGCAAAGAAAAAAATGCTTCTGCTAGGGTGAGTTGAGAAGAATAAACAGGCCTAGATAAGCCACAGCTTCCTGTGCCAAGAATCTGTTTTCCCATGTGCTGGCATATTATAAGGCTTTTTACCACTACTGGTGGGATTCGTAGCAAGAATAGGGAAAAATAAAAATACAAATCCCTGCTTATTAGCAGAACAGAAGTTGCTATCAATAGTTTCATTTGGTGAGCTTATTTTGAAAACATAGCCAGAAACCCAAGCTCTGTAAATTACAATTTTGATGAAGATTAGCCTGTTTGCAGAACTGGTTGACAAGATTTTTAGGACACTAATAGCAATGATTTGGAGCTGGAGATGCTCTTGGGATGCATCTCCAGGATGATGGCCAAAGGAACAGGTTCAGAGAGTGGATTTACCATCAAAATCTGAAGTTTGTGTAGATACAGATACAGACAGCAGTCAGTATTCTTTTATGAATTTTCCATGTTTTCTTCATTTATCTATAATACTTCTGTTTTTATCCTAATTGCATCAAAGGTGTCAATATGGCAAAAAAGGCTGTGTTATACATACTAATATATACAAAAACATACATACACTTGTGCAATATAAATACACAGAGTAAAAAAGGCTAGAAAAAAATCCAACTTTTCACTTATTTGTTTATAATTGTTCTGAAAACCACTTATTTCTTCTGAATAATTTGCACTAAGATATATTGTTACTTATAAAAGTCCATTTTATTATTATGGAAGAGCCACCGTGCAATATTTACTGCAAATATTCCATGGTTTTCCAATGTATTAGATGCAGCTGGAAGTTCAGAAACATACATATATTCTCATTCATTTTTTTTAATCAAAGGTAGACAAGACCCATCATTTTTAAGTCATTTTTATTATATTATTATCTTTAATTTATACCATCAATAAATTCTTTATGCTGTATGCTTATGTTTTATAATAATTATGCTAAGTATGGAAAACTAAGTTAAATGCACAGATGCTGAAAACTTCATAATAAATTATTAGCAAGCATGGAACTATCAGAACTGAGAACTTACCCTTTTCATCAGCCTTGTCTTTTACTGCCAGGGTATCATTACTCAGCGATACTGTCTGGGCATTTAAAATGTCTGTTCTCATTCCTGGAAATTTTGGAGAGGAAATTAATCTTCCTTCATAGGAATATAAATAAAGTCCTCCACCATCTACCAGAAGAAAATGCCTAAAAAAAAAAAAAAAAAAAAAGTGAATTGTTTAATAATATAGAAAAGAAGGATGACCATTTCAACCATTTGAAGACAATTGTTTAATATCCTGCAAATGTTTTCAGTTAAATGACAATTTCTAGGCCTTACATAGCTGACACTCTGAAAGCTCTGAGCAGATGACTTCAGTTCTAATGTGAATGTTATCTTTTTCCATAAGAAATATTTATTATCTGGAATTACTATGATTTTATCAGTTATAGATAGTTTAAGATCTGATCTTATGACGCCTGATGACACAGCATATAACTACACACAGTATTCCCTGCACATCACCACACATGAGAACCCTGACCACTGGTTTGTGAACTTTGTGCATATATTTGAGTAAAAGCTCTAATATTTACAGCTAGCTTTGAATCTGTATCATTTCTTTCACTATGACTGGATTATAACATAAAGAAAATAGAAGACACTGTTAGCAAACTGCTTGCCATCTACTTAGATGTAGAGCTTCAGTGAAATAACTTATTTGCCAGAACACGTTGCGATCTTTTATACAGAATATAAATACTTCTGCATAACAATAATTGTTAGGTACAGTATCTATAGTTCATAGACACAAAACACATCCATAAAACAAACAAACAAACAAAAAAACAGTTGGTAGACTCCCAACTATTGTAAATATCATTGCCATTGGCACCAAATGAACCACCATCTGTTTGCACACAGATCTGCCAACGTAGACGTATTTTACTAAAATCTTGGGTTCAGTTCTGTGGAGTAGGGATCACCTTCACTGCCATAGAACCTGTATCATGTTTGCAAACTATACTTTTAATTAGCAGCACAAAACTTCATATCTAGAATTCGATCTTCAGAATCCTGGCTACTTGTTTCCCCTTCCTGTGCTGCAGTCTCTCTGCAGTCCAAGACACACGTGTTTAATCTGGGGCACTCAAAACGTAGGGAGTATTACACTGCATTATGCTGGAAAAGTTGTCCAAGAATACTTGCCCATGAGAATTAAGACTAAAATTGAAACTGAAGATTTTTGAATTCTGCTCCTATTCATAGTCCTTTAGAAGACTCTCCTACAAAAGCACATGAAAGGATCTCTGACAAATGAATTTCAGGAAATACAGATTAAAACATTTGTAAACTCAGAAAAAAATATTGCAATTTATTGTAACTATAGTACATATATGTAGGAAAAACTATCATTTTTTAAAAAATCGTCATTTTTAAAAATTCATCATTTATTTTTTATTTTGCATACCTGGCAATGTTTCTAATAAAACTTGGAGGCCAAAAATAAATTCTATAAAATATATTCCACTTCAGAAAAGCAATATAGAACATAAAAAAGAGATGTTACTGTAACATAGGAAGATTTACTTTCTTCCATAAACGAGTATAACCATACACATGTAATATATGATAAAATTCATTACCACCATCACAGATATATGTCAAATACACTGGCTAAGCCTTCAGAAGCTACTTACCAATACTGTATATTTTTATATATATCTAAAATTTCCTGTGTGTTATTTTGTTTTGTTTCCTAAGAACTTAGTGGCAAAGTTTTTCAGAAACACATCTTAAGAAGTATCTAATGAACATAAGCTACCTTTCTGCTTGTAGAATCAAAGTAACTGTTCCTTCCTTCAGGTCAAAGATAAGTGGTGTATTCCAGTTCTTTGTACTACAAGAAAAAGAAATTCATCATTTGTTAAAACCATTATCATAACATACCATTGTAAATACAAAGTTGAATTCACTAAGTAAAGCACATACATTTTAATCATTGTTATAAAGGGAGTTTTCCAACAAGGAAAATGGCATATAAGAAGCCAAGTAACACTGGTAACTGTGCAGTATGATCCAGTAATATTTCTGCTTTCTTTTTTGCATCCCTTCACACTACCTGTAGCTGACCTAGGAGTCTGAGTGAACAGCAAAATCATGTTTGTATGAAGCAAGTACATTTTTAAAGTACTTCTAAATTGCAGCTCAGCTCTTACAGTGATCTAGAGTCAGGATGCACGCCCTGTTACAGGCTGGATTATTGTTCAACGTCAGTCGTCTCGCTGAGCTGATTAGTTGCTTCAGCAGTAAACTTTAGATCTCAGCATATGAAACAGAGTATCATGTTCTTAAAAAATGATGTAGGATTGAATCATTCTGATTTTATTCCAAAACAACTGGCATGCCAGAAGCAGTATTCAAATAAAGTCACTGGATGGAGTCACTTAATGGGGACAAATACATTTGCATCCAGCCATCATTACTGCTGCCTCTAGCTGAAAAGAGCAGAAATATTTGTAGCCACATGTTGGTGCATTGACTGGCTGTACAAAAAGCCAGAAGAGGCTGGAAGAAAGGAGGACAGAAGGAAGGCAACTGTACTGAAATATATTTTGTTGTATATGATGCTAGACAGAATATTTCAATTAGTTTCAAAAACAAATTGGTCATGAACTACTGTACTTCAAATAAAGTTTCTGCTGCTTTCTTACAACAGTTAAATAAATTCAGAAAAGCTTCATGAATACATATTACTTACGAAAATACATAACACTGAAGAGAAGTCGAGACAACCAAATGCCCATAGTTCAGAGAGGCCTTGATAACCCTGTCACGGAATTCCAGCAAATCAACGGCATCATCAATAACGTTGTGCACCTAATCGAGAAAAATCTTTGGTTGAATAAAATGTCAATAAATTAAATGAAAAATATTGAATATTATATACTTTCTTATTATAAACACATGCTGATACTGTTATGCCACTAGTAGAAGAACAGAATTATATTGGAATAGGCACTTTCACAGTACTGGTAGGAAACTTAAAACACAAAGGTTCTATAAATTCTGAATAAACAATGAATACACTTTTGAAACAAATTTTGGGAAAAAAATAAAATTTGCTTTAAATGTAATTTTTATCTGTTAATTTGCTGTCTTTGTGAATGGATTTTCTATTCAAAAATCAAAAGCATAATCGGTACTCCAAGAGTCAATTGTTAAAAACATAAAAAGTACAACAGCAGGAATGCTTAAGGAATAAAAGTTACTCAGGATGGACTTCCTTAAAAGAAAGAAACAAACAATTAATGCTTAATTGGAACACAGAAGGTATAAGCAAAATATAATACATGGAGCTGATAAAAGCATCAGTGATCAAGGATGTCTGAAAGTTCCCATTTTAACACTCACTGTTCAGCTGGTTAAACAATTTGAAATGTAATAAATACTTCAGTGATCCCATCATGATCCCATCTGAACACTTAGCAATAACCAAGGTTTTGATAAAGATATACTGCCTAGTTACTAAACAGTTCTGGCTATTTAACATACTAAAGAGAAATTTAGGATATGACCTTGCTAAGTAGGCTGTGTCGTTTCTGTGAAAATTTGCTCAGATGACAATGTTACAAGAAAATCACAGTTTGCCTGTAATCAACACAGACTTTTGAGCTCAAAGACGTCTTTAGACTGTAGCTGCATGAAATCTACTAGGGTGGTAATTTCTCCTTGATTTCTTCCATTCTTCAACCAATTGCAAAATGAGGATTGAACTCAATTATTATGGAAGTCTAGAACAATTTCCAAAGGCATATTAATTTTTGTGTTTACTGCAGTGATGTGTCCCTAATTAACTTTGCCATTGTAATAATAAGGACAAAAGAATGCATCTAGAGAGTTTTTGTAAGTAAATGTACATTGTAAATAAATACAATGTACATAAATATATAGAAATAATAAAATAAAATAAAATAAAATAAAATAAAATAAAATAAAATAAAATAAAATAAAATAAAATAAAATAAAATAAAATAAAATAAAATAAAATAAAATAAAATAAAATAAAATAAAATAAAATAAAATAAAATCTTGGATCAGGGTTAGCTATCCTTCCTCGGTTGTTTGCATATTCAAACTCCCTGGAGTTATTAACAGAGCCCATCTGTTACGAGTCGATGTCTGGGAATGAAAGAAGAAATATGAATTTTTACCTGCTAATTTGTCTTCTGTGTTCCCAGACACTGACTCATATTATCCCACCCACTAGACACAATTGTTATACAGCATTCCTGTTGTTACAACTTTTCCCAATTACATAGTCAACATGAAAGAATCGAGACCAAAAAACATTTAAGGGCCTAATTAGGAATTTAGGAACTTGAATTTGATATTGAAAATATTGGCCTGGTGTCTAATATCAAATGTGTAATTTGGAAAATTTGTAAGATGGAAATCTTATATTACCCCACTGTCCACAGAGCAAATGTTGTGAGTCAGTGTCTGGGAACACAGAAGACAAGTTAGAAGGTAAAATTCATATTTTTGTATTAATTCCCAGATATTTGGTAACCTAAATGTGGATCCAGGCCAACATTTTTCAAAGGAAGGATCCTGAGCTTAAGCTCCAGAAACCACATGTAGGGCCTGCTGGCTTCCAGCAGCGCTGAGACTTGGCAGCTCCCCCGGAGCTCGGTGCCTATGGCTCAGCACTCAGGGGCTGGAAGCACCCAGCGGGTACCTGATGTGTGTTATATGATACATGACAGAGTTCTGTACCTTTGGAAGATCTGGATCTAGGCTGTAACACAGCATCTGGAGCAGATAAGCAGCGACAGCCAGCAAGCAAATGGATCTGGAAACCCGCTGAGACAGCAACATTCATCATAGCTTCACTAACGACACGGGCACAGCACACCTACCTAAAGGATCAGCTGTTACGAGGTGCATCAGTCCCTCCAGCAACCCATGAATGCAGGTAAGGCAAAGAAAGTTCCTCTGTATTGTCTACACTTGGTCATGCAGCTTCATCTTTGCTGACAGTTACTGTAACACTATTGAAATAATACCATGCTTTGGTTTTGGCCCATGTATTTGTATTGTTTTCTGCATAAACATTTTCATTACACTTGAAATTATCTCTCATAAGCTGCCTCCCACAGCTAATTTCACACGTTCTTCAAATGGGCTTTATTTTATTCTGGAAGATAAAGTACTTCTGGCTCATCTGGCAATATGGTTTAGCTTACAGAGATCCGATCTGCTGTACAAGAGATAATTATTTATGTTATTTGCTAACTCTGGCCATTTGATGATCTTAACATTTTCAGTGATGTGTTCGTGGAAAAAATGGATAATCAATAATATTTGTTGTTCAACAATTAAAAATTCAAATCTTGTATTGAGAAAAGCCTTAGAAAGCAATGACTCGGGATGTACAGTTCTGCATTGCTAGGATTACCTGCATGGTTCTCCTCTTAATCAATGTTATTTCAAAGTTCTTCCACTCCCAGCGCTGCTCCACAACGTGGGCAAAGATGACGTGTCCATTGCCACATGCTCCAGCTAGCTGAGTGCCGTCAACAGACCAAGCAATATTAAATATGCTGCCAGTGTTGGGCTTCTCTAAAGCATAGGACCACTTGCAGAAAAAGAGAAAACAATTCTTAACCTTTTTTGCACTTTTTTGGGGAAATAATTGATTGTAATAAATAGAGTTACTCGCATTTTTTAAAGAAATGTATCAATGTCAGAACTTTTTTTTTATCACAACTTTAACAAGCAAACCAGAGATTAGATTCTTAAATTGGATTACTGGAAAAGCGGGGACACAAAAAAGAAAACCATCAGGTATGGCAGGAATGAAGAATATCACAGCGCCTGATGTACATTAGGTAAAAGTTAACCAGACACAGTATATTTAAAGCGTACCCAGCCATCCATAAACCTAGATGATGGCTACATAAAAATCAAGGAAGCACACTTAGGAACAAGTACGCTGGTACAGTAGGCTACAGTCCTAAGTGTGTGCATTCAGTTTATGCTGCAGTGGCGGCCACTCCTGCTAAGCTTAATTTTATTCCTTTCCCATATTTACATTTTCTCCAGTGAAAACCTTTCATCTTAAATTCCCTCAGCTTAATGTGCAAGACTCCTCTAAATTTAGGTGGATCCTTAGCAATCCATTCTTGTCAAAAACTAGAAGAATTATCAGACCAAGACACCCATCTTCTCCTTCTTGCATCTCAGAAACGCAGTCCGAACAAGTCAGCCCAAACCTGAGAACAAGCATTTCCCTGAAAGTGGGTGACAAAAATGAAACAGCCTTTTTATGGGCTTCGAGGAAGAATTTAAACCAGAGTTTAAAAGGAGAAGCAAATCTCAACTATAGCCCTTTCAGAACTGTACAATAGAATATTTTTAATAGCATTTAGCTCTTGAAGAACTACCTGAATATTCAAACACATTTGAAAACTTAAGAATCAAATCATTAAGAACAAACATGTGATCGAAGTTAAATGTAGACACTGGATTCTCGTGACTTTCAGATACATGATATTACACCAAAGGGGAGACAGCTGGAAGAAAATACTCACCTAATGTCTCTAACACATTTCATGCTCTGATTTCTTTTGCAGTACCCATAAGACCAAAGAAATATGAAGTCCTTCACACAAAGTCTTTGTATGATTTATACAAAATGAAATCACAAAAATCGCACTAAAATAAAGGTGTCAGAGCAACTTTCAATAGCAAGGAAACACAACGGGATGGAATTCAAGCTCCCAGTTGTGCTAACGATGTGCAGTGTACCCTCTGAGATGACTTACTGAGTTACAGCTCTTTTAGCGCCGAGGCACACGAGGGTGAGTGAAAGACAATGTCAGCACTGACTGACTTTCCAATTTCAAGCACTCAATTTTAAGGTTTCAGCTTCCATGCCTCTTGGCTCAGACACACCATTCACTGCCTGTATAATCTACAGTTGGGGAAGGTAATTACTTTCTTCTTCTTTTTTCTCCTTTCTCCTTTTTTTTTTTTTTTTTTTTTTTTGAGAAAAGTCTGTAACTTACTCTCCTGTCTCAACAGGATGAGTGCTGTATGAGACACTCCATAGTAATTAAAAGCATATCTTTAATTTTTGTCTGACATCCTCACATGGGAAATGAGCAAAAGCTCTTGAGTTGCAGGGCCAATGATTGCAACAAGCACGCTCAGACTGCTCTACATGTCCTCCTACATCTGAGACATTTTTCACAGCTGGCCAGATGTGGTCTGAAAAGAGCGTGAAAAAGTGCTATTTCAAAGCTGGGTATTAGGATCTTCTCAGGCAGACAGGATTTTTTTCTAAGGCCTTTTACGTCAGGTGAAGGCTTCAAGCCATCAGCTAAGAACCGCATCATGGAGCTTGAAGCATCTGGCTTTAGGGCTACTTTTTTATGCAGAGCAGATAGACTGCACCTCTGAAAGAGAATACAGTCCTCAAATTACTTTTTTTTTCAAAACAAAAGTCTGCTTTTCTTTCAGGTATTTCAAACACTTAGTAACATGTTTCCAGATTACAACCTAAAATATATGCATTTAAAAAATACATAAAACAGTTAGAAAATTTTATTTCCTATTCCTTTCAGAAAGCACCTGATACAATTCAGAGCACTGCTGTGATTCATCCTCCCTGAAGATGTCTGATACATCATGCACACAAAAAGCTACAATAAAAAAAGATAAATTATCTCTGCTTTTGCAATATAGACACAATTTCTACAAATTGTTATGCATCTCCTCCAAACACTGGGTTAAAAAAAAATCAGGGTATGGCTATGACTGTATGAATGACTGTACAAATGTTCTTCCAACATTGTCCGAAATGCTGCAATATTATCCTGTGGTATTACTCTTTGGCTTATACTTCTCCTGTGTCATAATTAATTCTTTATTGAATTCAATGAACTACCTCAAGAACAAAACCAGTAGTTATAGAAGTTTCATTATATTAAATGAATATCTATAAGCAGTAACTTATGCTTCCCTCTTCTGATTACACAATGTAGTAAAAGTAGACGAAGCACTGCAGCCATTGAACATTGTCTGACTTCCAGAAATGGAAACGGAGTAGCCTCTTGAGACGTGGGTCAATTTTAATGAGCAAATTCAGAGGAACAAGGACAGCCTTTCAAACACATAATATTGATAGATCAAGACTCAATATAAAGGATCGAGTTCATTATTATTTCTGGACTGAGTGCAGTAAGTTAAGAATGGTTATCCACATAATATCGCAGCTTAAACACATTGAAAAGAAACGTAATGAAGAAAGAGCATTTTGTTATATTTTAAATGATAAAAACAATACTAATGTCAAGCATGGATGGTTCGTTGTTCCTGGCTGGTCTCTGTTCAGGGTCTCTTTACAAGTGTGCAGAGCTTGGTGCAGGGAGCGCTGACACAGGCTGAGCTAAAGCTGATACTGCCGAGCCTCCCCATCAAGTCACCCTGCACAACATACCTCATCAGCTGGCTTCATCTTTGCTAATTTCGCCTTTGTTTACAAAAAGAAAACACGCGAGCTCCCTTGCAGACCATTCCGGGATTCATAGAGCAGAAGAGACCAAGAGGAACCGCACGCTCTTGGCCCCGCGCAGCCCGACCAGGCTGACACTTGCACAAGGGCTCAGCTCCTGCTAAATGAGAACTTTTACTTGCTCGTTTTAAAGTGAAGGACCAGTCTGGCTTGTGCCTTGCTGGGGAATTCACATTAGTGCATTGGTAGCTGATATCTCAAAACTAATTGTAGTCTGCATGCCTGTTAAGGCTGGCAATTGATGTTTTGGAAGCTTCACTTCAGAAAATGCCTATTAATTTTCTCATTTAACAGAAGACACATAAAATATTACAAGATTATAAAATCAATTATCCAAAGCAAATCCATACTTGGATGCTTTAGAAGCACCTGAATATTCATACACATACAGACCTAGCTTGTAGGATGCGTAAGTCTCTATACGACTCCACCCTTATTTTACTGAGTATAAAACAAGGCTTATTGTATAAAAAACCACCCTTATCAGCCTTCCAACTCCCACCACACCAGCATCCACAGAAGATGCTACAGGCCACAGACATTATGCATTGCTGGTGGTAAGGAATCCAGAGCTACGGGTGAATATAGAGCAACTTACTACCTGGGAAGGAGAAACTTTCCTCAATGCGTGGACTAAGAAGGGTTCCTGTTGCCTTCTCAAACATTTGTTGAACTTAGCTCCGGTAATTAAAGTTAATTATCAAAAAAAACAACTAAGCCAGTACCTCTGGGGGAGGTATTATGCTGCTTTCCAAAAATTCTCCTGAAATCCAAGCACGCTCTCGTAATTATTGGACCCCAGAAGAACTAAAAATAGGATGACAAACTGTCCCATATAAATTCTTAACCTTAGAAAATGAAACATTGATGTAATTCTTTATATAGATTATTACTTCCATAGATGATCCACATGTTTTCATTTTCTTCCAGAAGTCACATTAGCCAATTCTAATAAATTAAAATATGTCAGCTTGGAAAGAATTGGTCAGCAACATAACTCCATGGGAAACCCATCTGCAATTTTTTATTTTATTTTATTGAGCTACAAAGAATTCAGAATCTTGATTGTTAATAAAGGTAGTTGAAATGGAGACAGCACAGAAGAAAAAAATACACAAAAACCTTATTTTGCTACAACGCCAAATGCATATCTGTGTGAAGCAAGACTAGATGTAATGGGATCAAAGCTCATTGTAACTCTATAGGAAACAGATTTGCTGTGATTTCCATAGTGCTGTAGTTTAGGACAATTCTGAATAGCATGAAAACATGCATCGTATACAGCCACTTTCAAAATCTTGCCATCTTTTTTATATTAGTCTAATATATAATGGTAATATAAAGGACATATTATAATGTTAATTTTACACTAGTCACACATCACACTGTCCTGAATGGAAATCACGGTTTTAAAGAGAAAAACTTAAATTATTTTTAAGGCTTCTCTGTAGATATCTGCTACACTGTAGTGTTTAAATCCTTAGATTTTTTTTTCCCCCCTCATTTATCGATAGTTTAAAAAATAAGGAAAAAAGAACACCGCTAACTAACATATAACCAGCCCTGGATATCAAATAACGCAATCAACTCTCATTATATTTGTCTTCTTCAGAGAAAACTGAAAAGAACCATGTAACAACAGAGCCTAATACTTTGAGCCCTAGCACTGTACTTCCACTTGCTTTAAATGGGGTGGGGAATAGCTGTTACACTTGCAGATCTTTTTCCTTTATTTTCTACAGATATTAGGCAACGTTCCCTAAATTTTATTACTGTGGTTTTTATATTGTTCTTCTACTCTCCAAAGCACTCACGACACAACCTGTCTTAGGAGCAGATGGGTAGGGTCCATTTTCTAAGGCACTTATGTGGGAGTGGAGTGGAGAAGGAGGAAATCAGTGAATTTCAGTCATTCTTACCATCTCTTGCTGTGTAAATATTTTGACCTGATCAGTAATGTCAAGGGAAGCACGCAGAGCCACAGGAAATAGCTTACATAAATGAACTTTTTAAGCATTACCCTTCATCCAAGTGATTAGATTTGGAAAAGCTGTGAACACCAGGAGGGTTCAAGTCTATCTATCAACACATCCAGCATTACATTTCAATATTTATGCCTTAAAATTAATCTTAGTAGAGGCAAAATTAATCTTAGTAGCCTCTACAGGATTAATGATCACAGACACCAGGGCAGAAAACACATTCCAACAGTAAATATACTTTGTTTGTTATTCTGTACGGTAGCCATAATAATTTATTTTAGATAAATAAAGCTATCAAGAGCAAAGGTGATTTTTAAATGAAGAAATAAAACTTTTCTAAGAGTTACTGTTACATTTTTACTTTTCTTTCTTAACATACAGCTGCCAGAACAAAGTATCCAGGAAGAAAAAGAGAAGAAGGAGAAAAGAACATACGCTAACAGAATTTAATTTAATTATGTCCCAAAACTGAACACATATGCTACAGAAGAGTTAATGATATATATATCGCCTGATGGCTCCCTAAGGAGCAATTTGCCAATATAGCTCCATTACATCAGACATAATAAAAATGTCTATGTTGACCAGTAAAAGCCAGGTCTGGTTCTCTTCAAACTCCATCACTCTGGTGGTATGTGAATCATTCTTCCTTTTCCCTCAATACTAGCAAAGCTAGTTCTTCAGTAACTATTTACATTTAATGTCAGGAAAGAAACTTTCATTAAAAATCACGACTTTTGAAGATAATAATTTATCATTGCTAGCTGCTAAATAGAGAAAAACATCTGGCACTAGCTACTGTACATGCCTTTATTTCTTTGAGGGTTGAGTAATAAACCAGGTAAAGAGCCCTTAATTTTAAGAAAAAATAAACTTACCTACATTTTTTTTTAAAAAAAGAAGTCCACAAGCAGACTTATTACTATATACTGCTTAGAAAATTGCTCATTTTCAGTTAGCAGGAGTTTCAACTGTACTTACAATAAATTAGATTATATAATGGCTAGCAAGAAAAACAGTAATGCCCTGGGGATCAGAAACAAAAGCTATACAAAACAGCCTACAAGATGGCAGAAAAAAATATCTAGTATTTGTCTTCCTTTTCCAGAACATCAGTCTTTGCCACATTAAACTGAAATCTATACTGAGTGCAAAATGTTATTTAAATTGTTGGCATCACCCACACAAGAGCATATTTATTTCAGTTTAGCGTTTGCTAATATAGCTCCGTAATCCCAGTACTCAGAAGGGAGGCAGAAAGCGGTTGTGGAAGAAGCGAGCATGGTTTAGATTGCTCTTGGAGGAAGAATACTGGTGGTAATGGCTAGTCTGGTTGTTGAAAGCACTGTATTACATAACGTAGTCCAACACAGATGTAATTATACCGGTATTAATACAACTTATTTGGCTGTAAAATATGCTAGATGTGTATAAACACTTCTACAATGACATATTTATATAGGGAGATGGAAAGGCAACAGAGCAGGTTACTGCTTTAATTACATTTTAAATGGAGTTACATGGAGGAAATGTAACTAAATGGAGGAAAATCCTCTTATCCACTTTGCCTAGGAAAAAAAGTTTGGGGGCAATCAAAAAGACAATGACACACTCTCCACGCCTAACATTAACCCAACCAGAAGGATGCCAGGGAGAAGAAATGATGTCCCCACTGGCGATATAGACTGTGAGCAGCTATCTGAATGTCCCACCATCTGAGAACTGAGTGGTGACCACACAATCATTGTGATTGCACGCACAGACTATTTATCCATTTTATTCAGAGAGATGCAGTATTTAATTCTGAACAAAACAAAGGCAGAGAAATCTAACAGTAAGATATATCTGCTTTTAAAATAATAGTTTCAATGATGAAAAAAATTACAAGATGGAAATTGTAATCTGCTGTAACAAATAATGTTTGCATTGGTTAATGTGCATTTTCTCTTTTTATAATCCACATGAAATGCGAGGTGATAAAAGGAAACTTCTCACAGTATATTTGTTCTCAAAACACATACCAAAAAGAGACAGGAAATATATTTTTTACTTCTATATCTTTTATTCAGTATTTTTTTTTAAACCTTTGTGAAAGGTACCTGTTCTCATTTGCACAAGTTAATAAAGCTCCAACTCAACTTTACTCTTCTGAACTTTCTAGTGTGTTTGTAACACATGGGTAATAAAAAAAATCTCCTTAACACACATATCTGAAAAATTCACATATCTAAATAAAGCAGACTATAAAAAAATCTGCAGAGTAATGCTTTCCAAAACAAAATTGCATGTGAGGTGTTTTCTTTTCCTTCAAGACAACTACACACAAATTTTACTTATACAGATTAAGTAGCATGAGGAATTTCTCACAGCAAGAGGGAAAGGCACAGAAAATTGAAGCAATCCCCACTTCAAATTTAAAGGCCTCAATTACATTTATTTTTTTCAGGGAAGATTACCAAAATCAGAATCAGTACAGAAAGTGAAATATGAAGACTCAGAGATCGTACCCTGCATGCCTCTCCTCACACAATTTTTATAGGCTATTCTTCTGAATGTAAAGCTACCTGAAACGTGCCGTCCCAGTTCACAGTAGGGAAAAACCCAAGGTACTGAGGATGCCCCCAGACACCACAGCAAACGCTGCTTTCCCAACCTGAGCAAAACGGCAATGAATGCAACAAGTAAAGAGGTAGAGAATGGGTCAATGAAAGTCCCAAACCGGCAAGGTTTGATGCAATTCGAGCCTGAACAAAAAGATGCAGAACCACAGGAAATCCACAGAGACAATCAGGTCAATCTGTGCTTTGGGCTAACTTTTTTAGAATACCAGCGAAGGCAGATGAAACCACATTAATTTTAATTGGAGACCAAGTTGGAAGAAAAAAAAATACTAGGTCAGCAACAGCAAACTTGGAGTAAAGCTACAAGTCAAAAAATAAAAGCAAACGACGACGACAAAATGAGAGGTATCTCCTTTAGGTGCGTCTTTCTTCTGCTAGAATTATTCTACACTTAGGGAGTAATAGAGAAGCTCAGATGAGAGGATTAAACCATGTCTTAGCTAGAATAATTATGCCCCGTTCCTACATCAGAAACAAAAGCATGAATGTTCTCTTAGCTCTTCTTTTACTATGGCCTTAGCCTTATTATTTCTAATGTCTGACAATTGCATTTTGTGATCTTACAAAATGTGCCCGTCAACTCTTGGAATATTTTAAGGAAAAATAAGCTAAATAATATATGCATAGGAAATTTTACTCTTGCATTTTTTCTGCATGGACATTGTTCTTTTATCTCCCTTTTTAAGATAGTTTATTGTCATACACTACTTGCTTTTTTTCAGTTAAGAGCATTTCATTATAGTCTTACAGGATATGCTTATAAATTTGTACAGTTTTAAAGGATTTTTTTTTTTAAGCAAGCAAACAAAGAAACAAGCAAACAAAAACGAAAAAAGTGTAATGCCCTGAAAGATTTATTTAAATCTTTCTTTAAATCTTTCTTTAAATCTTTAAATTATTTAAAGAATTTTTACCTACCAGAACATATTTAGATGTGCAGCTAGGCAGATCGAGAAGTATATCACAAGGAATATTTACAGTATTATCAATAAATTTGCACAGTTCTACATTTGCCGTTTCTCGGCATTATTACTTACCCCAGTTTTATCACATAGACGTAAAGTATGAAAAGACCCCACAGCAAATAATTCTCCATCCCCAGACCAGGCAATGGATGTTATAGGATATTCATGGGGCTGTGAGCTGTACAGTAGATGTCCATAACTGTCCCATACCTCAAAAAAAAAAAAAATAAAAATGTATATGAGCACACTTTGAGTGCACCTTTACTTATTCTAGAGCTCTCATTTCCCCTCATGATTACAAAAGTTACAGAAATACAGTCTCCAAGTTACTTTAGCGTATTTTTGTGTAACTGGAAAAAAAAATCACACATCATATTATAGTTCATCTTTCACTAAAGGCTGTTCTTAATCAATACTGGTTAGTTTAATGCAATGGACTTGACTTTGCTGCTATACTACATTGTTCTCTATATAAAATATTTTGAAATAATTTTGTTTCCTGTACTTTACTGTAAGTCTGTAACATAATAACAATGTTTATTTTATTTGCACTTGCTTCCAAAAATGCAAGGTACTCCTCAAATTTGTAGACCAAACAGATTTTCTCACTGAATGTAACCACTAGAACACCAGGAAGTCAATTAATAGCATCAAGTCATTTGCAGTGGGTTTATCTCCTCTAATTTTGTCATTACCCCTTTTAGATATGTCAAATACGTCATAGGTTACATTATTCCAAGTACTCATTTTTATAGTTCTACATATTTGCCTGTAGGAGTTTGTTTCAATTGCGTTTTACTAATTTTTATTCTAGTTTACCTTTTCAGACACACTTCTAATTTTATGCTACTAGACAGAGTGAGACTTAAAATAAGTTTCAAGTTTTCCTTGAAAACTGAAAGGTTTCTCATTTAATTTTAAGGTTCTCGGTGTTATTAAAATTAGAAAATTTCAGAATGCCTAAAAATATGATTTTGATAATTTAGTTTCCCTTAAAAAGTTAACCAGTACACACCTTGTATTTACAATCTTCACCTGCAGAAAGAATAAGTTCATTGACTGAGTTCCAGTCAGTTTTTAAAATAAGGCCATCGTGAGCTTTCCACTGAAACAGAAAAACAAAACAAAAACATAATTGCAGCAAGTCTGAGATTTTCTATGTTTAATACTTATCATTAATCATCATTTAGTAGCATTCACACACTCCAGTGTAGATCAAGGTTTTCAACAATACAAATGCACGGGCTTATTCTCTTCTGCAGAAGAATAAATTAAAGACAGCCTGGAACAAGGCCGAATGAAAGCCTAACAATCTGCACGAAGAGAACGTTCCAGAGGACTGCTGCTGTATCTTTCAGCTTTTTTTTCTAACAAATGGAAAGGCTTCTGCATCTCTCTGCTTCCTCTTTGTTCATTTCTGTAAACTAAAAATTATTTGACAATATCTATTGTGGATATTCTTCAGGCACGTGATTAAGCATTTCCCTTTTTGTAAATAATCTCCTTTCTCTCAAAAAAGGAAGTTTTAGTTGAAATAGGAGGTGGAGAGAAAAAAAGAGCCACGTGCATGCTGCCTGGAAAATTTTAGCACAAACTTTTAATGTTTGGCAAAGCTATAGATAACTGAAAAGAGTTTTCACATGGGAAGTGAGACCTTAATGTATTAATGATACCTGTAAAACTTTAACATTTGGTTGGAGAGGTTTAATAATCAGCTGCTTTCCTGAAGTATAGAGAACCTTTTCAGAATCAGGTCCCCAGGCTACTGAGTACACCGGTGTTCCTGTAGACACAAAGAAAACATTTCTTATGACTTAACTGATCAAATTATGCAGAAACTGCAACAGCCACTTCAAACTGGTTACTTCAAATCACACATCAAAGATTCAGGAGTAGGAGAGCCAGCCTACAGGCAACCATTTGTCCTCCACATGTGTCTGTCTGCACTCACAGCCACATTTACTGGTTCACTTCATGTTTTAGAGCAGCAGTAACATAGACACAACCCAGAAAACCAGCTCTGAAGACCTTCAGCTCACACTGCACAACCTTCCCACACTCCTCAAGGAAACAAAAATACATGGAGTGAAGTCCTGGCAAATCCAATCAAGAGAATGAACTCCTACCACGTTCAGTGGGACCACTCTAAAATGACCTCTGAACAAATCACCTACACTTACAAAAATATATAAATAATTGATGACTTTTCCAACGCTACATCTGGGTTACAGAAAAATGTATACAGAATTATTACTGCTATAGGTAGTTCTGTATTGCACCAAAAATATTTTTTAAGATGCCCAGGATCCATAAAGAATCCTCTAACGTAACACTTTTGTTTTTTTTTGGTTTGCTGCACTTATAAAACAAACAAGCATTGCACATACAAGCAGTTTACAAAATCAAATGAAAAAAGACAAAACTAGAAAGAGTGGCCTGCAGACTTCACAGATTTTTCCCAAATAATTTTTATTATTATTATTTTTTTTTCAGATGGAAAGCTCCACAATGGCAAATCTGGAATCAAACTGACTGTTCTGTTTTACAGACATGTTATGTTACAGTTTTTAAATGACCTGTTTTGAAAATAGAAGAAAGTGAAAAATTGCACTGAAAAAGCATCCAGGAAAAAAAAAAAAAAAAAAAGACTTGCCAACTATGCAAATATTTTCCGTAGTACTTGACAGGATTAGTCTCCCCTCAAGAAGAATCAAAGTATTACCCTACTTGATTCCTTGCAAATAGAAGTAAAATATTGAGTAGAGCATGTCCAAACATTTGTTTCTATCACAGAAAAAACCCTGTAGCAATGAGCAGCAAGTTTCAGCACAGCCTCAACAGTACAAGACATGGAAACTGCATATAAAAGTGCAAGGAGAGGGACTGGGTAGTAGGTCCCTGTCGGATCATTGTTCCTTTTTGTAAGACTTGCTTCAGTATCTTCTGAAATGGGAAAGAGAAGCCTTATTTCATGCCTGTTTTTCACCTACCAACTGAACATCCTAACTGGCAGAAATGAGGCTGTTGATGACAGGTTCGATTGCCTAAATTTCTACCTGAGAAATAAGAAATCTCAGAAAGAGCAGTTGTTACAAGCTAAATATTTGTATTTGATGACTTCATAATTTTAGAAGAGGAAAACAGAAAGCAATTCTCCTAAATTCTCAGAAATCTGCACTTCGTGGGGATTTATGCATACTTTAGCTAATAACTAATTATCAAATTGATCAAATGAATTAATATTGAGTAAATAAACCATTTTAGTATAGCTGTTATTTATGGTAATAAAAAAAACCAAATGCCTGAGAAATGCTCTTAGGCAGTAAACTTTTCAAATATACTTCTGTCAATTATGCTCCATCTCCAAAAAAAAAAAAAAAAGGAAAAAAAAAAAAGACGGGTATTACCTCTTAATGTGAATATTTTGAGATTTAGATAGCTAAGTAATTGAACTGACATATTGACTTCCTTAAAATCATCTAATACCTTACCATTTCAGCCTTCAGATGTTTTCTATGAAGAGAAAAAGGTTTTATTATGGCAACGTCAATTCAACACACTAAACTTGATTCGAGCTTCCACATGCTCAAAACCCTAAACTGAAAGTGATGTCATTGTTCCTGAATATTTCTGTACCTTGTGCATTTGCTTTTATGAAGTCATTTATTCTATGTTACTTAGAAATATAGGATGATGTAATTTCTGTTGTCAACCATGATAGGCGTCAACTCAGAAACATACAGCATGCATTAAGCAAATCTGGCACTAGCTATTTTCCTACTGGCAGCAATCTATGCTTAAAATGACAAATTCTGTCACCAGCTGCACAGAAATTCTAAATAAACTAATTTTTGTCCTGCTCTGATGCTGATTTAACAATCAGAAGACTTTTAGATTTAAACCAAATGTTTAACTTTTTTATGATGGCTGACTACTTAACCACAATTTCCAGGGCTTAACAGCAGGAGCTAAGTTAACTCATTTCCTTCTGCACTTAACAAGAACTTGGTTGGGAAAAGACTGCCAACACATTGCACTGCTGTGCAAAGAAAAGTTCAGCAGGACAGAAACTGCAGTGAATTGTACTGGTGATAAATAGCTTGAGGACAAAGTACTGTGACATAAGATGTGATAGAAGCAGAAAAGGTGGACAGAGAGATGATCCGAAGAAGGAGTATCAGCATGAAGCACACAGGGTGGGCTTCTTCACATCTCAGTGCTCTTCTTGCAGAAGTTAATCCCCAGTGAATCATCCCAGTGGCCAATGTGTGTAGCAGAGAAGGAGCTAAGGTTGAGTGCCAGAGTGATGGAGCAGCCGCTCAGACACTTTCAGCCACACAGATACTTTGGTATTTACAGCAGCAAGTCTGTGTGAGACTTCTCCCTTTCACAGGAGTAGAAATATTAATTCATACAATGTATGTCTCTCTATTGGAGCACTATATGTCATTTTGAGTCATTTTTTGTGTCATTTTGAATACATTTTGAGTTTGTCCCCTACACACCACTTTGTATTTAGACTGTTTCCATTCCAGATGTTGTGGATTTGCTTCCAGTAACCAGAAAGGTAAAGGAAGAAGATGAAGATACTCTACAGGTGAAAAAGTGAGCTCGTGCTCAAAGAGCAATACAGCCACGAGAGCAGCACACGATGGCCAAAGGCTGGATGCAGCAGAGGCCATGGGCTCACACAAACTTGACTCCGTGCATTGGCACAACGGAAGGACACGCGGCCACAGCACTCCGTATAAGTTCCAAAAAAGCTAAAAAAAGGGGAAAATATATGTTCATGTTTTTCTAGTGAATGGAAATCCAAAGATAGAACAGGCACGTAGACCATCAACCAAAGATAAGAGCCTGAAAATTTATTTCTAATACAAAGAGTGGAATGACCAGAATGTTAGCAACGGTAATCCTTGCATTTCTCAAGATTATCGATAATGAAGTGAAAAATTAGCTCAAACTCAATGTAACGCTCTTAAACAACATACACATTTCTGCAGAATCCTATTCTGACCTTAGGTATGTCAGCAGTTTACAGAATGGTCTGTGGGAATCTGATCCTATCATGTTTAAAGGGCTTTGGAGCTTCATAGGTCCTTATCTTAAAACACGAATACATAGATAATTATTTCAAGCAGACCCAATTCTTACAGTGTACCAAAAATCCTAACAAATCAATGGAAATTCAACTTGCATATTTCAAACGAGAAGTTTAGAAACTACATGAAACCTCAAATAAGCATATAAATACATAAAAAACTTGAAACATACCAACTGAAAAATAAAGATGAGTTTGTGAGTTTGTGCTTCAAGTTTTTTTTCCAAAAGTCACAGTTCAGTTAGCTTTCCTTTTTACATTGTAAGCATGAAAAGAAATATTACATCTGAATATGAACTTCCTCAACAAAATTGAAATACATTTTACATTCACTCCTGTGGTTAAGATGCCTTCGACAGGTTGAAAGAATTTAGATAATTTGTTTCAGAAAGAGATAAGGGTCTGACATTTAACCCAAACCCAGGTGCATGTGGTTTCTTAAAAAATGTCAAAAGGTCACATGATCTCAATGTATGAAGTCTGAAAAACAAAAATCTAGCTCAGTATCTGCACTGAAATAGTACAGAAATGTTAGAAATTGTAATTATAAAAAAATAGCATTTCAAAAATACCAAACTTCATTTGTATAAATACGTATTTTCAGCTTGCACTGTTGTATTTTTACAATAATGTAATTTTAAATTGATTTACTAAAAATAACTGAAATGTTCTACTATGCATAGAACTGTAGTTGCAAAGCCAAGATCAAGGTTAGGTCTCCACAGCCCCATTTCAACAAAGAAATGAAGTACAGGAATGGTTTCACTTCTGTAGGACTGTTTGCATATATTAAATTAGTTACTGGCTTAAATAGGGCTGTTAACACTTTTAAAGGGCAGAGAAACTAACCTATATACATTTTGCATCTTTCAAGCATCTTTGCAATGCTCTTAGTAACTTTTTCTTCCTCAGTTTTGCTGTAAGAGTCTGTGGCTTAATATTTAAAAATGAGGTTTTTTAATTCTTTAGTCTCTCCAGAATCCTTAGCATGGAACTGAAACCGTTGTCTGAAAATATTGCAATAATACATTTAATTTGACCTTTTTTTTCTTGAAAATTATCATCTTTTTGAAAGTTCAAGCTGCACAGTTTTTCCTTAAAATTTATCATATAAAAACAACTGTTTGGAGGGAGGGATCGAATATAAACCATTTCAGCTGAAAAGCAAATGTTAAAAAAACAGGAAAACTGGAATCTATAACAAACTATTTCATACTCATAACATGACTGCTAATCACAGTTCAGTAATAAAAATGAAATACATATTTTTGCCATTTTCATTATATCTTAGCAATTTATCCAGCCCAAGACAAAACAAAAGGCAAATGCCCACTGAGAAACTTCTACAGGTTGTAGCTAGCATGTCAGTAGGACAAGGTGATTGTGCTCTATCCTGAAAAAAAAAAAATCACTTGAAAAAAATTCATAGTAGACATGATATTCAAAAAAAAGACAAAAAAAAAAAAAAGCTATTCTTCATTACAGAGAAACTCCTGCTTTGAAAATATTTGCTGAAAAATGCCACGATTTACCTTTAATTTTAGTGAAGATTATCTGGGCCTAAAGATCATTAACCAAACCAGGCTTTGGGTCTGTTATTTAAATATTTTTTAGATGCCTCAAATTCAAAGTTCCAACTGAACTTTAAGAAATTTAACTTACCTTGCTGAGCTAACGTGGATCTCAGCATTCCACTTTTAGACCAGATTTTCACTTGGCCATCTTCACCAACTGAAAAGTTATCAGAGAAATCAACTTCAAAGCAGTAATAAGTTAACAATCATGGCAGTTGTAAACTTATGGCATTTATTGGGAAGTACTGAAGTTAAAATAAGCCTGGATCTTTACACAATATATGTTTTTACATAGTTTTCCTAACACGCACGTAGATAGTATTTTAAAGAAAAAATATTTCAGTCCTTTTCTACTGTTATCAACAAGCCTCTTCCTCTCCTGAAACTCCTTATGGTCTTCCTATCTGAAGCTGCTCCTGGCTAGAGAAAGTCCATCCCTATTCAAGTATTCTAAGTTATGTATTTTCTATTTAGCATCACTAGCAGTCTACATCTATTTACAGTTCAATGTCCCAGAGGCTGATTAAGTGAGTCTCTTAAGAGTCCAAAGAGAGAAGGCGCAGATTTTAAGTATTAAACTGGAGGCTTCACACTTGATAAATGGTGAAACCGAAGATAACTGGAGGGCTCAATTAGGAAGGCTTAAATTTTATAACATAACTACATGCTACCAAGAATCTTAATTTACTTATTAAAGCTCTTATGTGCTATACAGCAAATTCAGTTATGTATGTATAAAAAAGCAGAGATTTCCTAAGGTGTTATCACATTTGAAATGTACACCTCTTTGCCTTTATTTAAATCCCCCAGATTCAACTGGTCGGGAAAAAAGTGCACCTGGGCCCTTGATGCCATTCTTCCTTTTGAAGGTAATTTACTTCCAGACTTCAGGTTTTTATATATGGCAGTTTTACCTCTTAAATAGTTTAAAAAGGGTAGCAAAAACAATAAAAAAAAAAAAATCCTGTGCCCATTAGATACTGTATAAATAGAGCCATAAAGAATATTTTAACTGATACAGTATCACCAATGATTCTCTACTCAACTCTCTTGTTGCAGGAGAAGAGTGGTTGACCTCAGAGTACGCTATTTGGATATGGAGGTGAAATCACCTATGCCTCATAAACGTCACGCAATCTTTCAAAAATAAATAAATAGATAAATAAATTGAAAGGCAAGTTTGACTTTTTCTTTGGAGAACTTCCTGAGGCAAATTTGCCTTTAAAAAGAACAATATTTCTATCCCTTTGGGATTTAAGAGGAACACGCCAGACGGAGTCCCTTAAAGCACCATTTTAGATGCAGACTGAGTCTGGAAACAAGCAAATCCAAAATTATCTTCAGTACTTCTGGACTGAGTTGGATTTTGTCCAAAGAAATCAGCTGTGCTAGATCAACAGGAGGCTGCAGAAAATTCTGACACCAGCAGAAATCAAAAAGTCTATCACAGGAAACATAATTAGCTTCCCCTTAACATCAAGATAAGTTTTCTTGAGGAAAGTGACAAAAGCAATTAATTACCAAAAGATTTAGGGGAAAAAAAGACATGTAGAGATACAGACACCAGGAGATCACTCTTCCAGCCCTGATAGAGAAAATGATTAGACAGCAACTAGACTGTGCCACTCCAAAGAGTCAAAGAAGAGCTGCACAAGAACATTGAAGATGCTCATAATGCCTCAGTAAACTTTGCTGACCAAAAAACTCCAATGACATGTGCAGGTCTTAGCAACTTTTTTTTTTTTTTTTTATGTAACAGACAAGAAAAAAACACACAAGTATCCTCCTATCCAATAGCATATAAGCATTGATATTAAAAATATTTACTTTGAAATAAATAGGATAACTTGTAATAAACAGCATCACAATAAAACAGGAATGTTTTTTACTCACTTTTGTATTAAAGTAGCAAATCATCTTCTAAAACATCATTGATCAAACAGCACAAAATTAATTTATATAAGTTATGATACCTCGAGTGATAACAAAGACTTAAAAAAATTGCAACTTATTTTGGCACACTTTATTTGTTACTAATTTTCTGTTTCTATTCCCCCCATTTCTCACAAGGGAGAGAATTTCAAGCTAGAACAGTATGGGAACACTTTAATAGACTCCATTTTACTCATTCAAATTCAATATAACAAGAATATCTGCTAGGAAATCTGGGACTACACCTTTTAAATATATGTCAGGGATTACGTTATGTTTCCAAAACATTTTGTTGGGTTTATCCTATAGCGTAAAGCTCTCATGCTCTACACATTTCATTACGCACTAATGTTTCATAAATTTTAATATTACACTTTTGTTCACTTCCACTTCTTCATGGCATATCATCTATGTATATGAAAAAAAAAAAAACACAAACAAAAACACACACACAAAAGGCTTTATTTTGAGAGCTCTCTTCTGTTATTTCAGTTTTCAAACCACTTCATTTCCTTAAGAGCGCTTACCTGTGGCCAGCGCTGTTCCCTCGGAATTCCACCTTCCTGCAAGCACGGCTCCGCAGTGGGCTTCCACGCTTTTCTCTACTCTTCCCGATTTGGAAATTAAGTGGAACTTCCCTAAACAAAAGTTCAATACAGAAATCGAGTAGCTATTATTGTGAATCGGTATTTACTTTGTTCTCTTAACAATGCACGTGCAAAACGAGATGAAGAAACCAACAGAAATGAGAACAGAAAGCACAATTACATTGTTCACAACCTTGATTAGCCCAAACAAATGAACTCTTGCAGAAGAAACATTTGTAAACTAGCTAAAATCTGTTTGTTTTTTTTTCTCCTTTTGGTATATGCAACCTTTGCTTTGCCTATTCATTTTGCTTGTGCCCCTCCAAAGTGCGCGCGTTTCTCTGGGGACACAGCCGCCTGCTGTTATTTCATTGTCCGAAAGCTGACAAACAGAGGTACGCACGCTGCAGCCCAGCAGAGTCCTTGGGTTTTCTTTTTTTTTTTTTTTTTTTAAGATCTGAAAAATCACTCAACACCAAAAGGATAATGGAAAAGCTCGTACAATCTGACCATCAGCGAGCGCGTTTCTCTGAGGAAGTCTTACTGCTTGCATTATGGGGCTGTTATGGAAATTCACAGAAGCCAAAAAACAAAGCTATTAATGATTTCAACAGAAGCATGAGGAAGTCTTTCTTTCCAAATGAGGGATGTTGCTTAAATCCAGGAAGATCAAATTTAAACTGGACCAAAGAGCAGACAAAGGAGGGCTTGGAAACATGTGGCAGAACAAATGTGTGGCTCAGAATAGTTCAGCAACTCAAATTAACTACTTTAAAACCAAAACTCATTTTAAATGATTTTATCTAATATCTGCCAGTAAGCCACCAGAAGCTATTTCCAACGTGAGCAGAATTTTTTGAAATGAACACTACACGGCTACCTCACACCAAGTGCACGTGAATGCTCCGTCACTTCAGATGGGCTCAGGTTTCCATTAATAACACACACATACAACCCTCCTGCTTGGGAGCATGAATTATAGGACAGGCCACACCTGGTCTGGTTACACAGCAGGATCCCAGAATGTATTGAGAAAACACGGAGAGAAAGGGAGGTATATCTGGAGTTAAGAACGGTGTGGAAATAAGCACCTGAAGGTGTTTTCGTTGGTCATTGCCCTTATGACAGGCTTGAGGGAGAGGAACGGGGAAAAAGAAGGCAGTTTGACCTCTCAGAATGAGGTATCTCCTATGCAGAAGAACTTGAAACCTAGTTGGAGCTACAATGTTGTCATCAGCACAAAGACCCTTCAGCAGTCACCGGCTGATGGGAAAGCTTCCAGAGCACCGCGGGGCTCGGCGCTGCTTAAGGAAAAGTGCAGAAGTTGGCTGCCTCTTGCAGGGGTGGAGGAAGGCTCTCTGACCTCATGGAAGTTGGTACCATAAGCTGTGCCCCCTGAAGTAACTGGATGATGGAAGCCATCAGCAGAGGTGCCGGGAGCATCTCGAGTAAACCCAGCAGCAGTGACAGGGTCTGAGTACAGGCAGAGGCGGCCGGTCTACCAGCGCGGGCCCGGCCTGGCACAAAGAGCTGGGGGCAGAAAAAGAGACTAAAAACCAATCCATCTTAGTAAAGAAACACGTTATCAAGGCAAGTGTGTGCGTGCAGGTGAGAGTGGAGTTAGCTATGAACCAGACAGAAAGTAAAACCTAAGACACCACCGCACTAAACACACACTAAAAACAAAAAAACTTCACCCATCTTGGCTACTGTGCAAGTGGCCTGCGCTTCCAGAAGCCTGAAGTGACTTTTATTGTGTTTTATTTTGCACTTCAATTTAAGAAACAAAACAAAAACAAAACTTGAAAACAAAAGCAGACTAAAAGCAAACACAAAGCATTCTGGTAGATCTGTCAGTAAATAAACATCAGGCGGACATCAGTGCTCTTCCTAGTATTATTCAAATGAGTACAATTACGCTTTGTCTTCATTTGGAGCATATAAACAAAAAGGCACAAGCATCCAGCCAACTCTCTGACAATGCAGGATTTCCAAGCTAAAGACTTAATACTGAAGAAAAAGAATGGTTTGTATAAATCAGTTTATTCGAGCAGACCATTTAAATATCACACACTGAACGATACATTTTTGCTTTTCACTACCACTCAGTAAAGGCCCCGGTACTCCTCTAAGAAGCCCCTGCAACCTGACACATACCAGGAAACAAACAACCAAAAAAAAAAAAAAAAAAGAACAACAACAAAAAAATGACAGTTGGCAAGCAACTGAGTATTTTGGTTTAAGTCACATTATCGGGAAAACAATGGGCTGTGTCAGTGTACAGGATAAAACCCTGTGACATTGGGAAGCATTCAACTTGCTGATCCATCTTCTGCATCCCTTCCCGGTCTGCCAGTTCCTACTTTTTCACAAGGCATCTTCCAAATAATAAACCGTAGCAATCTGTGGCCTACTAGGAAAGAATACAATTTCAAATAAAAACAGGTCCATCTTTGGCACTAAGAATTCATCTGGAAAGAGGATCGTGTGTTTAAGAACTGTACAGTAACAGTTCAGCACAAATCAAAATTTTCATGGATATCATCTTTATTTCTGTAATTTCTTTACTTTTCCAACATGAATTTACAACTTATGATAGTCATATCAATGCGACTCATTAAACACATTTTTTTCATTGCGTTCTCACATAGAAGTTGCTCTGAAAGCCAAATTTCAATTGTTTTCTCTGCCTTCTTCTTTCTTCCGTTCTTCAATTTAACATTCGAGTAATAGAGGATTTCAAACAGAATTTATTGCCTTCTTATACACAATTAAGAAAGGGAAAATTTTAGCTATATGCTTGGAATAGATAGAAGTGATTCAACTTAACCTTACTTTAAATCTGAGATTTGTAAAATACTGTTCCCTGCTTTTTATGAAGTACTGAAGCCAGAAGCTGTCCTCAAGCTTAAAGTGACTCTCCAGTTCTGGAGGAATTTCAAGTGGGAGATTAGCAGCCTATTTAAATACAGAATAAAAAAGATGTATGTTTTGTTCATTACTTTTCACAGACTCTTAAATGCTGACCTAATGCAAAATTATCAATAAAATAAGGGTTGAAAAAAAAAATAGGTCTATTCCCTCATGATTTGTGCTTAATGTGCAATTTAAAGCTGAATATTTTCTTTATTTTTGTAAATAAAGTAGTAGCATAATCAATGTAAGTAGGAAGTAAAAGAACAATATCCCACAAGAGATGAAACTCAGAAGAACACCCAAGAGGATTAAATTTACATTTGCTCTAATTTCACAAACATCTGGAGTTGAACCAGGAATTAAATGCAACCCTGTAAAGACATTATACTCAATTTCCATCAGATTCAGCAAATTTCCAGGAATCCTTATCACAGAGACGAATTAGCTGCTGCAGGAAAATTGCAGGCTTGACACGTAAGGCATGATATATATGTAGTAGCTAAACAAAATTTTAAATTTTACTATTAAAAAAAATAATTCAGAAACAAAACTTGATTATACACTTACAATGCAGTAATTCACTCACACATACACACACAAAAACCCAAACCTTTGCAAGGTAAGTTATATCCATTAAAAGTGCTAGGTTACACTAGGAGGAAAACTGAATTTTCTGCATCAAGATTTATCTCCATTTATTCGTTTCCAAATTAGGTTAGCGCTGGTTTTTTATTTCTATTTCATTGGGTAAAATTGAACAAAACTATGATTTTTTTTTTGACTAATACATTTCAGGAACAGTTCTCCAAAAATCAGCTTTGCAGGCTGAATTTACCACTATTTGCTACGAGCTTACCCCTTAGTCTGAACAACAGCTACTAGGTTAAAAAGTCTGTGAGAAAGCAGATAAAGTGCTAACTTATATAAGACAAAAAAAAAAAAAAAGTGAATTATAGTAAAAATAATTAATTCCATGAGTAAGAGCAAAGCTAATCAAATGTTACTGCCTAAGAAGGGAATTCAGCTGAATCTTCCCATCAGTGGGGTCATGATGACAACTCTTCCACATGGACTGTCACCAGCCCATGCCACAGCTGCCCCCTTGTTACAGTGTTCACTAATTCAGTGTTTTTTCATCACATTGCTGCCCCTTTCCATAAAAATTGTAGGGATGGAGGGCACTCTGTCTCTCTGGAGCTAGTTCCAAAGTTATTGATTACCTGGCAGAAAGCCCCTTACAAGTCTGACCATGGAGTCCCACTTTCTTTCTTTTCTTAGGGAGCAGGAAAAAAGTTTCTAGGTCAGTGTTTTCATTCAGTTTTGTTTGTATTTAGACTCAAAGCTTATATACAAATTGGGATTTACTCTAATCAGTTAAATAAAAATTACATCCTATCTTCCTCATGCAATACCCTACGTTACCCTCCTACCTCAGGGTATCTACTGCTCTGTACAACCTTCTGTTGCCCAAGAAACAGGCCAGGCCAGGAGACTGCAGACTTTGAGTGGCCAGTACCTATTCCAGCTGTAACACTGTTAAGGTGATAAGCCTTAGGAATGTGCCGAAAACGTGCAATCCAAAGGGCCTACGTGTTTGTAAAAAGAAAAATAAATAAAATAAAAATAAAAAAATCCCACTGCATGATAAAAAAAATCCCTCTGCAAGTTGGCAGAGGCAGCCAAATCAGTTTATACTGCATGCAAGCAAGAAACAGCTGCATTAAAAGAAAGTGAAAGTTAATCAAGCTGATCTCCAGAAGTTGGACAATGACAGTTTACAGACTCTCAAGTGCATATGGATTCTGAGACAGAGTTACATGATTGTTTACGTTTTATAAAAAAAAATCTCTCTCTCTTTTTTTTTTTTTAATATGGAAGAGACAGCATTCTTCCTGGCCCTTTTGTCTCTAATTCCTTGTAGCTGAAATCTTTATAAAATACTCCAACATTACCTAGAATCCTAAAATGACAACTTTAGGCTAGACAGAATATGCTTGGTAAAAGTTACAAATGAACAAAAAAAGTCTTATCAAGGAAAATGCAGATCAAGATTAAGGGACTGGTTTAGAATTTGTTGGTCAGACAAATAAAATCTCGTGCAGCAACAAGAATCATCTGCTAGGCTGTAAGAACCCCTCACTATAAACCCCTGCGATTGATTTAAGTCACTTAGAGTAATCCCAACCTCTAAGAACTAAATGACAGCCTTAAAAAGTCCCAACAAATCCCGGATAAGATTCCAGGCCCTAACTATACATGATGTTATTCACGACTACATGATGTTATTCCTGAAGGGTAGCTCTGCTGCAGTTCAATTAATCCACTTGCCCGAGAAGGTCACCCACACCTACTAGACACTGTGTTTAAGAACTGCTACCTTACCTAAGGGGTATAGACTAAAGCATATCAGAAAGCATGCTACCAGAACATGCTTCTTTTTTTTAACACTTCTGAAAAAATAAAACCTGACTTTCAACCTTTCAATTAATCTATGAATATAATTTAATTTTCCTCATGTATCTCAGTGATATAAAACCCAGAGGAAAATGAGAGAAAAAAAAATGCATACCAGACTGAAGTCGTCTGTTTCATGGAGGTATTTGGAGCCCTTATATATACACCGAATACCTCAAAGAGATCTTGGCCTCCAGTCTGTGAACTGAACTCTCAGCCTTCCTAATTGTTAAGTGCAACCATTGCTAGAAGGCAGAGACATTGCCAAAATTTCATGCAATGAATGAATTTTCCCTGCCTTCTTCAAGCACATATTATCTCTCCCTGTCCGTACAGAAAGCCATGCTGGACACACCAGCTCCAGCCTGCTAATGCCCAGTAACAAACCCTCTGTTCCCTACCAGGCTCACTGGGAAGCTAGCCACACAAGCAGCCCTCACAAAGGAAACACACTACACCCACAAATCCGAGGTTCTGGCCACAAAGTAGGCAGAAGTTAACTGGAAATCATCCATCAGTCCCATTGAAACCATCAACAGGTCCCCGTGAAAGCGGTCGATAAGGTCACGGACTGATGGCCATTATGATTCTGATGGGAACTCCCTACAATTGAGCACGATCTGTTCTGCCTGAAAGAGCTGGCGGGGATTTAGAGCAGAGAAGTGCTTTGAGCTCACTGCTGAGAAACTCCCATCGCTGCTGTTTGTGTCGAAACACTGCTTTACCACCAAGACCCCTGACCGCTGACAGAAGAATATAAACTCAGTTTAGTAGATTTGTGTGATCTGCTTCTTTGCGCACATAATTACCGCTATCAGCAGAACAGTTTAATTGACTTATTCTGAAACCTTTCACTGTGTTTTCAGTGGAATAAAACAAAGGTATGAGATGTTAGGATCCACATAAGGACTGCCCAACTTCTGCAAGTGAGTCATAGAGCTTTTCCAGGTCTCCCATTTGCCACGTTCTTGGATGCGCCACATGGAAGTGTTAGAAACCCTTCCCAAACCAACATCCCATCAGCAGGCTCATGGTCAATAACAAGGTCAATGTAAGATAAAATAAAAGCAAATTTCATAAAGGATCAAACACCTTGCAGTCTTGGTTTTAAAATTGACAGGTTCAGGAAAAAACACTCCTGTCTGAATTACAGGGTATCCACACTGTAGGTTCTTTATAGCAAAAATGAAAAGGTGGTGGATGAAAATTTCTCTTTACTGTTATTTTTCGTATTTTCTTTTAAAAAATTAATGTCTCTTTGGGGAGGAAGTAAAAAAAACAAGCAAAGATCAAACCTCCTGGCTCCTACTTCCCTTCCACAAAACAGAATCCGTGCACTGGAATACTGTCACTACCATCACTACTGTCATAAAGTCCAGTCCAGTGCACGACTACACTGGAGACACAGCAGCACACAGCAGATATACGTGTATATATATCTGCCACCACAGCAAACACACAGACTAGTCTTACAGATCTGCTGACAGCCAGAACTAGATGCTTCAGAGGGATATTCAAGACTCCAGAGAAAGCAGACATAAGACATGTTCTTGTAGTATGTCCAAGATACAGACTACATTGATATTAAACATAACAGTTAAGCAACTTCAGTATCTTCTGTTTTGATAGCTATAAGCAATCTGGTATCTATGTTGGTAGGTAGTCCAGACATATTTAAAACTACTGGATAATGAAATAGACAAACGGGAAATGAGCTGTGAAATATAACAGAATTTGACTTTACATATAAAATTATGTATCTGCTGACGGAAGTATGTCTAATAATGATGTATCAGTGGAAACTATACTAATACAATGTATTAATTTTGCAACATCTGTTTTGTGCAACTGTGTATTTTGTGCAACTGGGAAACATCTATCAGTGCAACTCCTATATAGGTATTTGAAGTTGGTTTATAGCAGACTATTTAAATGCAGATAATTCTTTAAGTATTTGTGATGTAAGCACAAAGTGGTATAACATTGTAAGCATTTTTAATCGACTTACCATCAGAACTTGTAAGAACAAAGCTCTCAGCATGGGACTGCTTCTTCCCACCTACACTTCTGGGAAGCCAGTGAAGATCTATGGGATAAGTATCATCTGGGAGTTTCACTACTCGAGTAGTCTCACTAGTTAAAAGGTTCCATTTCATAATTTGGTGGTCATCACTGCAGGAGTATAGCTCATCAGCTGTAGTCCATCCCACACAGCTAACTAATTCCTTATGTTTAATTAAATTAAGGAAATCTGAAAATTTTAATCATCAAAAATGGACATAAAATATCTCAGTACAGTAACATTATTTTCATAAGGTTGCATAAAATGTTTTGTATACAGGAAATATGATTCTTCATTTTTTCTTTGCTCTTTTGTGTCAAGGAAAGAGATGGTCGAAATTCACCAGGAAACAAAGCAGACAAGCCATATCATGTAAGAACAAAATTACTGTGATATAGATTTATTTATTGAAACTTTGTAGAACTGATGGGTTACACCTGTAACGCATCTTAGTGAACAATGCAAGTGCAAATCACCCTATTACCGTTCACTTCAACACACGTGGTGTTGGTTTATTAACACCACAACGTATATAAACTATTGACATATTCATTAAGAAATGGAAAATCACACTTTTGTTTATATCTGCTATGTGTGCATCCTCTTGCAAGAAAGTATACAATATCACTACTCCTATTTACTGTCTTGGAAAGATTTAACATCACTACAAAAAGGAAAGGAAAGGAAAGAAAAACTTAAAACTTAGTAGCAAAACACTGACAGCTCCACATCTCTTAAAACACTGCCCTTAAAAATGTACTAGATGGTAAAGTTAAAAAAAGCCACCTGTAATTTACAAATATTTTACTACAAGGTTTGAGGTAAATAAAATCATTACTAGGAAAGAAACTAAATAACAACATGCTTTTCTGTGGTTTATTCTGAGACAAAGGATATGCTTTGGTTCCTTTAAAAGCGAAGTCTTCAGTCTCATTGCAGTTGTTCAGATGTATCATTAAAAGAGGTATGGAGGTATAACTGTAATAAAACAAAACAAACATATGTAAGTAGCCAAAACTAAAAAGGAAGATACCAACAGCAAGACAAAGTTTTGAATGACCAATATTGCATTAGCACTGTGCCAAAATAAGCACCAAATGAACCTGAGTTTGAAGGGAATTCTGTTTGTCCAGTACCCAACTGCATACTGAACACGATTGCTGAGTATAAACACAGTGGGCAATTTAAAGAACAGCTCACGGCAGGAGCATTTTGCTGGAATGTTGTAAGCTGAAATACTGACGTTGCCTTGTGCAGACATATAGCTGTGACAGCAGCAAGGGAAAACCTGGAATCACAAATTTTTCAAGAAGCTTCATGCTTAGTGACAGCACTGTAAGAAAAACTATGATATGAAAATAATCCTGCTGTGACCAAATTATACAATATCTCACTCTGTCATCCACCGTACTGTTTGGGACAAATAGTATGCTCCCAGGAGAGCACAATGATACACAACGAGACCTTCTGAACTTCTGGATTTTTTTCCATCATAAAAATGATGATGTGTCAAACAGGTACTATGCAGAACTTAAGAAACATTAAAAGGATGCCCAAAGGATAAAATAAATTAATTTTCCACCCTACCTAACTATTGCGTGTGTTAACCAATGTAATTTTTAAATAATTCTCTCTCTCATATTTGGATGTCTAATCTCATTCTCATACCTTAACCAAAAGCTGCATGGCAAACCTCACCACCCTTGTGTTTAGAAGGGGCCTAAGTTTGTGCTCAACTTCCAACTTTTAATCAAGTCCCTGACTTCTACATAGTGGCAATACCTTTGCTCAGCAGGGCCACATACCTGTTCGGCCTCTGCTGCAATGATTTCCACACTTAAACCCACCCTTTCAGCTGCTTCTTGATAGTTTTTAACTTCTTATTCCTCACTTAAGAGTTTCAGGAGACACGCTGGTATGGCCAGCTTCCACTGCAGGGACACCCCAAACAAATTGTCATGTAAATTTTTTAAAAAAATCACATTAATTCTGTAAATTTACTTTCAAGGCATGAAGTAAATACTGTAATTTTTGAAAAGGCCACTTCAAAACACTCCTTATGTGCACCTAAATGGTACGAACTTGCTCGAGATTGTAGCTGGGCACCCCACAGCTGCACCTGTTAGGGCCAGGTGAGGTGTTTGGGGCACAGGACAGCTCAGACAGCGGCGACTCCTCTCATCCTGCACCCTTCGTGCATTTATTCTTGTCAGATCTCAGCAGCCTAACTGCTGGCGCATCAGCTGAAAGCATTTCCCTGAAGCTTTTCAAAACGATACGGCAAGAAGGAGGCGGCTGGGCACCAAGGGCAGGCAGCAAGCTGCTCTACATGAGCTCGGCTCAGCTTCTCCCGGCCTCAAACTAAAAAACACCTCAGCCCTGCGCCTCCTCACCGCAATTCCCACCCTGCGCTCTCCCCCCTTCAGCTGCTCTCCCTCCGCAGCTGCTGGACGAGAAGTGAGGGCTCAGAGACGGCCCAAGAGGGGAAGATTGGGCCCAAGAGCTTGAGCAAGGCTGTGCGAGGCGGAGAGGAGGAGGCAGAGGGACGCGGCTCCCCCTTTTCCCTCAGGGACAGCACCGAGGCCGGTGCCCAGCTCCCCGGGCGGCCGCTCCCTCCCGCCACGCACCCCCATGGAGCCGGTCCCCAGTCTGCCCGCGGCTCTCCCCGCACCCCCGCGGGTCCCAGCTCGCAGATCCCGGCTCGCAGCCCCCTCACCCGCCGCCCCCTGCCTTTACCTGCGCCGGGACTTGGGGAGCGGAGCGGATCGGAGCCAGCCACCGCCGCCGCTCCCTCAGCGGCCAGCCTGAGGCGGCCCCCGGCGGCTCCCGCCTTCCTCCCGGCACAGGCGGCGTCTCCGCGGCCCCCCCGTCTCTATAGCGACTTCCCGCGAGACTTCGCCTTCCTCCTCCTCCTCCTCTTTCCTTCTTCTTCCTCCCTCCTCCTCCTCCTCCTCCTCCTCCTCCTCCCCCCCCCCGCCACCTCACGGTCCCGGGCGGGCGGTGACAGCCCAGGTGACGCGGCCCCCGCGCCGCCCGTTAGTTAGCGCCGCCCGAAAACCGCACCGCAGTTTTACGATCCTCACTTTTATTTTTATTACCGTTATCGTTATATTTTAGTCTTAAAAGCCCCGTCCGCACGCCCAGGCGCCGCCCCCTGACCTACTTCCCAAACCCAAACGACCCCCACACCCCCCCGACCCTCCGCGCGGGGAGCGGCTGAGGCGCCTCAAAGAGCGCTGACTGCGCCTCAGCCACCCCCGTTAAAAAATTTTAAAAAATATATAAAAAAAAATAAAATTAAATTAAAAAAAATCCACCCCCAAACGGCCCGCAGCGCGGTGAGGCGCCAAGATGGCGCCCGGCGGGGCTTTTTTTTTTTTTTTTGCCTTTTTTTTTTTTTTTAGCTTTTTTTTTTTTTTTTTTTTTCCCTCCTTTCAAACGCGCGGCGGGCCGGCCCCCGCCCCTCCCAGCGTGCCCCGCGCCTTTCTAACGAATTTCGGTTCGAGTTCGCCGTTTGGGCGCCATTTTCGAGTGTGGCAGCCGCCGAGCCGCCGCGGCCAGCCCGGTCCCCAGCCCCGCTGCCGCTCCGAGCCGCCCCGGCCGGGGAACCGGCGGCCGCTCCCCGGGGCAGGGGGCCGAGGGGAGCTCCCCCGACGAGGAGGAGGAGGCGGCGGGGGTCGCTGAGGCGGTGAGGAGAGCGGCCGGGAGCGGGGGCGGCGGGCGCTGCCCCTCAGAGCGCTGAGGGGGGGGGGGGGTGCGGCGGAGCCCCCCCGGCTGTGAGGGGCTCGGCGCCCGGTTCCGTCGTGTGAGGGGTTTTGGGGGGAGAGGCGGCAGGGGGCTGCCCCTGCGCCCTTAGGGACCGGCGGGGGGAGCGGGGAGCTGAGCCCCGGGGTGCTGAAGCCCCGTTTGGATCCCCTGAAAAAGCGGGGATCCCTCCACGGCTCCTCCGAGCCCCGAGCCCGAGGGCTGAGCCGCTTGGAAAGGCGGCGGCGGGGCTGCAGCCGCGTCCCTCAGGGCGAGGGGGCGGCTCGGGAGGCTCCCAGCCCCTCGCTGACACCGGCTCTCGGCCCCGGAGCCGTCAGGGAGCCGCTGTGCCCGGCTCCTTCTCGCTCTGCCCGGGGCAGGAGGTGGCCGAGAGATGCTTTGAGCCCGCACCTCCGGGCTGGCTTTGGAGGGGGGGGGCTGGGGAGCTGCTGAGGGAGCCGGCGGCCGCCGCTTCCCCGCCGTTTGAAGGCTGAGGTGAGGGGCCGGCTGGGAGGGGGCCGCTGAGGTGGATGGGTCCGCGTTGCGCCCTTCCCTTGGAGCTGAACGGTTTTGGGGGAAAAAAATAAATAAATCTGAGGCTCCGAGAGCTGTAATTGTCTGAGACAGCCATTGCGGAACACTTCTGAACCGGGGCACTGACTCAAATTGCCTTAAAATGAGATCTCTCGCTCGTTTCCCCCCCTCCCCCATTGTCCCAAATGAAGGGCTCTCATGAGAGTGTGGGCTGGGGGTAGGTCTGAAAACGTCAAATGATTGGCACCAATTGTAAGATGACTTTCTAACCACGTCAGTTTTTTATCTTGTGAGAAGTAAACTTTCTCATGTCTGTTTTTCTGCAAACTAACTCCGCCACTTGCTGCAATTTAAACTCTTTGGGGAGAGTTTCGCTCCCGCGGCCGTCTTTTCTTCGCATCGGTTGTTTTCTGTTTCTACTTTTTTTTCTGGGAGCTGGGCTTAAGTGCCAGCTGATGGACTCCTGTACCGCTTCCTTCTTGATCAGATAACTTTAACATCAGAACTAGATGAAGGTATTTCGTCTTGCTTTCCTCTGTTAAACGTTGAATGCTAGCAGTATAGAGGCTGTTATATCTCGTGAAACGAGCATATTGATTTAAACTGCTTAAGAGCCAAGCCTTTGCTATAATTACACAGCTCTTTTTGTTTGTGTACACGCACGTAGCCAGCATGGAGTGTTGAAAGTAAAACGGGTGTCAGGTCTGAGAGGTGTATGTAAAGGGCGCTTCCAGGAGAGGGGAGACATATGGCTTTTCAGTTTGTTTTTGCGAATGCGTCTTTAACTCTTTGGCCCCCAGCATCACGGTTGCTTTCTCTGAGCATGCTAACTCCACTGAACATGGCCGTGTGAGTTTTCAGTAGGTAGATTCGTGCTGTTTCTGCAGATTAGGGTGGGTCCGTTGTTTTTTGGGGTGATGGGTGATATGTTTGCGAGGCTCAGCTTTTGTTTTCGTTTTGGATTTGGATTTTTGCCTTCAAAATACATCTAGTCTTTAGTTTCCACGATAGTCAAACATGTGGATTAGCACATAGGTATATTCCTTAGGGGATTGTAGTTCAAATCATAGATCACGGGGTTTTCTTGTTTATGTCAGAAAAGGAGGTAGATCCCTTCAGTAGTTTGATTGCTTGGAATTGAAGGGGAACAGCCAACAGATAACCATGGCAAGCAAGAGCACCAAAACATCCACAGCAGCCCATCAGAAGGGCAGGGAGCCTTTAGAGGATTCCACCAGTGACATGGAAGTGGAAAAACAAGGAGACAGACAGCTTGGTGAAGTACAACCACAAGGTAGGTCTGAATTTTGTGGTTCCGATGGCATGTAAACTAGACGATAGTGCATGTTTAGCAACAATGCTCAGCTGAATTTACTGATTGTGCCAGATGGGGATTCACTCTTTTCTCGTCTAGAAAGGAATACTGAAAGCCTTGACTCCTGGCAAGTTTAAGCTGCTTTTAAAGTGGTGAAGAGGGTTTGAAAAGAGTTAAAGTGTTTGGACCAGTGACACAGTACAAGTGCAAAAGCAATTTTGTAGATTTTCTCCTAATAAAACCTATTTCGTATTCCTGTTCTATAACATTGTGCTTAAGATTATGATACAACAGCAGGATTTTTCAAATTTATATGCAGCCAATGGTATGGGTTTTCTTGGAATGGAATAAATGTCAAGTTTATTTACTTAACTCTTAAAATGATTTGACTTTCTTTTTCATGAACCAGTGTGTTTTCTTGTGTTCCTTGAGGTTTTTGTTGAAAACGTCTGGAAAAACAGCAGCGTGTGCCTGTTTCAGTAGCCAGATAGGCAATTATTAAAGCAAAGGTGTTTGACAAATGGATTGATATGTTGAAATTGGTGGCAAAAACGGCTGTCTATTTGAAGAAAGAGTTGCTAGTAACTGTTGAAAAGCTGCTTTGCTTACAACTAGCAGATATCCAGGGGGCCAGTTTGTTTTCGTAACAAACTTCCTGTCTTTGCAGAGTAGTTGTGCTGTCATTACAGCTTTCAGAGCATTGTGCAGCGATCCCCAAATCTTGCAGAGTGACTTGCGAGCATACTTGAAATGTGGCTTTGCACTTATTAATTAGAAAGACTTTGCCTGTTTCGGATTTGTAGGCTTATTGTGACGGTTGTAGCAACTGTAATTGCAGAGTGCCTATTAAAGTGTGTTAGAATAAGAATTACATAATGAAAGAACAAGCCCACTAGTGAATCGATGGGACATCTTAAGTATCTCTTTTTAAAGATTCAGTTCATTGGAAGGAGGATTTTAATACCACTTAGCTGATTTTAACACTTGCACGCAAATGTATAGGTCTGGTTAATATAGAAACGATGTTTGCTTATCGAATTGAACACTTTACAAGGTGTCTAGTCATGGAGAGCTTATAGTCTTAATTTTCTTTCTGCTTATTTTGGATGGTTTTTAGCAGTCTCAGATGAGGTGCCTGACAATCGAAGTTTAGAAGAGATTTTGGGTAGCATCCCTCCTCCCCCACCTCCAGCAATGACCAATGAACCTGGTGCTCCTCGTCTCATGATAACTCATATTGTAAACCAGAACTTCAAATCCTATGCAGGGGAGCAAATTTTGGGACCTTTTCATAAGGTATCTTTCTTTTACTTTAATCATTTTCTAAATGAAGGTAAGACTTCACTGTGCTGGTATTCCTTCCTGTATTTTCACATAACCTTACCTCAGAAAAACTGAAGAATATTTAGGTTTTAGAATTGCTTCTAGGGTGATATTCTGTATTTTAGCTGTTGGGCAGAAGAGAAAACAGTTAAGTGCAACTTTCTGATACTGTACAAATTTAATTTGTCAGTAAACCTTAAAAAAGCACACTTTTCTCTTTATTTCGTTTACTGGGGAATTTTTAGGGGTAAGTTTGAAGAATGAGAATATTTTTTAGTGCCCACAAGAGACTTACGTGGCTAATCATGAAACTTTCCTTGCGAACATGCTTGCTAAGTGCAGTATCGTTTTGAGTTAACAAGTTAAAATTTAGAAAGCTGAGCTGAGTTGAGGTGTTTTTTTCTTAAATAAGTTGTACTGCACTACCTTTGGCAGTGAAGATTAAGCTATCAAATAATCTGCAGTTTTCTTCAGTAGAAATAATTGTGTTTTAAACTATTCACAAATGAAGTAGATGATGTTACACTGGCCAGGATCTATTTCCCTTTGACTGTCACTTTTTTTTCTTCCTTCTACTATGTAGCGTTTTTCATGTATTATTGGGCCAAATGGCAGTGGAAAATCCAATATCATTGATGCAATGCTTTTTGTGTTTGGGTATCGAGCACAAAAAATCAGATCCAAAAAACTCTCTGTGCTGATCCATAATTCTGATGAACATACGGACATCCAGAGTTGTTCTGTGGAAATCCACTTCCAAAAGATCATTGACAAGGTATGTATTCTTCTATTCAGAACAGGGGAGACTTATTTTCTTTCAGGATTTGATGGCTTCAATAATTAATTAGTCTGAGCTGGGGAAAACTTCATAGCATAATTAGTTTACCACTGGGATGTAAAACATCAATTCAAAGTTTAGAATTAGCTTAAAAAATCCTCTATCGAGTAGTGCAGTACTTAAAATATTAATAAGAGCTCCTCTTTTTTTTTTTTCTGCAACACTAATATCTGGAACATGTTCATTTTAAAGCTACTTAAAAAAAATAACAGTCATTTTAAGGAATCGTTTTAGAGTTGTCTTTTCTTTTACCTCAAGTAAATAAAGCCTTTTTCTGAAATTAATAACACCTCTAAAAATTTTTAAATCTACATTTGGATATGTTGCATATTCTTAAGCTTATATTACAAGCATATAGATTAAGAGAGAAAACCCTTTTAAGCAAAACTTTTCAAACCAATTGAAACTATTTTAAAAAATTCAGAAAATGTAAAATTAATCTGAAACTCTTATTTACACTTCATGTAATGTAAACGTGCCTGCAATTTTAAAGTAGATTTTTTGTGAAAAATTCTACACTTCACACTCTGTGACTAAACACTTCTGAACCTGATATTTTGTTTGAATGAAATAGAAAGTGTTGACAATTTAAAAAACATTTATTTTGCTTGCCACTGCACAAATTGGTTAAAAACTTCTGTACAATTTTGTTGACAATTGTTTGCACTGTAATTGCAACAGACAATTTATTTTACTTGATTTTAATTTAATTTTTGTGGACACTTAGTCTGGCTGAAGTATCATCTTGAACATGAGGTTAGTCAATATAGTGGGAAATGTACACTGAAGTTTCAAAACTTGTGGCAATAAGATGAAAATATATACGGTCTTTAAAGGAACTGTTTTAAAACAGAATTTTTCTTTGACTTGATCTACATTCACACATCTTCTGCTTCTGGCTGTAAGAGCCAGATTCAATAATTATTTATTCTTATTTCTGACTTGACTTCGTTAACATCTAGAATCTAAATTTATGATGTTAAAAACTTCTGAATACATTAAATACAAATTTCATTATGCTCTTGGGGGTTGATGTGGGAAAGTGGTAGGGCAATTTTAGTCTTTACAAGAAGCATGCAACAATTTTAACTTTTTTAAAGTATAGTACCAGCTTTACTGTAGTTGCTGCTTTTTAGGTAAGTTCTTTTGAAGCTGATGATATCATATTTATCACATCTCTAATGTTTTGCTTTTTTGTCTTCTACAGTTTCTCTTTAGAACTCCTCAGCTAAGAGAAACTTCTTTTCCTAGCACTATAAAAGAGCTTAAATGTAGACGGTGGCAAGTCATTCAAGACTTCCTAAAGTAAAATTAAAAGGGTAGAATATCAAAGGCACTTTAGTATTGAAGTAGGCTGTTTCTTTTGTGATGTGAAGCAGTGGTAAAGAGAATAAATTACATATTTTCAAAGCAATAGTTTCTGTTGGAGATGGGAAATGCATAATATGAGGGCCATGCTGTTTAAACAATTTGGGGTATTTTTATCCAGTTAAGATATTTTTTTGAGGTATATATTCTTTAAGATAGTTCCCACTTCTATTGGACTCCAGAATGCAGTAAGCCTAAGCCTTAACATGATAAAATTTCTGTGCTTAATTGTGAAATATGAGGTAAACCTGTGATATACTAATTGTTCTTCTGGCATTGTTTTTCCTCAAAACAGGAAGGAGATGATTATGAAGTCATTCCTAAAAGCAATTTTTGTGTATCTAGAACTGCCTATAGAGATAATTCTTCTGTCTATCACATTAATGGAAAGAAGTCAACATTCAAAGATGTTGGTATTCTTCTTCGAAGTCATGGAATTGATCTGGACCATAACAGATTCTTGATTTTACAGGTTGGTGTATGAATAAAAACAAATTTAAGCAAAACTATATTTCCAGTTACAGTTACCAAAATACTGTTTAGGTTTTGAGTCTTATATTGGAGGCCTTAAAGTACTCTAGCAGCACATCATGGTTTGCATGCTCTAATAAAGATGCGAATCATTATTTGCTGCTTTAGAAATTTAAGGAAGAGAAACAGTTGAAGATGCTAACATAAATTTTTCTGTTAATGAATTTGTGTTCCTGACATGTGGATGAATAGAAGAGTTGTCATACTTGTTCCGCCCTAGCAGCACGTAAATATTGGTGTAGTAAAATAAACCTTAAACCCCAATATTATTGTGCTGCTTAAGCGTGGCAGAGATTCAGCAACTTGTCTATACTTTAGATAAAAGTGCATCAATATTAACTTAAATCTTAATGATTCTACTGTTAAGTTACGTACAGTTCTCATATATAGGCATGGTTTTACTGCGGAAGCATGTATATAAAAATTAATTGCGTAAAAATCGATGGCAAGAAAAAGCACATGAAGTGTACTTTCTGTTTACATTTGTTTACCAACTCCAGGGGACTCAAAGAAGAGCAGCTTTATAGCCAATTCAAGATGTGTTGTAAAATGTAGTTTTAAAAACATATACTGTAAAAATAATGGAATTTAGCAACATAATTTATATTTGCATTTGGGTTTAACATTATAGGGCTCGCTGGCATATGTTTGCTTTTTAAAAGGCTGAAGAGAAACACGCTAATTTTTCTTGTGCTTAAATAATCTAGAATTTTGCTAGTGCCAAAGAACTACTTAAACTTGGGTTATAGTACTTCATGGAAATTTTTAAATGGTCAACTGAATAAATATATGTGCAATTACATGTAATTATTTCCCTAATAAGTCCCAAATCTACTCTGAAGGGTCATGGGCCTAGAAAATTAATGAACAGTGAAAGCCTCCCAAGATCTGAAGTTTTCAATAGAGATTATTTTAGGCCTGTTTTTGTCAAAGGAGCTTCCAGTTCCCCTCTATCAAAAAAAAAAAAAGTTCTACTCTTTGCTTCACTTCCTCAAGTCTTCTTGTGCTGTCCTTTTTTACAGTTACACCCACAAAAAGAGGATATGTCTTTGTGAAGTCTCCATGCCAATTATTCCATCCAACACCTTACTCCTATTTTCTGTTTTAAGTTGGAGTGAGAAGTACCTCCAAACAAACAACTGGTGCTATGCGCTTTTTTCTTTCTAAAGTTGTTCTTCAGAAGTATCATTGTAGGAAAACTTCTAAAAAGGGGAGACTGCAGTGAAAGACTAAGCTTTAGTAGAAATTATGGTGCAGAAGTATCTAAAGCTTGTTGGAGAGCATACTCTTCCTCTATTGGGAGGGGAAGGAAACATTTTAGAGGGAGTTTTGCTAAGCTGCTTTTCTTTTTTAACATTTTTTTTTCCCCCAAAATTCGATTTTCTTCTCCCACAATTGTTTCCCAGGAATTTATCAATGGGAGGAACATACCTGGTCCTAACAGCCTGAGTTTCAAGTTTTTCATGTGTATAATGGAAAATCAGGGGAAGTATAATCAATATTAAGCCATCAAGAGATGGTTCCAACTATTTTTTTCATTCCACTGAACTTTGTGGATAATGTGTTACAATTAAGTGCACAGGAATCCCCATAGATATATTTTTGTTGTTTCTTAGTATCACTGAGGCAAGGGCCTTTTTTCTTTTCATGTAACTTTGTGCCATTTTTGTTTTTAAATGAAGTCTGTACTGGGAGATGCAGAGTTGAGGACTTCCCATCTGGGAAATGTGGCAGTGTTTGCCACATAATGACAGCAGGACTTCAAAACCCAAATACTGAAAATTATAATTAGAAGTAAATGAGCCCGTGTCAGAAAGCTAAGGCTACATACTACTGTCACAAGCATTGCCCATTTTTCCCTAATGTTTTTCAAATTAAGTTTGAAGAATAAGTGACAGTTCTATTATGCTTTTGCTCCTCTCATGTTATAGTTCAGTTAGAGTGGCCTGTTTTAGTTCAATATCAAGTCAGAATAATTTCCCATTTAAAATAAATCACATCTCTTTGATTTCTGACTGTGTCAATAGGGTGTTATTAAAATATTTCACTTCTTAATAGAGGTTTTGGGAGAAAATACTGGTTTTGTTAAATGCTATTTTCAATCTGTTACAGAGTATTCAGTAATACTAAAGGAAAAGTTGTTAGAGAACATGTTATACAAATGGTAACAAACACTTCTAGTTACTTTAGTAGTGTCCTGCTAGCATTTTAGCATTACTCAATAGCATATATGTGTTTTAGAAGACTTTTTTTTTTCCTCATTTCTTTTCCCTCCCCCATTTTGCAGTCTTTCTCTGACAGAGCAGATTTTGGTGCTTTTTAGGATAAAGTTTGAAAGCATATGCCAGATCATTTTTTTATTCTTTTAAATGTTGGGTAAGGCAGGATATGGGTACTTCTAATGCTGTACTGAAAATATTAAAATCAAACTGATGACTTCCGAGTAACATTACAAAAAACACCTGTGAAAAAACAGAATATATAACGTTAATTGAGCAGTTCTATCAATATTATAAGTGCCTCAAATAGCTAATTGGAAAAATCTTATTTTAAAAATATATTTTTGGTTACAATGAGATATTGCCAGTGTTTAACAGAAGTTTGTCGCTTGTGATCTTTAAGTTCCAATGCTTGCATATTTTATATTAATAAACTGCTGTATGCTGTTTAGCACTTTGGGAACAGAAAACAATTCAGTGCGCCATTAATGAGCTTGCCACAGTCTGAAACTGCAACAGAAAAAAAAATGCTACTTGTCACTGTTTTTTGAAAATACGCTGAGCACTGCAGTAATATCTATCATCTTGCTGCTATTTTTTCTGTCTTCCACACTTAACACCCCAGCTTCAGTAACTTGTGTATCTCTAAAGAACAACAAATAAAATTATAAGTCTTTTAGCTTTTCTTGAATACTTGGAACATCAGTGTGCAGAAAACTGGGTTCTGTGCACTAACCAGGTTGGGCAAAGCTCAGCAGGTAAGTGTGTTTGCTGTTGCTCAATAGTGACTCCTCCAGCAGGTTAACCTTGAGGCCAGACAGAAGTCTCAGCCTCTTTGAGGCTGGCTTGTCTCTTCAGAATTATGAAATAAATAGGGAGAACTTGAAGGAATGTCAGTTAAGGACATCCATGGGGTAGGCATGTCTGGGGAGTAAAACAAGCTGTGGACAGTAACTGTTAACACCTGCTGAAATGGGCTTTTGATGTATTTCAAGGTAAGAAAAGTAAAGTTGATATAAACTTTTTAGAAAGAAAGTGGATTTTCAGAACCAGTGCCTGCGGAGCGGCTTTGCAGGTTGCTGTTGTGGGAATGGTAGCAAATATTGCAAGAGTTTGAATTGCTTTTGTGCTAAATAAAAGAAGACTTCTAAGAGTTGAAATAAATTTACTTTAGACCTTTATCTCTTTCAAACTGAAATGTTTTAAGTAATTCTTTACTAATTAGTGTCACTTAAATATTTTTGATATACAATTAAAATACTCACATATAATCTTAAGCAAGTATAAACAGCTACAGTGATTTTTAAATGCTTTTTTTTTTTTTTTTTAACTGGTTGGAACAGCGTTTTGTAATGTACTAATAAGTCTTATCCTATGGCAAGTGTGTGTTGCCAGAAAGGAAGTTCAGTCAAGTTTTTCACCTGCTGCTTTGTGGAAATAACGTAGGAGTCGCTCTTCCAGTGTATGTGAGAGGAAATGGGGGGGGAGCAGATTTTCTTTTTGCTTTGAGATAAGCCAGAAGTTCCCAATTGTTGAGGTCTGCTTTCCTAATGAGGCGCACCAACATTGAGCTAAAGCATCTAAGGCGAGCACAAGCTGAAAAACTCTACTGGGATTATAAATGGACATCTGTGCTGCTGAAGTTGGTGGTGAAGAGAGGTTTGTTTTGGAAAGGTCAAGGATAGTTGAGTTGAAGTGGAAGGGAGAATTAAAACAAGTGTGATAATCAAATGAAAACAGATATTTTTGAATAAAACATTATGTAAAAATAAAAGTTTCACACTTGATCCATTGAGTACAGAAGTAATTTCACTGCTTAAATATTAAGCTTTGTCCTGAAGTGAATACAGAGCAGTATACGACACGCTGATACATGTACAGAAGTAATTTAAAAATTAATTCTCTTGTTATCAGAGAATCTGTTGCTAATTTATGACTTTTATTTTGCAAATTCCAAATGAACATTGTAACCAATGTTTATTAAACCATTTTATTGGAAAAATAGGGAGATGGAAAGAGGATGCAAAAACATGCTTTCCTGGTATTATTGAGTGGTTGATTAAGTAGTTTAGTTAGAACATACCAATAATCTTAAAACAGTCAAACATTGTACACTGAATTTGCAATAGCTTAGATTCCAAAGTGACTCTAGACTTGCACTCAATTTGTATTCTTGTATTGAATACAAGAATGTCCTTAAGAAAGCTTCTAAAATTAGACAGACGTGCAAACAGCTTGACAAAGGCTACTTTTAAATTATTTCCAGAATGCAGAATAGTACTTTCGTGCAGACAACTGAATGCTGTACAACGGGCTAATTCTAAGTTTTTCCTCCATCTTTGGACAGTAGTGGCATTGTAGATCTGTGTACTTCATTACTTCTTTCCCTTCCTTGATTTCCCACCTAGTTTATAATGCTTTCCTTGGACAGCAGAAAGCGAAGTTGAATATTTGATACTTAGTCTTCTGCTTATTTGTCATCTGGTAAAATTGAAGGACAGTAATGAGATGACTGCAAGCATTAACTAACAGCAGCAATAACACGGAATTGGAAGAAAGTGCTGTGGCTTACAAGAGGAACTGTACTACAGTCAAATTTCCAGGAGAAGAATAAGCTTGCATAAATTAGTTATCTGTGTACGTAATTTCAAAGGCCCAGTGTTGTGTAAGACTCAAATTCATAGTCAAAACTTTACATGAAGAGCGGAGCACGGGCACACTGTCAAAGTTGAGTCAAATTGAAATGACTACTGTGGAAGACTTGAGGTAGACAAATTTAGTGCTTGGTTTTTGCCACTTTGTACCGTATGCTTGCTTAAAAAGTGAGATACTTCATTTAGATAAAGTAAAAAATAAAGTTGTGTGAGTGCTGTCATGTGAGTAAAACATAAGAAAAACATAAATAAAAAAAAATGGGAGAGAGGTTGAAAACGGTGCAAGTAGCCTACACGGAAATGGGAAGACATCTCACATTGCTATTTAATGGGTTATAATACATAAGATAGAAGTGCAGTCAGGGTACATTTGTGTTATCAAGAAGCTGTAAAATACACTGGCAAGCACTTTGTGAGACAGCCAGCATCAGAGAAACTAAGAATTAATCAACTTCCAAACTAGCACTTACCAAGTGCTACAAGGTGATATTCATTACCGCTTTTCATCTTATTTTATTCCTGACTGCAGCAGTTCTGAGCTGTCAATTAAACACGTAGAACTGGAGCTGCAGAACAGAAGAGCCTGCACCCTAGTAGCAGCAGTTTGTATTAGTCCCACTTCTGATGTCACTGTTAAGTGTGTTAGAATAGGAGACAAAGGATGGAAAAACATTAACTGGAATATACTGTAAGTAGTCTTTGTAGGAATATTGCTTTTATAGTAAATGTTCTAATGTGGTTTCTCCTTCAAGCAAATCCGTGATGTTACTGGTTTCATTCCACTGGCTGCATAAGCCATTGCTGTTCCTTATGCTGGTGATGCTAAGAAGTTGCACATGTTGTATTTTCAAATCTTGTAGTAGCTGACTGATGAAATACTTGGAAAATCTCTTGTCCACATTTCCCTTGGCTGGGAGAAATGCTTTAAAATGGAGAAACCAAAATCTGTGTTCTGTAAAGTAAGGTTCAAGATTCTAAACTTTAATATTATTTTAAGGGAACTTTGTCTTTTGCCAGATTGCTTCTGTCTGGTGTTTCATGTTAAAAAGTTAAGAATGGAAATCAAGCTATGACTTAGATCACGTGTTTTTCTTCAGTAGGAAAAACAATGACAGATTCAGAGTACTGCTGCTATAATCCACGACAAAACTTTGAATGAGAGTTGGTTGTAACTGCAAGTACTATTTTCACAGCATTCTGGATATGCAGGCTACAAGTCCACTATTTGCTTCAGTTGGGTGCTTAAGGGACAAGTTCTGTTGATTACCTGTTGCATAATAAAGACAATCCTATTGTTTCAAAGCTTAATGTGGTATGAATTGTCCTACTAACTTGAATAGCCCTTTTTGTGGGGGGAACAAATGTTCTTGTTTAAACCCTTTTCCTCTAAAATTCAAAGTGCTTACCTTAAATCTTATGCATGCATATATAATACACTGTCACAAGCATCACAGGAACATTGATCTTTTGTTGGTTGACAAAGTTAAATGCAATAATGGTCTTGACTACTGTCTAGACTTCTGCATCATTTATGTCAGTGGGACAAATGAAGCAGAATTGGTTATTACCATAAAGTTGGGAACTGTAATTCACTTAGTTAATTTAGTAACCAAATTAAATATACCTACTGATAGTATTGAAAAAGTTGCAAGATTAATATAATTGTGATCTAACAGGTGTTAGACTCTGGATTACGGTGTAGATACAGATCAGTCCAAGATTTTGGGCTCACTAACAAGACTTAATTTTTGTGGGTCTTTAAGAAGACTGAAAAGCCAATATGTTATCAAGGATGTGCCACTATTGCAGTGAAACAAATACAATGTAGTTCTAATGTCAAAAAAGTAATTGCCTTAAAATTACCACTGGCTATAGCCACAGTTGTCATATTTAAAATTTTGTGAAACAAAATTACCTGTTTTGAACATAAAGACAAATCTATTAACTAGTGTTAAATATTTTAGTACTTCAGTCACAAGGCAGGACAGACCATGGTAGCTAAGTTTACTTTTATTTTTCTTTACTCCAAACAGTGATAGCAAAATAATTCTGAAACAGCCGTCCTGTTTATTGATGCAGAACCACAGCTAGGTAGATTGGACACCCAGGTTTAGGGGGTTAAATCCGACTGCTGAAACTTCAGGGAATTTAGTATGGGAGGAAAATACCCAGGCTGTTACAGGAGGTGCTCCCTATTTGCAGTGGTCATCCTTTGTACAGTTTGAAGAAGGTGGCTTTGCTGCTGGCCAATGCCTCAAAGTTGGGGAAAATATAAACAAAAAGAAAAGTTGTGTAAAGAATTTATTTAACTTACTTGTATCCTTGAAATGTGTGATTTTTTTCTTTGTTAAGCCTGGATTCAATTGTCACAGCATGTTGAAGTTCCAGAAAGGATTCAAGAGCCTCCTTTAGTGTTCTACTTGAACAGTTCAAGTGTGAAAATGAGGCAAATACGATGTCCTGCTCTCTAATATAGTGCCTCACTTCGTCTCAGTGATGTATCAAAACAGAGAGGTTTTTCCAACATAGACTATTGCATCCTGTAGGTAGAACTTTCTCTATAACTGTTAATAATGAGCATGACAATATACATTTCAATTCAGTTAAGTGTTACACTAATCCACTTCTGAATTTGACTAATGTAAAGCAAACAAACAAACAAGATGACCCTGCCCCAGAAAATTCTCAAAAGAAAACAAGCACAGAACTACCCAGTACTCAACCCAGAATTGTTCATGCATGTCTACTACATTGCAAACTACAAAATATTCCAAAATAGGTTTTACTTTGTCCATGCCTTACTGTGCTTCTGAAGTGTTCCTCACGTGTGGGTTTTAACACCCAAACGTTAGTCTAATTTGTTAGATTGTATAGGACTATGTTAATTTATCTTAAGTTATTCAGCACTTTGCTTCACAACTTCAGACTAGGGCATGAGAAAATGACAACCCCAGATTGTGGAAAAAATATTTTTACCTATTTCCTGCTATAATTCTTCAGTGGACATCTTAGCAAAGTAGATGTCATGCGTGCTGTATTAACGGTTTAGTTGACAAAACCTTGTGTTGCAAGACACTGCCTTTAAAAGTTATTTTTCACAACTTTTCATGGATGAGGAGGCAGTAATTGGTAAGCAGGCATCTTTCTCTGTAGGCTCTCCAGAAACCACTAGTCATAACGCAGATAAATTTTCACAACAAAGAAAGGTATTGTTTCATCCTTCTTGAGAAGTTTTAAGACTGCTTTCAGAAATCTTTCAAATTAAAAGACTTACTCATTTCATACCACAGTTTCAAAGGGGAATCTGAGAGCTGTATTCTGAACCTCCTTAATCCCAGCATTATGACAGATGGAACTGCTGCTGTCCGTACACAGTACAAATTAACAACCTCTTCAATTTATCACCAGGTGGAGCTGGATAATGTCAGCATTAGGATGAGTACGTTACACCCACTGATCAGACTTACTAGCTTTAGAATTGGTGTTTCAATTCACAGACCCTACTCTCAGTCTAAAGGGAGGTTGCAGGAACATGATGCTACTGGCTGCCAAAACCAACAAGCGGGGGGTTATCTGCAAAAGTGAAAAGTAACCTCAGATTTCAAGGCTAGTGGTAAGGGTTGCAGAAAGGCAGCTTAATGAGTGGGTTGGAGCGGTTCGACTTTGCTTAAAATTCAAATCTTTACGTGGATAAACACTGGGTAAACTGATTTAAAATTTTCTGCTCTTGTTTTAAGAACTGAATGTATGATTTTAGAGAAAACAGAGGTAGTAGTTCTAAGAAATTAGGCAATGGAGAGTCTAGGCATGTTATTGTCCCACCTTTTGAGGGCTACGTGGCAGGTGAAATTCTTGCCCTGCACAAATTGGTTTTAGAAAGGTGCATACAGCAGTGGAGTGGCGTCTTCAGTAGGCTTCCTGTGCTATCTGAGATGTGCTTACTCTAATGAGAATTTTAGTCTTAACATGCATAAAGAGTGCATGCAACGTGAAAACTGCAAATTAATGGATTCAGCCTATATTAGATATGTCACACTGAATGTATAGCATTCCCCAAATACTCAAAGGATGCAAGCTTAACTTCTGCTGAAAGGCACAGAACTCAAAACAGACAGGCCCCTGACTTGGCAGCCTGATAACTCTAAGTAGTGATAGCTCGCGGTGATTTTGGCACCTCTTCTGGTTCATCAGACATCCCTATGGGTACCCACCCACCGTGTCCTCATGGGCTTGAACTCGACAGGCAGAGCGGGTCCAGGCTCTCCTGTCTAGGGTATTACTGGTGTTTTTCCACCCTGTGCTGACCCCCTCAGTGTCCTTACTGGAGGCATTGGTTTCAAATGGTTAATTTGAAACTCTTACGTTGGTTTTTGAAGGCTTTAACAATTTACTTGCCTTGAAGTTTTTTCTCTGTAATGTTACAGTAGAAATCTACGTTTAGAAAGTACCTTAAATATCGTAGCAGGGTAATAATTCATCTCATTGAGTGTGCAGCTGTGCAAAGGAAGGCAGAATCTTCTGTTTTAAAATTCCTTGAAGTTATTCCTTGTGATTTGGACTAGAAGAAATGGCTTTCAAGTGAGAAAGGTTCTTGGTTTTTACATATATATATATACGTGTATATATATATATATATGTATATACATACGTGTATATATATATATATATACATATATACATACGTGTATATGTATGTAAAAATTTGGTAGCCATCTGTCACATGAGCTTTCTGATTATTTGCCACAGCTGTCAGAAATTTCTACACTGATTGACTTGTTTTCTCCATCAAAATGCACCACTATTGTTTTCTGGTAACTAATCTGAGACATTCTATGGAAACTGTTCTTTATGTTTATTAGGCGGTGTCTGAGTTCACCACTTCTGTTTCTGGTGATGTGCCAGCATCCCAATAATTTCAGTCTGTCACAGTGCAAAAACTGAGAAATTTAGTTTGTATTTCCATTTAGAAATTTTGCACTGAGTGTGCAGCCTTCTCAAAATGTTAATTGGATATTTGGTGGGTTTTCATACTTCTCATATATATTTCTACATATGTATCTCATGTGTATGTATGTTTTGTTATATATTCCATGTATATACACATACAAAAGGGATGTTTTGGCCTCTGTTAGCTGTTTGTCAGCATCACCAATTTCTCAATGTTAACATCCATTTTGATTGTCTTCTCAAATAGAGGAATCTCCTTTTTTGCACTTTGCTCCCTCTCCCCTCATGAATTCATGCCTGCAAGTGAGAGGAAGGTAGCTGAGGCAAATAGGTAATGGGATTTCCTGGTGGTCAGTTTTGAGACTTCTCAAGCGTAGGTGTGACAGCTACATTATGAAAACACGCTTGGGCGTGCTTCTTTTCAACAAATGTCTGCCTGCTGTCTTCTTAGTTTCACTTTCAGAAATGCTGTCCGTGTTTTGAAAGATCTTCTACTAGATAAATGAACGAGGATATATTTTTGATACAGTGCAGATAATAGTGGATCAAGTGTTTAAAAATTTAGAGAACAGTTAAATTGACTGTATCAAGTTTTAACAGGATGCAAAGCTACAACAGTTTCTTCTGTTCCTCATTGTTATGACCACTTGCAAGTAGAGCAGGTACAACTTTTTCAGTCTCCTTTATCAGTGCTAATAACTGAATACCTTTTGATTTCTTAGCTTGCTAACTATAGGGGTAGCCTAAACTGATTTCTGAACATAAAACTTGGTGAGTAATTTAATTATTAAACAATACTTCATAGTCTTAGGGCTTAGTTATCATATAAGTAGTCTAAATGTTTTCACTTTTACCTTTCATAAGAAAAGAATTAAAAGCTGTAAGTACCTAGTACTATCTGCATCTCTTTACATAAGATCTGAAAAATATGTAATTCTAAACTTGTTGCCTTTTTTAAGGCAAAGGAGTTGCATATAGAATTGGCACTACTCGGCCCAACAAGTTCAGTTTGTGTTTATCATCTCCTCACCAGTACCCAATTCGCTTCAACTTCTCAAAATTTTGTTGTATGGATTGCCTAAACTTTACTCACAGGTAAGGCTGTATTCCTTGTTATGTGGTGATGTATTTATTCACCATGTAGACCACCAAACCTCTGATTTCTTAATTTATGAGATTATAGACTCAGATACGGTAGGGTTAAGCTTCATTACTAATGTGCTGTATCATTAAATATATTGTACTGTATTCAGTGATATATTCAACCCTCGCAACTATGTTATCTTTCTTAGATAGTCATGATTTAAAGAGGGTTAATTATACTTAATAAAAACCATGTTATGAAAAAATGTTGCTTTACATTCCTTGCTTGTCCACTTAGAGTAAATTACAACTGCTCTGCTTGTGTTAAATCCAGAATAGTTTTGTGGTTTGTGCCCAGTTTAAAAAAAAGAGGGAGGAGGAATAGAAGAGGAAAGCAAGTGCGAAGTCAAACTGCAGCACCTACCTTGAGGGTGTACAACATAGAAGATGGATGTTCAGTGACAGTTTTTTCTTGGATGTAAACAGAGGAATCAATTACAATGCAAGAAGAAATAAAATGGAGATTTATGTGGCAATTCTGCAGGAATTTAGGTTACAGTGAGCGCCCTACCCACGAGTAGCATGGCACTGACAGGTGGTTTTGGTAGAGAAATCATACTTATGTTGCAAGGAAACAAACGAAGTTGGAGTTGTACATAATGCAGCTGCAATTACCAGGAAACTAATTGTTTGCCTTTTTAATACTTCTTTTAATAAGAAGTAAAAATTGAGATTTTTATGTCTTGACAAACCTATTCACACTTCTTATGAATAGTAAGTATCAAAAAATCATAGCTTAGGTGCATTTAAATTCTAGAATTTTAACATAGCAATAATTTTAATTTATTAATTTTAAATTTTAAAATAGTAATAAAAAACACCTTGGCTTCTGTGTTTTAGCTTAACATGGGAATTTCTTATGTGTAAGGAATTGTTAGTTGCCATTTTGCTAAATTTGCAAAACTTCACTTTTTCCCCTGTGCTCAGCCAAATGGTATTTACTGGTTGGAAGAAAAACAGGGCCACTAGGTGTCATTGTGTACTGAGTAAGTGGAACAAAGTTACTCTGGGAAAAAATTTGAGTGCATTCGTTAGTCAACGTCCAGGAGTAGCCTGTCCTCAGCTCTCTTAGCTGCTTACAGGGCTGGTTCACGATGCTGGCCTAGAAATCCTAGCCACTGTCAACTTCTGTCAAAGCAGTCCCGTCTGGCTTTCCAGCAGCCTTGTTAATCCGACCTCTTGTGTGTGTTCTTGAGAATTTCGTCCTTATCCATACTTTGCAGAGACTTGGCTTCAGCTCAAGCAGCAAACAGTGACAACTAAATTCTTGAGTGCGTTTTCAGTCTGTGAATGTTGACTTACAGGCTTTTTTTATGTACCTAGATTGGATGCTAGGATATAAATTTTGTTTTTAAATCTAAACAGTTCTAAAACTAAATTAAAATCATACTAGAACTTGTTATTTCACGGGTTTAATTACGTGTCACAAAGGCCGAAACTCCTGCAATATTGTGTATCTGTTTAACAAAGAAGTTGTCTCTTGTATGCTTAGCTCTCCAAGTTTTTGAGGAGTGAGTAGTTTGTACTTGGTCTTTTCTTTATTTAACTTTTGCAGCTTCTGTCACATTTATTCTTGCTGTAGACATAACTTTAATATACGTATATTCAATTTCATGTCTTTACCTTCTGATATATGACAGGCAATTTACAAAATACAATCTGTACTTTGAAGATTTCATGCTGCTCTGTCCTAGGCATAAAATGCTTCTAGCAGATTTTTTTTTTTAATTAGCTAATGCTAACATCAGTAAAATAAATCATCATTGTCTCAGTTTAATCTTTGTTAAATCTTATTTTGTAAAAATCAAATTACTGTTACTGTTCAGCTTAATAATGTAAAGCTAATGCTGTACATACAGGAAAATGAAATAAATGAAGTCTAATACCTAAAGTGTTTTTTTTTTTCTAACCATCAGGTCTCAGTTATATGAATTACAGGTCCAGTTCATCCATGAGACACGATTTTGTGGAGCTTCTGTTTTCTAAAGGAAACTTTTGGGGACTTCAATCCTGATTAACGACTATTGGGTGCCACATGACCTAGCGGGCATGCTTTATTCTCTTCTTCTTTTTTTAGGTTGGGGGAACACATTTTGAATATTTAGAGCAACGAAGCAAAATTTAGACCTGACTGTGGGCTTCAAAAGGGATGCTGTTTTTCATGCACATCATCATGTACTGCTTGGAGGAAATCTGTTCATTTTGATCTTTCCCACATGTGTTGTGACTGTGATCAGTCAGCTCTGACTACTGCACTGTTTTGTTCTTTCATGATGTCAGGATGCGGCCGTACAAACGCGTTCCAAAGGCATTTGTGTGTTTTCAGAATGCCAACTCTTTCTCTCAGGAAAAAGAGTTAAGAAAATATTAAACTTTTCTTTTCCAAGGGGGAAGTTGAACAGATTGCAATGATGAAACCGAAAGGCCAGACCGAACATGATGAAGGCATGCTCGAATACTTGGAAGACTTGATAGGGTCTGCACGACTGATAGAACCTATCCAAACTCTGTGTCGCAGAGTAGAGATTTTAAATGAACAGAGAGGAGAAAAGGTGAGTCTCATAAAGTTTGGTTTGAATTATAAATTGAAGATATAAACCTGCAGTGTTTCATTATTAGATCTTTTAGAGAAGAAGTTAACATAAAGAATTATTGGTTAAAGATCTGGCACCCTTTACAGCAGTAGAAGTACTGTGAAACTTAACTCTTTATTGCACTTGATATCTCTGTTGCTAATAAAAGTGGGCAGTCAATGTCGGTTGCCCTTCTTTAAACACTTACAAAGCTGTTGGCTTCTGATTCCCAAAGGTTTGCATGAGTTGGAACACAAGATTTTACCTGCTGAACGTCTCTGATCACATCTGCAGGTGTTAAATGCTTCTGCTCAGTGACTGAATAGCCAAACAGATTGGCATTAGCTGAGTACATACAGACATAGCCCTGCCTTAGTCCTGTTATGAAATAACAAATAGGAGAAGTAGGAGGGAAACATAGCACTGCTGCCGTGATGCACACCCAGCTGCATGAGGAAACTTACAGAAAATTGTGACTTGAGCTGGGCAGATCTGTTGCAGAAATTGCTTTCATAGTGTCCTACTTATGCATTTAGTTCTAAAAGTAGTAAAATATCAAAGTTCGTTTTTATTTCACTTGATTTATCCTTGGTAAATCCTAATATGTTGTAGACTTTTTTATTTTAAGCTGTAAAATAAAACAGAAGACATAGTCACAGGATTTAACGTGAAAGGGGGTACTGAAAATAGGTACAGACTGTCTGTAACTCCTGTGTAACTCCTTTTTATTCCTTACCTACTCTTCCTTGGTTTGCCTGAACTGTTCCTAGCATCTGCAGCATTCCTTTGTAGTTTTAAATTACTGTTTGAAGTACCCTAAAAATACAGTCTCTGCTCAGGATGTAGTGATTTCTTATTTCAGAAGGTTTGCAGTAATAAATAGACTTGCAGAGTTACTTGTGGGACGGCATCACTCCAGAGGTGTTATCTGTGTGTTATAAAGGGTCTAGAGTTTATTTTTCTCACGGTTTCTTCTTCTGTCTCCTAGCATTAAAATCAGCTTTAACTGTCTGTTTTCTCTAGTTAAATAGAATTAAAATGGTGGAAAAAGAAAAGGATGCTTTAGAAGGAGACAAGAATAAAGCCATTGAATTTCTTTCTTTGGAAAATAAGATGTTTAAAGAAAAGAATCATATCTGTCAATACTACATGTAAGTACTTTGCTGAAGTTTAGATCTGGCTTTAATGTGGTAGTGGTGGTGTTAAACTCTGCGTCCATATCTATAATTAGAAATGTTTCATTTTTCTTGACAGACATATTAGCTATTCAAAGTTAGTTGAGTGGTATGTGGCTAGTGATTTTAGCCTCAAGTGACAAAGTTAATTCTCAAATAATGATAGATCACTCCCATTAAAAACTTAAAAACAAAAGAAAACCTGCTTGCCAGCTTCTTACAAACAACGCTAGTTTGGCAGATTAATCTTTTACAGCTTTATACTTAAAATGAGAAAGATCATTTAAAGATTATTTTTATCTGAAATGTCAAAATTGTTTGGAATTAAATTGGCAAAGTTAATGGATATTAGGATATAATATTTGACAATCATTTTATTATCCATCAGATTGTTGGAAATATATATTCATTAAGAATGTTGATTTTATTGAAAAATGATGGTTTTGTAATACTTTTTTTTTTTTTCTAGCTATGACCTACAGAAACGAATAAATGATTTGGAAATGCAGAAAGAAAAAACACAGGAAGAAACAAAAGATATTAATGAGAAGAGCAGCAAACTTGCAGATGTAATGAAAGCCAAGGATAAAGCTTTAAAAGAACTTGAAAAGTAAGTATTTTAGGTATGGATTCATAAGCTAGGAGTACTGTGTTTTATATGTTCTGCATATATGTGGTGTTAGAATTACCAGGATTTTCAGAAAAAAAATCAGATTTTCCCAGGTGTTGGACTCAATGATCCTTGTGGGTCCATCGAGTCACTTATAGTATACATAAAGATCTTCTGGCATGTATCAAGTGGTATTTTACACAGAAATAAACTTTAATGTTTTAATTGGATTGATTTGGTCCTACAGGTTGCCTCTCTTAGAGAAATCTGTGTAATATCCACAGCTAACAATAGGAAAATGTCTGATCTTTATGGACATAGAAGTACATACTTCTTTTTTCATGCTAACTGTACAGAAAAATAATTGGAATTTTGTTTCAGGTTTTTATATACATACCTATAATGCTTAGGTACAAGAATGGTAGGTATTTTTCTCTGATTTCCATATGAAACTCTTATATTTGAATTGAATTTCTGTACGATTGATTTATCTGGGTACTTTTCTTCAGTCTGACTACAGTATGAACCTTCGCATCCTCTGAGACCATTGTAATCTGAGAGAGATGTGAATCACAAACATTATTGTAGAAAAAGATAAAGTTTCTGAAAAAGTGTTTAGTATGGCTTTTACTAGTTGATCTTTGCTGATTAATCAAAATTTACCTGGGGAAAACACTGTGAACACAGTAAACATTAGATACTGTTTTTTGCAAAACCTGACTAGTATTGTTTTAAATCCTGCGTGTTCACCAAGCCAAGCTCTACTGAAATTATATTTTTTTAAAATACAGAGTAGATAATTCTTCTTTCCCTTCTAGGAAACTGAAAAAAATTACAACGTTTCTGGAGGAAAATAAAACAAAATTTACTGAATTGGACTTGCAGGATGTTAAAGTAAGGGAAAAATTAAAACATGCTAAAAGCAAGACTAAAAAATTGGAAAAGCAACTTCAAAAGGACAAAGAAAAGGTAGTGTGAGCTACAACTTGTTTTATTTAAAGAAATGTAATTGGTTGCTGTAGATAAGAACATCTTTGTGAAGCTGGGTAAAGGTAAACAAAGGACACCAATTCTACTTCATGCAGCAAAGAAAACCTAAAAATGTTTAAAATTTTTCAGCCAGATATTTTCTGTCACTTGGCAGCTGGGGTTTTTGTTTGCAAAACAAAACATTTTTTTCTTCTCTTTCCATAGTTAATTACATGAACTTAATGGATATATTTTATCACATTGGCTGCTACTATCTGATTTAGATCTTGAATCACTAACTGAATCAAAAAAAAAAGCCTTTTGAAAATAAGTATACAAGAATTAAGCTGTATTGATGTTCAAATACTTTTGTTCTTATGCATGAGGCTACAGCTTGGCTCTAGAAGTGAACAAACCTTGCAAGTAAAATCCAGGCCTCTCGCTAGAACCAAGATGCATCTAATCTTAAAAAAAATAATGTGATCTTCATTAATGTGGTACTGCCACACCATGCAGGCTGATTAAATTCAAAAGTCTTTGGGTTCTGTTAACCATATTCTTGCCCAGCGTGCCTCTGAAATGTTGAGAGAAGCTTGTCAGTACCTTTAAGGAATCTTCTTTTGAACCTACTCAGCTGTCCAAAAGAAGATAAGATGCCTTGTAACTAGACGGAGAATATAGAAGCCTCAAGCATGCTGAAGATGAAGTAATAACTGCAAGATGCATGCTGATTACTGGAGCAATCCACAGGATATGCATTTCATATATATATGGGGTTCTTCATCATGTCCTGATGCCATTTTCCCTTTTCATTCAGCAGTTAGAAATACCAGGCAGAGTCAGCCTATTGGGCCTCACGCTTCCTTTGGCTTCCACATAGAAATTGAAAGTGGAGGTTTAAAGATAAGGCAAAAGTGTTTTGTTTCAGTGGGAGAGAAAGTTAAAAATCTTTTCCTTCTTTAGGTAGAAGAACTGAAAAATACATCCTCTAGTAGTGAAAAAAGTATCAGCGATGCAACATCCAAGAAAGAGCTTCTTGAAAAGGCAAAAATCGAAGAAGAAGAAAAACTCAAGCAGGTTATGAATAGCCTTAAGAAAGAAACAAAAGGAATTCAGGAAGAAAAAGAGGTTTGAACTGTTTTGACGTCATATACTTACTGTATTACACAAGTTTGTAATTTAAATTCAGGTAGACTTGTTCTTCTATTTAACTAACAGTTTCCATATCTATTTTTTGCTACTAAAAAGAACATGCCTGTTTTCTCATCTTTTTTTTTTTTTCATAATAGTGTAATTGGCATAATAAATTCCACAGTTGTCTCTTTTGACTTGTACCGTTCATTTTTGCAGGCCAAAGAGAAGGAGCTTATGGAGTTTAATAAAACGGTGAATGAAGCACGATCAAAGATGGACGTAGCACAGTCAGAGCTTGATATCTATCTCAGCCGTCACAACAATGCTGTGTCTCAATTAAATAAGGCAAAGGAGACTCTGACATCTGTCTGTGAAACTCTTAAAGAAAGGAAAGCTGCTATCAAAGACATATCTGCAAAATTACCCAAAGCTGAACAGGAATTAAAGGAGGTGAGACCTAACTTTCTCATAGGTCATTTCTTTGAGTTATAATTCAGTGCTGTGATAGCAAAGTCCTACTGTTTATTTTAGCAGTTATCATGGTGAAAATACATTTAAAACTTCCTCCAATAAAATAGCATTAAAAATACATTTGGATACTTAGTTAACAACTGAAGTTAAATCTCTGCTTTCAAGTCTATTTTGCATTAAGAAAATGTTAATATTAAGTACAGGAAATTAAATTCTGTGCATCTCAGCAAGGAAATTGGTTTAAATATAATAATTAGACATGGTGAGGTAAATAAATGGCTATGTTTCGGAGCCATTTGAATTTTACTTCTTACTCCACTCTCATTCCCCACAGAAAAAAATCCTGATACCTAGTTCTAAGCCCAATTAATTCATAAGCTGTTGTACCATATCAAAATATATCAAATCCCAGCCATTAGCCATTCTTCTGGTTTTGCTACCTCTCCTTGTCAATAGCTGCTTTCATTGCTTACACAATCATGAATCTAAGTGTCCTTGAATACAGTAGGTTTTCTGATGCTAAGATAATGTCTTTCTTTTAACTGATAGAAACAGAACAGGCTTGAGAAGCTGGGAAAAGATGAAACAGAAGTGAAGGATGTTGTTCTAAATCTGCGTCAAAAAGTAGAAGAAGCCAAAAGTTCTTTAGCACAAAGTCGCAATCGAGGAAAAGTGCTCGAGGCTCTGCTTCAGCAGAAGAAGTCTGGAAACATTCGTGGAATACACGGAAGACTGGTAATTTTTAAAAGGCCGTTATAAATTTTAGTCGTAAAATTTATGACGACAGAGTATTTTTTGTGTAAATAAGGAAAAGGTTGAATTCCTTAATTCTCTTATTAATTTGGACAGAGTTGCAAATCCTGTGGGCTTGGTATAAATTAAAATTTTGGTCCCGCTTGTGCTTCTGTGTTGGGCTGTGATCGACAGCTGGGGTGAATCCGATTCCTTTGCTAATTAGGATCACCTGTACCAGAGAAGTGGAGTGGTGTTTTTATCTTCTGGTACCACGGAAGGTAGAATTAGTTGGTAACCATCCATTTGGTAAATGTCACGTCCGACCTAGCTGACCAATGGTAGAACCATGCACAGAATATATGAAATGATTTTGTTAGGCCAGACTGCCTTGCTAAAATACTGGCATATAAAATTTACCTTTTTCTACAGACCGAAAATACGTGCTACCACATTGCTTTGCCAGACCTACCGCTTCTGAAGCTCTAAATATATGAATTTATCTTCTGTCATGGAAACAAGTACAGGAGAAATATAAAAGTAGCAGTGTGGAGGAGAGGTCAGGTGTGATATTAATTTGCAAATTTTAACTAAGGTTTAAGTTCTTTGACAAAGAAAAAAAAAGTTTTATAATTTGTTTTCATCTCATTTCATTTTATGTAAAGTTTTGGTCTTATCTCTCAATACCAAGACAAAACTTTGATGCCAAGCTAATCAGAGTACTTCTGCTTCTCCCCTACCACCTCTCAATTATTAGGGAGACTTGGGAGCTATCGATGAGAAGTATGATGTTGCTATTTCGTCATCTTGTAGTGCCTTAGACTACATCGTTGTCGATACAATCGATGTTGCAGAGGAATGTGTGAAATTCTTAAAGAGAACAGGAATTGGAGTTGCCACATTTATAGCCTTGGACAAAGTAAGTATTGGCACTCTGGCAAAAGAAATTATGTTGCTGATTTACCCTAAGGTGCACGGTGTTAATACTGTATATTGTAGATATATTATGTATTAATATGTATATGTATAAATATGACTTATATTGATATATTACACTGCATATGTATTAATACACATAAAGGTAGAATATAAAAAAGGATGTTGGTACCTTAGAACATTGTACTAGCAAACAATAAAGTTTAATTGCAGAGAATTACCAAGCTTTTTTGATACCTGCACGCGTACAACAAATATTTGGTGTGTCCTTCTAGTCTATTTATTTATGTATTTTATATATATATGTAATTTTTATATTCATTTTTTCTTAAATTAGCAAACTTAATGATCCTAGTAATATGGTAACTGTAAACTATGAAACTTAAGCAACAAGTATGGCTAGCAAAGGGACAAATTATCAGTGAGTTTTTAATTATGCTGCAAGTAAGTAGAGATCCCTAAGGAAGGAAGCTTTACAGTTAATTACCATTCTGAGCAGTATTGTTACACTTAACTAGAGAATGATTACATTTGCTTTAAAGCCTTAACGTACCTTACAATAATGAAATGACTTTGTGATTTATCCTCTCACTCATTCGCTTACTTTTTTTGATGTAGATGGCTGTGTGGGAAAAAAATCTTAAAAAAATCCCAACCCCTGAAAATGCTCCTCGGTTGTTTGATCTGGTGAAAATAGAAGACGAGATCTTTCGCGTGGCTTTTTACTTCGCGTTACGTGATACCCTAGTAGTTAATACCTTGGGAGAAGCTTCCAGAATAGCCTTCCAAAAAGATAAAAGGTGGAGGGTTGTAACGTTGAAAGGGGAAGTCATTGAGCAATCAGGTATTTAAGTGCAAACTTACACTAAGATATTCGGTGCTTCATAGGTGATATCTATGCAAAATTAGTACGCTAACTTCTTTTCCTCTTTATTACTTTAGGAACAATGACTGGTGGTGGAAATAAAGTAATAAAGGGCAGAATGGGCTCCGCGGTTATAATTGATGTTTCAGAAGAAGAGGTTAGTGCATAATCTTAATTAAAAGTGGAATATCTTCAAAGTTCCTTATGTTTTGGCAGTTTGTACGCATAATGCTCTTTGTCCTTTTAAATCTGTTTGAGATATTATAGACTGTCTAGCACACGAATGAGAACATGCTGTGTTTTGTGGTGGTGACACAAGGCAAGTGATCACATCTCATTTTTGTGTAGATCAGCAGAATGGAAGCTCAACTGCAGAAGGATTCCAAAAGAGCAGAACAGTGTGAAAAAGAGAAATTGCAGCTCGAAGAAGATGTACCAAAACTACGCTGGAATGTTCGGGAAATGAAAAATACTTTAGAAAAGTATACAGCGAGTATCCAGGTGAACAAACTTCTTATTGAGGCACGATCTGGCTTCTCCATGCATGTGCAGGAGAACAGTTTCTCAGCCTCAAGTTAATACAGGCCTTGTCAGTATCAAAGATCTTTTTTAAAGCATGGAGTTCTAACAGCTGTGTTTTCTGTAGAATTATTCTGAACAAGAGGTTCTTCTAAAAGGCCAAGTTAAGGAACTTGAAGCAAACGTAATTGCTACTGCTCCGGACAAAAACAAACAGAAGGAATTGGAAAAAATCCTTGATGATTACAAAAAAGGTACTTGTTGTGGAGAGAGGGATTATAAATAAAAAATGTAGTTATGATCCATTTAAAGGAGCAAATAATAAATAGCTAATAGAGGAGCAAACGCTACGGCTTTGTTTGAGGTTATAAATATCTTCTTGAATATTTCTGCCATATGATGGAAAGTCACAAACCTGTGCAGTCCTCTGGAGAGGTCACCGCCCTCTGCCTTTGAAGGCTCTCTGCTTTTCTTCTTCTGTCTCCAAAGAAAATTATAAATCTGTAGCAAACTCACAGGGAGACTTTTATTTTATTTAGTTTTCCCCTTAAAATACCACGGTGCCAGGTATCTTAATTTTTGAAAGCTGTTCAACTCACCAGGATAGTTTTGTTGAGTTGTAAGCAAAAGCTTGAAGGTGGAGTAGGCTATCGTACTATTCAGCATGAAGTGGTCATACCAGTTACTGAACAGTAGTGACTAGTTCTTACAGTTTTGCCCCTTTGAGCATTTTAAAACAAAGAATGCAAAGAATGAGCTTGGGACATATTGCTGCTTCTGTATTATACATGTATTTAAGTAGTGTATGAACGTTATAGTGATGCTTTACACCAAAATGCTTTGGTCGTGTAACAGTTGTCAGAAGGATGGGTGCAGTATGTTTTGTTGCCCCATTAAAAAGTATATATATTTTTTTGCAGTACAAAGAAACATGTACGTTTCCGAAAGTATTAACACAGCAGAGCTTTGTGTCACATGAACATTGATGTATTGCAATAGCCTGGTGAGACAGCATAAAGACATTAACCCCGTTTTGTTTGCGACAGATTATGAGCGTGTTGCTGAAAAAGCTGGTAAAATGGAAAGTGAAGTTAAAAGATTACATAAGCTCATAATTGATACCAGCAATCAGAAACTTAAAGTACACCAAGACAAACTTGATAAGATCAACAAAGAAATAGATGAACATACTTCAGCCATTACTAAAGCCCAAGTGGCAATCAAGAGCGCACAAAGGTATGGTAGACATCAATGTGTTCAATTTTAAAGCCTAGCAATTTTGTATAGCCACAAGTCATGTCTGGTTACCGTTAAATCTTTATCTTCATGGGGGCGATTTGTCAGGCCTCGGGAGAGGTGTGTTCACTTCTTTATGGCTAGAGGAAAACTGAGGGGAGGAGGTCATAAACTCTTTCTCTAAACTGACTGACCTCAAACAGACTATTTGTAACACGTTGGGTTATGAACAGCTAGCGAACAAGCTTTCTGTGATTGTGTTTCTGGATTACGTTATGCCATATTTGCACTCCTGTAAAGTATACAAACATCTTGGTATCCATTCAGAAACATGAAAAAATCTGAAGAGGCTGTTCTTCGCACTGAGAAGGAAATTGGAGATAACGAGAAAGAAATTAAAGACTTAACAGAGGAGCTGACTGTGCTAGAAGACAAAGCCACTGAGGTTATGAATGAGCGCAAGCAAGCTGAAGTAAGCATACTGTTTATTTGGTGTGTTTCTTCATAGAGAATGCACTCTGAAATAAATTGTAGATAGTATTTGTTGTGCCAAAGGTGTCCTAATTGCTGATGTCTGTTACACTTCATCCTGAGACATCCCAGGCAGCCCCTAGCAATATGGAAATGGGTTTGGTTGCATTAGCTAATAGCTTCATTTAAAAAGCAATTTGAGCTTCAGACTTGATGACGCTGTCCTAATGCCTTTTTTCTAAGTTACTCTATTACTCATTCTCCAAAAATTCATATGGGATTTAAACAGCAGAGAATATTTTCTCTGTCCAACAATATATTGTGTGCATTCTTACAAAATGAATCGTTACTGAAAAATAATCATTAATGAAAGGTGATCTTTAAATAAAAAATAAAACAGTCCGAGTAAATGGTCTGATCTTCAGGTAAGGATTTGTTTAATCCAGATCTAGATTAAGAGCGTAATCTGTGGCATATTTTTACAAGTGGTGTTCCAGAATTCAGTGATCAGGTCAACCTAATTACAAGAGTGTATTTGGTTACATCAGTACTTAAGACTGTGGAGAGTAGGCTCTGTGAGTAACAACACAGTGAAACCAAACCTGAGAAACTGGTAACGCTTCACAGGCAGCTGATTAATGCCTTTCTTTTGTCATTTCTGTAGGAAGCACTGCCAGCAGTTCAGGAGGAGCATCGCGGTTTACTCCAGGAGATAGGTGCTATTCAAGAGGATGAATATGCACTTCAGAAGGAAGCTCTCAGTATAAAACTTAAAATCGAACAAATTCATGGTCATATTTCTACACACCAATCAAAGATTAAATACTGGCAAAAAGAGGTAAGGAAATTGTTAGTTCAGAGAACTTGATCTATGAGATCCCAAAAGACTAATGTTACCATGAAGAAGAAAACAGATAATTTAGGAAAAAAAAACAAAACAACTCATGATTTATCGGTGTTAGTTGGAATTTTGGAGATCATAAAGATACATTGTTATTGTATTGTGTCTGCTTCCTACTCCAAATTTAAATTTGAAAGAGAAGGATCTAGACCAGCAGATGATCTTTCAGTGCCCTTTGTAGCCTTGTACATTTGAGGGTAGCTAGGGCAGCTATCACAGCAAGTAGAGGCAATTGAGGAAACTTCAATCTTGTACACACCAGGTATTAAATACACAGTTGTTAAAGTTCTGTGGAGTTAGGAGAGATGATCTTGTTATCTGCTACTGGTGCAATTACAGAGAAACATCACATTTCTAAGAATGATGTATATGATTTTCAGGAACACAACAACGGGGTGAAAGGATATTTGTTGTCTTTCTTGCAACTTAAAGAGAATTAAGTGAAGAAACGTGGAATGTCTCGAAGGTTCACTATATACTAATATAGCAAATGTTATTGAAACGTGTTCATGTGATAACTGATGTGATCTTTAAAGTTTTCTTGAAACTGTTTTTGAATTTTAGATATCAAAATTATCACTGCACGCCATAGAAGATAAGCCACCTGAAGAACTTCCAGTGCTCAGTCAAGAAGAGCTTGAGGCTATCAAGGATCCAGATATTATCACTAACCAGATAGCTCTGCTGGAAGCCCAGTGTCATGAAATGAAACCAAACCTCAGTGCTATTGCAGAATACAAGAAGAAGGTAAGCTGAATTACTGTCATGTAGTGGTAGGATTCACCTTTTTGATACTTGTCTATTTTTTTGTTTCAAAGCTGTTAGTCCTTCAGGGGAAAATGAGTTTTCAAATTATATTAAAAAGAAAAAAAAAAACTTAAAATCTAAAATAGAGACAGTTTCTTTAACTACACTTTTTTTTTTTTTTTTTTTTTTTTTTTTTTTTTACAGGAAGAGTTATACTTGAACCGTGTGGCTGAATTGGATGAAATAACCAACAAGAGAGACAAATTTAGACAAGCTTATGAAGATCTTCGGAAACAAAGGCTAAATGAATTTATGGCAGGATTTAACGTAATAACAAATAAACTGAAGGAAAACTACCAGATGCTTACGTTGGGAGGAGATGCTGAATTGGAACTTGTAGACAGTCTGGATCCCTTCTCCGAGGGAATCATGTTTAGGTTTGTCAAAATACTTGATAGTGCTGTAATTCTTTTGCTGTATTGCTTTTTTGACTTTCTTTAAAGTAAATTTTCTGTGGTCATCAGCAAACCAAGGTAGCCTTACTTCTTAGCAAGTACTGGAAGATGCTGACAGAAGCCAAAACTTTTTAGCATTGAAAAATGAAGAGATTTGTTTTGCTTGGAGAAATAAGTAACTGGCAGCAGTTAGAAAGCTTTGACTTTGAAGTAATTTCCCAGATTTGTTAATTCCCAAGTCATTTAACTCTGCCTGGGGAATCATGTCAGTCATATGGGTAAGTGGGGATTGTTCTGTCATAAATGGTCCTAAGAGTACGTTCATTACATAATAGAATAGCACTTTTTAAAGATAATTAAAAAGCAATTTTTAAGTGTTAGGCCTCCCCCAGAGAATAGCTGAGTGCTACAACAGCTCTAGTTCAGACACCAGCTGACCACCCAGCTGTGTGAGCACCCCAAGCTACCTGTGGTGAACAGCTCACTGCCTCCCGGTTGTGGAGGACTGACCATCAAGCAGCTCATCCACGGTTTGTCTGGCTTCTTCAGCTGTCTGTGTCTTCCACGAACTCCCTCCTCTCTTGACTTGCTTTTCATACAGCGCGTTTATTTTGATTGTGAACAGAAATAATGTCCAAACTCTAACTTTCTTTCAGTGTTCGGCCTCCAAAGAAAAGTTGGAAGAAAATATTTAACTTATCAGGAGGAGAGAAGACTCTAAGTTCACTGGCGCTAGTTTTTGCACTTCATCATTACAAGCCAACACCGCTTTATTTTATGGATGAGATTGATGCAGCACTTGACTTCAAAAACGTGTCTATTGTAGCATTTTACATCTATGTAAGTATTTAACTACTGTAGTCTATTTTTTCCCAAGATTTTTTCTTCTCTGCTTGTAAATACAAAGTGGTATCACAATTACAAAGCAGACTGGTTTTGGGGACAGCCTAGAAGTGTCAAAGATTATGATGTAAGTATCGCTGAAGTGCTTCCCTGATTTTAAGTAGCTATCTGCAACTGTTAAACTTTGCTTCAACACTGCCTAATTGTCACACTTGTGATTTCACACTGCTACTCCTGGGTTCCTAAAGAAAAATGGTGGTTTTATTTTTAAAGCGCTACCAACCAAATCTAGGTATTTTACCTGTTTGTGCCTTCGTGTCCCAGAACTACAGGCCTTCAAGGCTTGTCCTCTATCAAAGGGTGGGTGGAGATAGGTTTGTTTTCCTTTGCGTCCCTAAAACAGCCCTTGTTCGAGCTGTTCAGGTAAGTTAGTAACGCCCACCTTCAGTAAGCTTGGTGGGATTCACGTTAAAACTGTGGTGAACATCTGAAAAACTTTATGAATGTTTATATTTAATTGACCTCACTTGAACAGGTCATGTTAAAGGGGAAAACAGGGGAAGCTCATGCTTAAGTCAGAAAGCCAAGCAAGCTAAGAGAGTGTTGTGTGGTTCTGAGCAGTCATCAGCTGTAGATCTGTTAACGATCCCGTGACTGATCAGCGTAGTTATCACCAAGTAATTCCACAGCTCCTAAAACCTGCATACAGACACCATACAAGAACGTGTAGCTTTCTGAAGTCCTATGAGCTAATGCAAATAACTTATTTTTCAGGAGCAAACAAAAAATGCACAATTTATCATCATCTCCCTGCGAAACAACATGTTTGAGATTGCAGACAGACTGATTGGAATATACAAGACTAACAATACCACAAAAAGTGTGGCAACCAACCCAAAAGTCATTGCATATAAAGGACTGGCTGAACCTCCGCAGTGTTGTACATAATATAGCTCAAATGTAGCACGAACAAAAAACTTCCCAGTGTCTATTTACATTCTTGTTGCTGCTCACTGTGTCTTTTCTAATAAACTTTTGTATATTGAGATTTTTTTCCTCTAGTTTTAAGGCTTCTATTTGAGCTTGTTAATAAAACCAGTCTCTAAATAAATTCCTTTATCATTATTATACAGTCTATGGGGGTCTTAATTATATGAACTGATTAGAAAGAACAGACCTTTCTCTAATTACATACCTAGCTGCATTCTAATATTCCACGGACAAGCTTTATGTCAATGCTTGGGTCACGCATGAAGTTATAAAGGCCTGGTTTTGTTTTTTTGTTTTTACTCTAAGTAAATTATTTTTAAATGCCATCAAAGTAAGAGCATACTTATGCAATATCATACATTATATTATACTTATATATATATTGAATATCATATTCTATTAATATAAAAAAAAGCTTTGATTTTAGATTGTTTCAGTAAGTGAAGTCCATATATAAAATCACATTTATAGTATAAAGATGCACAAGGGAAAGGACTTGGATTTCTAGCTGCTGTTGTAAAGCTGTGCGGTCTGGGAATTAGCCACTTGTAACTGTTTAGCAGTGACTTGACTCAGCTTCAAAGGCTCTTTAGTTATTTTCATCTCCCTGCAGTTACACAGGACAATTCTTCCTGCTTTCCCTTGGCCCAACAAACCGGCTGCAGCCATGCTGGCACTGTCAGTTACTAATCCCGCAGTAACTCACCTGTTGCTCTTACCATCATTTCACAAAGGGCTGAACGATTCCCAGTGCGGAGGCAAGGCTGTGTAAATCCTCACCCTCCTGCTGTTGCTCGCCCAGCTGTTACAGGAAGTTTTCCACACTCTGTGTCAGAGCTTCAGTTTATGCTGTGCTTTGAGTCAGAGCTGTTTTGTACTTCAAGTACTGGAGCTCTGTGTTTCACTCCACAAGTCAGGCCAGTACCTGGCATCTTTTCACTAATAACTGATCCCTGAACTAGACGTGGCTCATGCGTTGGGATGAGATTCTTCACTGCTGTGTGTCAGCAACTCCTTTGGTCAGAAAACAATTGTACATTACGTGCTACTTGAAGTCACTTCAGTTAGTCAGCAGGGCTTAGCCAACTATTTGCTATTGCCTTAATAATTAACCACTGATGTGCTTATAAAATGTCTGTCAGTAGAAAAGCTCGCTAAGCACAGTTCTAGAACGATGGTTTGTTATTTCTGTGCTTAGTCCTCGATTACATTTCCATCTCTCTGCCGTTTTCATACTAAGCAAGCTTAACAAGCCTGAGTTAGGTTATCCCGGGTTTTGTTGTCCCGGGCCTGACCAGGGGAGTGGCGCACCCAGTGAAATACTGCGTGAAATCACCGAGCAGCAACAGTGAAGTGCACAACAGCAGAAGACAAAAACACAAGGCATTTCCTACCCATCCTAACACCAGCCATGCACGCTGTGCAGTTCTGAGGTTTTTCTCCCCATCTCAAGCTGACTCTAGAACACCTTGAAGTACAGCTCGAGGCTCAATTTACGGTTTCAGTTTGCTTTCAGTTCTCACTATCTACTCCTGCACTAAGTAGCAGTCACTTAACCTTCCCCAGGGTGAATTGGCGTTGGCCGCAGCAGTAATTGCTGTGTGATGCCCCTGCCCTTACCCCAGCCCGCGAGCTCCTCTGCCAAATTTTGGCCCCGTCCTTTAGAGAAGGGGTGGGCAGCTGGCACCCAGCCGCAGTGACCCCACCACCCCATCGGGCAGAACTGAAAGGGGCCCATGCTGGACAAGGCAAAACAACACCAAATCTGCATCAAGCAACTAAAGGGCCTGCTGCTTCAGGGACACTTCACCACGTCCAAACTACAAAAACTGGGGCAAGTGGAAGAAAACGAAACAGACCCAGCACAACTGCGTACCCTCGTTCTTGCTCCAACAACAGCTGCTGCTCCTGTCGCGTGGCTCCAGCTCAGCCCCATGCTCCAGCTCTGTTTAGGATTAGAGGGAGACTCTGTACAGCAAAGAAATCAAGGTGTTAACCATCCCTAGTATAAGAATACATTTTATTTTATGTAAATTTATTAAAATATATGGTACATAAGTACAAGTACTAAATGTTTCAATCAGTGATAAAAGCATCTTATAAATTCGTGTTGTCTGGAAAAATAAAATTTCATTATAAACTTTCCATAAGGTTTTTAAAAGTTAGGAAAATAAAGGACAGGAAGGTAAGTCAAAAAAGAAGCCTCGTGGTAGGCATACAGTTAGCACCAGGATTTCAGACTTACATGCCAGATGACAGCCTTCTAGCAGGACTTCAGAGAAAAACAAACAGCCCGAGTCCAAAGTGTCACCGGGAAATTAACGTGCCACTTCATCCAGTCCCAGATACACCTACGCACTATTTCAAACTCTGACCAGTGGTATCACTGGGATTTGACTTTGTAACGCTATAAATCCAGATTACAGAAGCAGAAATTATAGAACCGGGCAGAGGCCCACTCCTCTGGAGCACTGCTTGGTCACACCTTTCAGTCAGATCCACGCAACAGAAACCCCAAGCTGCAGAGAAGGGTGCTGCACAATAGCCCTTCGGATACGCTTCATGCTTTAGCAATGCAGCAACAGGAGGACATCAATATCCTTCAGACTTCGTTTAGGCTTAAGGAACGCACCAGCACCACGTCTGGCTCCCACCTCGCTGCAGGCAGTGGCAGCAGCTGCTATTTTGCAGAAGCCCCCACCAGTGTCTGCTGGATGCAACGCGCAAGTCTGGGTTTGCGCACGGGTTTTAACGTGTCACGTAGCAAGAGGCCACCCCCAGAACTAATCACTATTTAAACAACTCGTATGTTTTTAAATAATAATCAATACAGCACCCAAGGAATGCTGCTATGCTAAAATATACTATTATGTTTATAAGTCAAAATTAGGCATATAAAGAGCCCATTTTTGGGTTTTATAAAATCATTAGTTCATTATAAACTTCTGTGTTCTGCTGTTCTAACGGCAGTGCTTAAAGGCTGCTTGATCACAGCTGACTCAGTAATAACCGAAGGTCAAGGGCTGCTGCCATTGTGAATTTGTCTGCTGAGCACAGCTTCGTACCTCTTCAAACGAAGAAAAGCGTGGTAGTGATTATTTGACTGCAGAACAAAATGCTGTCATTTTTTCTTCTAGGTCAAGGTAAAGACCTCCATTATTTGTGCTGAAAGCCTGAAAATTTACTCATTTTCAAGTTGTTTAAGGGCTCTTGACATTTGAAATCCTTGTACCGCCAATTTCAAAGGGAGTTTTGCTACTTACTGCAATATGTATCTATTTTCACTGCATATTCTTTCAGCAACAACCCAAGGCTCATTCTAGGAAGTGGTGCAAATTCCCCGTTAGACTAAATAAATTCCTGATTTGTGCGTAGCTGGCACTAAACTCTGCATGCAATACGTTACCACGAGTACTGCAGCTACTGCTCCGTAAACTGGAGATAACAATTTAAAAGAGATTAAAAAAACAACAGATTATAAAAAAGGATGAAATCATGTCACTAGTAACCAGCAACATCCAAAATGAGGTCCATTACTGTATGATTTAGAGAGTCAGGTATGTCAGTTAAATTACTGTTAGAAAGAGGTCAGTAAAACACTAAATGCAAGCTTTATGTACACCAGAGCTAGTAACCGACTGACCTGTCTAGGACCAGCCACTTTGCAGCCTGAGGTGCTTTTTTTAAACTTTCAATGTTGCAGTGTATTTATTAAAAACATAATTAGATTATGTTACCACTAAAAAATGTAGAGGTTTGAGTTTTTACAATCAGGAAGCTGCCTATAGCTTTCTTACGCAGACATTGCTTCTGCCTAGCTTCCAGTTTTACCAACCACCTACCTACTTGCTGTGTGAGCAGATTAACTCTTAGTTAAATGAGAAGATTTATAACCAAAAAGACATGTTCAATGAAAAACCTATAAAGAAAAAGGAAGAACATGGAAAAGAAAGAAAAAGCGTGGAGTTTTAACAACCCGGCTATTAAGTAGAATCTTCAATTAAAAATAAATCTTGGGGATTCCTGCAGTAAGTTCTAATTCAATCATTGAAATAGCCAAAGAGGAACAATCATCCCTAAAAACCTCACCGTAAGATTAAATCTATGGCACAGTGCATGCACTATAGTCTGCAAATGAGCACAAAAACCTCGATAAATAGAGAGCAAGAATTCTGAAATGTAAGTGGAAACAGTTTCAATTCCAAATGATGACACCAGTTTGGAAAATGCAAACAGAGCTATCGCTGCTATTACAAAAAGAAGAATGACTGCTAGAAAATTTACAGCCGGGGGGAGTTCTTCAGATTTTACTCTTTCTTTTTCCCTGCTTTTGATCTGTAATTTCCTTTTTGGAATCAGTTTTATCTTTGGAGTAAGGATCTTGTTGATCTGACCAATTTCGGTGTTGGACCACACATCCTTCAACAGGTGCCCAACCCTGGGGTAGATCTCGACAGGTTTAACGTCCGGTAGCTGCTTCTCTTTCAAAGCTTTTAGCCGTTGGTACACCCCATCCACCTTCTCAAGAAAAACAAGTGGGGACTCTTCTTTCTGAATAGATGTGTTCAGTGACATTAATTCAAGCTGTTCTTCCCTCATTTTTTTTAAATTCTCAATGAGAGGATCATATTCTTCCAAAACCTGCCTGTTGATTTCATCCAGTGCAGAGAGCAGAGCTTGTTTTTTATGCTCCAATGTCTCGCTAAGTTTCTTAAAGTATAGAACCACTACTTTTTTATCATCTTGAATGACGCTTTCACACTGGGATTTCTGTTCTTTCAGCTTTTCAATAAGCAAATATACATCAGCCCAGTGTTTATCAGTCAGCTGCTCGAGAATTTTTCCAGAAGACTGCTTCTCTTTTAGGTAGGCACTGTAAAGGTCGTCTATGGGATGCCCGTTGTGTTTTCCTATTGTAAGGCAATGCCCACACACCATTTTTTTATCCAAAAGGCAGTAAACGTTCAGCGGCTGCCTATAATGCTCACTGCAAGTTGCAACATCAGAGTGATCTTCCTGACGGTATTTCTCAATAATAGCTTTCAGTGCAAAGTTGATCGGCAGCGATTCAGTGCCAGAGTCAGGAATCTCAACAACGCTCCTACAGTTTGGGCACTTCAGAAGAATCCTCAGGGGTCTCCAAATGGAAAAGTTGCCTGACAGATCAAGAACACCCTCCAGACAATTTCTACAGAATGTATGGGAACAAGGCAGAACACGGGGATCTGAAAACAGGCTGTAGCAGATGGAGCACGTTAACTCTTCCTCAAAGTGATGCATGTCCTACAGAAGAAAAAGAGAAAACCATTTAAACTCTTTTTACAATCCTTTAAAATTGTCTTATTAACCTAAAGGCCTCAATGTGAAATTTAATAACCAGTAGCCTAACCTACACTGGCATTTTCATTGCCAAGGGGAAAAAGGACAAAAAAAACTAAGTGATTGATTGTTTAAAGAGCTAAGCTAATGATCTTCACATAGGTGAACACTGTCTACTCACATATTTCCAACTTCTGCCTTAAAAAGCCAGAAAAAGCAACTAATCTAATATACTGGCTACATAAGCTTTTTTTAATTATTATTAATAATTACAGTAGGAAATATATTTAAATGTATATATTGATAGAGTCATTGTGAATCTTAGGACAGTTACTTCAACTTAACTAACTTTTTAGGTTTTGCTCATGGTTAGAAAAAAAAAAAAGAATCCTTAGCAAGTACCCTCATTCCTTAGTTTCTTCCATAGATGTGTAATTAACACAACTTAAAAAAACCCTCTATGTCTAATGCCACTTCTTCCCCCACCCCCCCACTTAAATCTAGGGCTGTAAGTTCCCTTCAAACAAACTGTTACAGGAGGGAAATTTTCTTTACAAATGTAACGTCTACATTATTTGATCTACATAAAGGGCAAGATAAAATTAATCTTCAAAAAATGGTTTTAATTACAAAGTACCTGCCTGCTACCAGAGAAGCGAAGGAGCCAATTTCAGGCTTTCCTTAGCACCCTCACAAACCACCTCCAGGCTCTGAAAAGCAAGCAGCTGCTGGCGGGGCAGCACGGCCCTAACGGAGTCACGCATCGCAGCACGGCTGCTGGAGCCGAGCAGGAACAAGTCCAAGTCAGGCCAGCCCCGAGGCCTGCGCGGCTCCACTGCCCTTCAGGCCCCCTTCCTCCCCTTCCAGGCCACCCAGGCGGGAGCTGCCGCGCTGTGCAGTGCTGCTGTCCCCAACCCCTGTGGCCCGGCTTCTCCTGCCCGGTTATTCAGAAGTTTAAAACCATTACCCTGATTGCCAGCTGTGATCCTCGCTGTGGGTGCCCTGTATTGTTTCCGTTTGTTCCAGATGATTACTCGGCAGCTGTACTGGGGAGGCAGAAGGTAGAAGTGCCTAAATCACCGGCAGCAGGGTGGAGAAAACAGCCTGCACATGAACAATGGGGAAATGAGTTAGTAGATGGTTATCGGATACAGAGCTGCTGGGAAATAAGGATGACCTAACACCATAGTTAAGCAAGGAATGAGGAAAAAAAGTTTCCCAGTGAAAGAAAGAAAAGGCAGGAAGCTCATAAACACTTTCCTGTACCAAGCAGGTATTTTCCTTAAACACTCCAAACAACTCTGGTAGCAAATACACACGTGTACATAGGCATTTATACTAGGAGAGTCATTCAGTGTAAGCAAAACACAAACTGGAAGACGTTACAAAAACTCAAAGAGTAATTGTGCCAGTAACACGCCAGGTTTCAGAAATCTCCTAACCGAAGGCCTGCTTCGTGGCATTTTATCTTCTTCTAATGAATGATACTATAGATGAGATGAAAGCACGTAATGCAGCAGCATACCTGCTACAACTACGTTTCAAAAATTAACTAGTCTGATGTTTTTTGAACAGACTTCACGGGTATTTTTTTTCCCAGCACAGCTTTCATGCTTTCATTTAAGCAGGCCAAAGTAACAGAGTGTGTCCACTGACAGCACCGCATTCCTGACCTAGAGAGCCAGACACCCTTCATCTAGTTAATTATGCAAACCATTGTTTAGGAACAGTTCTATCTGGAATCCAGCCTCTCCAGCGGTTAGGTGGACAAACAAGCAATCCCTTTACAATAAAAGGCAGCTGTAACAAGCTGACAGACCCCGTTTGGCTCCACAGGGTTTTAAAAGCTGAGTTTGGCAGCAGGTTACAGCCCAGCCAAGCCATGGAGGCGTTACACGAGAACCTGAGGCAGAGCTGGGTGCTGCTGGGCTCCCTGCGCTCTGCCAGAGAGAAGAAGGGACCAGGAAGGGACCTGGAGCCTCACAGTTCAGCCAAACCAGCCCCATAAACCCCCGAGCTGTAGGGCACCGTTAAGTCCTGTACCACCAGCACCAGAACCCAAGTAAGAAGTGAAGCGACACACGGCCAGCGTCCCCCACTTCCAGGCTGCTGTCACAGTGAAGGCTGACAGAACTCACCCCGGGACACAGAGGCCGGGTCGCAGCTCCAACACCTGCAGGCCAGGCGGCGCCCCCCGGCACCTCCCTCCCGTCCCTCACGCCACAAGCACCCCGCGCCCCGTCACAGCCCCGTCCCCACACAGGGGCTCCAGCCCGCCCTTCTCCGCCTTTCTCCTCGCTGGGGGGCGAAGCGAGGAGGGGTCGCACCCGCCGAGCCCCCTCCTTTACGTGACCCCCCTCGGTTACCACACGAAGCCCTGCCCGGCTCCTCCGCCCCCCTCAGAGCCCCCCCGGTCCCCTCAGGGTCCCCTCAGAGCCCCCCCGCTGCCCTCCGCTCACCGCCGCCTGCCCGGCCCCGCCGCTCCCCTCAGCGCCCCGAGCCGCGCATGCGCCCGGGCGGCGGCGCCCAACGGCTCCGGGCTGCGCCGTTCGAACGGCAACGGGCGGGAACGGCCCCTAACGGCCGCTAACGGTCCCCAACGGTCCCCCCGCCCCGTGTGGGGGGCTCTGGGCAGAGCGGGAGCGGGACCCGGGGCGGCTGACGGGGACTCAGCTCCTCTGCCGGCTGGGACGGCGCCTCAGAGGGTTTGGGGCTGGGTGCAAGGTGCAAACCGTAGGTAATTCGTGACTAAGAAGTCATCTAAAAATGGTAATTTGTGATTAAGAAGTCATCTGGAGTTAAAATATATACATACACTATATACGTGACTGAATTTTCAAGGTTGAGGGAAAGAAACACAAGTGTATGGCAAGAAGCAGGAGGGCTAATCAGGCACAACACACCTGAGGTCGTCATCAGCAGTGATGAAACCCGAGGCATTAATGAAAAGGGAAACAGCTCGGCGTACAGCCCTGCTTTCCTTGTCCACACCTTTGTGTCAGTGTTGCAATCGGTGCTTACCACACCCCCTTTGTCTTCACAGTATGGGATAAATTCACCCTGAAACTGGAAAAAGAGAGAGAAGTCCTCTGACATCTGCTTCAGGGAGGTCAGGAACAGACCTTTGGCAAGTAACTAATCAGAAAAATACAAAATAAACAAATAATAATAAAAAAGGAGGTAAGTATTAAGGTTCAGTTTAATGTTAGGTTTGTTTACCTACCTTGGCTCTTAAAGGCAGTGAAGGTAGTTTAAGTGAAGCAAAACTATCACTGCCATACTTCAAAAATGGGCAGTCATAATGAAGACTGTACTTTGTCTTCTCCTTGAGCAAAACCAGAGATTGCAGTAGAAAGTGAAAGGACTAGGATTACTGGTACTGACAGTGTTTTACTGCCTGCCATCTGTTACACTGGTAAATCAATTAAAGTACCCAATGTGTAGACTTCTCATACTCCAGAATATTCCATGCTTATTCACAATCCATTGGACTACACTAAACCAAAACTGTAAAGGTGTTCTCAGGTGTGACTTCTAAAGAGCATCTGAAAAAGAAATCCCTTTAACGTTGTAATGTAAATCATACCATGTCGTTATTCAAAAGTTACCCAAACATCTGTCTTAAAACTGGCATTTAGAGGACCTTACATAAATATCTGGGAAACATCTGGAATTGTGTTTGGAATAATAGAAATATCATACTATAATGAATTAACCATCACACTTTAGCAGATAGGCATGCAGTTTATAATCCTACATTTAACTGTAATTAGTCTTTGTGGAGGGAAATTCATTATGATAATACGAGCCTTAAATTCATTCTGATGTTAGTTACACCACTTCAGTATCCAATATCCAACAGTTAGCTTCTGTGTATCCTACTATGTAGAATTATTCACTATTTTCACCTTGAGTAGTGCTTTCTGTCACTGTAGCACTTTCTATCACTATCTACTTGTGGAAGTATAAAGGCTGTCATCCACGTGCAACCAGCTCGAAAGGAAAAAGGCTCTAAGGAAGTATACATTTTCAAGTTCTCATATTGCTTCATGGGGTTTATTACAAAAACTCTTGGCTGGTGATTATTTCTGCTACCTGAATCTAATTAGTGTCTAATACATGTTCCTTGTGGTCATGCCTTTGCCTACTCTGGCTTTCCACGCAGTCCCCACAGAAGGTAGGTTGCTCTTATTTTCGCATTCCAACAGCAAATGTGGAAGGATTAAAAATATACCACTTTTATTCTCCTCTCGGTGACAGAGGGGAACAAAATATACAAGTATTTTAGTGACACTCAGCTAATCTGGATGACTTAATACGAATATCATGTGAGATTTGACGTGTTACCTGGCAGCTCCAGTTGCTTCTGAGTATGCCTGATACAGGGCCTGGGCTTACACCATCCCTGGGCATACATCACGAGGGTTTTCTCTCAAGGCACAGCACTTGCTCTCAGCAGGACTAACTGCTTTTCTCTCTTTTTCAGCACCGTGCTTTTCCTGGAGTTCTTGCCTGCTCTACCACCCAGACCGGCTGAGGCAGGGCCGCCCACGGGCCCAGTGCTAGGGGCCAGGACGTGGCCATGCTCCCCCCTTCCGAGCCGCTGCCCTGCTCCACGGAAGTGGCGATGTGTCCCCTCTACCTGCACGCCAAGAAAGGCAGAAGGCGAAGGGGCAGCTTGGAGGCAGCTGTAATCCAGAGCTTAGTCCTGGGGATTATATGCACAACTACAGCCTACCCCAGCTGGGTTGTGGTCAGAATGGACTCGCTCCATTTCGTGCTGGGCATTATCTGTGTCCTTAATCAAATAGAACCCTCTTCCAACTGCCACTTCGTGGGCCGTGCAGGACTCGCCTTTATGAGCTTGACAGCTCTCTGCTGCCTGCTGGCCCTCCTCAGCAGCTGCGGGGCCATGCTGCTCGACATCCTGGGGCTGAAGCCGGGCAGGGTGACTGCCCCTTTCCTGCACGGCCTCGTCGTCCTGTTCACTGCCATCGCAGTGGTCTCATCCTGTGGTCTCTGGATATTGACGAGGGACAACCTCAGCACCGCTCAGCACCCACAGCTCTTAGGCCACTCCTCGGTCTTCGGCTCCAGCTTCTACTTCTGTATCCTTGCTTGTGCCCTAGCAGTCGTTGCGACTGGCTGCAGCTACACCGCCTGGGCACACGCTGATCTTTCCGTGACCGTCTGCCACGCCAGCACCGGTCGGCAGCGGACACACCCGGTCCCTGTGGACGAGCACAGCAGCGCTACCAACATACAATGCTTTGAGACCGGCCTACCCCTGGCCGCATGCGTTGCCTTCCTCCAGAAGGAAACCGAGTCCCAAGCAGAACAAGGTCTGCCCTACGAGCTAGAAGGTGCTGAACCCCCAGCAGAGGAAGGTGCCCACCTCACCCACGAGGAAAGCAGCATCCAGCTAGAGGAAGGTCTGACCCCCGAACAAGGCAATACATGCCCAGATGTCACCGAGGATCCCCATCCTACAAAAGAAAACTGACTCCAGAATGGAAGAGGTAATTCCCCCCAAACAGGAAACACAACATGGGAGAAAGAAATTTCCATTTAATAGAGGAAAAGGCTAAATGACACAGGCAAGAGCTCCTCTCTTCACAGAGGTACTGACTACATTGCCTTCTGAGACCTACCCACTCAACTATCCAGACACTACGCAGTAATATATTTATCCAATCCTTATGCATCAGATTTTTTTCCGTAAAATTCTTGCTTTGCCATGAGAGGGACTTAAGATGCTGTAAAACAAAGCCTTCCTTTAAAAAAAAATGGTTTGGAGAAGCATTAGGTCATTCCTTACTTGAAAACAGAAGTAAAATGTCTTGAAATCTTCCAAAAGAAGACATCCTTCCCAGAAGAGATGCAGTACTGCAAAGTGAGATGAAGAAAAAAAAAAAAGTCAAAATGCTTAATTCTAAAATAAGAAATAATTTAATTATAAAATTTCCAAAATATGAGATATGGTTCTTCAAATAATTAGTTCAGTTTAGGTTTGTTTGCCTTAGATTTGTAGAACTGAAATAGTGAAGATTAAAGCAGCAGGATTTTGTTATGCTGGCTTTATTTCCATATGGGGGCAATTTTGCATATTGGTCTTGTTACAGTAGGATTGTATTTTATATGTTTGTTTTGCAAATAAATGTTTTTCTTATTGTTCAAACATGGTATATTTTTTCCTCAAACTGTGTTGCTTCATTTCATATTCCATTTGACTATTCCGTACATCCCAAAGTAGAATTGTTGCTAACAGCATTCCTTTGGTTCCTTCACATGCCCAGACCATTCCCAGGAACAGACCAAGAGGATGCTACAAGACTGCAGGTGCACATTTTTTCTTATCATGCTTGGCATGAGATAAAATATGATCAATCCAGTGCTGGTGCTAGTTGTTGCTTTCCTACTTTGCCATGTAAATAACCAGTACATCTGACAGCATTAGTTTCATAAGGATCTGGGAATAAACTGCCAGAACTGCTGCCCACAGGTCCCCTTTACTTTTTACCACCTTACAGTCTCATCCTTTCAAGGCAGAAAACTGTCTTTGTTGAAATCACCAGGTGCCCCTAGCAGTTTCGGAAGGTAGGCCAGTCTGCAGGATCACTCAGGTGACCTCCTACAATTCCATTATGCTCACGCAGCTCTGTGGGCTTGCTAAGGACCCAGCTGAAAACTACACCAGAAAACTTTCTCAGAGGACTGATGTACTGGCAGGAGGATCGCACCACATCGTCATGCCAGATGGGTCATTACTGAACCACCTGATGTGGGTTTGTCGAGATAACGATAGCTCATTTCACAGGAAGTCAGAGATGAATCTCCACACAGAATGTGAGCACTCACTAACTGGTCACTGAGAAGTCAGTAATCTACTTCCTATTACAGAAATATCTTAATTATTTTATTTACTATTTGAACAAGAAAAATATTAAGCCAGATATACAAATCTTTACATCCAAAAGTTTCTTCTGCCCTTCTCTCTGATGTACAGAGGAGGCTGCAACCACGTGGATGTTCTGTTGCTAGCACTGCATTAACTACACCACAGTGCAAATCTTTGCAAATTAAATTTAGGGAACAAGTTGTATCTTTGAGCAGAATGCTGCATCTGACAAATTGCTACGAAGACAATGGGCCACTGCTCTATCTGCACAGCTGGCAGTCTGTAACATGCTAGTGCCAGAGCCACTCTGAAAGCATTAACCTGAGACAGCCCCCTTCTAACCGTGTTAGTAGCATCTGCTGCAGTAATAACCTGCTGGAGAACATTTCTGAGACCTAAATTGGATGAAATATGAAAATTTAACAAAGTTTTGAAGATGAGTAGCTAGGAAAAAATAGGTATCTCACAAGTCCACAACCATAAAACAGGCATAGCAACACGGGCAGCATTTGTCTCAGCACAAATCAAGTCATCTGGAACATACTTTTTTAGGGGGCAAACCACTGAAGTCCGTATTTCTGTATTTACACAACTCTAAAAGGTGTTCATGGGGCAGAATGCACACAAACAGCAGCTGAAAAATGAAAATGATAAGAACAAGTGATATAGTTGGAGAAAACGCAACACTCAGCAAGGAAACGCTTCTGCAGGCCTAGAATACAGCCAAGCTGCACCCTGAGGCTTTGGTTCCACCACAGATGTCTAATTTTGCTGGTTACCATGCTTCTGGTTCGTTACATGTCAGTACTGTCAAAGGCAGCAGAACACCAGGTATCAGCTGCATGGTCTGAGTGAAGGGGTTCAAAGCTGTCAGAGTGACAGTTTAAATGAGAAAGAAGCAAACTGGGCACGCAGCTATGGGAAAAAAAAAAAAAAAAGGACATTTGTAAGTAGAGGAGTAACCGCACATAACAGATGGAGAGAAAGTTTACTGTCACAGTATTGCTCGGGCAAGGGTTTTAAAGCTTTGTGCCATGAGAGCCATGCACAGAACTTGATTGGTAACAGACAGTCACTGCAAAAAAAAAAAAACAACCCTTGCAGCTCACGAAGCCCTCAGACTTTGGTCTTGATTTCAATGCCAAACCAACTACCAGAGTTGCATGGGCTCCTCTTTCCATGCACAGAAGATAACCATGGTTCCTGGGCTAGCAAAGTCTGTAGCTGTCCATGGTATTGGAGTGTTCCCCCACTCCCCTGCCCCAAGCTCATGAAGGTCTATGTTTCAATGTCATGTTTGTTGAAAGAAGATTCTCCGTCTCAATACTCTAATTTCTGTGGTGATGGATGAGAACACGTTGCTACTTTACTACGGGACCTATGCGTAGTCCACTTCAACAGCAGGAAAGACCTCCTCGTAATCCACAGTGCCCGAGACTCCAAATGGCATGGACACTCAACCTGGAAGTCATTTTATTTCTGGGGTAAAGGCACTATATAATATTGAATAAAAAAATTACCCTTCTACTACTTCCCACCCTGAAAGTCTTAAGGAACAAGTTACAGCAGCAGCAGCCCAACCAAGGGAGCTTTTAACAATAATTTACAAAATAACTGATGATCAGAATAGAATGTATATTAGTTTATAGCCAGCTTATTCTTATGTACTTAAAAGAAATAAAAATGCTCAAGATGGGACAACATTTAACATTAAAAACTACCAAAGAATGACATTTTTCTACTGTGATCTAGTATTGCCAATACAAAATCTGACTCCAGACCATATGCTTTTCCATCAAACTGCACAGTTTCTGTAATGGATTTACCAACAGACTGCATTTAGAGTTTCCCACATCTCTCATTTTTGAGTAATAGTAATTACCATTGTTTTATAGACACTTAGAAGTCTATCAAAGGTATTTTCTTCAAGCTGTTAAAACTGTCATACACAGAGTTCTCCCTACCTTTGGAGCACACCAAAGAAGGAGAATAAATACAGGAACCCAATTTTGCAGGATTTACAAGTAAGAATGGAATTGCTTTATGGAAATTAAGTTTCCAGTCACTATTCTGTAGGTACTGAAGCAATGTTAACTCTTTGAATGAAGCGTGTGCCTTCCAAGTTTCACGCTGGCAGTAGCTAAAACTTGCTACTACTAGGAGTTTGTAAACTTTACACATTTTCTGCTACTAAGTTTCCTTTCATAAAGTCTATTTGATCCAGATGCATGACTTCTGTAATTGTTTCCAGCATTGTGACCAGCGTTCCTGCCAGTAATTTGGTGACATGCAGAGTTGAGGAAACATTTATAGTTAAAAGTGGCAAAGAGTCTGCAAGTATTAATATGAAGACATTCTTAATTTTAAAACAGCTGAAGCAATTCAGTAAGTTATGCAATAAACTGTATGATAGTTGTTGTTAACAAACACATACAGATTTCTTCACTGTCAGTTAGAAAAAGGCACCCCCCTCTTTCTTCCTGGCACATTCGCAGTTTTTAGGCGGGTTTTGAAATTGTGTGAAAGCAGATCTTGTTAGAGAGAAGCAGTCAGGGTCTCTTGCTCAGGACCAAGTTACCTTAGCTGCCATTTAATTTTGCTTGACATCCTTTTACGTTGCTTGGTAGCTTAACGCACAACCCACAAGTTATTTTAAAATAGCGAGACCAGCCCATTCCACTACAAAAACAGCAGAAATAGACAACTTACTGGGAACACGTGATCCACCCGATGATACAGCTGTAGGAAGGAAAGATGAAAGGTATCTCTCTGCTCAAGCTTCATGCATCCAGCAAGCGGTTCCTCCTATGCTGAAACTCCTCACACAATCAGGGGCTATTCCACATCCAGTAGTGGGAGAGAAAGAAACAGGGTCAACTTCTCTCGAGCTATTTGTTCAGATTAAATGTAATGCTCTTCCCTCCACAGAACTGCTCTCCTGGCGTAAGTCAGCTAAACCTAGTCCTAAATCCCCAGGACAGCTATTTGGTCTTTGGAGTAAATATTCCACCTGGAATCATTTATACTAGGGATTAACTTTTGACCTTTTAACATTTCAGGGTCTTTTTTTTTTTTTCCCCTCCCTCCTCTCCAGCTCTCCACTGGCTTAAGTTCAATTTAGAAGTCAGTTTTCTGCTTCAAAATACTGACAAGGCAGATTAGTGTACAACCTCACCTCTGCGTGCCTGGTTATTTATATTAGAATTGAACAGTGACCAAGAAGTTATCAACTGCATGATTAGAGTCTAACTATCACAGAGCAGCATTCTGCTAATGGACAGCTTGAGAAACATACCCCAAAAAGAAAAAGTTCCTTCTGAGTTCCTTCTGCAGATGAAGCATTTCCACCACTCAGTAAAGTCAGAAGCTAAAACCTATCCAACATCGCAGGTAAGCAGAAAATTGGTCTGGGACTTGTATCACAGCAACGCCAAGTTGTACCCTTAAGTAACTCTGCCTTACTTGCTATTTTAATCTCTTTGTCATCCTGACCAGGCTCCTAATAGTGAGCTTTGAGGTGAAGTTATTCCTTTTTTGTATCCCTAACATCCCATGCAACTCTCCCTTTCCCCAGGAATTTAATTACCTTACACAGAAGCTTTTGGGGAAGTAAAAACATGATTTCGTTTCAGTTTGGCTGCTGAAGAACTCTGTACACTGCCCCCTTGTGGATGCGGGAACTTTGAAACTTCCAGTAATTTGGTGCACTAACAAGGCCAGGATCTGCTGTGAACCAGGTGATGAGAATTTCCTGCTTTTTAAAACAAAAGCAAAGCACTGTGACAGCACTAGGTTTAAATTTAATTTAAAGTAAACCTATTTAAGCAGGTAGCATCAGAGGAAGTGCCAGGAGGAAGCATTTACTGTTGGCAGCAGAGGTACCCCGTGACATTCCCACAGCATTGGTTGATTTTTTTTCCCCAGTTTCAAACATACAAATCACTACAGACATCTGTTTTTCTCTTACCCCAAGAAAAGGGTCTCTAACAATGCAGCAATTTTCTCCAGTACATCCTTCATAGACAGTTTAGTGTGAAGTTGATAACAAGAGTAATTTTACTTACAGTGCATCAGCTTCTTTAAAAAAAGAAAGCCACTATACCAAGTTAACCCTTAGAGGAGGTAAAATGATTATTTTGGTTTTACATGGAAACAACTTATTTAGTGAATACTTACTATGTAATTAGGCAAAGTAGTAATCTATACCAAAAAAATTGTCAAACCTATGTAACACACTGCACTACACTATAGTTGGCATGTAAAAAGATTTGGAAACTGTAATGGCAACCCAACATTGTTCACATAATCTTCAGCACCTTTTCACGAAAACTGGAGAGTATATACAAAAAGACACCGCACACAACGCTGTTGCAAGTTTTAATGTTTATTTCCCCAAGACAGCCTAGCCTGCACTCTACTTGGATAAATTTCACAAGCTAGTTTCCGCTGCTTCTAGTTTTAAACTTTAACCATGTTTCTGATGACAAGGAATGCTGCAAAAATACTCTAGTCCAACAAAGAGTTATGATCACAAAATAATCTTTATCCATTCTACAGTGTTTCAGAATTACCAGTTGATTTTAAAACACAAGGTAGATATAGATGCTAATGGTGGCTAATCTGGTATGTTTTATTATAGCAAACTGTTGTTCATGCAACACTTGTGCTCAAAGGGGAAGGCACAGCATTTCCTACAATGAGCCACCTTATAAAGAGTTCATTTTGTACAAATTTGTAATGTCACCTTTAATTTAGTGTGCAGAACCTCAAAACTGAGGCATTACTCCAATTATAAAAACACTTGCATCCCTTTTGTGCAAGTTTTAAAAATACAAAGTTCTCTCTAAAGTGGCTCAAAATAGATTGTTCATGGCTGCCTACATCTAAGATAAAAAGAGTCTAAAACAATTGGATTAGGCATATTAAAGGTGTTCAAACCATGACTTGATTTGTACATCTATTCACACCTCTTTTCGGTCTTTATTCGGCAGTACATATGCACCAAATTCCATTTTTAGAAGTTTCCATATCATTTTCATAGAAAACAAAGTTTGAAAACAAGTAACATTGAAACACAGCACGGTATTCTACCACAACGGAAACATTTGGTTACAGGACTCAACAAAATCTAAAAATGAACTATGCTGTAGATTACCACATGCAAAGGTCTTCATGTTATCTTTGAAAATGAAAAGGATGAGATTTTATTACCACATTTTACTGCTTTCTACTATTATGGTAACTTGTGTACTGCAACACAGTCTATTTGAAGGGAAATGTATGATTTTTTTCATGCAAAAATCTACAAATTAGTTTTGATGATATGGAAAGCTTTTCATAACATCAAACATTCATCTGGTGCAAATGCACAGGGAAGCCTTCCTGAAATTCTGACTTTACAAGTAACTAATAAGCCATACAGGAAAGAACTTAAAAATAACTAAAAGAAAAATAAGAGGGGAAAAAAAAAAAAAAACAACAAAAAAAAGAAACACAGGCTGCAGGAGTAAACCAGAGTCTGCTGCTAAACCGGTCTTTGTTTTTGTGTCCAGTGTAAGTTAACACTTATGAACTCATTTTGATGATTTACTAGGTTTATTATCAGCCCCCTGAAGGCGAATCAAGCTTGCATGCGTTCACATACAGCATCACAACCATACTCTCGTACACACGCCACTCCAGGACTAGGAGTCTGCTTCATGACTGAAGAGCCCCAGATTTGAAACATGAGCCTGGCTCCACAGCATCGAGTCCAGACATTCATTCAATGTTGTCCATTCACACGGTGCTTCATAGCAAGGCCTGGGCTCATTCTCCTTGGACTTATATGGGCATCCTATTCTCTTATGCTTACAAGGCTTGATGATGATAGTACTGCATTTCCCCCCAATTGCTCTAGTAAGTCATTGTTCCTTCTCAGGCACTGAAGATCTTTGACCTGTAGCCCTTTTTCTTTGAACAATCTAAATAAGCATTCAGTGTGAAGTTTTTCATTACATTTTGCCACTCATTCTCACTCGCACCCACTCGCCATCTTGACTTCATTTGGGCTTTTCTGTGATTCCAAATGAAATCTTCACATTTTCTTTCCCGATTTAATGCAGCAGCGGATCCCATGAGCCAAGATTGATGGATCAAACCTTTTTTTTTTTATTCAGTGCTGCATTGTACCTAACTTCCAAAATACCACTCTAAAACTGGAACCCTTCTGCTGGTACATTGGCAGATGAATTGAAACCAAATGTTCCGCCTTGTATTGCTTCTGGTACAAGGCTAGGATCTTCATCAATCTGTTGAAAGAACAAGAACACTGTAAGAATTAACAGAAACACAGAAGTCACACTAAAAAGAGATAATCTTAAAGAACTTTTCTCCTTTCAATTGATCTCCTTCATTGCATAAATTCCTGTTGATCTTTCTCAACTTAGTAAGAGTACTACTATGACAAAGTAAGTTAGCCTGAAATGGTTTAGATTTTATTTAGTAGGTAGGCTGCGTAGCACCCAGTAGTCTTACTTATGAAGTTCTCACTTCTGGCAAGCATCCTGTCAGCCAAACATCATACTTATTGCCAGTTTATAAAGTGTCACTGTTCTTAGAAGCAACCAGTACCACTAAATCATGTAAGGAATAAGCTGAAACTGCAGTTTCAATTTAAATAGGTAGTGTACAGGTTACCGAATTGGCGCTACATTAAATTCCAAGGCCTGTGGTATACACAAAATCTGAGTTCCTAAAGGAGACCTTTGTATTACTGTTCGTATAAAAATGGGACTCTAGAAAAAAACTCCACTTGCAAACATGCCCTACCAAGTTTTACCATTTCTGTAGTAATCTGTTCAGCCAACAAGAAAACCCTCGTTTCATGATGCAGACTGACATTATTGTATTCCCTTTCTACGCAGTTAGCTTATTTTATGATTTAAAGTGCATATAAATCAAAAGAGGGTTTTAGATTTTTTTAGATTTGTATTACACTTTTAAGCTGAAATAAACATTCTTGATCAGCCCATCTTAATTTTCACTTCATGCACCCTGATTTTCACTTGACACCTACCTCTGCAATTACTATTCAGAATCTTTTTTTCTTAAGAAGCAGAATCTCAGACTTGGTACTCAAGTCAGCAGGGAGCTTATCAGATGTTAAAACCAAGCTTAGTCAGAAGCTGGCAGTTCAGAGAACTATTTGAAGGCTAGTATTTTGTTACCTCAGGTGCAGCTTAAATTGCCTATCAGAACTTCAGATGACCATCATCATGAAGAATGGAAGACATGCAACTGGTTTACGCAAGGGGATCATCCGTCACTAACTCTGATGAAGTTTTAAACAACTAGTTTATGCTGCTGACACCAAATAAGCCAATGCTATGACACTTTAGGATGCCAGTGGACAACTCAATGCTTTTCTCATCCAGGCTAAAAACAAGCAAGTTTTTCAGAATCCATGGCTATAAGCACAAGATCTACGCAAGTAACCCTAACAGTGAGGGCAAACTTTCAGCGTAATAAAGTTATCCTACTTAAGGCCAGAGATATTCATATTCAGTTATGGTGGTAACATCCAGCAGGCTGTTTACATGAAAACTCATCCTATTTCTGCTATCTATGCAACTGCACCACTCAGGAATACAGATTAGGACAAGGCTTTTTATTTATTTAAACAGATGTCCTTCAAAATCCTAGAAGCCTCTCGTCATTGCCTATAATCAACTATTCAGAAAGGCTGTGGCATCAAGTTAAAAATTCCATGAGCTTAATAGCCCATTTTAGATTTTTATTTAATCATATTTAGAATTAATTTTCTATTCTGTCAGTACTGGTCTGATGGAATTTTAATAAAGAACGCTAGCTACAGTTTCAATGAACGCCCTGAAATAAGTCTGTAATTTTGCATACATATGTGCAGCAGTATTGTAAGTGCTCATCAGTGAATTGGGTAGAAAAAAAATGAATAAGTGCTTCTCTATAAAGCAGTCTTTAGAGCTGTTGTCGCCCTTTTGAACCACATCTATGAAAACAACCAAGTGATTACAAAACCAGATTTCAGAGCTATAACACACTTACATCATCTGAAGAGAAGAACTGATCAATGATCTCATAAGCCAGTTTGTAGATGTCTTCATTTTCATGATTTTGTAGCTGTTCGATTTTCTCCAGGCCTACGGAAAACAAAAAGAGACACAGTCAAGTTAGAATACTAAGTTCAGACAAAAAAAAATTCTCTCCATAAGGCCTCATCATACAAAATCATTAAAAACAAAACCAGGCATAATAAAGTGAATCTCAATAAGATGCTCTTAAAACCCACTTGACATGCTTAAGAATAAAAGACTTCGCTGAATCTTTAAGAAGCTATCAGAGGTTGAGGAATACACACTACAACAACAAAGTACATCCAGTCATACCACAAAAAAAAAAAAAAAAAAAGTCGTAAGGTCTATGCCAGCAACGATTGTGTTCTCTTCTCTTCTCTGAGTGGTTGGGGGAATCTTTGGAGATAAGGGGGAGGACCAGGGAGGGCACTATGTACTACATCATCCTCCCTTTTCCTAAAAACATCTTTTCAGCGCCTGGTGTGGTTGCCATGAAGTGTGACATTCCAAATCCATGCACTTTTGGATGTAGTAACATGCCAGTTACTGATCTGTAGCTCGATTATACAGCAAGTAGCTCCAGTATGATAAAAGTTACTAGCAGACAGGTGCAGACCACACATGAATGATTTGCTTAAAATACCTGTGCCAATACACACAAGGGCATGTGGTAGGAGATCAAACAACTTCTGCAAAACAGTATAAAAACAATTCAGCACCATACCTCCACACTCTTCTATAAGATTGGCTATGGTTTCTGCTTCATCTTCAGCCATTTTTAATATATTACTTAGTCCATCCAGAACCACTTGCACTACTTGTGCATCTTTCACTGTTAGCAAATTGCAAAAGGGAGGAATTACATTTTGTTGAATTAAGTATGCCACCTAGGGGGAAAAAAAAAACAACAAGTAGTAATCTCATGAGTGTGACAAACAAAGCACCAGAAGCACACAAGCAGACAAGTTTAATGAAATCAAAGCACTCAAAATTACCAAACAGGATAAGAATAGTTTGTAGCAGTCACTTTCATACTTTTTTTTTATAGCATGAAAAGGTAACGTCTATGATTTATGTTATCTGGGTATATTATGTATTATTGTAGCAATATATACGTATATTATTGTAGCAATATATGGGTTGCTTAAACAAATACTAGATACTGTAAATTTTTCAGTATTAGAGAAGTTTCAACCTTATCTTTGAATGACACATGCCCCTGATTCAATATTCTGGGTTGACAAGGAACTAGTATATTTCTACTCAGTGACTGCTATCATTATAATTATCACATTCTTATCCAAACAGGGAAAAAAAAGTGGAAAAAAGATACTACTGCCGAATGACCAAGATTCTTATCAGAGCCTGAACGCAATTATCCATACCTACTCAGCCCCAACCCAATAGAAGTGCCTCCACCCAAATCCCCACTGACATGCCTGGTCTCAGTTCATTCCAAAAACAGAAACTAAATTCACTCCTTAATCCATTGTGGAAGAAAGGAAAAAAAAAAACAAAACTGAACTGGAGAGTAGTCTACACATTCATAATCCTGGCACAGAAGTCTAAGGACCTTTTCTTAAAGTTTGACTCACTTGGTCTTTTCTTCCGCTGATTGTTAAGTTGCTTATTGCCCAAGCAGCTTCTTTCTGGGTACCAAAGTCACCCTAAAATTACAACAGTAAATAGAAGTAAACGTTCCAGTTCTTATGTGCAGTATTTTACTAAAAGCTTCAGCTCCCCACAGTAACACCATATCAGTTTTCATTAAGGAGGGAGGTTAACTAACAGATCCTACAAATGTTTGAGTCTACTTGCAGTGCGTTCATCCCATCCCTGCAACCATGTTTTTATTGATCTTCCACAGAAAGTTTGTTTGTAGCACAGCGAAAAAAAAAAAAACCACAGCGCTCTCCTCTCTCACATTCTTTATCAACGGCTGTCACATATTACAGGGAGCGATAAGTGGCGAGTGTCCATTTTGATAAACATACCCTACATACTATATTAGTACATACTATAACTGTCTGCTTCTGAAGTTAGTCAAGTTTTTTTTTTTTGTTTGTTTGTTTTTAAAGGAGTGTCTCATTTGCTTTTCTCTGTGACCAATAAGTTAGCATTTATATGTGTTACTTAAGGAAAAAGACAAATATTTCTTCAGTCTTAACCCCAGCCTTTATTCAGGTGAAAGATATTCTATCTTTGTCTTGGCTGAAATCATAAGATTGGTATTTCTAGCTTCCTTACACGCTTCAGGAAAGAAAAATCAAGTCTTGGTAAAGCAAATAGTGGGAAACTTTTGAAAGATCGTAACGTGGTACTGTTCCCATGAGAAAGCATCCTTTTAGCTCCCTTCTCTCTCATAAGGCAGATCCTTGGAAACACAATGCAGTTTGGATACTAGTGTTTTAAAAGACACCAAGGTTCTACGTTTGAAATCCAAAACAGGTATTTGAAGCCCAGAAAGACGACTGATTAGCATTCAAGCCTGGTACTCAACAAGCAGTGAGAAACTGAAAAAGCATGAGAAAAACATTCAGAAATGTTTAACAGCAACTATGTGAATTCACTATTTAATAAAAAGGGCAATAAAAGCTTTATCTCCGCAACCTTATGTATCACTGAGAAGTAGTGTACATCTACACAGGCATACAGCATGTTGCCATTTCTGCAAATAAACAACTGAACACCATCTACAGTTATCTTCTACACCCATCTATTTTTTGTTGATAGGTTTACTTGTTTTAAAAAAAAAAAAAAGATAGGACATTGCCATTCCATGATCTAGTATTGCAGTATCATTACTTGGATACTCTCAGACTTGATAAATGTCACAAATGATCAGGTTAATCAATGCAACTGTTGAGCGTGTCTTGAGGTTTCCAGATAAGGCAGGGGAAACAAAAAGGAGAATAAAGTCCTTAAACTCTGGCAAAACGTTGGGAACTACCTCACTGTTCCCCATCCATACCTCTTTGTGACCCAGTCTTTACAAAGAAAAAAATAAACAAGACTAAGGAGGAACCAAGAAGGATCGACCTGCTTCTTTCCCCTAATACGTTCAACATGCCCCTCCTCACAGCTCTTTGTGAAAGATCATACAAAACAGTAATGCACTTCTTGCCATGTATGAAAATGCTCAAGGGTAGACATTATCATTATGCCCCCCCACACACCCCATTTCACAGTACTACGTAAAACAAAGCAATGAATTCAGTGTCATTTTCCCCACTTCAGGAAACAAACGGTTAAATTTTTCTTGTTATCTAACCTTATCTAGAAGATGTATTATCATTGGAACAAGGTTTGCATCTATTACTGCCTGAACTTGCTGCTGATTCCCTGCAGTGATGTTAGATAGGAACCACACCGCTTCCTGCAAAATAAAAAGATTTGAGAAATCGTTAATTCGGATACTATTGCATACCGTACTTTATTTCCACCAGCAAGTTTTAACATTCATGTTTTTGGGTCTGCAATTCATGCAATTCTCAAACATAATTAAGAAATGATAGTACATACGTGAATTCCTAATGCAAACTAGACCTACAGGAAACAGAGACGAAAGCCTCGCCTTGGGAAATACTGCAAGGCTCTTCAGTCTTTCACTGTAACCAAGTTACAACCCCAAAACCACAGATTAAGTAGAAAAAGTATTTAACAAGGCTACATATGAGCATTTCTAATTGATCCTGTTACTGAGGACGGTACAGCAGTTTTCAGCTGATGGTCAGAAAAGCTCCGAAATACAAACCAGCACATTTTCCAAACAAGTGATAGAAGATCTATTCTACCTGCTCCGCAACATTTCTCATTTGTGTCAGTCATCAAGAAAATGCACTACCTATCATTTAAATTCTTGCTTTTTCAGGAATATTGTAAAGTTATAGGACCCTTCTATTAGCCCAAGACACCCCTTCAACAAGGGAAATGGAGGTGTCTAGGAAAATGTTTAAGGGAACAGTTTTTCCCTCTCTTGGGAGTATGCCCTCCCAGTCCTCACATTTAAATGGTGAAATGAGCCAAAGACTGTGTATGAATTCCTACGTTAAACAAGGAACAAGAGCCCTTCCCTGCCCACCCACCTCCTAATGCTAAGCCCATAAATTTAGTCAAAAAATAACGAGCATATACTGAATATACTGACAAATTTTATGTGAAACTATCTGCTTGTTCTAATCTTACAGTTGATACACTTCTTTATCACAAGCTTCCCACCACTCTCTTGGTTCCCCTCTCCTCTCAACTTAACCAGGATGAGAACTTTTGGGACAAATATTTCTATCAAAGTGAGATTCAGAATTCACACATTTCTGTACTTGAAAATTCAACTGAGTCTCTTGGATCAGATCACAGGATCACTTCTATTAATGAACCTGTTAGAGATTTAAGATGCCTAGGCCTGTCTTGGTGAGCTTGTTTTGGGCTTTAATCATCGGCAATGTCGGAAAACAGGACCCCAGATTTTAACAACATGCCTCAGATGCACTCCGGAATCAGCACTTCATTATCAGTGCCCCCAGTTAAAGCCTCTTCTATGCACGCATGCACACACACACGCACCCCCGCCCACCCACCCCATTTAAAGGCTATTTATCACACACACTCCATTCAAAGAGACATCCAATTATCTCTATTTCATCACTTCCAAGAGAGCCAGTTTAATTAAAATGTTTCACATAGCAAGATTCTAACTTTTAAGTCAACAGCCAGAATTACAAGATTTAATTACAAATTAAAGCTTGAATTTTTATGAAATTAAACCAGAAGAATCAGAAAACAACCTTTCTTGTCAAGTACAACTTCACAGCTCCTCAGAGATTTTCCTACAGATCTCAAATTCAAAAAAAAATATCACCACCCTATCTGATCTTGACATAAGCTGGTATTTTGTAATTAGTTACTCATATCTCTATCCCACTACGTTATGTAGGTTCCAAGAGAGCTAAGCTGAATATAAAGGAGTTACCAATTGGGTCCAAATTGTGCAGTGACATACCTTATTAATTTTTTCTTTGGGATGTGTCAGAAGTGCTGGAAAATGTGAAAGAGCTTCACAATTCAGAACTACTTGTGTCTGTTCGTCGGTACCAGTGACAATGTTTCCTACAGCTCTCAGTGCAGCAGTCTGAAACAAAACACATTCACTTCATTCAAACAAAAATCTTTCAAATGGAAACAACGAAGATTTTTCTAACTGAGCATATTCTATACCTTCAAATGGCTAAAAAAAAATACAAATGCCACATCACACAGGAAAAGGTACTTTTTACACCTTGACACAGTCTATAAATAGAAACCAGCTACTTTCTCCAGTATTGCATTTTGAGAAATGCTCCCTTCAAGTTATCTGAACTTACTTGCACTTTAACTTCTTGATGACTGAGAAGAGGAACCAAATGAGGGACTATTCCAGAGTCTATCACCATCTGGATCTGTTCGTTGCCAGCATCCGTTAGATACGAAAGCGCCCAGACTGTATCTACCAATATCTAACATAAAAAAAATTGTCATTAGCACATGAGCATTGGTCTTAAAAAAAAAATTTAAACCAGAACTAATGAAATGCAGCAGATTCATATCCGTAACCTACTTTGCTCTACGAACTTCATACCTTTCACTCTAAATAATTCTGATCTAGACCTGCTATTTGACCTGTTCTAGCTCCTAAGAATACAGAGACTAAAAACAACTGAACAACAGCTAAATTGTAGATTACAGCTAAAAATCTAAAGGATATAAGCACCATCTAAACGTGAAATCAAATATATCTGCCCTTTTCATGAAGTACTATTGGACAATGTGAGATATGAAAGATGGTCCCCTAGAAATAAGAGAAAGCCCTAGGAAATAAATTAGGGGTATTCAACATTCTAAAGGAAATGGTCCACACATCATGTAAGATCAAGTTATTTTTCTTAGCATCATGCCAAAGCATTTAAGGAAAAAAAAAAAGCTAAAAAGTTGTTTGAAGTCCGGTGCAGCAGCAACTTAGAAGTTCTGCTGCTTAAGTATTCCTACAGAGAAGCAAATTTCAGCAACAGTAAATCTGGTTATTTCAAGTGACAGCTCACAAAAAAATGACAGCTAGCAACTTTTAATTGATCCACAAATATAATGATTTCAAGATATTTGTATAAGCTTCATTGTCACCTGTTTATATACAGGGAATTAGCATATAGTACATTAACTAAAGTATGCATTATAATTTAAACATTTTGGTAAAGCACTGCTGCCATAATTTAAACTGAACTGTAACTTCACTATAGCAAAGATTAAATCTTAAGTAGTTCTGACTTAGGTCAGCTTCTTGCCTAAACAAATCTCATAATGTTAGTGAAGTCATTTACTTCAATATTAAAATAACCTAATGACCATACTTAATGTCTCAGGTGTGTTAACAAAACCTAATACTAGCTAACATTTCTAATATTTTATATATGCAGATACCCATTTTTTCTTGTTCATACAGATTTTTCATTACAGCCACAAGCTTAAGTGCTAGTCAAAAATCTACGTAGATCTATTAATAAATGCTTGCAGAAAAACAAGTGAAATTGTAATCTGATTTTGTATCAGGATGAACTTAGAAACACAGAGAAAAGCTGGGAAAAATGTAGGGAAAGCACATTCAAGTAAGTACTTGTAAAAATATATAGAGAAATAGGGCAAAATTGTAACTGTTACTTAAAAACAAAGATATCAAAATAAATTTAACATAAATAGATAAATCTGTTCTTTCACATTATTTTAAAGAAAGTTACTCGAGTATGGCAAACTTTATGATTCACGTAGAAAACTACACCAGAACACAAAACTGTCTCAAAGTGGTGTTACTTACATTTACATCTGTGTGGTGAATTAAAACACAGAGAGCTGGAAGGATCTGAGGAGGAAAAGAACCATTTGACAGTTATTTTTAAGGCATTCAGACACGCAGCTTCACTTTAGTTACACTGACTGAGCAGCGAGTAATTCAGTCACCTCCTGAATGGTTTCCATCGGCGGAGGAGGATCTTTGTGACGGCACAAGTTGACCATGACCCAAGTAACATTTCTTAAGAAAGTTATGGGAATAGATGGGCTGATAAAGGACAGCAGTGGTTTCACTACTCCAAGACTAATAACGTAATCTCTACACTGGGGTCCATCACCTGTTGAAGATACCAAAGAAGTATGAAGACAAAGATCATCACATTCCATTCACAAAAAGAACCACCTCAAAATTATCCTCTTAAATTAAAAACAGACTGCAAATCCCTAAAGATAACCTGAGGACACTGAGCGGTAAAGCATAATGTATGCACAAGCCCAACACCTTGTTGTTTGGGAGACTAAACTGCCTCATCTGGTTCTGCATACATCCAACAAAATAATAGCTAAAGAATTATTAATAATGGCTACTTAGTAAATAATATTGGATCCATTCTTCAGCATCCATGCTTATGAAGGAGTCAGTCTACTGCAGCTTCTGTATATGCCTCCAGCCCAGTTGCTTCATTTTGAACTACTCATTAAAAACAACTAAATTCTTAAGAGGAAGGTGTTAAAGTGTGCACAAAAAAAAATTAAACAGAAAACCAAGTGATCACAACTCATCTAGAATTCTATGCAATGCATGTGAGCTGAGGCCAGATTTCAGAACCCAAAGCAAAAGTTTTCATTCTAACTATCTGCATGCCTGCTTGCCAATAATTTGTTTTCCTGCACCTGCAATGAAACCGTGGAGCCATGTTTTTGTGTGTATACTTCAGCACACGATAGAGAAAACAGGAAGAAGTTCAGAACAGGGTGACTGCCAGCAACAACTGCTTTTTATCTTACAGTTGTACACCTCCAAGTTCTAACACAAAATCTTACTTATTTTATTCATTCAATTTCAAAAGGAACTTAAGTTTTTAGTGGCAGGAATAACACAAACCTATGATATTTCCTAAAGCCCACACAGCTTGTTCGCAAACATTTTGATGAGGCGAATGCAGCAGTCTCAGAAAAAGTGGCACAGCATCTGAAAAATACAAACAGAAGTCCATGCAATTGTTAAGAAATCTCTCTCAAGAGACAGAATAGTTGACATACTTTATCCTTAAATAAAATTTCAGACTGCATGAGAAATTTATCCCTTTGTTGAGTACTGGTCAAAACTTTAACTTCCCAGATGATACTGGAATAAGTCACTGTGTATTTTTCCTCTCATATTTCCAGGCTCCATTCAGCATCTTTTGACAATCCTTATGAAAGTACACATACTGCAACAGCAGCTGTTTCTGTGAAGGCAGTCATCTAGGTTGAATATGGATATCCCATCCTTAACTTTAAGTCTCATTTTAGACCACTAAGTTTTGGCTGTACTCAATTTGAGAGCCATAATCCAACATACTGGGACAACCTAGCTCATCACTGCAGAACAAGTTTCAAATGCTGCCATTACATGACAAAAAAGGGAGTCAGTTGATTGAGCAGCAACAAGTTTCCAAATGGTAACACACAAACTCCCCAAACGAGCTACATTTCTAACTCAGACAGAAGAATCATCCTAATGTTTAAAACTAAAGCTGAACCACTATTTAAAGCTCATTCTGTGTGCACCACACCACACTTAATTAACTAATCTCTTTTCTTTAACCTTAGCACTAAAGGTGTTTGCTTACATTAATGACAAAGTTCAGTCTGAAATAAGCACTCCTTTACTTTAGATCACAGGAAATTTTAAGAGATGCTGGTATTTTGTAGTACAACATTCAAGGAAAGCCTTTTTTGAAAAATAAGAAAACACATCACAAGGAAATTCATATTTTCTACTAGAGGTATTTTACAATGCCTATAAGCAAGAGAAAAAAAGTTGTCCCCAACAACTACTGTGTGCTTTCAGAAAAATGACCGACCTTTTTTAAATTAAAACAATCGTTAGAAGAAATAAAACATACTGTCATACGTTTTAAATATTAGGTCAGCTAATATAGAGCACACACGCAAACCTAGCTAAAAATCAAAGACCATCACAAAGATAATTACTGTAATTGGCACCCATCTTCAATCCATCAACAAGCTAGGTTTAAAAAAAGTGTTCTAGGTCATCAAGAGGTGTGGAGCAATATATACTAGTTAGGTTTCCTAAAGAAAATTCTAGATGCAACTGCAAATTTTAAGTATTAGCAATGATACATACTTTGATAAAGCTTGGATTTGACCCTTGAAGTTAACAGGCTCTTAACAGTTTGTAAAAGCAAGGGAAACCAATCTTGCAAACTATGCAGTCTTAAAGTCTTCATTTAAAAGAAGTCCTTAGACTGAAGTCACCTGCCTTAAATTTCTTTGAATTTAATTAACCTATTAAATTAACCTATTTTCCAATTAAGAATTGATGAAACCCAACCAGCCATCTAACAGACGGGATGGTGCTGGTGCTAAGAACATTCTTATGAGAGATGAATATACCTATTATTTGAAAAAAATATAAAGCCAGACAACACATAGGTTGAGAGAAGCCTGTAACTGCTTAGCACTAACAAATGAAAAAGAGATAATCTACCTCAATCACTCAAGTTAAACAGTCAGTCATGGAAGATATAGAAGAAACTGGTATTTCTTCACTTAAACCACAACATACATTTTAGAATTACTTAACAAAAGAAACACTGGTATTTCATCACTTAAACCACAATACACATTTTAGAGTTGAATAAAAGTTCCAAGTAGTCAATACATAACGGTGGTGTTGGGAAAAACAAACAGGTATAATTCTGGGTATTTTCATTGTTGGAAGCATAGCATGTGTAACAGTATCAGCAGCACAAACTGCAACACAACACTAATTCCAACTATTAAAGATAATGGTACCTCAGGTAGTGCAATTTTTGTGGATTTCTTCCAAGGATTTTAGAAAAAGTTTTGTTTAAATGCATGTTTGATTCTTCCATGGGTCTCACGGAAGAACCTCTTATGACACTTCTGTTTTGCCTTTTTTTTTTTTTTTTTTAAATCACTTAGGCCATGTTAAAAGTACAGAAGATAGCTTGCAGTACTTGGCAATTCAGATTTCAAGTACAATTCCTCCCGAAACTTCAGATTCCTCAAAACATAAAGGCCAGTGTGGTGGTTTTGCTTCAATTTGATTTTGGAAGACAGCGGGATGAGATTCTTTTTTTTTTTTTTTTTTTTTGACTTTTTAATATTTCAAAACTGAAAACCAGCAGATATAACTCTGCTACAAGTGTGAGTTCCCAGAAGAGATTACTCACCATCATGAAACCCAACTGAATTTAAAAATCTGAGAAAATGAAGAACAAAAGCAGGTGTGCACTTCAATTGATGCTGCTTGCCAGAGAAGAAGTAGAACTTCTGGCAGGAGACTTCATGGGCAGGTCCTTCAGCGACGGGCCTGTGATTGACAACTCAATTTCAACCATCCTAGCTATCTCATGAAAGGACCAACCCTAACACATGGATTGGTGAACATGCTTGAGATACAGAGAAACAGGAGTGTGGATGCTCTTTACAGTATCATTCAGATCTTCTGATTTTTGTGGAAGCTACAGTGCATGCTTTATCAATGATCAAATACTGTTGGACTTACTAGATTGAACTACGGCCTGTGTTTGTTCAGAGGTTCCAGATGCGATGTTTGTCAAAGCCCATGCAGCTTCAAACTGCAAAGAGGGACTACAAAATAAGAAAAAAAAATATTGCAACATGAGTTTTCAACCAGAACTCATAAGCACGTTACGTAAATTCTGAGAATTCTCACAATGTAATATTCCAAGTTGTAGAAATACTCACTTGTCATCTCTTTCAAGACAGTGCACTAAAATAGGTAATATTCCGGATTTTATTAGATCATCAATTGGTGGATTGCGATCACTGGAAAGCAGCTTTCTGTTTAGGAAAAGAAAACAGAAACTTAAATCACAGAACGAGAAGCGAGGACTAGGAAGGATCTCAGGAGGTTGTTTAGTCCAACCTCCTGTTCAAAGTGCAGCTATTGCTATCGCTTTATCGGGTCAGTCATGGCTTCATGTAGTTCAGTTCTGGAAACCTCCATGCAGAGAGATTCAACAACATCCCTGGACAGACCATTCCAGTGTTGCACTATCTTCTGGCAGAGAATTTTCTTACCTAGTGTCTATCTCAAAGATGAAACAGACTTGTTTTCAATAATAAGGGAAAATAACTAAGCCCCAAAACTGAGATTACTGAAAAAAAAAATTACATTCGTTGCCTGTTTCAGTGACCACGTTTCCTCTGGCAATAAACTTCAAAATTAGTCAGTCAGGAAAATAGAGATCACCACAGTTACACCCTCCTGCAGCTTCTCCCTCCCCCACCCACGAAGGGAGATAAGACAACCCTGGCTGCTTTGACAGGAACAGCAGAAGCTCATTTCTTCTTCTTGCTCAGTGACAAGACAGTCATAGTGCAGACTACTCATAAACCACCTGCTCAAACAGGTAGAGAACTCTTACTACAAGAGCCAATTAATGCTTCAGGTTTTGGGACAGTAGTTTTTTAAAAATTATTGAAAGAAGCATTTCTAATCAGTTTTCTGTTCCTGTTATTCCAGCTGTTTGTTTTGGGGGTTAGACACGTGCAAGATTGCTCCTTCCTGCTCCAGCTTCAGACTAAAGGGTAGTACAGATTAAATATTTTTAGAGGAAAACAAATGCTTTTCAGCTTTAATTAAAGCCATTCCAGCAACTGCACTGACTTATCTTCAAATTAGTTTTCAATTTTAAAAAATTAAAGTGTTAAGACACTCAAGTGGATGTTCCCATCTCCTTTTAAAACAGGCTTAAGCAACTATATTTCAGTCTAACTTGCCTTAGAACAAACAGCTCTATTTACTACAACGTTGTTCTACACGATACTACCCTGAGCTTTTTGAAGAAGGCAAGTTGCCTAATGGAAACAGGCACAGAAACTGCTCTTTCCCTTATCTGTTTTAAATACATTAACTCCCAAACATCAAACTGACTTCCAGATATAAGAGAAGTCAGCTGAAATGGAAGTCTCCCCTTGCACATCCCCCAGACACTCTGGGTAAAAACGCAAAGCTGTAGCTCTGCTACAATGACAAAGCAGTAGGTTCATGAAACAGCAGTCACATACTGAATTTATGCAAGCAAAGTTCATAGAAGCATTTTAGAATACTTCAACACATGCAACTACAGAGAATTCCTCCTAAAACAAGAGGTGCTTTTAGTGGCCTAATCCATGACAGAACTAGCAAAAAGGATTTTGACAGTTCTTTCTGTATTTAAAATGTAAACACTTCGTAGCCCTGCTAGCTATATTTTATTGTACTATGTAGTACTGAACTAAAGTGAATCTTAGTATTTACTTGTACATAACAAAAATTCTGACTGCTTCAAAGAACCACATATTTTATTTGAAGTTCTGTTTATCAATGATTTTAATCAGTAGATGACATACTTTTTCCCAATTAAGCTGGAATACGTTGTTTGAATTCAAGCACATGGTAAAGAATGAAAATGGTATATTTGAGAAGCGTCTTACCTTGCAGCCTGCACAGCACTTAACTGTATACCCTGGTTGTCACTTGAAGCATTCTGAAAGAAGATAGAATTTAAACCTTTCAGAATTTATCACCATGATATGTATGATGTTCAGAAAATACTTTTTTCTTTTTTTTTTTTACCTGTACTATTGCTTCCAAAGAAGTGTTTTGCTAGAAAATAAATAAAACAACAGTTAGAAAACAGAAATCTCTAAAATAAAAATAAAGATACAGTTTAAAATTAAGTTAATTCTTACCACTCTAAAGTCACCATCTATATCAGAATCTTCACAGATATCCTCATGAGGTACATTTCTCCTCTTCAGAAGATGCTCATCTCTTTTGTTCTTAAAGAGAAGGGGAGGGTTGTTAAGAATGCAAGAGAAGTTTTTCTTTTAAACCAGCATCATAAGCATTCTTTCACTGCTACTGCTCCAACGTTCAAGAATTTGGAAAAAGCAATAGAGTGAAGCGTTATTTTGGAAATCACTTTTGCTTAGAAAAATTCTCCAACTTTATCTACAGCATTAACTGTACTTTTGTTGCAAGTTTCATATTCACATATCCATCACTGGCACTACAACTTGTTTGTTAGTATTTATAACAAGACAAGTCCATCCGCAGAAGATACTTCTCTGTTCATCCCATAAGTAAATCAAGTTATGACTACATTTCTCAGGAATTATATTCCCAATGACTCTAAACAGTGCTGAACTACAGTTTTGGGAAATAAAACAGCTTTATGTCTCCAGACATAACACCTGGTTTTGAAAGGAAAAAAGGTAAGCCTTTTAAAATCTTTAAATTACAATCCTTAGAAATAAAATCCTTGCTGTAAAAGCAAGAATTATTCTCCTCAGTAGATTACAAATACAATTCTGTTTTTCTGGACAGAAACAGTGAAATACAAAATACCATTTTGTCAAAACAAATACTAGTTCATCTCACCTTTCTCAACTCCACAACAACTTCATTCCTTTGTCTTCTCATAGTCTGAAAAGAATCAAAACCAAAAGTACGTTATGTTCTGAATCTATTTCAAGTGATTAAGATTTTGCACAACTATTTCCAAGAGATGCACTTTGAATAGTGCTTGTACACAAGATTTCATTTTCATTATAGAAGTAGCAATCAAACAGGAAGTTGAAATAATTATTCTTGTCTGTATTATTGCACAATAAAACAGTCTCTCCTAGGTCTCTGTTGAAAAAAGAAAGGATACTGAATGGGAGAATAAACAACTGTCTTAAAGGGCAATGTTGAAAGGAGTTGTAATACTTCTGGTGCTGCTCTGTTTTATACACAAGCACCATGGCAAAGTAACAAAGCACACTAAGTTTGCCTGGTACTCATGACCCTTTCTTCAATCAAGAAACTATAAACTATACTGAAAAAGCAGGCTGAAGTTCAGATTGTGCAGGTAATCCTCCATATAAACAAAGTACAGCTGCTAAAGCAACAACTGACACTAATTAATTCTTCAGAATAAGCAGATCCAGACAACAGCACACCCTTTTCCACACGATGCCACCAGGCTCCTCGTAGCAGGGTATCAGTGAGGTCCTCTGCCACATGAAACATGCCTGGTTGTACCAGAGCTGTGCCTCACCCCAAAGCCAGGCTCTGCACCACCACTCATTTCTCCCAGATACTGCAGTAAATTCACAGATTTCAGCTGTGCACATTCACTACTGCCTGAAACAGAACTAGCTCTGTGCATTGGGGAATTGGTTCCTAAACAAGTTCAAATAAAGAGACCTAATAAGCACAGTTGAACTATGAAAATATTATTTAGGAATGAAAGCCACATAAAACCCTTGGTACTGTAAGAACAAATCTGTTTGCTTTCCTACAGTCTCCCATTTACAGTATCCAGAAGATGGAACTGTACATACACAGAAATTGGTTTACTAGTGCCTGTGTTAGCACAGTGGAACCAGGAAGAAAAATCACTTGATCTAGTCTATAGTGATTTTATTCCATACTTCAACTCTACAGTGAACGAGCAGAATTAAAACAACCACGTTTTTACTGAGCCCCTGGCAATTCCAGAGCATACGGGACTGCATTAACGCAGGACGTGAGGAAGAGGAGCAGCTAGGAGAGCTTCTGGGTGGCAGCAAGAACCAGCTCTGAAGGGAAGGTTTATGGCTCGACTTTCAGGATCAGAATTATTTTTACTGAAAGGAATGTACATTTTATCAGAATCCAAACTTGGACTCTGAGCAAGATACTTTAACTTCTCAAAGGATGGAGTTAAAGGAAAAGGGGGGCAAGAAAGGATGAGAGTGGAAAAGCAGGCACGGCTCCCCACTGCTTTGCTTTGGAGGTAGAACCCTTCATCGTTTGAGGCCCAAAATGCAGTTCATCATGAGAAAAACAGGCTAAAAACAGCGGTGAGGAACACCCACACCCCAACAGCTTCCCGTGATATAAAAGGCAAGGCACGTGCCTGCCCAATGCAGCTGCAGCACCTGGAACCACCGGGGCAGAGGCACAACAACCAAGTACACGCTGACTGCCCCACACTAAAAAGCACCAAAGCAAGTAGCCAGAAAATGTGTACATCTTCAAGGAATGTTAACAGATCAAACAAAACCAGAATTAATAGTGGAGCCCAGTGCTGCTGAGATTCACTGCCATAACTTGTTCTCCACAGCAGATAAGCTTTTCAAATGTTTCTTACAATTCTTCAGATAACGGTGAGAATCTCAGAAGTGCAGTCTCTGAAGAGGGAAAAAGTGTACTTGATAATAAATCTTTATGAATCCAGCTCCAGACCAACGGATGTTCTCTGCGCTGCTGTAATACTTCTCTTACACGTACAGAAACGAAGCTTTAACATTTTGTAACAGCTCCAACTCACGTCCACACTGACACAACACGAAGAAAAAGTTCCTAGGAGAAAAGTTCCTTCAGCACCTTCCTCCCTGAACGTGCACTTGTTAAACACAAGCTGCAGGCTGCTGGCATGGCCACAGGGCAGCCCACAGCCCTGCGCTGTGCAGCACAGCACAACACGGAGCACACATCACTTGGGCACGGGGAAAGCCCTGCCTGCAGCTGCAGGCGCCGCAGGATGCTGTGCCCAAGGGAGCCACGTGCAACTCAAGCCCAGCAAAGCATAACCCTGGGATCCTGGTGAAGGCGAGTGGTGGCTCCAAAGAACAGAGCTGAGGGCGAGAAGCTCTCAGTCGTTTATCCATGCACAAAGCGCTGCTGCCCTTCCAGAGAACCTGACGGTGGTCAGACCTGGCACGCTCAAGTAGAAAATAAAATGAGGAAAACTTCTCTCAAAGAGACTGCAGAATTGTACCAAGCCCCCATGGATCTCACACAGGTGCGAATGAACAAACACCTTTATGCCCATAACAGTTATGGCAACCTAACGAATCAGCATACATAAAGGGCAGATGGATCACAAGAAAAGATTCTTCTTGCCAGACTTCAATAGCTGTATTAATAGCTATGGTTCAAGCCCTTCAGCAGATCACCCAAATCCCACGTTAGCTGCAGGATCCTGACACATTCCAGTGTTTTTCACAGCAGCACCTGATTCAGAAGTACTCCTCCCTCAGGAACAGCTCAGACTTACCAGCCCCTTCTCAGGATGCTGGCATATACCTGGAGTTTGTTCTCAGCTAACGTGCCCTGACCCCTCTTCTACCTCTCTCTGCATCCCTGCTCTCAAAAACCCAACCCTACCGCGCACACAGTCTGTCTCCATCTTTTTTGGGGGGATGCTACTATAAAGCATTTCACCTGAGCAGCTGTTTGTGCACCTTCAACAGGAAAAAGGTCTGGCAGCACACACACCAGGAAGGGTAGAACTTCACCTACTTCTCCCATTCCAGCAAACGCTTTGCCAAATGCACTGCTCCTACAGTGGGACTGCACAGGCACTCCAGAAAAGGGATTTAGGCCCTCCTCTATGTATTATTTTCCTCCTATATTGTTTCACTTGCAGACCACAGCAATGAAGTCTGCTCTGAAGATCACAGATTAAAATCCCATAGAATTTTAATGCCCACAGTCTCTACAAGGTGCCACCTGAAAAACACATCTCAGCAACTCCGCCTGCTCTGGAGTTATAGCAGGGACTCTCGGTTACAAAATAAATAAAATAATAAAGAAAAATCAATGACATTGTGCATGCTGTCACTCCCGTTTTTCCTGGAGAAGTATGACTTTTTAAACAAAGTGTGTAAGCGTCATCACAGAAGTGCAAGTCAGCATGATGGAACCTATTTTTAACTAGCTCAGAGTGAAATTCCTGCTCTCCATCAGTTCCTTCCTATTGGAATTGCAACCAAAGTATTCTGTGTGGGACACAGGAAAGGGTGAAAAGCTTCTAACCACCTGGGAGCCAGTATCTCTCATGACATTACCTTTCTTTCAACCCTCTAAAGCTTCCTTGGTGTTTCCAAGTACATGGCCACTATTACAAACCCAGTGAATTCCAGGGGCAACTCTTGTCCTGACGTAGCTAATCTTAAAGCATCCAGACTCAAACCCAGGGTTGGAGCAGCTGTTGGAAGTACCCTGCATCACAACGTAGCCTCATTTTGCATCACTCATCTCTCAGTTGCAGAGCAGAAAGCTGTTTGACACTTCTCCTGTGCTGGCACTATTAAAGCAACTCTCAATATCTCACCCAACCACACAGGCAAGCGAGGGAAGAAAAGGGCAGCATAAAGTCACCAATTTCTTCCAGTCTTTCCAAAGGAATAATACTTAAAAATACAGCTTTGATTTCATTTCAGAAAACCTAAACATCAATCAAACTTGAACACTGCAGTAAGCAACAATCACCCAAAAAAAAAAAAAAAAGTTTAATCAAACAAAAACAGCAAAAAATTCTTTTCCACCCTTCCCAGGAGCAAGGCTGTACTTGAGACCCTGGAATGCAGCAGCACCAAAGGGAACTACTCAGAAACAGCTCATTCACAGAACTCCGTCTACTGCAGAGGCAAGGAGCAGCTTGCACTTTTTGCTTGTAGAGAAGAGGAAGATCTAGTATTTGATTCCAAGGTCTATGGTACCACAACAACAACAAAAATGTTAGAAAATAAGATTTCTTATCACAAAAACAGAGAAAACAGCTCAACCGTTCTTATTCAAGGGAAAAAAACAACACAAGGCCAAGTAAAACCTGTTTCTCATGGAAGAGGAAAGATGAAAAAAGTACAAGTCACCTTAACTAGCTCTCCTAGTAAATAAGCATTTGCATAATTTATTATAAGACAACAAATAAGCACTCTTTACAGTATGATTTTTTTTATTTTTTAAGTTAACAAGTGACTATTCCTGCAGTTCTGTAAGGCCAGCTCAATCTCACCATGAAAGTGCAATTTTTTTCCCCCTCACAGCTCTGACTCTTAAATCTTGGAAGAGCTTGGAGCATCCAGCACCTCCTAACTGGGACTCGTAAGCTCTACACAGAGATACAGATACTGCCCTGGAGTTAGCTACAAACTACTGTTCTCCTGCCACAAACTCCTCAAATACTGAGCATAAACTTCTTAATGTTTCCTTAATCAGTGCCATAAATAAGAAAAAAAGAACAAGCAAACGGTTTGTGTTCCTCTATTCCCCATGTTGTCACCAATCTGTCATCCCAAAACACATGGCAGCAATATCTCACAAGGTGACATGTCCGTGCATGCATGTTTACCCAACGCTTAATTGTATGAAGGAATTGTGTTAAACTGTGTAAAACACGTGTTTTTGTTCCTTTTTCAAGGCCAGACTTTGTATTTTTAGAAGCATGTTGATATGGACTAGAAAACAAAAATCCACCTTTAACTCAGTAAGTATTCAAAAAGCTAAATAAATGCTCGGCATTTCTGAAGCTAAAACACTGAAAATCCCCTTTCTGCCTTTTCTAAGATACACAATAACCTTTTTGGGAAGGGATAAGACCTGGAAGCTAAGCACAACGTGACAGCAACTGCTATGCAATTAACCATAAATGGGCTGCTTTGAGCAATATGTAAGCATATATATGTTATTTTGTAAGTTTGTAATTTGCAACATGTCAAACCTCACAGCCTCTAGAATTACCTGTGAATTTGGCATTCCCAAACCTAAGACTGAGATAATTCAGGTTTTCTGATATGCCAACTGGAGGCAAACTGACACAGAAAAGAAGGATCACCAGTGCTGAACTGAACTAACTAATGGCTAAAAGCACAACTTCAGCAGAGGTTAAACAGGGGAAGAGTGAAGGAGGCAAGATGAAGGGAAGAGATAAAGATCAAACGCTGGCTTCCTATGCGAAGTAAATAAGCCATCCTCCTGCTAGAAGCAGCGCAGGATCCCCGGCGCTGGGAGCCAGCTGAATATACTCATTAGCAACTGTTGCTGCCATAGGATACTTGGCTGGGAGCAGACATCACCCACACCTCACCCTCTAACGACACATGTGGCGCGTAAGCAGTTAACGAGCGATAGCCATAAGCCTGAGCCATTGTATGAAAAATAACCATCCCGGCTAGTTATTTTAAGTAGCAAGCGTATGCTCCAAGAGTTGTTGGGTAGATGTCAGCATCTAAAATTTAACACAGCCTCCCAGGGCTTCTGTCGCGGTGCTGAAGGCCGCTTACATGCTTCAGCAAATCCAGAACAATACTGAAGAGGCTACCTGCTTCCTGAGGCACAAGTGCCCAACTGATTTTTTTTATTTTTTTGTGTGTGTCCATCCTGAACATTTTCACTTCAGCCAATTTACGTCAACCCTCGGTACGTAGGCACCACAGGATAAAAAACACGGATGAACTGCAGCCTGTATTTTCCCTTTGCTTTCAGTTTTAATGTGCTAGCACGTGCTTCACTGTGCACCCTTCTAAACTCTCCCTGCTTTTAGGGTTATCTGCTCGCTGATAACAAAACGATTTATACAAAAACAGGCGAACATCTTAGCAAAGAGTTGCTAACAAAGCTAACAACCCTATCAGTAAACACTGCAGCAATTGTTCTCACTTCCAACTTCTTTGGGCGTTGTATATAACTGAAGAGTAAGTTGTTTGATTGAAGTTATAGGCTGAGGTACTCCCGATGCCTGGATTACCCAAGTGGGAAACGTGGCAGATGTTTTCATAAATGACAGCAACTCAAACGCTGCCTTTATTTAAACAAACACGTCGTGCGGAGCGCGGTGTTTAAGGCGAGGATCCGGCGTCACGCCAACCACGGGGACACGCAGCGAGGCCAGAGGAAAGCAGAAACGGGAAGGCCAAGGCCCGCTGCTGCCTCACCACGCGCAAGTCTCCCCACAGAGGGCTGCTGGGCGAGGCGTGGAGCCCGGCTTCCCCCGGTGACCGTCCCCTAGGGCACCCCCAACCCCCTGCTCCCCTCCTGCTTCCCGGCCGAGCCTCGGGGCCGCTTCCTCCAACGCGTGCGCAGCGGCCCCGAAGTTGCCAGGCCGGGCAGCCGCCTCCTTGCTTCGAGGGCGATAAAGCGGGCCGGGGGGGGGGGGTTATTTTTGCGTTAGAGGGGACAGCAGGGAATCTGTAGCAGCTCCGGGGGTTGGCCCTGCGGGGGCTGAGGCGCTGTGTGGCGGCGGGGCCGGCCCGGGGCCTCCCGCTGCCCCCTCACGGCGGGGCCCAACGGCCGCGGCCGGCCCCGGAGCGCGGCCTCCGCCTTCCTCCCCCCCACCCCCCATACCCCGCCTCACCCCCCCTTCATCTCCTCCTCCTCCTCCTCTTCCTCCTGCTGCTGCTGCCAGGCGGATGCGGGCCCTACCTCCAGGTCGCGGCCTTTGTTCTTGAAGTTCTTGAGGCGCTGGTTGTCCAGCTTCTCCTGCTCCGCCATGGCGGCGGCGGCAGGGGGGGGGGGGGGGGGAGCGCGGCTCCTCCGCCTCCTCCTCCGCCTCCTCCGCCGCCTGCCGGGCCCGAAGCCGCCGGGCTGGGTCCCGCTCCGCTTCCCCTTTCCTTTTCGGGTCCTTTTTTTGGCCCCTCAGCCGCTCTTTTCCCGCTGAGGCGAGGACGACGCCGCCGCTGGGCCTGCTCCGGGCGCCGCTGCCGCCGGGGCCGGGCGGAACGGGCCGGGAGGGCGCTGAGGGGAGGAGAAGGGGGGGGTGGGGGGGAGGGAGGGGGAGGGGCAGCCTCGCTCTAGGCCGCCCGGCCGCGCCCGCCCATTGGCTGCGCAGCGCGCGCCCGGCGGCCAATGGGAGGAGGGGGAGGAGGAGGGGAGGGGGAGCGGCGCCGCCGCCACCGCCCCGCGCGGGGCCGTGACGCGAGCGGTGACGGGGAGCGGGGGGGGGGGGGGAGGGGGCGCTGTGAGGCGCTGAGGGCTCGGCCCGCCGCCATCTTGGGAGGTGGCTGAGGCGGGACGGGCAGTGCGCGGCTGTGCCGTACCCGGGTTATACCCGGCCCTACCCGGTCTTACCGGGCTGTATCGGGCCGTACCGGGCCATATCGAGTAGTACCGGGCCGTGCTGCCCTCCCCGGCCGCTGTCCCTCTCCGAGAGCCCCCCGCCGGCTCTGCGCCCGCCGCCCCCAGCGGGTGCTCCCTGAGGCGAGCGCACCCCGCGCTCCGCGCCGCTGTTCGAGCGCCAGTTAAAACGAGACAAACACAGTCCCAAAAACCCCACGTTTTTCATCAAAAGCTTCCACTCGGGGCCTGGCGGTGCGGGGCGACCTCTGGAGACGTGGGTAAGCGCCCCTGCAGAGCCAACATCCTCCACACGCATTCAGGGCTTGGCAATGTTCTCACCTACACCACACAGCAGCTGTGCTCCAGCTCCCCAACATTTAGGGGGAATGTTCCTGATGGGGATGATCAACATCGAAAACAAAATTATTTTACCCTAAGATCAGATTTCACGGCACTTCCTAGCCTCATAACATGATAAAAAGAGGCCCAAAGGGTGTATTTATGCCCCAAATAGGTAGCTGTCAGCTGATGGATGCCTACCTCAGAATTTTTTTACAGGCCCACATCTTAGCATCTGATGATGACAGTCAGGTTTTGTGGCTGTGGGTTTTGGCCAGTAGTAACTGCCATAACTCACTGTCAGGTGATGTAGGTGGACGCTCTTTTAATACTAATTATGAGCTCTCAGGACATAGGTTTCTGGGGTTTGAGTATAGTCATCAGCGTTACATGTTTGTTAACTCTCTGCTTCCTTCCAGGATGCTTTGTAACAAGAAATGTTACTTACGTGTTACTCAAACTGCCATGAGTTGCAAAAAGCCCTTCCTGAATTTGTATTGAACACATCAGCAAAGGGAATGATACCAGGAAAATTCTGTAGAGGTGCGTTGTTTGTACACAGCCTGAGACATTTTGTTTACACCAAACAATGTGGTTTACAGACTATGTCCCTGTCTTCATTTTGATAAATCCTAAAACATATATATATATATTTATCAGGAACTCATTGCTGATAAACTATGGCCTCTTCTTCCAGAAAGAAGAACCTCCAAGTTCCATAGCTTTTCTGTGATGCAGGTGATTAGGCTACACAAAATATCTAAAAGGCAGAAATCAGTGATGTTCAGGAAAAAAAAAAAAAAAAAGTATATATAAAAAAGTATTTTCTTCACAAAACATCTAGTGTTTTTTCTTCTCAAGGCTCACTTGGTAATGCATGTGACATCTGAACTCAATTTTAACTTGAGAGGAAAATATGCTCAGAGCAGGACCTGTTACCTCCAGTCTCCCAGAACATTAGAAAAAAAGCTGCTAGCCAAACTGTTTAAGCTAACCTGGTTCATTTTGTTTCAAGGGAGGTAAAAAGTACTGAAACAAAGAAATACACTTGTAGACCAGAGGATATGGTAAATTATTTTCTCCTAACATAACTTAATTCTATACATAAGTAGAAACACTCTCTGGAATTTGCAGTCCCGATCATGCTTGCATGTAGTTTGTACTCCTAATGACCAGAAAAGTAAGTCAGGGGTTGTGGGGACTCTTCTCTTACGGGACTGCTAAGTCCTGTATGTTGATAAACCTCATGTCATCAGTGGCCTTGATAGTCAGAGAGAAAAGTCAAAGCTATGATGGGAGATGCAGTCTCTCAAGCGTGTAAACTCAGTCACTCAGAGATATATGAATATCAGAAGGGAGAACTTGATTTATGTTTTATGTTCAAGAAGTCACAAAGATGGTGACCACTTGGACTACAGGCTACCAGGGAGTGTTTTATCTCTGGGAGATTTTTCAGTGGATGAGGCTCTACTCATAGGCAGAGAGAGTTCTAATCAAGGCTGAAAGTGACAGAAGTCCGAGTCACCACAGCCACTTAAATATAGTAACAATGTCACAGCAATATGGGTAGGGTAAATTAGGCTTAATTAGACCTGATGTCATTCCACATAGGCATAACTAGTTGTCTCCCAATATGGAAACCATCTTGTTCAAAGCTGGCTTTGGTACAGCAACCCCAACGTGTTGCAGTCTGGATAGACAAGAAAGACATTTTCTTGACGCAGCTATTTCCATTTTTAAAATTAATGCTGTTTATCCATTTGATACTGATTCAGGAGACTACTTAGAGAAAAAGAAAAAATCTTCTTAGATAGTTCTCATTCATTTTTGTTGATAGCACAGCTGACTTAAGGAAACAGGATGTTTTAATGGTATAACCATGCCAATACCATACCTCATTGTTTCCAAATTAATGTATTTCCAGTTGATGCTGTCATTTCAGAAGGAAGTCTTTACTAAAGAGACAAGAAAAATATCAACATAGGTAAAAAGTAGAAATGCGTGACGTCTGGGAAACAAGAAATTCCGTCAGTCTCTTCAATTTTATAACGATTGAACAGAACTGACAGAGTGTCTCATTGGTTTTAGGTTCTGCATTTACTGTTTTAAGGCAATGATTAGCAGGTAAAATATTTTGCGTTACCAAATAGGAAATCTCTTGTATTTGCTATGGCTTTTGTTATACCAACTAACCCTGTATCTACATCTGAGTGGTTTGAATTAGCTGAAGTGAAACTCCCTAGATTTAATTTTCAGGCATATCTTAAAACAGCTGCCTCCTTTTGCGATGAAAGGTTGTGTCGTATGTTTCACAGGGACATGCAAAATCTTGCATCTTCTTCATTCTCTCATCTCTAGAATTGCCCTTTCTGAACATACCTGTTGTAGTCACACAGTTGGTGTGATGGAAATAGTATTACACTGGCAACCATGCTCTAATACTTTTTGCTGAACCACAGCTTTTTTACATAATAAAGGTATCTTGAAAGGAATACCTAAAAATAACAAAGTTTTAACTAATAAGTATTACAAATACTGTGAAAATTCAGGGTGGAACACTGTGAATCTCTTATTCTGACTGGCTGATCTGTTCATACAGCTAAAGTTCAGCACCTCCCGAGGAAATTATGCACAGATAGAAGGAAATACAAGACTTTAAAAAAGTGTAATATCCTTAGAGCTTTATCTGAAAGTATCAATTAAAGTATTGAAAAGTTCATGTTAGAGAACAGCATGAAGTCATTGTCTCAAAATTAAAAGAGGGACACACCTCTCAATAATATACTGGTTAGTTGTAGCATCACTTCTTTTGAGAAACAATTTTAGTGTCCCCGAGACAGATTTTTGCAGAGCGGTTTTTAAATTTTTGTGGTCCAAAAAAGTTTTCTTTGAGAACCAGTATTTTAAGGCAAAACAGATTCCTGACCATGCCTTAAGATCACAAGTAGTGAAGGTGGGAAATACACCGTGTCTAAGTAGTTTGTGGAAGGGCAAGAAAAAATGTTTTGCCTGTCGCTGCACCTGTCATTGTTACCTTTTCCTTGTCTTCGCTAACCCAAACACAGTGAGTTATTGCTCATCACACCTCTGCCACCTCCTTCTGTCACCACGCTTAGCAATAGCTGATGATGTAGCATGGGGTTTGGAAAAGATGGAAGTGGAAAGCCAGCACATTCTCTAGCGACCAAAACTGACTCAATGCCCTAACTAGTAACAATGACCTTTTAGTGAAGTCATCTCTCTCTTAACCTTCCCCCGTGTTCTTGGAAAAAGATTGACAGAGACAAGGACTGAGCAATAGTCATGTCCTTTCATGAGTAACCATTCGAAAATAACTGAGAACCACCAAGCTGGTGTTCCTTCTAGGATCTTCCTTCAAATTGACACCTGTCATAAAATCCCCTTGCTGCATCACCAGATCTAACATACCCTTCTGGCGCGAGGAGCTCTCTTACTGCGCATCCTCTCATGTAATGTAAGAACAGGCTCCGCTCTTATGAAATTATGTTTGTTTGGAGGAAGACTGTCCTTCATCAGCCTTTGATCTGCACTTCTGATCTGGTATCATCTGAAGAATAATTTACGGTCTGACTTAAGTGAAGACATAATCAGAGATTAATCAAGTGCATTTTGTTTAACTGCAGTCTAATTAATCTGTTTAGCTCTCGGAGGAACAATTACCAAGTTATTTTTTATTGGTTTGATTTTACCTCAGATCTGCAGTGCAAATCTCCCAGCACATGGAGGAATAGTTCTGAAGACCAGTGCCCTTCTGCGTTCTTGATCTTGTGGCACTGGTCTATCTTCTAACAAAACAAAACAACAAAAAACCACAGTTATTTCCATTCTCAATGAGTTTCTCTACAAGGATATGGTTTAGTTTAATGTAGATACCTACAACATAATAAATTATACATATAATGCAAATTCTCTTGGCATGCTAATGTTAAAACATCACATGATAGTACAACCCAAAGCTGTACATCTTTTTCATGTTTTTGCATATTCCTCAGATTGGAAAATAACACTAATACAAATATAGAGTTGTGAATTAGGTTTTTCTCCTCTTCCAGTCCTTCAAGCATTAACAGGAAAGATGCTGAGAGCTGGCTTAACCTCTTATTAAATGAGCGGCTCCTGCAACCTGAGCATAAAGTTAGGGTAGCTTGAGATATAAGTGCAGGATTTGAGCTCTCTGGGGATGTATAGGTAGTAGAAAGGAGATTCCACTTGACAAGGAAGAATTTTTCTCCAATAGGAATTTCTTGTTGCTGTGAGCATCCAATTTTGTCACTTTTCGGAGTTCCTGACACAGAGGGTTTGCTGCTTGCACATGGTATGAAAATTCTGTCCTGCCAAGCAGCTACAACATGGAGAGGCCATGCTGGTTTATAGCAGCGATCCTCGGACCTTTTGGGGAGGCAGAACATGTGTGCTGGAGGTGGCTTTCAGCCACAGCTGTCCCTTACCCCTGGTTGTCACTTCTGTGCTGTTTCTTGTACTGGGTGTAAAGCAGAATCAGTTCTTCAGCGTTCCAGGTCATGCTGCGAGCCTCCCCTGCCCTCAGATGCTCACGAAACTAGCTAACATTGCTGAGCCAGGCCTGCTTCGGGTCTCCGAAATGGTGTTTCTGAAATGGTGTTTCACTCGCTGGATGGCACAGAGGGCAGCTGGGCCCCCCTGCACATTCCCACTTCCAACATCCTTTCCTTGGAGCTGGGAGCATGAGCAAGTGCAAGCTTCCCAGCATCATCTGGCACCTCCCTTCCACAGGAAATACAAGGTGGGGTACTCACTGTTTTAAAGCCCCTTTATCCTCAGTCTGGTGTAGTAATCTTACATTAGAAAGCTAGTCTCCCTTTGATTTTTTTTTTTTAATACTTTATTTCTTCAGCTAATAAACTTTGTTATGGAGGTTACTGAGCTTTCTACATGCATACATAGATGCATCAGGAATAATTTAGATTTACAGACTTGTAATGTTTATAATTTTGGACTTTGCACTTGATTATACAATTAGAAAATATGTGATTATCAGGTTATTATCTTGAAAATCTCTTTCAAGTAATAATAGAGATTGATCTGAAATCTTTTACTAATGTGTTTTGCCCTAAACCTTCATTAAAGTAACATGAATTACTGAAAATGGCATCTCATAGCCGGCAAACCTATCTCCCTGTGATGAGAAACAAAGTATTATGTGAAGCTGAGAAGATTTGTTTCACAAATAAAAATGTTTATTAATCCTGGGGTTTATCTGCCTTTTCAGACTCGAAATGGAATAGCTAGAATTAACAAAAAAAGTGGATCACTGGACTGCTGGTGGGATATTTTCTGACAATCTTTCATCTGGTATGCAAACGCAGCTAGTGGTTTTCATTTTACACACATCATCCCCAAGCCTGGATTCCAACTGCACTTGCTGGACGTCGGAACAGCCATATCAAATAATGCCTAAACTTAGCCTGGGATCAGCTGTGAATATTGCACCAGATGAAAAAGGCTTAAAAAAGCTGTCACGCAGAAATAGTAAGTACACAGAATTGAGCATCATAGAACAGGGACGTTGTTATAAAAGGGACATTATTACAAAAAAGCAGCTACCTAAGACTGAACGGGACCAATTCAAGTAAGGCACCATGTTTTTTTTAGGCTCCATGAAGCAGCTCAAGTTCTTTTGCTGCTTTTTTTCTATTTCACCTTTCCCCAAAGCAGCTCTGTAGCTCCTTAGCATCAAAAGCCTTTTCTAGAAAGAACCTGAGGTGCTGACAGACATTTTCTGCTGAATGAGAGGGCAGCTGGAGGCACAACAATCCCAGAAGCAAGTCAGCACGGAGCCGTTAGCATCAGCTCGTGCAAACCCCGCACCACGCAGCAATGGGCTGTGAGCAGCACTGCTGTGCTTGCATTTCAGACCTCCCTGCTGAAGGAACAGTAACCACAGGCTGATTTCAGGGGAAATAATTCAAAGTCACACTTTTGCAAAAGACAACACAATTTTTATGGTTAAATCTAGGAAAAAGAGATGATTTCTACTCCCTGAATGCAACTTTTGCATTTAGTCTTCTTTTATGTCGTTGCGTTAGAATCATGCCATTATGCAGCAACTGTGTCTCGGATCACACCTTTTAGTAGTGTTTGATTTTATTTGAGCCTCTATATTCACCTCTGCTGTTTTCTTATTTTACCCATTTGAACTGTTTGAGCCAGACTGTATTTTTTCTCTCTTAGAAAACATTCACACAAACTTGAGGTTCTTTTCCAGACTATTGCTTTGTTAGCTGACTCTTTATTAGTTGCTCGAATTTGCTTTGCTCCAGTTGTAAGCCATTTTGCAGTGAAAGGCCGTACATCAAATACCTGCAGCATCTACAGCAAATCCACGAGAGTTCCTGCTGTCACTGCTGATGCTGCTATCCTTGCTTTACTCTTGCTGTTGTCTAGAGGCATGCGAAAACAGCAGTGTGATGGACTGTGCACTGAAGACACATCTGGGTGGATGCGTGTCATCCCTTTTGAGCTGCTTCTTGGATAGATTATTAACCCTAAAATTAAACACAGCATCCTCCCCTACTTCTCACTTGAAAAAAAAAGAATTGATATGCAATCATTTCAGCTTATTTTTCTACTTACTTTTCAAATTGTTACCCTTACAATTAACAGTTTTTGATGGAAGTTGTCTTAAGCGCTTTGCGTGACAGTAGAAAAAGCTGTGGACCACAAACTCTTGACTACACATAATACCTAGCACAGTAGTCTAATGTTTTGAAATTTAAATAGCACTGACAAGTGTCTCTGTTCCTTACAGGCCTAGAAAGATATCACAGTGCTGCTCCGTGCCCAGGGCTGGGAGATAAATGACTTACCCTGCTTTGAAAGGTAATACAGCCCATGTAACCAATGACAGGTGCTACTCTAGAGCATGAACAGAAAGAACTTTTAGGTAGTTTTCTGCAAGTAGTTGCAGCTCTCATATCTTTGGGCTAAATTCATTCTCATGCAGGGGTCAGTCTCCTGCACAGTGGGACACTTCTGTTGTGTTCAAAAGCTGCAGAGTTCCCACGCATGTGTCTCCTTTATTTTTCTGTCTATTTTACAGCCAGGATTTAGAATTATTTCCTATATTGTATTTTAGCTTTGCTGTATTTTGAAAAAAAAGTTATGTATTTTCACATATATAAACTACCCTTTAGCTGGAGTGGTACTTGGAAACCTACTTCTAGAGCACAATTACTCAGAGTAATGAACTGCACAGAACTGAAAAAGAAAATCAACCTAAAATATTCTAATATGCCCCAAACTCAGTAGGATTCAACACCTTTCCACTTATAACACTTTAACCATGTTGTACAACACACTAAAATTACTAAGAGATGTTCTTGAATTTGGTTTCAGTAACAGCCCATATCAGATGTTCATGAGGCCAGAGGCCTGCTGATATCACTGTGCCAAATTAGTTTTAGTGCTCTCGCTCATTTGACACTGTCCTTCACCAGGCTTTCTTTTCTGTGCTTACTTCGGACCTGAGCACTATAGATGTCTTGAGGATGTCCTCCCACACGGCCTGTTTGAATTCGAACCACATTAATGAGCACTTTTTTCTAGTTAAAGAGCTCTAGGTATTTTCCTTTTTCATTTTTTTGGAAGCTACTGCACGATTCGTTATAAGATAATGCACAATATTATTTTCCCTCCAAAAGAGAGCCTGCGAAACAGATCCCCAGATGGTACAAATTAAAGGTAGTTCCTCTGGCTTCAGTGGCAGTTTGCTGATTCACATCAGCTGAACATCTGCTCTTGCGATTAGAAAATAAACTTAGGGCTCCCACATGACTGCAAACACTAAGCAGCAGGCAGTCGTGTTAAAATTTATGTCCAGAGTTTCAGAGCTGTCTCTGAAATAGTACACGAACCTGTGTCTGATTTTATTTATTCTGACCTAATTTAACTTTGTATTTAATATAACCTTTTATTTGAGGATTACTTTTGATTTACCTCGGTGATTTTTTTTCTACATTTCTGCCTGTATACATTCAGCTTTTAATGCATTAGATCAGATTATTTGGAGACAAAATTACAGATTATAAATTGACCCTTGCTAACGAAGTTTCTTGGTGCTGGAGCTGGAGTTGATCACAAAATTCATCAGCTGCAAGCAGCCAAAAAAGAACAGGAATCAAGCATGAATCAGCAGATTGCAGGGCAGCATTTCCTGTCTTTGTCTTAGCAGCTCTACCTTTCAAACAGAACAATTTCCTAATGAGTGCAAAGGAAGAAAATTTCATTTGGAATAAAAACTGAGGAAACAGTTGGCTAAAGGAGGTGTTTCAGTGTCCCTAATACCAGCTCACGGGACCGGGACCCTCAGCATTCTGAATTCTGTTTCCCTTGAAGGCTGACTGCCTGCAGCAAGAGTAGGTCACTTGCCCTCATATCGTTAGTTTCTTGGCCTTTCAGATGGAAGAGTGATACTCAGATCTGTATTTTAAGAAAATAATATATACAGTATGGTTAGCTAATTAAATACCAGTATGAACTATTAGGTAATATGAGTTTCACGTTGTACGTGAAGCACTCGGGCACTGGACCAGGCTCCCCAGGGCAGTGGTCCCAGCACTAAGCCTGCTGGAGTTTGGGAAGCATTTGGATAATGCTCTCAGACACAGGGTTTGGGTTTTGGCTGGTCTGCGTGGAGCCAGGAGTTAGAGTCAATGATCATTGTGGGTCCCTTCCAACTCGGGATATTCTATGATTCTGTGACTAAAAGGATCACAGAGAGAGAGACGCTTATGGGAGCATCTAAATTGTAAGCTGCCTTACTTCTGGCTGTTAACAGTGCCAGTGAGCAGAATTTAGCATATAAAATGGCATCGGATCCAAGATGCCTCTTTTATGCAGCAAAAATGTAAATGTCCAGATGCAGATTGCTATTTTCAATGCTGTGTGTCAGGCTAATTTTGCAAGGAAGCTAGAATACATAACTGACTTAGGAATTTCGGAAGGCTGAAGGATTGATGTTGAGTAGAGATGTGAAAATACACTATCTATGCATCTCTCTTTGTTAAACTCTAATGAAGAAAATGAGTACTTCTGAGCAGCAGCACTAATGAGGCCCATTCTCATAAGGACTTGAGACTGATCTCTCCTTGATTTTCGGATGTCTGATAAGGGGTAATATTTCTGTTTCAGCTTTTCTTTTGGAGGGGGGATAATGGCCACCTAATTTTCCTGAAATATGTAGAGTTTTAGTGCCTATAAGAACTGTACACCTGTCAGATCACCTAGATCAACTCTTTTCTTTTAATGTTCATTACTTCTTTTTATATTAAAATTTCCTTTTAGGTACGAACTGTAACCCAAGGCTCTTATAAATCACTACCTCCTTCATGCGAAAATTCGTTTTAAGGTTAATGGCAATTCCAATTTAGCAGCACATCATTATAATCTAATAAGCTGAGGAGTCACTATTGTCCTTTCTCCACCATCGTATTCAGAGTCCGTGAGACAGATAGGGTGGAATATTGTTGAGTTCCTGCAGGAGAATAATGCTGCTGGCACAGAGAAGGAAGCAGAGGAAGTGAAACTGCTGAGGAGTGACAAGAGACTGGGAGAATGGCAGTCTGGCAGTCCCAGATGCTGTAGTGGCCAACAGAGTTGGTTTTTTTTTCAGTATTTGCAGTATTTTAGTAGACTATGAGTAATACTTGCCCACAACCTAGGAGACAGAAAACTGATGTAAAGCTGGTTGCACTCCCATCTGTTGCACAGAAGATTTTGAGGCAGACTTACCTGCCTGAGGATTTGGGTACAGAGCTGCCAGTGTACATTTTACTCTAATGGTGAAAATTGCTTAAAAAAAAAAAAGAAAAAAGAGAGAGGCAAAGAAGAAGGGAAAAGGAAAACCTCACAGTAGCCAGTTAGGAAGAGAAGCAAGGGTGTCTGCAGACAAATTACGTCCCGTGGGCTCCTCTACAGTGCAGCGCGTGTTCCCCCATAATACCATTCCTGTAGAAATGAGAGAGTTTTCATTCAGATCCACTCAACCCCCTATTGATTGTTCCTGCCTTTGATGCTCTTGTTGCGGACAGGAGTACACTTTAATGAGGAGCATGTGTTGCACACTAATGGGTTGTTAAGCTTTGGCATCTATATTACCGGGTAATGCATATTGAATATTAAATGAATATTGTCTATTTCTCTCCCCCTTAGTGTAAGCCAAAGACTACAACTGAGAAATGGAAAAAGGATGGGAAGACTGCGTGATTCCCACCCTGGTGACACTGCCTCCCCTGGAACCCACCTCAACAGCCGTTCAGGGCTTGTAGGTGCACAGCCATGAGCGTGATGGGACAAGATTTCTTTCTGGGGAGGTAAGTTTGGTACAGTCGGAGGGGGTAGTGGGTTGGGATGAGTGCTCTTGAAGTTACTAACATGCAGTGCCACATACCGACAGCTTAGGAGTCAAATAGTAAATGGAGTTTCTTCCAGAGTTACCTTCAATGCTCCGTAACTTTGAAAGATGTTTCAAATAAATGTCAGGCTTGTTGTTTTGTTAGCCTTAGCTCATTACATTGTAAGCTATCCATGGTTTGAAATCACTATTTCTTCTATGGAACAGATTGCAGAAGGGATTCCCATGAGATATAAACACTGTTTTTAATCCTCTCAGCATTTATATGCTGTAAATAAATCAGAACCCAGTGAAGCAAGTATGAAAAACTTAATACAATTTGCTGTATATATGAATTATATTGCTAACATGTTTAATGGACTTTTAATTACAGGAAAATATACAACATCTTTGTGCCTGCTGGGTTAGTGAGGTTGGTAATAACAAGCCCCCCAAAGCAAATGAAAAAGCACATAAAGGAAGGTCCTGTGTTACTGCTGCAAATCATCACATTCAGAGGGTCTCCCTTTCTCCAAGGGTGTTCTTTTGGCAGCTGGGTGCTAGCCTTTCCCTCGCTGGTGGTACTGTTAACTGGAGGTACTGTGGGTTGAAAATACTCCAAAATGAAGAGATGATCCAAAAAACTAAAAAGTTAAGGTCAGAGGCTATACTGCTGCGGTACCTTTTTCACATTGAGGTATTCTTTCAGTGTGTGATACTATTTGCATTTATTGGCTAAACAAGTTTATGGGAAAAGCTACAAATACTGATTTAACTATAGTTCATCTCAAAAACTTTTGGCTTTTTTTTTTGTTTTTTAATGAAAGATTGAAGTAGAAAAGAACAGAATAATAAGACTTGTTCATGAGATAATTGTCAAAAATAATTTCCTCAAATTAATTTATCTTTAGAGAAATCTTTTGACAAAAGTTTTTGAACATTTGAGTCTATAGAGTTTCAAGTTTAATTGGAATACTTACATATTAAGGGACAAACTGGCATTTTTTGCATCAGATAAATATTAAAGTAAATGCATTTCTCTGTTTTGACACACTTCTTTGAGAAAACAGTAGTTTGGACATCACTTGCTGTTGTGAAGTTTCTGTTCCCCAAAGTGCTGTAGCTTTGAAACATTCATCTTAGTGTGGAAGGAAATGTGGGTATTTCCTAGAGTGCAGAAATTAGAATTTAAGAAATTGTCACCATTGGGTTGTAAATACGTCATGCCTGAAAATGTCTGATCAATGTTGTAATTGGGCACTTTGGGTTGAAAATGTGAGGTACAGATCTGTGACTTGAACATCTCAAAACAGAGAGATCTCAAGATCATGTTGTTGCCATTAGAATTTGCAATCAGTTTCATTTTTATTAACTGCAGTATGTCTTATGTGCCACAAGATGTCTCAGTGCAGAAATACTAAACTTTATACAAGTACTTTTACAATATTACTCAGTTTAGATAAGAATTTCCAGTATTTGGCTTGGGTTTCACCTAATACTCAACAGGGACTTTTTAGTAGCACATGAGAAAGAGAAGTGGATACCTATTTACCTATTAGCAGAGACAATAAATTATTATTTTAAATGGTTAATGAACAAAATGACTCATTGGAAAATCTTAATTTTAAAAAAGGAAGGGCTGAGAGTATAGCCCTGAGTGAGCAGGTGATAGCTGAGAAACATGAATGTTTTCTTACGTAGGTTATATGGAAAAACAAATTTTAACTACTATATTTCATTTCCACATTTGTTTTTAATAAGATGTTACATATTTTAATTATTCATATTCAGGATTAATATTGTTTGCAGTTGCTATAGGGAATCGACTATTTGTATAACGTTTTCTCTAAGGTGACATTATCTTTGGGGCCTAATGTTACTAAAGTCTATGAAAAAAATGTCTTTTGCATGTAATATATGTTCAGAGAGAATACTCGTGTAGTTACATGTATGAACAAAAGTAGGAATGCTTGCCTCCATTAAATGTTTATTTTAAAATAAGAAAATAAGAAAAAAAATAAGAAAAGGCTTCTTAACATACTTGTTACAAGAGCAGAATGGGAAGTTTTCTCACCAATTTTTCTTTTCTCTATCCTTTTCCATTGTGTTCTTCAGCTTATCTTTTTTCACTTCCTCTCCTACTCAACTTTTTGTACACTTTCTCTGTAGAAAATTATTTCTTATTTTATTTCACCTTCTTAGATTAGGAGATAAAATAGAATAATTCAAGCTGTATTTGTATGCGCTCATGCCGGTGTGCAGTGTGTATAAATAACTGATGAATACATAAGCATTTGTATTGTGAACAGCTGTATACATTTTAGGTACGTTGAACCTTTCATTGTAAAGCCTTAACAAAGGAAAAAACACGTGAATTCAGTGAAAAGCCATTGCATTGTGCTGCGGATACGTGCAATGATAGTAGCCAGCGGTGGAGCCCCGGGCATGAGACCCAGCCGATAAGGAGAGTTAACATTCATTTCTCAGAGAGCCGTTTCGCTGTTTACACAATGCCTTTCCATTTCGCTTTGTATCAAAATGAAAAGAGAGATTTGAGCGTGAATCTATGACGGTCCTAAACAAAACTAGACCATTTCAGAATTATGAATCAGTCAAGAGAAGGCTGCAAGACTGGCTTTCTTTAATGATTAACGTGTATGCCTTAGATAAAGTAACTGAAAACGATTGATTAAGGCACAGTTACCCTTTAACAGCCAAGCGCAGTTGTTAGGGAGATTAGCTTTTCTTTGGATCAATGAAGTTGTTGCTGCATTCTCCAACTATATTTGCTAAAAAGGAAAGGCTCAGGTTTTAGAGCTAGATGATTTATTTAAACTCACAAAATTACGTATTTTAGCCAATGTTCCACAAGATTTGGGCTACTTGTAGCAGTAGTATATGGTCCAAAAACTCTTCTCATCAGTCAGGCACAACAAAAAGATGATCTTTGGACCAAAGAAAGCATATTCTAAGGCTAAAAGGGAATGAATGAATAAAATAAGGAGTACAAGGAAATAATAAAAAGAACAACCTCCAAAAAATATGGGCTACAGCCTTATCATAAAAGTGTAAGAGCTATTGTCAGGGTTTTTGCATACATCATGGGAAAGGAGTGCTTTAAGGAAGGACCTGGAAGAAAACAATGAAGCAATTTTGTAAACGTGCTTGGTTTATTGTTTCTAAGTACAAGGAGCAGCATGAGAGCAAGCACAAAAACGCTCGATGAAAATCTAATAAAAAGACCACAAAAACTGTCATCACCATTCTGATAGCTGCTGAAGAACAGGGAAAGTGAGAAAATATCAGCTGTGCAAAGACCTGCAAGTGTCACTGGCAAGGGGACACAGAGGAGACAGGTGAGGGGAGGTGCCTTGATGGCAGCCCAACTTAGCTCCAGATGTGGTACAATTGCATTGCAAACTGGGAACCAGTACGAGTGGTTCAAGAACATCATCACAGTTTGAATACTGTAGAAACTGAAATGCAAGATAAAGCACGATTTGTTAAAATCGTATGCATTCAAAATAAGGTGTGTGTGTAATTGCTACTGGTTCATGAATTTATCATTGCAAATTTTACCTGCAGCTTGGTATGTGCTGTTTAAGTAGGGTCTCCACCCTCAAGAATTTACATCCTGAATTACAGAGACTTGAATAATCTATTGTGTGATCTGAGGAGATACATGTCCAGAATCCTTATGCCTGGAATACTTGAGCTAATTATAATTGCAAGAAGTCTAATTGTAGCAGCACAGAACTCTGCATGGGACATGCACTTTGGCAAGAAAGCCTACTTCAAGCAGTTGACTATGCATATGGTGCTTTTAAATATTGTCTTTCTACACACTAGGCTTAGAACTAATATTTGATATTTGAAAGTCTTTCCTTCGGTTGTTTCAGTTAACTTCTTAGAAACGAGGAGGAGATAGAAACAGAGGTGTTTGGAGTAACTCGGCCAGCTCTAGAAGCTTGCATTACCTGACACTGAAAAAGCCTTGTCCTGCGTTCCTTCTACATGACACTCCCCTTGGATTCTGCAGAGTATTCAGTTACTGGGAGAGTGGTCTCCCAGGCAAAGGAGGAGGGCATGTTACTATCCAAATTTGTGGTGGTTTCTTATGCTGTTCCCTGCCTTCCCTTAAAACAGCATTTAATCCTATTGGAATTATGTTCAATCAGCTCCGTGACAGCTGTTCCAAAACTCAGAAAGCCCGTTGTAGTTTTATACCTCGGTCATCTTATCAATGAATGGTCAAAAGGGCGATTCCCCATACTCTGGATTTGTTATCTTTGAAATTGTCACACCCAAACATGGCCCAGTGGATAAACTTCTCGAGAGGGGCAGGATACAACATGCCTCAGGATTCACAGCCCCTGCCCGTTGTGTTTCACAATCCATTTATTTATTCAGGGATGGTTGTTCTGTCAACAGAAACAAACAGTTACAGCCAACTTTGTGTAAGAAATAACAGCTTCAGACACGATATCCCCTTTCCAGTCCTGTTCCATTACAGGGAACATTTTATTTTTCAGCTAAGCAGTCAAAGGATCTAAAGCTCTCCATAGCAGGATGAAGCAGCGAAATGCCTTGATAACTTCCTTGCTATTGATTGCACCGTGTAATGTGGGATGGGATCAGATATCAAACAATTTCCAGGCTTCCAGCAGGGACAAAACAGTGCCCTGGCGTGAGTATATGCACAAGGGCAGCAGGCACAGATGCTGCGTTCAGTGGCACGGGGGGGTCCTGCTCCCTGCCTCTGACAACTGACCTTCATTCAGCAGGAGCCCGCCTGGTCGTGGGCCAGGGCAACGTGCCACACTGGCTGCCAAGCGCACACAGCTGTGCTCTGCTCTGTATTCCTGCACAGCTCAGACAGGAGTTGCACTTCCTCTGCACCTCCCTATCCATGTCATAAAACTTTCCAAGGACCTTTACACCAAATGTGCTGGATATTCAGGGAGGTGCTTTGCTCCAGGTACAGGAAGGAAATTTGAAACAGTGGAGTAACTATCCACTAACTCCTCATCCTAAAGAAGCCCCCAGGTACGCTCTTTACTCACACAGTAAAGGAAAAGACCAGCTAGCTCCAGGAGCAGACGAACTAATTAAGTCTGGGCTCTGTGGATTTATGTGCTCTTGTTGGCTCTCCTGCGGCTAAAATGGAACATTTATCCCACAGAGATTAGTCTCTTGTACCTTATCAGCCTTGCCTTCACCGAGGGCACCAGTGTGGTCACTTTTCTCTATCTCACTGATTTTTTAAATTAAACTCTCAGTCATGTAGTCCTTTGAGAATCCTTCTCTCTGTCCGAGCTGATTGATATTTAAGGCTTAAAAATTATTCAGAAAGGTAGGGGACTCCATGGGCAGATAAAATGGCCACGGTTTCTCTTCTTTAGCAAAGCTCATAGAAAAAAAAAAAAAACAAATTTTAAATTCTTGATATTCTGTAGAGTGAATGGAATAGAGTCCATTTCCTTCAGGGTGTAATGTATAAGATTTTCTTCAAATCAATGCGAGCATTGTTTCATCTATTTTGATAACCTGAAGAAGCAACTGTTTGCCTGAAAGCTTATTCTCTATTCTTGCTCTATCAGCTGGTCTATGTGTTGTTTCTCCATTCAGAACTTGCTTCTTGTCTAATTAGAGACCCCGGTGCACTCATTAAGTCTCTCAAGGAGTATTTCTCCCTGAGGAAGTCCTGAGGCCAGTGAACTAGACTCAGATTTATAATAGACACATGATTAGATTAAACTAGTGGGAGAATTAAATGTACCACACACATGCAAATGTTCCTAAATTTCTTGTTCTGAAACAACACATTTTTTATCACTGAACTGACGGATTTGGAAAAAGAACATTACCATTGTTGCGGACTTTTTCAAAACCTTTTTCGGGTAAGAAGATGATATTTTATATTGACCATAAATCTTCAGACCAAGCAATGACAAGTCTAAATACTTGCTCCCCTTTTAGAAACGTAGGCTCAACATGACTCAGGATTTAGCCCACAGTAATTACTGTCAGTATTAATAACAGCTTCTGTTGGGAAAGCTTCCTTTGTTCACTGTTACAGCAAATTCACCTGATGACTTCTTGGCTTTGAATAATGTATGCATGAGACAATAGGGTATGTCTGGTGCTTTTCTTGCTGCTTCACCCTTCTGTAACTTGAAATTCCTGCTTGTTTGTCAGTAAGGACTAAATGTAAACTTCTCACGTGAATTGCTCGACATGGTCATTTTGTCGCAGGAGAGAGGCACACGAGCTGACCTTTGCCACAACTTTTTCGAAGAGCCTAACTGGGAAGTTCATTTTATGAAGGCACAGGGGGACTGAATGACTTGCTCATGGTCAAGGATGACGACAGATGTAGGGGAAAAGAGATCCAACCATCTAAGCAAACATCCTAACCAGTGGAGCATGCTACCTCTGCAGACATTGCTCACGAAGGCGAAAATAAAAGAGCTGGATTTTCTGGGACCGTATAACCAATAATTAGATGGCCTTTTTCTCTTGCTTTTAGAAGAACAAGGTCTATTAACTTCTCTGCCTTAGCATTTAAACTTCTCATAGTTGATACCGTTCAATTAATCTTCTAGTTAACAATCCATTGTTGCTTTAATGGCATTCAGAATACTAATTCACTCCGCCGTGAACCAGTAAATCTCAACGGAAATTGCATTTAAAATTTTTCTCTCCAAACTGGAGTAGTAGAAATTGTAGTTTTGTGCCACTTCCTGTGTCAGATTTAAACAAAACTAAATTTATCAGTAACAAAATTTAAAGTGGCTTCAGTACAGGCAGGACAGGATGCACCAAGATCTATAAAAACTGACCAAGCAGCCTGTCCCTCCATTCCTCCCCACCACCACGATCCCTGCGAGCAGTGGGACATAAATAAGCGGCGCTTTGCAGCGCTGATGCTGTGCTGACTTCCATAGCTCCGCTGCTGGCTACGGGCAGCAAAGCAGCAGTGCAGGAACAAATCCAAACATGGAAACTGGTAGCGGTGACATCAGACCCACACCTTACACACGGCAGGGATCTCACTCGTCTGTGGCCTGATGAGGAGCAGATCCTGTTCGTTAAAATCTATTCATAGTAATTAGTTCTGGAATGCAATAATATCCAAACAAATACTTCAGTTTCTTAGGTTCTTTTATACATAACTAAGAGTTTAAACTCTAACCCAACTATATTTTTACATGAGAAACACGTCCACAGGGCACTCATTACAAAATGACAGTTTATGTCATGCTTGTCTTGCTGAACGAACCCCTTGGCTATTTTACTTTTTGACAAAATATTTGATGTAGATATTTTAGAGCTGCTCATCTATTTTGTTTCCAATTGCAAAAATTCAGATGGTCAACTCTGCCTTTTTTATCATTCAACACACACTTCTAAGCTGAATAACCCCGAGTATACTACCACTAATAAAATAATACACAGTCGTATCTCAGAAATATCTGCAGGTAAAACAGTATAATTTAAACTTGTCAAAGTTCTTTATAAATACATAGTTACTTATAACAGTTCTCCAGAAAAAATACTTTAGTCTGTCCCACAAAATACTTTGAGTAATGTTCATCAAAATCTGACGACAGAAATTCTTACAGTTTTTCATTTTCCTTAAAACTTGTAGAAAACTCCTTTGATTTGATGTAGTTTTTTGCAAACACGGTTAGTCTTTGGAGAGCTTCTGACAAACCTTCTCCTGTGATTGCACAACAGGGTTGTACGTACCAATTTCTGTCACAGCAGTGCTTCTTCACGTGGAATCTCCTGGTTATTTCCTCAGCATTTAAAGCTCCAGGCAAATCCTGCTTGTTTGCTAGCACGACAACTGGTACATTTTTTATAGATTCGTTCTTTAAAATGAGTTCAAATTCTTTCTTTGATTCTTCTAGACGTTGCTTATCAGAGCTGTCCACGACATACAGGATTCCTTCTGTGTTTTCCAGGAAGTTGCACCAAAGCTGTCTCATTTTTTGTTGTCCTCCAACATCCCAAATTGTCAACGTAAAATCTCTGCCGGTTTCAATCATATCAACATTAAAGCCAATTGTTGGAATTGTTAGAAAATCTTCATTATACTTGAACTTGTACAACAGCGTAGATTTCCCAGCAGAATCAAGTCCTAACATCAGTATATTAGCTTGTTTGACTTTGCAGTGTTTGGTGCTCTGGAGGCCCATCTGCGCCGCGTTATCCTGTCTGAAGCCTTTACAGGTGGTATTTGCTGTCTTCTGGGCAGCCAAGTTTTTCAGTAAGACTTTCCCTCCTCCGCGAGATGAAGCGCGAAGAGTAAGGAAGAGGAAGTGGAAGCAGCAGCTTTGCGCTATGAAAAATAAGTAAAAGCTCTGCACAAATACACTCTGGCTTTTACCAACTTGATAATATGCAAACAGTGTTTATGATGGTGTAATATTCAGTGCCAAGCCTGTGGGTGGAACACTGAGTAATGCACCCATTGGTCACGGAGCCCAAAGGTTACAGTCTGTGAACAAGTTTGAACACTGACCCACACTTAGATGACCATCCTGCTCTAGAATTCAAGAACGCTTTTTACGTTGTAAAATTGTCTGGGGGTCCGGGGAACCACCCCCTGTCTGCCGCTGTTTCCGTGTGTGCTCAGAGAAAACTGCATTTTTATAGCATCCATTTTGGAGAAGAAACCTGATATCAGCACAGCCAGCGAGGAGAGGAAATCTTATAGGTTTGTCAGGACTTATCGATCTGCAAAATGACGAGGTACCTGATTCATCAGTGTATCTCATCTCCCAGCAATATGCTAATCTCAAGTGGCTTCTAATGTAAGTCTACGTAGGAACATGGACTCAACCAAATCATAATAGCGTAGGAGCCTAAAATGCTGAGCACTTAAAAATGTGCTCTGCTCTGAAACTGTCTCCCTTTGACTTAGTAAGTTCCCTTCCTGCTCGTTCCTGTGTGAATTTGTCTGCTTTGATTGCGCTGCTGTAAACTCGGTGAGTTATGTTTTTATGAACACGTCTCACTGCGCCCTGCGCGATGGAGACAGATAAATACAGGTCTTATGATCTGCTCATGGGTGAGATTCAGCTACCTGAAATCAGGAGTTTCTGTTAGCTTCATTGTAATCTATTCTGTTGTTTCTCGCTGATCCTACAATGAAGATTTCCTTTGAGAAAGGAATAAGAAAGGTGGAAGTAACTGAGTCTCAATCAACAGATGATTTTTTAATTTTTATTTTTATACTAACATTCTAAATAGTAGACTAAAAAAGAAAAAAATGAAAATTTAGTCTAATATTATTTAATTCATGTTAGGTCTCCATTTTTTGACAGCTCCTAGATTTATATTGAGCTAGTCCAACGCATACCAAGTCCTTCAATATTTGTTTGCCCTTATAGCCAGATAACTAGTATTTATTAGTATCATTTGTCTTTGCTTCAGAAAGTACATAATCAGCAAATAGATGTAAAGGTCTTCTGGCCAAATGAGCTGCTGACTGATAGGGTAATCATTTTGGTAATTACGACATCGGTTGCCCCGGATATTACACATTATGTAAAAAAAAAAAAAAAGTCAGTCTTGACAGACAAGTTATAAGCTGGTTTCTCTTGAAGCTAAAAGGGTTATACCAGAACTAATTGGGGGCAACAAAAGATGACAGTGACAGACTCACTCTTGTACATTTTTCATGTTTAATAACATACATAGATTATGTATAGGATTTCTTTCAGGAAAAAGTATTAAACCGTGGAAGAAAATATTGCTGTTTCTTTATAAATAATGTATATGAATTGAAAGATGGGGAGAGAGGCGACTATGCAAAACACACTGTTAGCACAGTCAAATGAATCATAATTCCCTGCAAAATAGCATGTCATTTCCATGAAAAATGGTTATCTTGATAAAGGGCAAAACCTCCCTCCTGCGTGAGCTGTGACAGCGTGGATGGATGTGTCCCTGGGTAGAGCTGTGATTTAAAGATTACTTACAGTTCTCTGCCCTGTGCGTTTCCTTCAACTGTATTTGATATTTATGGTCTCAACTGTTATTTTACTAAATCTCACCATCACTTTAAAGAAGTGATTAAACAACATCTGACTTTTTACAAGCAAACTAAATTTATTTCCAGGAGAGAACAGCTACTTCCCGAGGACTGCGCGCTTCTGCAGGTGTCAACCGTACCTCATGTCAAGCACTGCTTTGCTTCAGAGAACGGTTTGGTAACTCAGAGCCACGTCCCATGACTTGCTGTGCTCCTTAGCAGCTCGTGGGATGTGGTATGTGATGCCAGCAGGGCCACGGCCACCTGCACGTGGAGCACCGCGGCGAGGCCTCCCCATGGGCTAGTAGGAGGGTGGCCGAGTGGGACTGCAGGTTTCATCCAGCATCCTTCATCCATCATCCTTCATCCAGCATCCTTCATCCATCATCCGTCACCCAGCGCCCAGCAGGCTGCATCTGGAAGGTTCTGCGGGCAGGGCCGCGGGCTCGATCCTAATTCACTTACAGAACGAGCAGGGCTGCAAAGCGCTGCCACGCAGCCGAGTGCTGCCTCCTGGGAGGGCACAGCGCGACTCCAAAGGGCCACGGGCAGCGTCCCCACGGGCTGTGGATGCGGAGTGGCACCCGATGCGCTAATCCGGAGCGAGCCACCTCAGGACGGCGCGGTAAGCAGCGCTCTGCGTTCACCCAGGCAAACACACATCTGGGACACTGTGACAACCACCCCTGCGTTGTCCAAAGGTGTATTTGCTCTGCCGGGGCGAGGCTGTCGAGCCGCTGGGGCACGCTCGGCTGAACACCCCGGGGTCATAAAACACAGAGAGGGGGCGGCGGGGCCGCCGGGGGGACCCCCAGACACGGAGCCGCTGAGGCGCGGGGGCTGAGGCGGGAATGGCCGTTGGGCTGAGGCGGGAATGGCCGTTAGCCTGAGGCGGCCGCCCGGCACCGGGCTGCTCGGCTCCCTTCCCTCCCTTCCTTTTTCTTCCTTCCCTTCCCTTCCTTTCCCGTCCCTCTCCTCCATTCCACTCCCCTCCTCTCCCCGCCCCGCCCCGGCCCGGAGCTCTCCGCGGCGGCCTTGCCGTGAGGCGGCGGCCCCCTGCCCGCGGGCCCCGCCGGTGCCGCTGCTGTGCCCGCCTCAGGTCCCGCAGCTCCCCCGCAGCTGGGCGCTGAGCCCCGGACGGCTCGCAAGGTAAACGGCTCCGAGCCCCGGCTCGCAATGCAAAATACCGCATCGCTATCTGTATGACTATGAAAATGAACGTAACCGAGCGCTTTCTGCACAGCAGATTTGCTCTTAAAGGTTTCTGCCTTCGGGCCGCTACCTCCGCAAGCTCTTCAGTCACTGCAAGCTGTCCTAGAACGGAAAATTAAGATTGCCCGGACAACTTGAAGCAATAGGAAGTCATTTAAAAATTATTGAAAGTGTTTTTCACAGTACTGCTGTTTTGGATAGCCTGGTATCTTGCACAAATACCTCTATCAGTAGTAAGAACTTGAGAAGCCAAAAACTTAAAATACATTTGCAAATGATTTCTGCAAGTTGATTAAAAAAAATATTTTGCTATATTTCTGGAATTATAACTAATAGCAGGTATTTTTAACCTTTAAATCGGTCTATTCATTGATTACTGTTATTATTAGAATTTAATTATTACAATAATTTGCTACTTTTTTTTCCTGTCAAAAATGCCCACGCTAACTAATAACCCAGCTATAACAGAGTATGAGTATCTAAAATTCCTGAGAACATGCTCAGACTGTTTTCTGAAATTTGTTTTAAAGCAATTGGTTTCATCTGGCAGCGTAACCTCAGACATTATCGAATCTTGCCAGGAAGCTGCAAATTCACAAATGAAACCATTTCCTTGGAAGGACCAATCCTGGACATTCATTTAAGCATCTGAGCTAGGAATAGAAGTGGATTTTTCTGTCCACTGAGGGTTTTCTCTTTAATTTGCCCTTTTTTCTGCATGAGTTTGAAGCAGAGTTCTGTGCCAAACACGTTTGGAGGATGACTGGCCTGCATTGCGGATGCTCAGCACTACAGAAATGGCTGCCTGATGCTTTGGGGTGCGTGGCTTCTACCCCTGCCCATCACGAGAGCCTTGTGCGGTGCACCTGTGCTAGCTTGCAAAGAGGTCAGCGTGTCACTGGAGGAACGCGACCTTGGACGTCCAGAAGTGCTCTCTGCCATCAGCAGTGCTCCTGGCACCTGCTGGCTGCTGCCCTCTCCTTGCCATGGATCGCTGCCTGCCCGCGGGAGCCAGCAGCTCGCCTCTGGCTGCCCGTCCTCTTTTCTCCCTTGTGCAGCTGTGTGATCCGCTTGGGTGGTAGGTTGGTGTACAAAGAGAAAAGAAGTCAGCACCTTTCTTTTTTTCTTCCTGTAAAGCTGGGAAGGTAATAACCAGCTTGGAGTGCGTACAGGAAAGGGAAATGAGAGTGGTTTGGGGTTCTGATCAACTTCCCTAAGTTACTGGTAGCTTGAACAGTCCTGATGATACTTTCCTCTGCACTTACCAGACTTCAATTTTGTTTTATTCGCGTGTGTTTAATCCGTGTGGAGAAACAGAAGTGAATCAACACAAAACTTCTGAGGTTCTGTGTCTGTGTAAGGTAGGGAGAGACCATTGTCATGTTAGGAAGTCCTTAATAAAAGCCACCTCGTCACCTGCAGCTCTGCGAGGTACCCTCAGGGAAGGATCAGCTCCTGTAGCACATAGTGGTTTGGAGGTAATACATCCCTGAGAGGTATCAGTCTCCTGTTTAAACAGCTTTTTGTATAAAATTGCTTTAGTACATTCTAAGTGGTGCATTATGTATCGCTGATGAAATGGAGTCTGGACACTTCCTGTAGGGAAGGTTTATTTCAAGTCAATTCACACAGAAATAGAAGGCAGGTGGGCTCTGGCAAATCAAATCAACCCAAATTCTAGCATTGTTTTTTTTGGTAAATGCTTTGTATCAAGAAAACTCCAAGCTCTGCAGTGATCTTCGCAAAGATAAGTTAATGTATTTAATTGTGCTGAGAGGTTCAACCTTCCACTATCCGTATGGTGTCCTTGTATTTCACAGTATGCGGTAGAAATCATTTGGAAGCCTCTCGGTATGACATAGTAATTATTTTCATTTAAAGATACCTAATCCATGTTCACAGTGTATGTAATTTTAAAGAAATATGGTAAAGGTAAGCACTGCTGAATGGAGGGCACAAAAAAAGGGGATTTTATTTTTAAATGTAGCTGTAGAAAGCTGTAGTGGTCTGAGCTTACAAGCTGTAGTACCTTGTCCTGGTACTGCACTTATATCTTCAGCATGGACTCCAGGCACAGCCCTGAGGTGATGGATGAATTATTTGCCCGTACTTCTTTATTCATCTGCTGTCTTGGCTGATTTGCTCCATCTCATGAAAACTAGCAGAGCCTCCCTTCTCTGAAATAAACTACACGTTTCTGAAGGCTCTGAACATCCATTTGACAAATGCTTTGTAGCCATTAGATTTTGTGGTCTGTATTCCTTCCTCCAGATTGAAATGAGTCGAAGACATTGTGCTGAGAGCTTTCGGCTTTCTTTGGGATCAAAATGTTTGATGAGTGATCTCTTGCTGAGATGTGGTTTATGTAAGGGAAATTTCCAGGGTGAAGGCTTAAGAGGCTTCAATCCATAGTGTACTCAGCAGCAGCTCAGTGTTCTGCTCATGCTCGTTTCTGGGATGCCGCGTTGATTCAGGGTGTGTGGGATGCTGCACGCGACAGCCGGACCAGTGAATCTTGGATGTGTCTTCATTATTTTATAGCACACTTTTAGCTGACAAGCTAAGAAAAAGATCCTGTTTGAGCAATAGCCTTCTGAATACAACTTTTTCATTTCTTTTTCAGTAAGAAATGTGCCTCAGAACTTGTGGTACAGATTTGGAAGGCCACTGATGTACTTCTACAAATTAGCTATTGCCTAGTTCCAGAAAGTGTCATGTACGTGGGACTGTTACAATGGGTTTTCTTGCTGCTTCTCATATTTTCAATCGTAACAATGTGGTACATCACCTTTTCTTCAAACACTGTGATTGAACATGCAAACACCATGTATTTCTATGAATATGAACCGGTTTACAAGCAACCCTACCTCTTCACGTCACGAGAACACTTGAAATGCAAAGACACAAATCCGTTTCTAGTCATCTTGGTGTCTTCAAGACCTAATGATGTGGAGTCAAGGCAGGCCATAAGGATAACATGGGGATCTCACAGCTTCTGGTGGGGACATCGGATTCTAACCCTGTTCTTACTGGGTCAGGAAACGGAAAGAGAAGACAAGTCTGCAGCACTGTCAGTAGAAGATGAAAGCATCCTGTACGGTGACATAATTAGCCAAGATTTTATGGACACTTACGACAATCTGACCTTGAAAACAATTATGGCATTCCGATGGGTGACTGAGTTCTGTCCGAATGCTAGATTCGTCATGAAGACTGATTCTGATGTCTTCATCAACACGGGTAACTTAGTAAAATTTCTTCTGAAGCTCAACTCCTCAGAAACTATTTTCACTGGTTACCCTTTTATAGGTAGCTTCGCCTACAGAGGCTTCTACAAGAAAACGTACATCTCATACGATGAATATCCTTTCAGTTTTTATCCGCCGTACTGCAGTGGCATGGGTTATATATTGGACGGAAACCTGGCGCTGAGGGTTTATGAAATGATGAATCATATCAGACCTATTAAATTTGAGGATGTTTATGTTGGAATTTGCTTAAATATACTCAAGGTGAACATCTTCATTCCAGAAGAAGAACGGTTCTTTCTTTATAAAATTAATTTTGATATCTGTAAGTATAGGCATTTGATTGCAGTACATGGCATTAAGCCTAGTGAAATGATCCAGTTTTGGCAGGATTTGTCATCCAACACTTCAGTTACTTGCCTTTGATTCTGTATAAATGTACATGAGCTTAAACCTGTACCATCTTAAACTTTGAATTGTACTGCAAAAGTGTTCAACTAACGCACAGGGCCACATGAAACAAAAGCACGGTTGTTGAGCTGACTTTGGCTGAAGGACAACTGTGCTGCTGGGGGAAAGCTGCGATGGCAGCATTTCCTGGGATGTTCTCATATTCTTAAGTGAAAATATCAGGAATTCGCAAAGCACTTTTCCATGTATATATCCTATGCATGCAGGATACTTTGGAGTATGCCGTCCTGTCCTGGAGTATGCTTCTGCACGCTGTATGCTGTAACCATGGGATTTCTGCCTGAATCTCCTGGAGATTATAAAATGTTACAGGAGTTATGTTTATGCCAAGAAACTAGCTTGGAAGATGCTTCTCAGGGTACTGCCTAACTTGTTTTCTTTTGTTGTTTTTGTGACTGCATCATCCTTTGCTGCCTTCAGATACTTGTTCTCTGCCCAGCACGAAACTCGGAGCTACCTTCGTACTGACACAGAAACCCCTCTGTAATCGTTCCGAGTGTCCCAGGGCTCTGGATTTGTGGGGTGTGCAGAAGCCAAGGGGAAGTTCTGAAAAGGGGATGCACTCTGTGTGCACGTGTATGTGTATTTATATACATGTAAACCAGAACTGGTTTGGTGCCTTACAAGGAGCATTAGTAACGTTCACAGACCAGTAGAGGGCTGGCCCCAGAATACTCCATGTGCAGTGTGGGCCCGAGGCATCCCTTACGCAGTGATATCATCAGGTACCGCATGTATCCATACACGTGTGTGTGTGCTGATGCATCCCGAGGGTTCCTGGCACCACACTTCACATCCATTCAAAACTTTATATCCATTTCAGAAATAGCCTTCGTGCTTCAAGTATTAAAGTGAAAGAAGTATGAGGTTCTGGGCTTCTAACGTAAAGAAGACAAAGCGTACTGTGTCTGTAAAGATGGGTATTCTAATCACTTTATTCATAGCGGCAAGACCAAGGTTTCAGTAGTTTACACTTCTAATAGACAACGATACAGAATTTGCAATTACATTAACATAATTATTCTAGACACATCTACTACACAGCGGAGACTATAGTTACATCCTGTACATCTAGAATGACAGAGCACTGCCACTTTATTTGTACTATAGCTAACGTGTTATGATATATTTACATTTGGCTGTCTTTCAGATAGTCTCTTAGAGACAAATTAGAAGAGGTACAGAAGCCTCTGGTACCAAGACTGAGGTTTCACCAATGTTTTTGTTATGCTGTGGTTACGGTCAGTATTGAATTCTGCTGTCTTCTCCATAACTACATAGTTTTATGACGGAAGTATAGGACTTTTTTAATATATATAAAAATGATGTATTGGGGAAAATACTGCCTAGACAAGTATTTCAGATTTCAGTGTTCTAAGAACGTATGGGTCAAAGCTTTTCAAAAATACATTTTTTTTTTGTTAAACCAAATAGCTAAAGATACTGCATTGCATAACCGAGGAAAGAATGCTGTTGTAGCTCCCGAAACAGAGATAAAACTACAGCTATTCCTGTTGTTTTAGGATCTGTTATTTGATTGTTGTAGAACTGTGGTCAGATCCTGAGAGCTCTGTGAGAAATGGTTAACTTGCTCTTTGATTGTTTATACCTCTAAATAAAACAAAGCCATTGGTTTTTTAAGCCTGCCATGTAAAATGTTTAGAAATAAATTATTTGTCACAAGAACACTGATACTACAGCATAGTTTGTATTGCTTTTTCAAAAAAATGTGGTTATGAAAGACTATGAAATCTTTAGCAACTGGGTAGATAAAGCAGACAGTGCTCCTGGTGAGAGAATAAAAAGGAGTACCCGGGGTAAATGGCTGTGCAGTGCTGCAGTAAAAATGTGACCGTCACCAAGCAAGGTAGTTTCATATTTGCACCCCAGAATGATAATGCTGATTATAGATTACAAGGCTTTTGCTTTCACAAATGCAGCTTTATATACACCGCGAGCTGTTTATGCCACCTGAAATTGTCATTTAAAGGGAACATCAGTTCTGCACTGCAAAGTATTCCTGATTCTTTTTTTTTTCTTTTTTTTTTTCTGAAATTCTTTCCCAAATCTAGTTTGTATTTGAGTCTGACCTTATTATTGCTTAAAAGGCTGGAAAAACACACAACTACGCTAATGGTTCTGCTTAAAGCAAATATCGGGAGAGTTTCTGGTGTGAGCAGCCATGCAACAGGTAAAAGAGCTTAAGACGGGGGACTAATACAAGCATTTAAATCAGTGCTGGGCCCAAATTTTATAGCATCTGCTTACTGAAATTATGCATAAACCACAGGCTAAGATTTTTCCAAATCCTAAGATTCTTTTTACTGTGCACGCAGGTGGCTCAGAAAGCCATATTAACATAAAATGCCAAGCAGTTATGATAGTGATATGTTTCTGTTTTGAAAAAGCTGATAATCCATTGGTCAAAGATGTCTGGAAACTACTTCAGGGTGAACAGCAAAAGGTTTACAGCCTGACATTTCAAGCCTGTCTTGCCTGTACATTGTTTCACAGAGTTCCTAAGTCAAAATGCTTCTGTGTGTTGTGGATGTTTGAAAATAAACAAGTTCAGTATAAGCCACTACGCGTGTGCTGCAAATCCGGAGGCATTATTCTCTACAACCAGCTCAGCGTGAGAGCACGCAGACCGGTGGGCACATCTTCCTAAGTTTTATGGTGCGCTCTCTAGTTAGTACTAAAAGATCTCAGAGCAAGTGGTAAGTACCTCATGAATGGCTGTACAGTAAATGATGTAATTTCACCATATTTTAAAAAAATTAAACTAGAAGCTGAGTGGAGGTTAACCAACCAAAGTGACACTGAGTTGCTGATGTGCCTACCAGGTACGTTAGCGGTGGTGAAGGCAGTGGGGAGGCAGAGCTCTACTCCCAATTTTTTGTCTCTATTTTTGTCTGACCAACGTGTACCACGCTGGTCATTTATTAAGTTTCCTGTGATTTGCTTACAGTCGAGGAGTGGGGGAAAGAGATGGAAAGCTTTCTGCAGTCTGACGGTTAAGTTGAGCTTGTCAAGCTGTAACGCAGTTACTGGGTATTGCTGCAAGCCATAGCCGAATGAAAGGACTCCATGTAGGAAGGAAAGCAAACAGTTAAAAAGGAACACGGCAGATGGTTTATTAGTCCTCATTTTAGAGAAACCCCAACTTGTGAAAAACAGAAACATAGACTGGGTTTGTGAAAATCATAAAGATGCTTTCTTTCACAGGCTGTAAGAAAGCACAGTCTGACCGAGACACTGCTGTTCTGTGAGTCTTAGCTACAGGCCCTGTCCACCTGCCCCTGGTACGAGGAGACATTCTATCTTCTGTAGGACAGTTTGTCTCACCTGCACTTACGGGACTGCACTTGATTTTCTTGTTATGAAATAAGCATTTAAAAACACGGCGTTCACCCCAGGTGACCTCTCCTGAGCACTGTTTACCTCAGGCCTTCCCACAGTTGCTACGCAGCACGTTCATTTTCCAGGCCACATTAATCCAAATCCGAATGAGGTTTTTTATAGTGTGAGTGACGATGGTGCGTAGATGTCATAAGCATCCCGGTCTGCTCTCTGCCCTGGGGTGACACAGCCCGTGTCCTCGCTGCTCCTCTCAGTAGTGCTGCGTGGTGGGCCTGGAAGTAAGAGGAAAGCGTAGCCTCCCCTGAGCTTGCAGTAAAGATGCAATCTCAGAAACACGTGTTTTTGAGAGAAAAAATGTTAAGACAGAAGCCTGAAGAGGCTCTTATCTAAGAGAATGCAGCGACGTTGTACTAAATGGAAGCTGTCTTTCACCAGGACGAATTGCTTAAGCGTGGTGGTTTTATCTTGTGTGTTGTATAGGCTGTTCTCCAATAAACATCCGCGCTACCCGTACAGAACCCTCACTGTGCACTTCATTTTCATAATGAGTTCTTCTTGGTCATTTTTTTTTTGAGAGCACTTCCAAATGCCATGTGTAGAAGTGGTTTTGCAGGCACTCAGTGTAATACTCGTGCGATACAGCTTTAAAGTTGTTTTTGCAGCCCCGGCCCCTGTTAGCTTTGTCCTTAATGCTAGCATGGTTGGTATAGTTTGACATGTTAAAGGCAGGCGGATTTGAAATGTACAAAAGTGAACTTCATTTGTAAATCCAGGACTTGCTAACCACTGCAAGAAACAGTTTATCACGGAGCAGTGTAATGGTTCGGTACAGAGTGGAACTAACTCCACAGAACTTTTTTCCAAAGGCAACTCTTTAACATTACTCATTGTTTTCTTACTCAAAAGACAAAGTTGAAAAATCACATGGGGACTTTGCCAGTTCTGGCGTGAAAGTCTGATTTCATTGGCAGATGAGGCCAAGTGAGCGCATGAGCAGAGGCACAGGAGCAAACTCGTGCTGCTTTTGGCCAACTGAATGTCATGGGGTCCTGGAAGCGTGGTGGCACTGGCACAGCCCTGCTTCCTGGGGGCACTGAGCAGGTATTTGTCACACAGCTTGATTGTGGCTGTTCTCCTAATTACCAGGATTAAAGCACACGCAGTTAAAGTACACTTTTGTCTACATTACCCTCACGCCCCTGAACGCAGTGTAGGAGTGTAGGAAGCAAGGCTTCTCAGCCCCATATTTTCATTTCTAAAGTGCTACCATTGATTATTCATTTAGCTTTGCTGCGTACAGGCTGAAAAAGATTTCTGAGCGCCTGTGTCCCAAGAGGTACTAACGGGTCTGCACAGGCTTCAAAGAACACACGGCTGGTGCTTTAAATGCAGGGTGAAAGCTTTATTTCCCTATTGCTCAACCACCTCTGTTTGTCCTTAATGCCAGATGTAGGAGCTGACGCACTCATAAAAGTGGATTTCAAAACTTTAGTCCAGAATTGCTCTTGATGTCAGCCTCTCTATTTATGGCTTTAGACAGGCGTCAGCTGCTCTGACTGCACACTTTGCTTAACGGAGCACAGTAAGTCTGCAATGGTTCGTGTAACTGGTGATAAACTGAAACCCGGAACCTCTGGCTACCTGGGGGAAACCAGTATTTAAAACAGCTGCTTACCTGAGCCTGTCACTACTACGTAAATACAAGTAATTCAAAATGCAAATCAATATTAGCTTAACTGTGTATGTCTTACTAGATATGAGCCCTCAGATTTAGAACGCTAAGTTATAGCAGATTGGTAACGTGGAGGGGCAGCAGCTCTGGTCTTACAGCTGTCACACTGCAGCACGTTGTAAGTCCCTTAATCGTGCAGTTGTGTACGGCCAGATCTCAGGATGGAGGCCGAACAAACTACTTTAGAAAAGGCTGATGAGTTGTGGCTTTTTCCTTTGATATAATCATTTACTAAATGGTTCTCTGCATACATTTGCAATATATCAAGACTATATAAAGCCAGAATGCCATCTATTCTGAGAAGCAGCTGAACAAACTTTATTTTCAAGATTCAGCATTAGTGGTGACATAGCAAACAGTTAGTTCAAGCTGATGCAGTGTTCTAGTACTAATTTCTGTATCCCAAAATCTTCACAACTTTTTAAATTTTACCATGTGTAAGTGGTATAATACTCTGATAACAGTAACAGTAGTTTTGATGCCGACCTTATGTTTGCAAGTCAGCAGACAATTCTTCGTTATGTTAGATGGCATTTACTTTATTTGTATTTATCTAAATACCGATCAATAAAATGGACTCATTCCTTTCAGATTTAGTGCTTGTAGAAATGTTAGGCCTCCAGAGCTGCTGCAGCCTCCAGAACATTACCTGTCCGCAGAGACAGCACAGCCCTGCCCTGCCACCAGCACCGGGTGCCCACCAAAAGCAGTGGCACGCGTTTCGCACGGGACCAGCGATGAGTTCGGGAGCATTCCCAGCGTGTTGCTGTGGTCTGAGCGAGCTGCGCTCAGGCAGATGTTTGGAGCCCGCAGACAAACACCGGAGTGCAGCCACCGGTGTCGTGAGGTGCTGCAAAACTCAGCCTGAGAGCAGGGGCCTGCGCCAGCCTCCCGGGGAGCGCGCACAAGGGGCAGTGGAGCCTCAAATCTCCTCGTCCCGTGCCTGTGTGCCCGCAGCGCGGCTCTGAGCTCGGCACTGCCCGGGCCGTGCCTGGGGCCGACCACGAGGCGGAGCTGTGAGACCGCCCCGCAACCGTGGAGCTCCCTCGGGGCACCGGGAGCAGCAAACGGCGAGGTGCAGCCCTGGGCAGGATGACCGGGTACAGGCACAGTTTTCACATTGGCCCCTACAAAAGATGCTCTTTGGCAGCAACTTCATGCATCAGCTTTCTGCCGGTAGATGCGCTTGCCTGATGAGCAGATGTCGCTGATGGAGCTTAACTGACAAAAAACTTCCACCAACACCTAAGGCAAGGAGGGGGCTCTGCCACGTCTGCTCTAAGCAGCCGGGGTGGCGGGTGGGGGTCCTGCCGCCCCGATGCTGAGCCACGTCGTGCTGCATGGCTGGGAGCTCCTTCCAGATACAGGCTGCATGAGTAAGGCAGGAGAATCAGGCCCTAGGTCTTTTAGGCTGGATAAGCAATATGGACGTTACTTAACCTGGTCACGGGGCAGCTAGCTGCATGGATCAGAGCAGAATTTGGCACAAATCGGCACAGCCAGAAAGCTGCAGAGCTAAAACTGGGTTAGCAAACAGACATCTGGCAGGGAACATGGGCAGGCACCGTGCCTGGACAAGGAAGACTGCACGAAGCCTCCATCTCCACTACTCCTTCATCTCTATACCTAGAGCAGCTGTTACCAGTTCTTTAAAAGTAAACCAAAGCAAGACAAGACAACAAACGCCAGCAGCATCACCAGAGATCACTGCCTGAACACCCGTGGCCAGGAAGGGAGCTGCTACCAGGGCGGGAGTGTTACAGAGACAGCTGAAGGGGCTGGAGCAACCACTGCTGTAACTGCAAACACTGAAAGGCTGAGACAGAGCCGAGTCAGTAGCTGACAGGGCAGCCACAGGCGTGAGGGAATCCTGGCATAAATATCCAAGCAGGCCTGCAGGACACTTCTGCATTGTGCTGTGAGTTTTCTTAAATTCTTCAAGCAGGCCATGTGAGAGCTCGCTTTACTCCCTCCCTCCGCTTCCTATGGCAGCTACAGGGCTCTGAAGGCACGCGTTTCCCGCTACCTCACTTCCCAGCTATCTCAAGTGCTAGAGCACCCAGAAAGGCAGCCGTGCTCAGGAGGCCTGGAATTCCTCAGCAGTGCTTGCCAGCCTCAGGAACGTGCGCTGCAGAGAGGTTTACTGCAGCCACAAGCTTCTCACTGAAGTGGGGTTAGGCTACAAATATTTTTTGGAGCTGCCCATTGTTCTGCTTCCAACTTCTCAAATGCCCATGACGGACTGGTGGTTCTGTCACTGCTGCACAAGCCTCTCTGCTTCAGTCTTCTGTGGACTGCTAGGTCTAATTCTTCTCCCTGGGCAGCTGTTTTGATAAACATCCAATCTCTGCTCTACACAGGAAAGCCAGAACAACAGAACCATCACCTGTGAAGGAGAAAGGAAAGGCAAATGCTCCATGCACCATGAGCTCTGCCTAGAGCCTGGTTTCGATCCTGCTGCTGTAGCATTATGATGTGATTTAGCACTCCCTTGAAAATAGCACACGAGGTTTTCATTGCACAGCATTTGACCTCAAATACTTCTTCAAAATAAAACAACGGAGGAACCCTGCAATTATCAGCATTTCTGGGTACCCACTCGATTTAAATGCAAATCTGCATTCCAAATTCCCTGAAAGCTGTTCTTCCTGTTCAAGGGATTAAAAACGCCTGAAACCTTCCATCCTCTGGGGAAGGGCCACTCAGGCTGGCTTCAGAGCACGCTGGACACTTCTGTACTTCTGTGTCTTTGTCCTCCACTCGGAGCCAAGGGGCTCTACTCGCAGCTTTGACCGAGAAGAGGCAGCTGAAGGCCACGTGTACATGTTGGAGAGCACTGGCAATAGCAACATCTCCAGCTAAAAATTGGGATTATCTCCAAACAAACTCAAGAAGGGAAGTTTGGTAGGACAGAACTAACCTAGAAATAAAAATGAAAAGACTGAGCTGGGAATTCCCTGCACAGAAAGCACAATTTGCGCTCTCATCTTGAGAGACATCCTACCTGCTAACACAGCCACAACAGAGCCTGCAGAGACCTGCAAGCCACTTTCCCAGTAAATGCTTTATGTGGGCGATAGCTTTTTGTCTAATTACTTTGTATCCTCACCCAAGAAGCAGTGTTAGTTACTCTCTAACTACAGCCGATGGCCCTGGTTCAGCCCAGGGACCAATTCCGGAGAACTTCCACTACCTCCACGACAAGAGACGGCAGCAGATCATCCAGGAGCACGTTCTGAAGGGGGCAGGAGTCCCAGGGGACACAACCCAGGTAGGCAAGCCACCCAAAACACCAACATCCGACTTGGGCCCTGACTCTGTTCCCCTGACACGCGCTGTCCTGTCATGCCGCCACTGCTGCCCCTTGTTCATGAAGCAGCCGACTACGTTATCAGATGGCACACTCAGAATGCCATTGCTTAAACTTACAACAGTCACAGGTTCCAAAATACAGTTACATATTGAAAGTTAGATCTAAAAATATTTTTATCTAGATTTATCACAAGCTTTCATCTCAACAGTGCGCTGACACTGTTTGGCATTAATCCATTAAACCAAAAAAAACGTTCTAAGGAGGCCTTCCCCCGAATTAAAACCACAAATTAACCTGCGGTGCTACAAAGAAGTCTTTAAGAGGCGTGACTTCCACCTAAGTAGCTCTAAGGAACTTCTGCTTTGATTAGTTTTCCAAACAGTCACCAAGGAAATGAATTTTATCTTGCATTGTTCTCTTACATGCCTATGAAAAGTCCATGCGAAAAAAATAACAGAAAGGTGAGTCTCAGGCAATGACAGGCATCCTGCTAGCGCAACACAGCTTGGTTTTGTTTGTTGGTTTGATAGAGGAGGTGACAGAGCTCAGACCGCCAGTATCCTGCTGGAGTTTAACACTGTGGAGTAGAAGAAATGCTGGTAAAGCAGTGCACGGACTGGACAAGTGTGTGTCTCCGGGTAGCTCAGTACCTACACCTAACCACGTGCTCGGCAGGGGTTATTTAATGCGGGGTGGGAGGGGAAGCAAAGCGCGAGCCAGCTGTGTGACAGCGGGCAAACAGCTGGCTCCTCCTCGTACCAGTAACAGCCCAACAATCACAGACCTGCACCAACACAACCTCATCACTGCAGATTAAAAAGAAAAGAGATGAGAAACATTAGAGCATCGTCCTGAAAAGTCACACCTACAAGTGAGAAGCACCATCACTACCACCTGCTATCGGCAGCAGCGCTGCCCTGCCATGCTGCGCATCGCAACAAACCTCTGTTAGAAATGAGAGGTAAAAAATCAAGTGAAAAGCATACGCAGGATTTTGAAAGAAAATTCTGAAATGGAAGATTACAGTTAGCTTCTAAGGAGCAGCAAGGTCACAGGAGACAGATAGGTGTGAACAAACTTAATTCTGATAATCACTCAAAACGTGTTGGTTGTATTGCTCCTTCTGTTAAGCGAAGAACAAAGACCAGAGGGATCTGTTCTTTTCGTGGAGAATCTTAATGGTATTTACTAGAGCCTTCCACTATGTTTAAAATGTAAGAGTTTGCTTTAAGTTCAGCGTGAGGCAGAGAACCACTGGTAATTATTGTTCTTCTGTTTTGCTGCTATTCCTGAACTTCACCACCATCACTGTTATATTATCAGGGCAGCCTCTGTAAAAGGACTGTAGAACTATACTCTTTGCACCAAAGTGTGGCTCATCCAAGCGTTCCTTGATGAACCGGACAGCCTCCTCGTTGCTGAAAGCATCCCACAGGCCGTCGGATGCCAGGATCATGAACTCTGGCTGCAGTTTGTCCAGGTCAAAGGTGAGGATGTCAGGGTCGGGAATGACAACATTCAGGTTCTTCAGAGGGTAATCCCCCAGCGAGCGGGACATGGCCAGGATCCCCTGAACACGCCAGGAGCCATTAAAGCTGATGAATCCACCTGGAGGGAAACACAAATGCTGTTAAAACCTTCCCCGACTCGCTGTCAGATCCACCCAAAAATTCGTGATGCGGTGTCCTGAGCTACATCAATATTACAGATCTCAAAAAATAGGGGATGTCTTCAGTCAGTGCCACAGTGCTGCAATGAAGAGCGGGACTGTGCCCGCCTGCTCGTGCTGCTGGAGCAGCTGGAGCACACGAGTGGCTGCGCTTTTGAATGAAGCAGCTTTGTAGTCCCCAGTGAGACTGCACCGTACCGAACGCACAGACAGGTGTTGCTGTGCTGCACAAGTGACAAGTTATTGGCAAGCCTCGTGGCGATGTTGAAATGAAAATACCGAAAGCGAGTCTTTACATCTTGTGTCACTGAACCCTCCTTTTTCAGTGAAGTTCATGTTTCCCCACCTCAGATCTCTGAAGGAAACGTAACAGCGACAACACCTGCAGCAGGGCCCAGATCTCACTTAAGGCGTTAGGAAAGCAGCAAGTGCAAAAACATTTGTAGGCTCTTCTAGCAAACTGCCCCGAATGAGGTCTGTCAAACACACCCAAAAAACCACTGTCAACAAACCAATCACAAAATTTTAAGCTACAAAAATGCAGGGTGGGATCTGACTGACTGACTGACTGACTATCACCACGATTAAGGCTACTGCCAGTTGAAAATGTGTTACAGCATTTAGGGGTTGCTTGTACTAAGACAGGTTTTGCTCTGATACCAGTGACTGATTCAGCCAGCGCCTGGCCAGTACACGGCCCGACTGCCTTAGGAAGGGAATGACACAGGGCCTCGAGGTCACAGCAGAATGGCAGCAGCTTCAATTTCACATGTGTGCGTTTGCGTGCCACTGTCTGCACTGATGCACAGCAGGATTTCCTCCAGCTTAACAGGAATCAAAAGTCAGAGTCCCTTGAGGACAACTGACTTGCGAAATGCCCAACACAGAGCATTAGAACACAACCAGGTTACACGAACTGGTTGGTGTCTGTATCTGCAGCCTGTCCCCTTTGGTGCTCTTCGAGATGTGGCTGTTCTTTGGAGTTATCAGAGTGTTTTCAGCTCCTCTTTTACCCTTCTGCAACTCCACTTCAGCCAGACAAACGAGCCCTGTCCAGCTGCTGCTGTGTGTTTGGAGGGCACCTGAGCTGCCCGTGGCACAGCCACCTCCTCACCAGCACAGGGATTTTCTTCAGAAGTGGTTAGAGCCGTACTAACTCGGCGTGTAATGGTACGTATGTATTGGAATGACGGGGGAAGCAAAACGCAATTAGGCAGAGGCAGTTTAAGCACACATCACACACAATTAGAGGAGAGCACTGCTGCCATCCGTTACTGTGCTCACAGGGAGCGAGCTGATGCTGACTCGCTGCAGCGCGCTTACGCCAGCCTCTGGATGCAGTGCTGTATGCAGTACAAAGTGACTCTTCAGTAGGCACCAGGTGAGTAAATCCATTAAGTTATTACGCTAGCTGGAGTATTTCTTGTTCAGCTGCAGGTAATTATAATGTTTGCCTGTCTATGAAATTAGCTTCTTCCAAAGTTGGAAATTCCTGCAGAAATCCAGGTTCATTTTACATGTTGCTTTGTTATGAAGCCTCATTTCAACATAAACAATAAACAACCATCAAGTGGAGGCCTTCGCTAATGAACAACTGTGCAGAGCACCTGGCTGATGTTAAAGGAGGCCTCGGGAAGTTGAACTGCTAAATGGAAAACTCTGTTTTTTATGAATACATCTCCCAGGTACGCAGCTGAAGCAAAGCGAGACCAAGATTTTCCTACTCCTTCTCCTTAGGATCTGTAAACTTTTTATGTCCCTTTGGGGAACTTACATGACCTTGGGTCTCTGTGTAGCAGCAGAAGAATCGCACTGCTTTCACGCTTCCTTGGTGATAAAAGCAAACCGAGCAGGCAGGCGTTTGACACGTACAGGCATTTATACTGGTGTGGGCACACTGATAACCTGCAGCTTTTAAAAATGCTTTATGCTCAGGGAAAAATGTGTTATTTCCACTTTACAGATGAAGAATTTGAGGCAGACAAACAATGCATCTCTAGAGGCAACGCTCATCAGTAGGTTTAGCACTTTTTTCTTTACCAAATAATTCCCTGCTGCAGGCTGCTGTGGGAGCCACACCAAAAATGGGTTCAAAAGAGGCTCTGACAAACTCGTGGAGAATTGGCTGTTAAACTCGATGCTCCAAATGTAACTGCTAGCCCAGGGGGTCGCTGAAGTGACAGGGTAAGCAAGCTAGGAAGATTCATTGTGGAAGGATTACTGTTTCTGGACTGCTGCAACATACATTTGTGCTTATTAACAGCGATTATATGGGAATGAAAAATAGTTGTAAAGAATTAGATTCCTGCTCTGCTTAATTTAGCAACTAAACCTCGCTGAGGTTCAGACCCAGCCTCTTAGATGAGGGCTGCTGCCACGATGTGGCTGTGAGGTGCCTGTAAGGGGGCTGTGTCAGAGGGCTGTGTGAAGGGGCTGCTGCTGGTTGTTACTGTGCTATCAGGGGATCGCAGGGGCACTGGCCAGGACGGCGCACTGGCTGTTGCAGATGAAGGCTGCTCTTCTTACTCATCAAGGCAGAGGCCAGTTGCTTCCATTTGTCTGCACCGTGAGCCCCTCCCAGCAGAGCCGAGTTAATAATGGAAGGGGTTTTCTGCTGATTCCTCGCTCTGGTGCTCTCGGTGTCTCACAGGGGAGAAGGCTGCATTACTGACAGAGGAGAGAAAATAAAGATGAACCCTCAATCCGGAGCACAAACGCTGTAACTCACCAGCTCTTTTAATCCTCTTCCTCTCCTTCAGCTGGTAGGGCTTGTGGTCGTGGGACAGGGGGATGGCGTTCCCGTCCTTGTCACACAGCACTCCCCGCGAGTCGCCGACGTTGGCCACCGTGAGCTCTTTATCCGACAGCAGCGCGATCAGACAAGTCGTACCTGGGGAACAGCAGAAGGCAACGGGAAGCAGAAACCATTACAGATTACACAAATATCTGCAGTTACGCTGCAAGTTTTCTCCAATATATATCTGCAAATTTGCTTCAGATATCAGTGCCGGGGAGCAGGCTGTCATCACAGTGGCAGCTTTCTTCTAACGCTACTTACGTCTGTTAGATTTTCTCTCTTATCAGCTGCTTTTACCGAGTCATTCCCTACTCAGGCTATCTCACACTGTTGTTGTTTTTGGCCAGACGTTACCCTGCGTCCTGCTGCGGTGGGCACTTAGCTTGGCATTCACTGCCTGCTTCTGCAGGTAGGCAACTGGGGGCGAGGCTGAAAATAAACTCAGGGGTTTCATGCTCAGGTAGGAAAAATGACTAGCAGGAAAGCGTTCTTCAGATCTGTGATTTTGGGGAGGGGCTCAGTGGGAAGAGAGGTTTCCAGTCTCTGAGCGCCGCCTTTTCCTGATGGCCAAGAAGAGCAGCAGGGGACAGCAGACCTGCTAAAACTGCTGCTGGGAGGAAGGCTACAATCTGAAGGATGTTTTATTGAAAAAAAGAAAATGATTTGACATTGTTAATTACTTTAACCTTTAAACACACAGAGCATTTAGTCAGTCATTGACCACAGGCACAGTACCGTCAGCTAAGTGGCAGGGAAACACTGGAAAAAATGGGCAATTCTCAAGGTACTGACACCAGGGGTTTGGTTTTCCTCATTCAACTGATGCGGAGCAGAGCGGATGCCATTAAGAACGTGCCTTTTGTACGCTCTGATCTTGTAGCCAGTGTGATATGAGCTGCGTTAATGAAAACTCCAGCTAATAGAAATACTCCTGCACCAGCTTTGGTGTCGCAATTCCATTCGTATGTTAGAACAGAAAGATGACAAGTGACTGAGGTTTGATACATACACCCATAAACATTAAAAGGGAACGTTGCTGACACGCGGGTTTCATTACAACGCACTCCTGAAGTTATGGCTCACTTCTTACAACAGGCACTCCAGCATCCTTCACCAGTAAATGAAATTCATTTCGTGGCTGCTTTCTTTTCCTTTTACACGATCGAGGGAAGCACATGGCTGAGTTTTCACCTCTGTTGTTCATTTCCATCTAATTATTCATTAACACGAGGCACCCACCCTTGCTGCGTAGCAGAGACTGACAGGGAAAGTGGCACCAGCTGGGCAAGAGATGGAGATGGGCAGGATGCGAAACGCTGCTCCAACACGGGCTTCTTTGATGTCTGCGTGGCTCTGCCAGGAGGGAGGCAGAGAGGAATCCCTGCGGGGGCACAGAGGGCACGAGCAGGGCCCTCGGGCAGCAGCGTGCTGCAGAGCAGTGCGTCTGTGTGTGTGGTTTAACCCAACCAAGAAGCAGCTCTAAGGAGAACGCCGACACCCAGATGTGCCAGCACAGCCCTGGGCAGCTGCCTGAGCTCTGGTTTTGCCCGCAGGGAGCTCTGCTCGGGCCCAAGCCCACGCTGTTCCCCTCAGCCTGAACTCCCACGGCTGCAGCTTGTTGCGGTGCTGCCCAAAACGAGAATGAAGAGCTGAGTCTTGCCGTTCCCGTGTCAGTGGTGGAATATCCCACGGCTGGGATAAATGTAACAGCCAGCAATAAACAATTTGTTTTTAGACGCGCTGCGTGCTGGGGAATTTATTTTTTAACTTAACGGTCTGTCTCGCACAGCTTTAAACCAAAAATCCCTTTTCAGAACACAGGCACACACAGCGATTATTTTGTGCAGTTGGCTGATGCTTCGCAGACCCAAAGGGGCACAGTTTGGTGCCAACCCCTGCCCGCTGCACAGCCTAACGGCCTGGAAACTGCAGGACCCAGAGGAACCCGGCCCCAGGCTCCCCCCAGGCACCCCAAATGCAGGGCTCCTGCTGCCGGGACACCCTCAGCACAGGGGAGAGCAAAATGAAGAGCCCCCTCCTGCCCTGCAGAGCGCCAGCAGCACGGGGCTCGCTGCTCGTACAGGCAGGAGAGGGACTCCCACGTGTCCTGCTCAGGGAAACACCGCCAGGAGCACGGCACGGCCCCATGCTCGGGCAGCACACAGCTCCACAAGCAGTCATTATAAAAAAGGTGACTTTGCAGGCAGTCTCCGTGGATCTACGACCTGCGTGTACGGAAGAGGGTGAGAAGCTGAGCCAGGAGCCAGCCTGCGATGTGATTGATGAAGGATGAAGCCCGCACTGCTCGGCCTGTGCCGTGCTCTGCCTGGTGGCTGGGCCAGCGCCAGGCCCTGACCCCCCGGTGCCAGCTGATTTCACTGTTTTCTTTTCCAGCTATTTTTATTTCAGCCGTTTAACCTTGTGCAGAGTTAGGAATTGCTGCGCTCTTGTCAGTCGCCTCAGATGTAACGCGAGTGCACAAGGGAAAATTCCCAGCAGAAAGGGCCCAGAACTGAGCGCGTGGTGGGCCGCTCCCTCGAAGCAGCTGCCGGAATAGTGCCCTGCTGGGCCATTTAAAAGGAAAACCACCAGAAAATGTAAAACCTGGAGTACGCTGCCTGCACAGATGGGGTGGGGCAGGAGGGCAGGCTGGGGGCAAGGCAGCAGCGCTCCAACACGGCCTCGAGCCAACGGTTTCTTGAATGAGTCTTGTACAGGGAAATAAAAGCAATGAGAAACAGAGATACAGAAGGAGCTGGAGGGGCCTGGTGAACAGAAATGTTAGCCAGGGGGGGTTTGGTGCCCCCACATGAGGGGGTGGTTAGGTTCACGGACGTGAGATGAGGCAGCAAGGAGGGCAGGGCAGGCTCCTGCCTCCCACTAGGGTTAGAAGGAGGCAGGAGCAGCGAGGTTACAGCACCAGGACCCTGTAACGCCGCCTTCGTGTGCCCTGGGGATGAGCCACCAGCTGCAACCCGAAGCCATAAAAATAAATTCATTCTCCACTGCTTACCTACCAGGTAAGCAAAGATCAATCAGGCAGCAGACATCCCTGTGTCATCCGCACCGGGGCCGCGAGGAGACCTCACAACATCCATGCAGGATGAAAATCCTTCATCAAGGGTGTTGCGGCAGGCCGAGCTAATTGTGCTCATTAGCGCTCCTTCGCCCACTGCTCCTTTAGAGCTCATTCAAGTGTTGAAATCGTTTACAATTGCTCTCAGCAAAAGCCACACGGATTAGAGAAAGCGTTACTGCAATCTCCAAACCAGCGCCCGGTTCTGCCCCACCACCGGGATGGCACAGCCTGCCACCCTCACGGCACCCTTCCAAACCAAACCTGCATTTTTAAGGTGCCCGACTGCCTTCCTCCAAACTTCTTGCACGGTGGCGGGGGCCGAGCAGAGCACCCAGCACGCAGACGTTTGTCCTTGAGTCCCCTTGGCGCTGGTGTTTCCTCCGAGCGAGCGGTGCCTGCCTCTTCCCATGGTTAAATAAATCCTTCTGCAAACATCTGCGCTGCAAAGCACAGGCCTGAAAATAACCTTTCTGAAAAATGCGAGGTCTCAGAGTTTCTTAATCATCTCAGCATCACGTTTTTTCCCTACGATTAGAAGAATGACGTATTTTAAAACAGATGAAAAGAAACCCCGTGCTTACAGACCCGCAGAAATCAGGTTTAACCTCTACAATCACAGCTCAGCTCCCATCCTGAGACGATCCCTACCTGCCTGTGCGACACCGCTTCAAGATCTGGTGTCTGAAACAACAGAGAACTGCTTTGTGCTCCCGTTCAGCCCTGTCCTGTTCTCTCCGTTAAGCCGTAAGTCGGTACCAGCACCCGGTGCTGCTCACCCCGACCACACCAGGCTCAGCTACAACACCCTGGGATGTGCCCACAGACTGAGAGACTCAGATGCTGTCTCTCCATCACAGCACGATGAATCCCTCGTCCTTGTGAACAATCACCCGAACGCAGGAGGAATGAATCTCCAGTTCTGTTCTGAAGTCCATTTCTTGGCACTGCTGTGATATTCAGTTTCACCTCGGCACCACGCCCAGTGGTTGAATACATCAGAAGCAGAAATACCCACCAAGGGGATGCAAGGAGCCTTCCAACCCCCGAGTCCTGGCGTCAGCAGCAGCAAAAATTATTAATGCGAATCTGGACGAAGCTGTGAGGTTTTCACTGGGCAAGACGAAGGCATTGCCTGGAGAGGACAGCACCGAACTGTTCCAAGGAAGAGCAGGATCAAACATTTTAAACAAACCAAAGCCACATGGCTTTACGGCAGGATTTGGGCACAGCCTGCTTAGCTAAAATTTGTCTCTAATTCCATCACATCGTCTGGAGCCACTACCAGGGCTTCCCAAAGGTTCACGCAGGAAGGTGGCTGAGTTTCAGGTCTGACTTTTATCAGTAACACCAACTGCAACAAAGGCCTGGGGCTGCCCTGGGGAATTCACGCCACGCACGTCCTTCAGGTGCCAGCCTGCCCGCTGTGTGTCAGCTCCCAGGTCATTCAGAAGCCGTCCCTCTGGTGGCTGCCACAAAATATTTCACGAAGACTCGTGCAGAGATGGGATGAGGTCAGTGGTGATCATCAGGCTCTCGGGGTAACAATTCTTACTGAGCTCCTCTGACTCTGCCAGTGCTGGGCGCCTGCTCAGGCTGGGATTTAAGCCCTGGGGAGTCACCGCTGCTGAAATTGTGCTCAGCCGTGTCCCCATGGACCAGCCCCATGTGTCAAGGAGCAGCCAAACACGTACCAAAAGCAGACTCCCAGAATTTTAAGCCTTTTTTTTTTTTTTTTAAATAACATGGCTGCAGCAAACCCAACAGATTTCTTCCTGCATTTGTAACGTGCACGAGCTATCGTGTGATAGATACCACGGTGAAGATAACTTACTGTAGCTTGACTGCGATGTAGAACGATGGCTTTACCTGATCAAACTTCTTGCAGTGGAAAAAAATGATGTTTCCCCAGCAAGGTGTTCATTCTCCCAAATTGCAGCACGTATTCCCAGAGCGCCCACACTAACCTGGACATTTGTGGGAGAGAAATGGATTCACCAGCCTACTGGGGTGAAGTTGAACCTTGGATATTCTTGTTTTTCTGTCCAGCTGCCAGAAGCAGCCAAAGCTCCTGGGCCGGGACCTGGGCAGACCGGTGCCAGGCTGTGCCTTCTTGCAGATCCTGAAGCCAGAACGAATCCTGAGTCCTGGATTTATGCTCAGGGCTGCTTGTCCCAGAGCCCAGGAGGCACAGAAACCCAGCCTGGGCTTCTGCAAGGCACGGGAACAGAGGCTGAGCAGGAGAATCGATTGAATTCATCACCCACCCATCGTGTGCTAACTCCTGCAGGGTGGCAAACACCTCACGTGCCGGGCATGTTGGGTGCAGGCGGAGCACAGAGCACAGACCCCACCTCACTCAGACGGGCTGCAGCACGCCATAGTGCTAATGGGCGTGTTTTCTCTCAGCAGAAAATAAATTCTGTCACTAAGACGGGAGCATTCGGGCACTTTGGGACGTGAGCTGCTAGCGTAAAACCACTCCTTACGGAAACAAACTGCTGACACGAGCAGTTTCACTCATTCAGTGGCACTGAAAGATGGGCTGGAGGAGGAAAAGGTGAGCAAAGGGCTGAAAATGGAGCCATCCACGACAAGGACAGCGGGGACAGCTGCCTGTGCTCCTGGCTGCCGAGCTGGATTCCCTGGCTCCCTTTGGACACGAGCGCTTCGTGGTGAGGCAAAATGAAATTTGTCTTTTTTTTCTTTGTCACCCGGGGAGAGCGGCCGCCCGTCACAGCACGAACTATCAGCGGATCTCCCAGCAGGCTGGAGCCAACTGGCACGCAAGAGCTCAGTGCCAAAATACCTTCAAATATCCCAAAATTTCATTTGTCCAGCAGTCGCTGACCACCCCAGAGAGGGGAGATGCCGTAGGTAGGCGGAGCAGGATTTACATCCAACAGCGCTTCTGAGGGAGGAAAAGATCCTGGCCCAAAACTACCCCAGCCGCAGCGAGCCAAGAGCGGCACTTTTTAAACGAAGGGATTTAGAGATTAGGAGAGGATTTGTACCCATCTGTCACGCTGGGCCTGCTTTCATCTTACCAAGCTTTCTTAGTCAAACTTCACTAAAAATCTTGTCAACATTTGACTATTTTTAGATGAACGCCCTGCGTGTGGTAGCTCTGGGACCCCGAGCTCCTGACAGGGAAGATTTAGAGGAAGGCGTTAGGGCGTCCAGCCCTCCGAAGCTGCACGTTGTTATTAACATCACAGCCATGCTCTAACGGCTCAATTAACAGGCACAATCGTACCAGAAGCCCAGGCTGGTTTAGCACAGCTCTGTTTTCACCTGGGAAATGGATGCAGAGGAATCCTACACGCAGAAAAGGCATTTGTGACCTCTGAAATGATGGAGCGAGGACAAGGAACAGGAGAAATGAGTTCAGACCCATTTGAGAAGTGCTTTTCCCTCCAGCACACCACTGACTACAGCACCTAAGTACAACACCCAGCAGCGTGCCTCCGAGCAATCAGCCAGCTCAGATTGAGGATTTTAGTTTACAACAAGGCACACTTGCTGTTTGGGACATGTGTACACTGAGACCTTTCTAAACTCGGTATTTACGTAGCTCCTAATTTCTACATCATTGTTTTATTGTGAGATATAAATCCCCAGCGTGTGTTTGGAGCAGCTTACTCTTTATTTGCTCTGCACAAACACGCAGTTTTCCATAAAGAAAAATGCTTTCTCCTTATCCTGACAGGAGCTGGTAATTTTCTCCCCTGTACCCTTCCCTTCCTAACAAACTCCTATCAATCAAACTGACTACAGAAATAAAGGGACCGAACCAGCGTGACCGAGACAGATCTGCAGGAGCCACCGGGCTGATAAATTTTCTGTTCAAAATATAAACAGAAGCGACGGAAAGGAACAACTTCCAAAGCTTGTTTTTTATGCATCATTAAAAGCAGGAGGTACCTGATGAAGAAGACAACCCGTGCCCATCTGTTAACCGTGCTGTCCTTCAACAACTCACACGACTCCGAGCTCCTTCAGCACAGGAGCACACGAGTGGGCTGCAAACGGCACCGCGAGCTGCCTGAGAGCTCCTGAGATCAAAGGAGTTCAAGAGAATCAGGCTTATTTACTGGGGGAGAGCATGAACGTGGTTGATAAAGGACGAGAGCACTGTAATTACTTCAAGTTCCTAAAGCTCACAGTCCTCTAAGCACCCAGAGCACGCAGTCGGCAAATGGCACTTTAAGTTGCTGGAGCGTTTGAGATCAAAGTAGCTTAAGAGAACGATATCGATAGTGCGGGGGAGGCTGAGCAGGAGGCTGAACACAGCTGGGAAGTGGTTGCAGCATTTTAAGCAGTTCAGGCCACTACAGCCTAAGTCCAAAGTAACAGGAGAAAACGCCACAGGCTGGCTGCTGCTTGGCTTTCCAGAGCTGGGCTAAGGGAGATGAACTCAGAGGATGGGGATTTTAGCAGGGCCATCTAGCAAGGGCCAAACAACACGGTGATCCCCTTGGAAGGGTATCTAGCAAACGTGAGCTAAAGGGGATGAAAAACCTGGTTACGAGATTTAGGCTTCTGGCTAAAACAGCTGGAAGAAAAACCTTGAGTTATGCTCAGAACGGTTCCCAAAGGGCACCGCAGTGCCAGCTACGGCCAAAGGGAAAACAAAACAAGAAAGTACCAGGGACTAAGAAAATCCAGTCACTACCATGAATATTAATTGAGTGGTAAAACTTCTAACTGTACTTTTTGTAGTAAAAAAAAACAAAACACGTTTTTTCCTAGTAGAAAGTGTTAGCTGCACCTAAGAAAGCCACCACATACCTAGACTGTCAAGGCACAAATACCAGAAGCGAAGAACCCCGTAACTGCACTACTTAAATGCCTCCAGCACTCCACCAGTTGTCTATTTTTGACTACCCACACCCATCACGTCACAGTTAGAATTCAGATGCCGTGACTCCCCAGTACACTCTTGGCTAGGCAAGTCCAAAACTAAGTCGTGAAGAACCCAGTGACGTGCAGGACGTGCATCTAACAAGAACATTGTAACAGGCTGCAAAATCCTTCCAAACTGCATTGTGTGGCTCGGTCACACAGCTCGCAGAGACAATGCAAAACACATGGCTCCAGCACCAACATCTGTAGGTTACAAAGAGCCACGTGTTGGTACAAAAACTGTCCTTTCAGCTATTTAGGATGCAAATCACCAAAGTGGATTTTTTTTTCTCCTAAATTAACCTGATTTTAGGAGAAAAATGTTTCACTGAAGCACCCCAAACCTTTAAGGACAGAGTTCAATTTGCCAACACGAGCCCTAGGAGTCTGAAGAACATCTGGAAGTGGGCAACTTGTTTTCAGTAAAGCCTCACTTAGGAAGAAATAAAACCATACCTGCTTCATCATAGGATACGGTCAGTTTTTCCAGCATTTCTCGATCAATTGATAAAATCTGCTGTTCCAGGATGGTCTGATAAGACAGCACGCTGTTCTCCTTGTCCTTCTCATAGTCTTGCAGGTGTTGCTTTAGGACTTCAGGCAGCCGGGACTTCACGTATTCTGCTGCTGACTGTAGAAAAGAAGCAAAGGTTTAACCAGGACCTTTTCTTTTTGAAAAGCTTCGTGCATATCCAGAGCACTTTTTTTTATTATTATTTATTTTACAGCATTTTCAAATGTGACTCCTCACAATAAATACTCGAGTACTACCAACTCCAGTATCAGATGGTCAAGAGGAGTCTCTTCAGCTGCTATGGATACATAACCGGGTTAGGACAGGAAGCCCCACATAAATCTTTAATAGCATTAAAAACCAACCTACAGATACACATCCAAAGATAGAAAATTATTCCTTTTTTTTTTTTTTTTCTGTGACTGCTCAAAGCCGTAAGAAAACAGAAATTAACACAAGGTGGCATGGTTGTACCAACCTTAGGGAGTCTTACGCAGAAAATGCAGAGGGCGGTGAGCACCAAGGGCTCCTGCCCCTGGACAGTGGCTCCTTGCTGCCTTTCCAGCAGCGATACAAACCCAGCTGGGCAGGAGGGATGCGGCGAAGGCTGCTGCCCCGTGCTCTGCCCTTCCTGCCAACTCCCAGGCAGGAGAGAAAAATGAATGGCGAAAAGGTTAGATTCATCCAGGGAGCGGCCACAAGTTGCCCTGCTCAGCAGCACGCTCTCCTGGGTTTATATTTAGTTTTCCAAAGTCAATTGCTGATTAAATTTCAACCTTAAAATATCACTGAAGTTGTGGTCAATTTATCTGCAGGCTAAGCCACGGGAGACGAATGAAATTATTGTAGGGAAAGCAGAGGAGCTCTCCCCAGGAGCACCACACAGCCCCCGTTACAGTTAAACCAGTTTCCTTCCCAGGGAAGGCCCAAAGAGGCGCTGGGTGCAGGCCTGGGTATTTCGTGTTCCTCCAAGAAGAGGTTTTGCTCTGCACAGGGGCATTTGGGGCTCTCCCACTGCCTTTCCACAAAGTCATTTCAGGATTAAATCACAATTTTGGGAGAATGTACCAAAAACGTGGTCTTGTTCACGTAGGGGGCTCTGCGCTCTGTGCCCGCAGCAGTCGGGGCAGCTCATGCTGAATAAAAGCCACGTGAAACACAGTAAAATTTCCCTGGTTCCCTCATAAAACTGCGTGTCTGTTTTCCCCCTGAAGCTCCCTTCTCCAGCTGAACAGAAGGCTGACTTTAATAGCTCCATTGATTTTCAGGTATTTCATTCGGCCACGGAAAGCTACTGCTTTATGCTGTGTACCTGCGAGGTAATACACTTGCAGAGCTGATTCACCAAAAATCACATTTTTCTCGAGTTACGGGGAAAAAAAAGCCTGTACAAAACAAAAAAATCACATCAGGAGATGCTGAAACCCCTCCCTGTGCAGGAACCCAGGCCTCACAAGCCCCCACGTCCTCATGTAACTGCCCCACTTGCCCGCGTTTCTCAGCACTCACTGCTTTACCTCGCTGCATGCAAGTGGCGATTTATACCAAAGGCAAAGAACTGAATCTCACGACAGCACAGGGGAAGAACGCGTTAGGAGGTGGTTATCAAGATCAGGTAGTTTCCAGCTGGCTGGGCCAGACGGCATTAATTCAGCTACAGCTGGCCCGCTGGAACAAGTCCCTTCCCAGCCTCTATCTTCAAAATGCAGAGGGGGGTAAGACGCTGTTTGGAAAGGGTACGTGTAGGGGCTCCTTTTAAAATAGCATAAAGGAGGAGAAAGAGAATTACAGAGCAGTTTGTTTGCGCCTAAATAACGGAACAAAAGATCAATTGATTTCTAGGGATGAGAGAGCAGCAAGATTTGGAAGCCACAGAGAGCGAGGTGCTTCTCCCGGGGTTTATGGAGATGTTCATGTGGTTTGTAGCAGCTCTGTTCTGGGGAGCAAACCTTCCTTTCAGCATGCCTGTGCTCAAAAGCCTCAGCACTGCTGATACATCATCAGCCCCAACACAGCTTTGGGAACCCAGAGCCTTTTGTGTAAATGGGGCTGCAGAATCCCATGCAGATTGAACGTTTCAGAGATGTCCACGACCACCACACACGGCCAGCATCCCTTCTGACCCGCCAGGTGAGCTGGTTGCTGCCAGGGCAGCCCCAGCTGCTGTGCCACCGCCACTGCCTCGTTTGCTCCTCTCCAAGCTCCATCGTTTCATGGTCATGGAAACAATTTCCACCAGAGGAATGTGAAATATGTACCGAGCCCCCTTGGGATTCCACATTCTGCGTACTCTTACACACATGCTTCGGGACTTACATCAACCACCCCAAACCCGACCCAACCCCACACTCGCTTCTCACAGCAGCGTGCCCTCACCTTACACCTCACCCCGCCTCCAGGCCGGCTCCATGACAGATTCCTGCTTTAAGCAGAGCCCAGCACCTTCACTCCCACTTCACCTTCTTTCCACACCGAGCAACCCAGCCACCAAGCTTCAGGGGGTGTTGGTGACACCTCGGTCCCCTGCTGGGCACTCAGGACAGGAAAGCAGCAGTCAGGGGATATTTTTTGCAATCCCATTGATGGGAGCTGCACTCACACAGGCAAACCACCTCCTCACCCTGTTCGTGAGGAGGGGTTGGTGGGGGCTGAAGGAGATCCAAAAACTCTGCCCCGGACCCAGGTGTGCCCCTTACCGGAGTGCAGGAGGCCCAAATCTGGCATCTCACGGGGCTGATGCTCTCCTCCATCAGCACGAGCCACAAATAACTCCTCTGAAGTCAGGGGAATTTTGCTAAGGCAAACCCCTTGGAAAAAGGACACGAAGCTATTAATAGCCATTGAAAAGGAAAACATGAGAGCAAAACATAATCTACTCTCGAGAGGATAATGCAGGATCTACCAACGGTGCTAGGACGAACGTTTTGCCCTCTAAAGCCAGGAGCTATTTAAAGAACAAACAGGTCGAAAGAGACTCCGGAATAACATTTTCCCATAGCCTAACTTTTGGTACAAGCAGCCTACCAGTTCTCTTTCAAAGTGTTTTTTCCTCCGAAGGAACTATTCGAGCAAATAATTTGCTATTGATCAGCCTGGATCCCAGGAAAGCCGAGCTCACCATGTGAAGCAAAAGCACGCCTTCAGCAGCGATGCAGGACTCAGGAATCGCTCCCAGGAGGCTCAACGAGACCCGACCCGACACCCACCACTATTATTTTGCAATCCACGCACCGCGTATCGCCGTAGCAGGAAAAACATCGGCCTCACAAACATCTTTAGCTAATCAGCAGCTCCAGCATCACGAGAAAATTAACCTGATTCCGAGGAGATGCATAAAGTTCAAATTAGTATTCGCCCTGGATTGCCAGAGAGAGATGAAATCCATAATTACAGTAATCCACAGCTGCTTCCACTGTAGAAAATAACAAATTGCCCAGTGAGAAGCGGTGTCCGTGAAACGGAAAGAAAAGGCCATCTGTTGTGGAGCTTCGCCCTGACTTCATGCCTCCAGCACGGAGAGCTCCATCCCCTCGGACACGGGATTTATGGCTCCGAGCAACGCAAACAGCACCAAGCAAAGAGTGACAATAAAAACGAGGAGCGATGATGATTTACGGCTTTAAATTATGCATTTGAGCTTCTTCCCTGAGACAGCGCTTGTCACTCACTTCTTAAATAGAGGTATTTAAACGTCCTCGACCGAGCAGCAAGGAAGGCAATGCGCTGTGCAATGCAGAAATCAGCCCCCTGCTCCGCCGCCCACCGCCCCTGCTAGGCACGGGGAGGCACACGCGGTGCTGGACGGGGCTCCTCGATCCAGGACCTGGATCGGAAGAGGTGAGGATAACTGCAAAAGAATCATTTTCCATCTTCCGATGGGAGAAGGGACAGCAAAATCCGTGCTCATGTTTTTTTTTAAGAAAGAATTTTAATTAATTCGAATTAGCAAGAAGCACTCTGTGCTATAGGCAAGCGGTCACTCTGCAGCTAAGGACCAGGACTCAGGGCAGGGAGGGGTTTGTTGGAGATGACACCGTTGTTGGCAGAGCCACGAGGAGGGCTTCCGAACCGGGCCGTCTAATTAAAAGATGAATTTTATCAAAGCAGGGAGAACATTACGATTATCTCGTCTGACATCTCAAACCAGGAGGAGCACAGGACCGCTCTGTCTCATTGCTTGAAGAAGTCATTTAGAGAAATATCCAGCTCTATTTGGGAGGCAGAGGATCTTCCACTGCCCTTGAAGTTAATTACCCTTCCTGTTAGCGGGCGATTTCACACAGCACAGAAACCTTCACATCATTTCCAGTCTGAATTTGCCATTAGCTCTGACTTCCAGCCACTGAATCGAGTGAAATGTCTGCTCACCTGCACTGCTCTTTCTCATGCAAATGCACGCAAATTGATCCCATCTCCCCATTATCCTCCCATTGATAAACCAAATAAATGGAGCTCCTGAAGGCACTTTATTTTACGTCAAGTTAGCGTGAGCGTTTTCTGATCTCGTGGTCGATCCTACGGTGGATGTGCTGCCACTTAGAGAGGGTGAAAATGTTCCCAGGTAACCCATCAGGATGACCATCAGGATGACACGCCGCCAGAAGAAATCCAAGCAAGAGTGGATTAATTTTATTTGGTTGGCATCAAACCCAGGATTTATTCTGGTTCTTTAGGCAACTGCATCCATGCACCATAAAGCAATGTTTAGTAAATATATTAAGAGCAATAAGAGGAGCTATTACCCTCATATAAGGAAATGCATTTGGACCGAAACTGCATATGAGCAGACACAAATTCTGAATCCTAATTGTGCTAGGAAGGCAATTATTATTCACGTCCTTTTTAGGAGAAAAATTAAAATGAGCAGGGAAATTAAACTGAAAATTAGCCCCAGACAAAGCTGTGATTTTAATGCTCCTGCTAGGCTTAACAAAGAAGCTGCAGCTTATTGTGAAGGGCTTGTGCTTTGCTCACCCTGGAAGATGCACACGGAGAGACACAAGGGACAAACAACGACAACTTCCACGTCCACTTGGCCGTATCTGAAGGGCATTACCAGTTGGCGTATCAATAACGTCTGCACTTGCCAAAAGGCGTGACTGAGCTGGTGGAACACTGCAAGAAGTGTTTGAATGAATTATTAAAAAAAGGAGGAGGAATGTCAAGGCTTTGCCTGAATTTTCTGATAATTGGTTGCCACTACAAACATAGAAGCAACCAAATATTAAAGCAAGAAACAATTAAAAAAAAAAAGGTTTTAAAATGCATGCAAATGCTCGGCTCCTACCAGTTAACGCTGCAGAAAAATCTGGGTCCCAAATTGCAATTTATGGTCAGAAGAGATTACTAAAAATAGCCGCCCATACAGCTCCAGCAGCAGGGACTGCGCTTGCTGAAGACCTGCCAGGAAGGATTTCATCCAACCCAGAAGAACTGAAACATTTGCTTGTATTGCTATAATCAAACCTAAGCGATGGTGGATCAATTTTTTTTTTTTTTTATTTTTTTTATGTTGGCATAAAACCCAGAAGCAACAGAAGCAGAGATAACGCTGAAAATAATGGCTGAAATATCATTAAAACAACTAACTTTACGAGGGCATCGAACTGCTCATTTTGCAAGCTCGGCATCAAGTGCTTCTTTGATACCGAAAGCGCCGGCGTTTTGTGTTTTACTGAGCTCATCAAGTTCCACACAGAAGGAGAAAAAAAAAAAAAAAAAAAAAAAAGTTGTGCAAAATGAAAATGAGGCTGTTGTGTGCAAGCCCTGAGAAAATGGTGTTTAAAACTTGGTGGCTGTAACCCCGCATCGGTACAGACGCTGCAACGAGTGCCTTCATCAGCTATTAAAGTGCCTTAAAACCACTCCAGAGGGTTTCTCCAGGTATTTCTGTGCAGATGCTTTTGCAAATAGCGGCAGGTTGTAAGATGCTTTATGGAGAATCACTTTTACCCAACGCCTTTCATTCTGCTGCTTTAGTTTAGCGAGAAATGTATTTATAGCCTATTAGACACAACTAAATAGCAAGAGGCTTTCTTCTTTCTCTGACATTGTTCTCTTTCTCCCGGCAAAGGAAGAGTGAGCAGAGGAATATTTCAGTCTAAATGCTCTCTCCTGACTTAAAGCTATCACTCTCTGCCAAGCAGGAGTCAGCACAAGAATTAGAAAGATTCAGCCTGGGCTGAGACACTCTACGAATTAGCTCCTTACGCAGCAGACCAAGAAGATTCTTGCTTATAATTTTGCCCAAATTCCACCATCTGGCCAGAAATTTATGATCTATTTTAGATTCCTACTCTGTAAGAAAGAAAAAAAATAGTCAAGGCAATCCAGTTCACCTAGAGAACATGAAGGCCACATTTTCCCCCAAGAACTGGAGTACCTGCAGGGCTCCCACCGCTCCTGCCCACAGCTCCCAGTCCTGTGCTCCCGAAACACCTCTGCCAACTATTCCAGTCCAGTTTCAAAGCTGCAAAAAAGCTGAATGAGCACAAAATGGACAGGAATTCTCCAGTAACATCAAGTACTGTTTTACCTTGCATGGTCCCAAAGCACCTTAGAGATGCCACAACCACGAAGAGCTGCAGTGGCAGGCAGCAAGTCAGGGATTTGTGCGTGGCAGAAGAGCCCTGGCCGGGAGCTGCCCCGTGACAGCCACCAGCCAAGCCCTGCCCCGCTGAGGCTCCTACCAACCTGGATCTGCCTGCTGCTGGAAGCAATCCTTCAGCTCTCACTCTGTGTTAAGAAATCGCATGAATAATTAGCCCCAGGATACATCCGATACTGCGATGAGAAAGAGATAAGAATGACGATAAAGGATTTCGCTGTGAAAAGAAAAAAAAAGCATCAGCAGGCGCAGAGCCTAAAGGTCAACCCAAGGCCCGGGGATGTGCTCTGCTGTGCCGCTCGCTCAGGGGCTCGGGGGATTACTGAAGAGCTGACAGCACCGCAATTTGTTCCAGCCCTATTTACGGGAGCCCCCACTGCCTCTTCAGAAGCTGCACCAAGCGGTGCTCACGCACAGCGAACAAGGAAAACGTGGCCACGGAGTCCTGTAAACGATTCACCACAGGCCCGCTGCCATTCTCCTTTAGCCGCGTATATGGAAATTAAAATTTGTGGAGATAACGACTTGGAGATTCGATGAGCTCTGTTTAAATGCAATTACAGACCTTTCGCTTGTTCTCTCCTCGCCTCAGCTCTGTAGGGGCCCACGCTGCACAGAACGAGTACGGGGCGAGCAAGGGGAGTGCTGCATTCACCCTTCGTGTAAAGCTGATCCAACGCTGCTCGAGAAGAGTGAACTTTTGTCTCCTCCCCACATGTCCCAGCGTAACACCAGCCCCCGCCAGGAAAAGAGATTTCTCCTGCCCTGTTCCCGAAGGTCTTCTCCAACCTAGGTGATTCTGTGACTGCAACGGGCTACAGAGAGACCAGAAATCTGACAACTTTTTGGTAGATCAGGAGCTGAGGAGGAAAAGACTGGCTTCAGGCACTGCACTCAGCCCCCACGGCTACGGAAAGCCTCCTTGACTCGGGATCCCTCGCTTTGTTTGCTCTCTCATCTCTCAGGCTCGGTACTTACAGGCACTGCTACATCTGCAAAATCCATCCGAATCACAACACCCCCTCAGCAAGCACACGCGAACCTTCCCGGGTGCAAAGAACTGGCAGCGAGCAGTCGTACAGAAGGCTTAATTAAACGGCACAGACTCCGAGACGGGGACTTCATTAAGGAGAAAGGCAGCTAATTGCCACTCATCAGCAAGGGTCCCGGTGCACGTTCATCCTCCAGAGCCACTTCTCTACGTGGATGCTGAGAGCAGGGTCCCCGAGAGAGGGGAAGGCAGAAATCAGGCCTGCAGCGAGGGGAAGAGAGCCTGGATGCTGCAATTTCTTCCCTCTAAAAATGGATGTGCTTTTACCAAAAAGGGAATTACTGAAAGCTCTCTTCATCGTGTGGTCAGCTCCTGGCTCACCGAGTCCAGGGAAGAGCAAGTACTGGGCCATGAGGTTAGGAAAGGGACAGATAAAACCCATGGCAGGGAGCAGTGAGTTAGAGTTTAAATGACAGGCTCTCGAAACGCAATTTAATGAAATATCATCCTACACAGTGAGTTTGTTTCCCTAGCTCGTTAGGACAAGGGGTTGTTAATGGCACTTATTACCAAGGCAGCAGGTCAAGCAGATTTCGGGCTATTTTCATCCCTGGACAAAGGGAGGAACGAGGGCCCGGCAGATGAAATCCTTCAGCCGAACGATTTGGTGCTGAAGCCCTGGGGGCACCACTTAGTGGGTTTTGTACCCCCACGCGTTCTCACACCGTGCTACACCCAAAGCGAGGCATTTCTGCAGCATCAGGCAGAGCTACGGCCCTGAGCAGGTTTCCTTCCACCCCACAGCAACCCAGCTTACGCCGTGAATTGGGACTGATTAAATGTCCGAGCAGCCCCTCCGTGTCACTGCTTCGCTTTGCAGTTCCTGCCTGTTTTTAAGAGCAGCCGCAGCACGGATTAAACGTCCGCGATACCACACTACACAGCTTCAGAGACGCAACTGGAAGTTATGCTGCTCTTGCATCAGAGCCTCCTTGAAAAAGCTCCTGGGCTGGAGAGATAACAGAGCGCAACTTTGATTTTCAGCCTTTTGTATCGCTCAGCGTGTTTGTGTATTAAAGGCACCCGGCCTGAAGGTTCCAGATTTCACGGTGAGCCTCGGGACGGCAGAAAGCACAGGAGCACAGACCTTGGGGCAGGAGCACACGCAGCAAGGGAACTGAGACAGCGGCGGCTCGTGGTTTGGAAAGTTCCCAGAAACATTCAGCCTTTAACTTCCACGAGGTTAACCAGCAATTTAACTAAGCCTAAGCCAACGTTTCTGAAGAAAAACGGTTTTCAGATGTCTTGTGACTGGCCCTGGTTTGGTTTCACCAGCAGTGGGGCCGTGCAGGCAGTGCCCCAGCATCCTGAGCGAAGGCAGACCTCGCTGCCTGGCTGCTGCGGGAGGGCTGGGAGCATTCCCCGGGGCTTTCTGCACGCTTCTCACGTCCTGAGCCGAAATCCGGGTGCGTTCCTCATCTTCTGGACCCCCTCCTTTCAGTCAGGATGCATCTCGTGAGGAGAAGAGCCTTGCTCAGATTTTTATCAAAAGCAAGAGCAAAGGCTGACGTGGTGGTTCCCTCTGAGCCACGGTACCCAGGCTGACGAGGAGCTCCCCTCCCGGCTGCTCTCTCCGAAGCCCACGCAGTGCCTGCCTCTGGTGAACCTCTCGTGTTCCTCCGATTCAGTCAGCTGCCAGCCTCTGAGGCACGGAGCTGGAAGTTGGCAGATCAAGATTATTTTCTCAGCACAAAGGGCTGCTAGGAAATCTTTCTTCTGTCGTCACTCAGCTTTTGATTTCTATTTTTCTGTATTTTTCCTCCCAAACTCCTAGGCACTTGATGTCTGCTCCAGACCCTCTTGCCAGATGCCGTGCCCCAGCTCCAGTTTTTCCTTCCCGTGCCATAGACGGGCTCTGCTAGCAGCGTCCTTCCCCGCAGCTCCTGGTGACCCCAAGCCCTCCCTGCGGGGCGCTGGCCCCATCCTGACCCACTCGCTGTCCCCACACCCCCTGCACCCGCTCGGGGCCAGCTGGAGGCAGCCGCAGCTGGAGGAGCAGCAGCAGGTTTGCCGAGAGGCATGAAGGAGCAGATGCATTTCGAGGTGCCATTTCCAAACACGCGGGTGCTGTGAGAGAAAACAGAGGTGCTGGGCCTGTGTGTGCCCCGACACCTCCTGGCTTCCCTGCCAGGAGCTTCCCAGTGCTGCCAGAGCTGCTTCCTTGAAACTGTGCCCGCTCTCGTGGCACTCCCTTTTCCTCCTGCTGCTGATTATTCCATCTGGATCCTTTCCGCAGAATCACTCCCATCCCACCTGTTATTTTCGGAGAGTTTCACAACGCTCGTCCAAGGGGAGGATCGGGGCTGCGGCTCGCTTCCATCAGCTGCAATCTTTATGCTGATCACTTGCCAATCTCCCGCGACTCTCTGGAGCTTTCCGAACTGAAACCCAAGTCTGACAGCTTCAGCGTTTACTTGTGGGTATCACACAGGATTGTGAGATAAAGTGGTGCATCCCCTTACCCCAGAGGCCAGCAGAACCCCGCTGCTCCCTGCCAAAGACCCATGGGAGGCGCTGGCTCAGGCTCGGCTCCGTGCGCTGTCCTCGACACCCGAACCATGCCCAAACCTTCTCGATGCCCCCAGCTCAGCCCCAAAGGCCGTGCTGTACGCTACAACCGCCCCAAAAGAGAAGAACCCAGTGGAAAAATCCCCTCCTTGAAGCATCTCAACAGATGAGGATGAGAAATGGGAGCAAATCATTTGGAGCAGGGAGCTGCTGGAGCCGAGGCTCTGTGCACGTGGGCTGCTGCTTGGCGGCTGCCGCTGAGCCAGACACAAACAGAGAAGGGAAAACAAAATGGGAAAGAGTCCCGGCGCGCTGGGGACGGCTGGAGGAGACGGTGCCAACACCGAGCAAAAAAGGATCAAACCGGATTTGGGAATGTTGTGGGTGTGACAGAAACCAACCTAAATAGAGACAAATCAGATACCAACAGGAAGCGGTGGGGAAAAGCCTGGCAGCCACACAGGGCGTAGAAGACAGAAACCGATCGGGGAGCCAACATCCTGGTACGGCGCCGCAGCCAAAGGAAAATGAGATCGCTTCGGGAAGATGATAAAGGTGAGCACCCAAGGCTGTGTGGCTGAGCCACAGCCACGGCTTGCACAGAAGTTTCCTGGTTAAAAACGGCGGTGGGTGGGCAAAACGAGAGGCATCGTGCGGCTGGAGGAACAGGGAGCGTGCCCGGCTCCGGAGACATGAGCTAAAGAGCAAAATATTTGATGTATTCCTAACCCTCGGCAACAAAACCTCCTCATTGTGCTGCAGATAACACAACAAGCCGCTAAAAACACATCTGGGGGAGTAATTTATACGCATTTTTCTAAACAAAGCATTTGAAGAATCGCATTCCTGGTGGGACGACATTTAAGGGAACGGCGTATTAATTACGGGCAGCAGAAGTTCATTAATTCTTTCTTAACTGCACGCGTGCAGGCGGCAGCAGCCAGGCGGAGAAGCGAAGCAGCAAGGTGCTCTACCTGCAGGATCCTTCATAAATCAACACAAAACCCTCTGCGTTTACACTGGTGAGCACAAAACGCGTTATAAATAGATTTGTAAAAAAACAAACCCTGAGGTTACGGGTTCTCTGTCAACAAGGAAGCACCACAAAGCCCTCCTCACGCCAACATCCTATCCAGGGCTTTGTTCGCAGGTTTATTTTAGATGGAGGGGGAAAATCTTCACAAGGTTCCCCTTTGATGTGTCCCTTTTAGAATTATCTTAAGAGGCTTGCCTTGGACACGGTGCTCATCCCAGCCGCGGACAGGATGTTTGTCTGCTCTGTATTTGGAGATGGAATTGGTGTGTCCCGGAACAAACAGCAGCGCCTGATGTTCAAAACACTCCTTTCAGGGGAGCTGCCAGAAGAGAAATTGGACGAGCCCTCAGCTGATGACCAGGGAAAAAAAAAAAAAAAAAACAAAAACAAAAAGCATTCCTGGCCCCAAACCCACCCTCTGGTGGATTTTCAGCCCCGCTGACACCGTGCTCCACAGGCAGGCGGAGGCACGGCCGTGGCCTCGGGAAGCTGTTCGTGGAACAGGCACAATGAAGGCTAAAATCGGCACTGCTGAGACAGGAGGGGAAAAGAACAACCCCCAGCTGCCTGCTTTGGGTGTTCTTCAAAACTCTCCCACCCCACTTATTCCTCTCGGAAAGCATTTTAAATGTTCCACGTTTTCTTTAAGACAGACATTGCAAACATCAATTCTGTGCTAATTCCATGCTGCATTAATAAGTTCTTCATTATCTTTCCTGATGACGGACGTGCTGAGAGCTGTGCTAATACAGCCCGTGTTATCGCTGCTGCTCCTCACGGCACAACGGCTCCGCGAGCACCACGCAGGCTGCTCGGCTCCATTTCCCCTGACGCTGAGCCCGAACATCCCTTAATGAAGACTTCTCTCTGATGATAACTCCACGCAGCAGGGAGGGACCAGCACGTTCACAGCACTTCGAGCTTCCCAGCACTGCTGCCACTGCTCGTCTTGACCAAGGAGGGCCCCAAAAAGCCCTGCCCAGAGCGTACGTACCCACACGGCGCCTTCACAGAGCTGGTGTCCTCCAAGCACTGCCTCCTGCGAGCAGGACAGGAACAGCAGAGGATATGATAAAGCAGGTGCTCAGTGGGCCTGGGCTAATGCAAGAGCTGTTGCATTTCTCCTAAATACAGGACCAGAGACTTGGGGGCTGAAATGGGGTCTGCACGCACACGTACATATATATAGGAGGAGATCAGGAGGTGTTAAGAAGCAGTTATCTCACCAGCAGGAAGGATTGAGGGGGCAGTGACATCAGTGCACTTCAGACAGCTGACACCTGAAAAATAAGGGTCTGCACCGAGAGAAAAAGAGCAAAGGAAAATCTGAGAAAATAATAGGAAATGATTCATGAGGGAGTGAAGAAGAAGTCATCTGATACGGTTCTGAAGGTCGCTAAGCAGAAGAGCAGACAAAGGCACAGCCGGGCACCTCGCTGGGTTTGGGGAACCAGCACGGCCAAGTGGGAGGAGAAGCGAGCGCACCCGGCTCAGCAGCAGGACCGGGAGATCACAAGCAGCAGCCAGGCTCCGCAGAGCTGGACCACAAAAAGGACCAGCAAAAGGAGGCTGGAACTGGAGAGGAGAGAACCCACTGTGAGCACGAAGCCTTCCTGGTGTTTGCTACCAAGCAGGCTCTTTATTTATGTAGAGCTCCCTGCGCCGGGAGGGCGGCCGCTCTTCTTTCAGCTGCAGCGCACACGCTGGGGAGGGAGCTGGCTGGGAGCTCAGGTTAGCAGCTTCAATCGCCTCCTTGTTACTTTAACGCGTTTCAGCTAATTCAGGCTAATTGAAAGAAATTGCTCTCAAAGAGCTGCTGCCTGCAGAGCTCGCGCAGACGAAGGCGACGTTTTGGGAAGAGCTGTGACGTTATGGATAATAAAGGACCAAAATAAGGATAAAGAAAGTTCTATTTAGAAATAAATGAAAGCGAGGAACTATCTCCGCACGCCTGAATTGCCATTCCCCTCGTGACCAGCTCTCCCGGCTGATTGAAATGCACGTACTGTCCCCGGGGTAGATGGGGCGATGGAAAAATAATTACAGAAGATGATAAATGAAGTAAATTACACCCAAACCGTAGCTATAAAGCAACAACAACAAAGTCTGCTTCGTGTCTGATGTTTTGAGGTATTTTTAAGACTAGAAAGTTTAGAGGTTAACCCAAGAAATAGAAAACTGCGTGCTGGTTTTAGAACCCGTGCAACATCGCTCTTAAACACACCACAACCCGCAGCAGCTGCAGAGAAAGCCGATTTCTCCTGGTAAAGGGGAGACTCCTCGGAGCCGCGTGGCTCCAGCAGTGCCCGATCTGGGCTAACGCCAGCACCGATAAAAAAAAAAATGGGCTAAAAAGCAATCACACCTTCTGCTTCCAGCAGCCAGACCTAGGAGCAGTTGGTATTTATTGCCTGCTCTCCACTTCATTAAATCTGGGCTGTTATAAAAGGGAAACAAGGGCGCTGTGACCGTTGTTCACATCCAACCAAGAGCTGCTTTTATGTCCCAGAGGGTGCAGCAGGTGGGATTTAATTTCCCCAATTCCAGTGATTCAAACAGCTTGGCACAAGACACTCCTCGCTCCAGGCTACGGGTAGGATCACGAAGTGCTTGCTTTACCTACAAACCTAAAGGCTGAACCACGATCAGCACGGGGAAATGAATTTTGACTCGTGCAGCGACAGCATCTCCACTTTGTGATTTGCTGATTCTCATCCTCTGTGGTAGGAAACAGCAGCTGGGAGAGGGACCTGCCTGGTCCCCGAGCTGCCCTCGGGTGAGCTCCAGGTGGGAGCTCAGGAATGGAACAAGCACAGCAGGCCAGGGAGCTCAGCCCCGTGTCCTGCAACTGGGCCAAAGGTGCTGCTGAGATCCCTCCTGCTGGGTGCAGAGCTCCCACACGCACTGCTCTGCTGCCTCGAGTCAACTATCGCATTTTCAGAGCGCTTACATACAAGGGACACAGTAAATTAAGCTGAATGTAACGTTTAGAATGAGATTGGCCCGAGCAGCTTTTCCCTGAACAGCTCAGAAACTTGAAGTGCTGCCTTCAGGAGCGCGGGGCTGCAGATGAAATCACAGCTCTGCATTTTAATTTAATCAGATGAAATTATTTTTTTTTTTCAGCTGTTAACACCGAATTAGCATCACATTGTCCATTAAAGCACCACTAGAGAAGGAAAAAGATGCAAATTAAACCTAAAGCTGCAGCTGATGCAGGGAATAGCACAGAAACTAAACATGGGGGCGGGGGAAACGTGGTACAGGGGATGGGGATTAGGAACTTAACTCCAGGATGTTGAACTTTTAAGATTAAAACCTGAACAATGTTATTTTAACGCTGCTGGAGGGTGTGCTTCATGAACCTTAGGACACCGCAATCCTCACGGGGCCCTGCCTGCCCAGGACACCCTAGGGATCTGTGCAAACCCCACAGCAGAGGAGCAGGAGCTCCCCTACACCTGCCAGGTCTGTGGGTGCACGCACGGCTTCGCTGTGTATGGCTCCCAAAAGACGTGCTGTACAATACCTGAAATCACTGATCTCCAGGTTTTTTCCTTCCAGAAGTTGAAGTGGCCAAATTGCTGCTGGCACACGGCTCACGTGTCAAGTTTTTCTCCCTAAATTCACCACAGTGTAAACATTTAATGAATACAGTTCAGAAGCAAAATAAAAGCCTCAGCTCGGAATTAAAGGATGCCATGATAGAGTCAAGATTTGAATTTCAGATGTAATTTTTGCTGCTGGTGTTAATGGAAATCACTCGTGAATACAGCATCAAGCACCTTGTTGTCAGGTACCCTGCGAGATGACTGAAGGCGAAGCTCAGTGCACGGCACCGCCTCCTTCCACTACTTCGAAGAAAAGGTTTACAAACCCAAGTTCATAAGGCAAGTTAGAAAAACCTGTTTTTACCAAAAGCCCCCTGAAGTCGCAATCGTGGCTCAGCAGCACCAAGCTGGGGAGCAGGGGCTGAGCAGGGCCATCCCTGCTGGACAACAGCCCCCAGGTTTTGGGGGATGTGCTGTGTGTGAGCAACAATTTGCATCCCGTGTGTAAGAGTCAGAGCTGGGTTTGTGCTGCTGAATTTGAGCTCCGATGACTGGATGTCTGAGCAGTATTTTTAAATGTTAGCAAGCAGAGAGCACGCAAAGCAAAGGATCAGCAGCATGACTGTTATTCCAGCTGCTGCCGCCCTACAGGATTATTTAAGGAAATGGATTCGGTTCCACTTCTGAAATCCTTCATGCTGCTGAAATTCCAGCTGCCTCCCAGTCACCACCGAGACCTCCCCTGTGGGCTGAAAAAGGCGAGACAGGAGCAGGGACGAGAAGGGGAAAGCTCAGGAAAGCCGAGGGGGCTCTGGCCAGCTGGAAGAGCCGCCCCGCAGACACCTACTGCACCCAGAGCCCAGGAGCAGGCGTGACACAAGCAAAGAAAGCACGAGGTAAAGTTGCAGTTCCAGAGGAACGTCTGGAAGTGCACTACCAGGAACAGTCAGATTTTGAAAGGGGAAGGGAAAACCCAAGGGATTCACGCTCAGTGGTTTACACCAAGCCATTAAGATCTCCCCAAAGCAAGGGGAGACACCAGCACCAAGCACGTTAAATAGAAACGGGATTTGGGGCTTCTGGCAGAGATCGTTCAGCACAGCCACAGCTCGTGTTGCCTGGCAATCTGCAGTGGCCAGGAATTCACCCAGGGCTGCCAATCCAAGGCAATCCTGGAGTATTTCAGACAGCAACACATCCGTATAAATACACACACACACGTTTTTATGCTTCCAGCACCATGTATAATATATAAACTGCTCGCTAAGGACTACAAAGTTCTTGCTTTATACACAATGCAACAGAATTTTCCTTCCAAAGGCTGTTTCTTAAAAAAAGTCAAATCAGAGAAAACTTGTTTAAAGATAAATAATGCAGAGCCGTTCCCAGAAAAGCTGGAGGAGGAAATCCAAGAACGCGCTCGCCCTGCTTTTTTTCTTACAGGAAACCTGAAGGGTTGTCTTTGTTGCTCCTGACACCACAGGAGTGCTGCAAAGGAGAAGATTTGTTTGGGGAAGCGAGGGGTGGGCGCTGCTGTGCTCTGAGGAGACTTGGTGCTCCGCCGTCATCGCAGGCTGATGCAAATCTGAGGGCTGGAAGTGGCACAGAGCTGGTTTGTTATCCCAGGAACAGCATCCAGCCTTCAACGCGGCCAGTATCACTTGCAGAAGGACAGTTTCCTCCGCTGCGTTTGTCCAGCAAACAAGACGTGATTTAATGAACTCCTGATCAGTGCACGTCTGGCATTGGGCTTCATCACCTCAGCGTTCAGGATACGCACATCAATGAAATCAGTCCCATCACCGTGGTCCTTACCTTCCCACTAAGCATTGACACGAGCCCACCACCCAGCTTTGGGATAGGAAACCTTGCCAACTGGGCAAAACACAATCCTCTCCCCATGGATACAGGCACTCCATGCAGAGACGCTTTCTTTCACCCCCACCAGCTTTTACAAGCCAATTCCTAACAGGAGCTGAAGGATGTTGCACAACTTATTCTGTGCCAAGGTGTGCCGCTTTGATCCACACCCTCTTATTCCTGTGTTAGAGAAAGCGACATTTGTAAGTGCCCACCAACAATGGAAGCCTACCAAAGCTAACACAGCGCTGCACAAACAAGGTCTCACCTGGAAAGGCGATACAAAGGAGAAGGAGTTGTTATGGACCCGAACACAATGCAGCTGCAGTTCAACCAGGACAAGCAGTACAGGAACTTGTACGGCATGAAATGTGTGCACAGGGGCTGGGCAACCACAAAAGCACACTTTGAGAGGCCTGAGCACCGACAGAGTGCCAAGAACATGACAGGTCTGTGAGCCGTGGCTCTGGGATGCAAGGTGCTGCGAGGCAGAAGCCGCGTGCCCCTGCACAGCTCCAGGCTCCTGCACAACTCCCAGCACCCTGCCGGATCTCACAGCCTGGACACTTGCTGCTGGAAAGCTTTTTGGGACCCAGAAGCAGCTGCAGGGACCTGTTTCAAACAGGTATCGCCTGGTCACTGCCGTGCAGACAAGCTGCGGGCATTTTGGGGGACAGCTGCCGCTGGGATTGCTGCCAGCGCCGAGCTGACAATTTGCCAACAGCAGAAAAAAAAATAAAAATAATTCACTTCTTTAAGCCCCTTTTTATAAACTTTAAATCTTGCTAATTTACTCCTATCACTGCATATGAAGCGTGACGATCTGCAGCAGCTCCCATTCCAGGGGGAAGCCGTCCTTCCAAGAGGAAGCTGTCAGGCTGACTAATCCCAACATCAAGTCACGTTATTAACATTACTGAAGGGCAGATTTTTGCTGAGCGTGAGCTGTCAGAGCTGCTGCAATGAATTTCAGCCTGCAAACTGCCACAGACCTTCCCGATACAGGAAGGTTGCCCCTTTCACTCCCAGGAGCAACGCTGAGGCAGGCAGGGGATGAGAGGACAAGAAGAGGAAAGGAGAGCCCCAGGAGAGATAAAGGCTCAGAGCAGCTCTGCTGCTTCCCTCGCTGGGGAAAGGAGCAGAATAAGCTCTGGGCTCTCTCGCTGTGCCAGTAAGACTGAAGAGGGGTGTTGGAAGGGAAGAAGCCTTGAGCTGGGGAGCATAAGAAGCTTAAAGAGCCAAAAAGCCTCTTTCTTGGAAAGAGAACAGATGAAAGCAAGTGGTAAAAGGAGATGTGAGACTGGGAGAGCACGCAGGAGTGGTTCTCCAGCTGCCCCCCCTCAGAAACTTGCTTACAGAGATTCCCATAGATCAGAGCTCTCAGCAGAGCACAATAAAAGCCCATCCATCAGAGTCAACTTGACATTTTCCTGCAAAACATGCAGGAAAGATAAAGGGTGCTTATTCAGAAACTTGTTTTATGGGCACACCTCCTGAAAGCACCTTAATAACGTACTATATTTGGATCGCCACCAAAGCCTCACGCCTCAGTAGTGAACACGAGTCACATTTTATATTTATGACAGGCAAGAAAGTGTGCGACAGACCTCCCCTGGAGACAGCAACTGCGAATAATTCCCCAGCAGAAGAGGAAGGAGGGCACCCGCTTGGTTACAGATAACCACGGGATGCTGCTCAATGCTGATAGCAGGATATGGGAGCTGGAGAAGAGCAGAATTTCTGCTTTAATCCAGCACTCAGCTCTGGTCAGCACACACCAGAGGAGTTTACTCCCTGTATATCCCCACCGACAGCCTTCAAGGAAGCAGCTCTGGCTGCAGGACGGACCATGATGTTCATCACCGGCAGTCAGCACCAGCAGCAACCCCCCCCCAGGCTACCTCAGGAGCCAAATTCTCCACGTTCATCAAAGGGGGAGCCTCAGACAGAAATCTGGCCTCGCACACGGTGCTTCAGTGCAGGTCGCAGGACGCTTTCTTCCTCCCAAACCCCAGGTGTGAACGCTCACGAGACCGAAGAGAAGCCAGGCCACAGCTTTACTGCAGTGAAGGCCATTAACACAAATGCTTCCCTGAAGAGCAGAAGGAGAATGATATTTCTGGTATCGAAAAGGACGTTTTGCATCATCAGCAAATGCTGATGCGTTCTTCTGCCTCACCTCCACGCTAATGGCCCAACACCAACAGGCCTTGCTGCCTTCTCAGCTGCTCCGAGATAAATATTAATGACAAAGTACGGGGTAAGCACTCCAGTGGTTCCTCTGAAGCTACTTTACACTAAATAGGTGCTTTAAAATATGTTTTTGCAGCAAATCCTTTCCTCTATTTGCTGGCTTTGGCTTGGGTTTCTCCTCAGTCACACTTAAAGCTCACATAAAATAGGCCTGATGGCTGTGAGGAGCCGGCAGGCAGAGGACAGGAGCTCTGCACCCAGCAGCGAGGGCAGTGAGGAAGCAAAGTGTGATTTGACACAAACCTCCCTGGACAAACCTTGTCCCCGAGGGGTGGCCTTGCGGGGTGGGCTGCTCCTCTCAGTGCTCGGCCTCTGCCCCGTGTCTCCTCCAGGCCCCGCTGCGCTGTCCTCAGGCAGATCCCTGCTTCCCAAACGGATCAGGGCCGGAGCCTGTCCTGAATGAAAGTTTAATGCAGCTTCGTTCATAAAACAAACATGAGTGAAATGAGCGTTGCACTGGGTAAAGGATCCTCCTCGTGCCTCTGAAAGGCACTGACGGTGTCTGTGTGTCCCGAGTGCTCGTGCAGGGGAAATCACCGGTCATTTCTTCAAGGCAGGGCTCTGCTGCCTGCCTGCTCGCAAAGATGTTCGTGCTCTAACAGGCGATGTATGGCTTGCAAACAGCAGCCAGGCACAGCACTTTCTGCTTTCCTCCTCCTCCGAGCAGACATTTTCACAGAAGTCATCCACGCCACACGTTACAGCAGCCCGAATCCCCAAGTAAATGTAAGATGAATGGTCTCTCGTTGGCACTTCCTAAAAATAGCTCAGATGTACATCGTGCTATGAATAATTCCTCAGTTTAGGAATATTGAAGTGCCTTTTAAGTTCTAGGCTGCAGCCTGCAATTTGGACAAATGGCGCTGCCAGGGGCCCTTCATTCAGGCAGGGTAAGCCGCTGCCGTTTGCTCGTAGCAGCGTTGTCGCCAGCGCTCCTGTCTCCAGCTCCTCAGGCTGATTTGCTTTCCCGACGCCATCCTTCACACATCCATATTCATTCAGGCTACCACGGGGGTGTTTTCCATTCCTAACTCACAGATATCTTCACACCTGCCAATTACTACACCCAAAGGCAACAGAGCCCAGGATAATCCCAGCTCATCAGGCTTGTCCCCAAGGGACAGGGGATGGAGCTGCCAAGGCCAGCTGAGACCGGCATAATAGAGGAGGAGGAGCTGCGAGAGGAGGCAGCAGCAGCTTCCACCAGCCAGGGTCACCCTTCATTGTCCCCGTGTCCCCTCAGCCACCTCCCCCAGCTCAGAAATCCCACTGGGACCCCTGGTGTTGCCCCCTGCCCTGCCCCAGCAGCACCCCTCTGCCTCCCAGCCGTGCCCAAGGCTCGTGCTACAGCCAGGAGGAACGATCCCATCTCACTTCTAGGTTTCACCAGCCCCTGGGGCTTGTCAGGTGTGAGCTGAGCCTCAACGTTTTGAGCTGAGCCGTGAGGGTTTCTTGGTATCTACACTTTGCAGATCGGCTTGAGACAGTGCAGCTTTGTCTGTGAAGACAGAAAGCATTCACAACTGCATTGAAATCATAACGAAAAGCAGCTGGGAAACCTGCGGCCACCAACTTCTGGACTTCAGATACCTTGCCCAAAACTATTTTGTATTTCAGTCTGCTCATAAAGTAGCACGGGCAAAATTAAGAATAGATGCTTCTCAATGAAGAGGAGCTAGGTAAACACATGCACCAAATCCAGAGCGTATCATTTTGCAGAAGCATAAACACAACGTAGTTGTTTTAGTACATCATAGAAAAAAGCCTTGGAAAAACCTCATCCGATTTAGAAGGGGCAGGAGTAAGCCTGGACACGGATTTGATTCACCAAGTTAATTAGGAACCCGTTTTACTTGCATTAACCGCATATTGATCACAGCAATTACCGCTGATGAAGCTGGAGAGCTGCTTCAAGCACGTGCCAGGCGCAGCGAACGACACGGCTCTCCTCTCGCTGACCACCGTGGAAACAAGAGCCCTCTGATGCACCCCTGGTGTCGCTTGCTGATTTTCTCATCTCGATGAACTTAACTCCCAGTTACTTAGAGGCAATTTAGGAAGAGTCACGCTTTAATTGACGGTTAATTGCCCAAGGGCTTAATTGCTTCCTTACATGTGAAGTTGGACAGGAAAAAACTATCATTAGGGCCTGTAATTTAGCACAGAACTTTCTGGCTGCCAGCAGCCCGGCCTCAGCAGGGCCTATAAATAGCAGGGACGGGAGCTGTGCAGCGCCGTGCTGCACGCAGGAGCTCGGGGCCAAGGCCCTGGAGCTGGTGGCAGCAGCAGGACAGCCACCGGTGTCATTCCTGGAGCTTGGTACTCACCGGGGTGCTGCCAGCAGGAGCATCGCGCCGGGTGCTGCTCACCAAACCCACCTGAGTGCCCGCTTTTGGTTAGGACAGGAACCAGTTGCAGGGTTGCAAGTGGTGACCTGGCTCCTGGCAGGCACACCACGACGTGTTCGAGCTCGCGGTGAGCATCAGCACATCAAATTGTTCCATGCACAGCAAACTGAAGAATCCCAAGCATTTACGTAACGGAGGCACCAAGGACGATCACAGCAGCGTTGCTTCCCCCAGTCTTTGGGGAACAGCCGCCTTAAAGAGCTCTTCTCCTTCATTCCCTTCTCCTGAACGCCCCAATTATTCCAACAGCTCCAGGCACTATGTCCCAGCACCTTGTAAACCAGAAGCTGAGGTCCCGTTTGCCAGGACAGGCAAACTAACACAGCCTGTATTTACCGTGCTGCCTCTACAAGTGTTCCAGGGCGGTTTCTGTCAAACAAGGTTTGAAAGCTTTTATCCATTTAATCTCAATAGAAAAAACAGACTTTAAAGTGCCAATCTTCCTACAAAACGTTACGTTGACATCACTACTCAACTTCATCATCATTACTAAACTTTCTCTAAGCGTGGCCATAAGTAAATAACTTCCCCCCTCGCCATTTCAGGCCGCAGACGAGGCTCCGTGCTGCTAACTGGGCTACGGCACAGGCAAATCAAAGAGGTGAGACAGAGCGCACGGTGCTGGGGAGGAGAACATCTGGGGTTTGGGGCTCTTCAGGGAAACAGCTCTAAAAACAGAACTTGCAATCCTCTGCCTGCACAGCTCTGCTAATTCATTCCTGGTGGTGATGGTCGAGGAGAAGTAACTTTGTTCCGTTCTGCTGCTGATTTCCCTTTCTCTCGCCCTATACTCGTACACTTCGATATCACTTTGGAGTGCCTAATAAAAATACACATGAATTCAGAGGGACAGATTACAGACGGATCAAATACTGTTAAACCTCCGTCTCTTCTCCTGCTGCACAACCAGGAGCAGAACTCACCCTGCTTTTCTGTTACAGCAAAACCTGCGGTGCCTCCATCTCGTTTGAGATGTTAGGTGATTATTTAACATTACCCATACAGTTCTTTGTAAAACTCTGAGAGAAAAAGCAACTGGAAGCACCCGTGGCTGTGTAAATACCCAAGGTATTTTGTCATTCAGTTCCCTGCTCCTCCACCTAGCATGGTGCCTACCACACCTCCCGTGGGATGGATTTCCATCGCGTTACTCTATAAATTTAAGCGTATTTCCGAACAGAGCCCCAGGCTGTTCGAGCCACCCGGCCACACGGCTATCGACGTGTGAAGCCACCAAGCCCAGGAGCCAGAGCCGAAGCTTCAGCTCCCTCCAGCACCACGCACCTGGCAGGCGGTAAGAGCAGAGCTGCGTCTCCAACAACTCATTTCTCTGGAGAAATGAATCCAGTTTCTGTCCAGCAGCCCAAAACCAAGCGTCCCCAAAGGGAACCAGTTCCAAGTTGATACCGAACTATATTTCACTAGGCCTAAAGAGGTCTCTCCGAAGCCATCCAACTACGTTTACACGTGGTTTTTTTTGGCCTTAAGAGCCAAGAAATTAAAAACCAAGCGCGTTGTGCTCACAGCACAGTATTGTTAAGAAGGGGAAGCCTAAATTGATCTGACTGGGGAATCATATGAAAGAGCAAGACACGGGCCTGTGATCATTTATTTCAGATTCCTAGCAGCTCCTGGGGAACCGTTTGTGTGCCTGCATCACAGGCAGACGATTTTATCTTCTGTGAGTAAAGAGGACCCGCATGCGAGTGGCGAGCTCTGAGAGGATTCATTCCCAGGCTGGGAATAAAGCCTGGCACTTGTTATGGAGCTTTATTACACCACATAAACCCCAAAGTGTTTGCTCTTCGCATCCCAAAGCCACTCAGGCTACCATTAAACGTCACTAGGTAGCTTTCTAATCCTCGTTTTTTACTGCCTGTGGGAGAGCTGGATTTTAATATTTGGTATCATTAAACATTTAGCTGGATGCTTACACGCTCCTCAGCCCTCTGATATCCAATTTGGGCCCATCTGTTAGGGAATGACTAGGGCCCAATTCACCGGGCTCGTGTCAGACTTCCTGAATTATAAAGACCAAATCCCCACAGAAACAGGGGGAGGTGCCAGCAGTAGCTGGGAGGGGTGCTGGTCCCCGTGACACCGACCTGAGCAGAGGAGCAGCAGGGCTGGCTCAGACACGAGATGCTCAGTGAAGTTACCTGGCACTGCCTGGACATTTCCAGGTTTTTCTGAGACGCTGCAAATCCACGGCTGCACGGTTCCCTCTGCTCACAGCTCAGCAGATGGCAGCGGGCGATTTGGGGATGCAGCTGAACGACGCAACCGGACCGAGCTTCTAAACAAGGTTTTATCTGACACCCAGAGCCCCTTTCTGAACACCGGCACTAAACAGAAAGCTTTTGTCACAGCAGCCGAGCCTCCTCCAGAGTGGGCTGACATTCCTGCCAAAGAATAAGGCGCCTGAGAGAGCCAAAGCCTCGCGAGGAACAATCACCTCCTATCAGCACCGACGCAAAGCAGGCGGGCTGGGGCTCTCAGCAGTTTTGGTTTCACACACAGGACGCATTGTTCTGCTTCACTTTCTCTCCCTGTCCTCACGGCGCCCAAGCACAGGCGCTGCCTGCTGGGGAAGCACCTGCGGTTTCTGCAAAGAGAGAGATATTTGTTGGACCAAGGGTGGGCCCCGAACTCCATTGCATTAACAGAAGGCTACCTGCAGCGGATGACTTCTCCAGGAGATGAGTTAGGACCCCACAAAGTGCCCGAGCACCGCAGGGCAACTCCTCGCTCTACCCACACGAGCTGTTGGCCATCAAAGAGCTGGATGCACGGCACGGGCAGATCCCCCGTCATCCAGAGGGCTTCAGAAATAGCTTCAAATCCAGGAATGTGTTCATTTGGCATTACAAACAAATTTAACTACAGCTCCCCCGCCCCCTGCTGTGTTCCACATTCGTATTGCAGAAGTGATAAACGGGCAGGGGAAGGCAAGCCAGGCACTAACAGCTCTGCTGGCAAGGGGATAAATCAGAACTCAATAAGCAGTCGGACGTTGCCACGCAGTTCATGTGCAGAGCTAACCAAAGAGTAAAACATTGGACTATGTTTTGCAGTGGGTTTTTATTTCATTACTGTTAGCACCTCTTTCTGTGCCTGGCCTTGTTATGTTAGTTGCATTCAGCACCTCAGAAAAGCTACATGCTCCTCCTGTATAATCCCAGACCACAATTTGTGTGAATAAAACCTGAAAATTTCCTCCCAAACCCATGATTTGTGTAAAAACACTGCTGCTCCTCCAGCAGGGGAAGCCAGGACAGGGGGAATGTGGGACCTAACAGGGAAAGCAGGCCAGGATGTGAGCTCGGAGCCGAGCGTAGGCCCAGGGCCGGCAGCCTCACACGCAGTCACTGCTCGGAAACAGCAGCCAGAAAGAGGAGACGCCCGGCACGAGGAGATGGATGAGCACGTCGTGGTGCTGCAAAATTTAGCCCTGGGGTGTACAGCCTGCCAGTCAAGGAAATGATAAGAGGAAGGGTGATAGATGATGGGGGCCTGGCCACTGAGAGCTTAGCTCAGGGAGAACGAAGGGTGAAAACTGCACATCTTAACCTGAGGCTTGGAGGGAGAAACAAAGGGCAGAGAGGACAGCTTTCACTGACTCCAGAACATGGACAGGGAGAAAGATGGGACAAAAAGGTGCTGACAAATTAGTATGAAGGAGATGAGGAAGATAAACTAGTGCCCAGGAAAGGCTGGGACAAAAAACCACTGGGAAGTCTGAGTTGATCGCGATCACAGGATGAGAGAGAGCTACAAAGAACACCAGAGAGCCCCAGGCTTTAGGGAGAAAGATGCTTTCAAGGATGTGATAAACTGCAAATCCTGCATAAAAACACAAGTGAGAATACTGGAAGTGAATAAAAGATTTGGCCACAAAAACGACTGCGTCAAGATGGGGCTACAGAATGGATCACAAGGGCAAAGAAAAACTAAATGCAAAGAAATCTGATTTGTTTTCCCTCTCCTGTTGGGGACTGCAGCTCTGTCAGCATCCCCCCATTTAAAGGGCAGAGAGTTTGTGGGTACAGCTGGAAGGCAGCTCGAACAAGTATCAGACTGGGGGGATGGCTAGGCAGGAAGTGCAGGGTGGCCTTTGAAACCCTAGGAACAGCACCCCGAAGGAGCATCGTGGAGCAAGTGTGACAGACTGGTGCCAAAATACAGGCGGAGAAAGGCACTCGGCAAAAAAAGGAACCAAGCAGGGCTGGTGCCAAGGGACAGCTCGTCAGGTGCTCCAAAGGTATCAGCGTTCACCTACCTGGCATTGCATCCTGCCTAAGCAAGAGACAGGTCCCAAAATTATTCCAGGCAATGCTGGGATGGGACAGGATAACTTGCAAGGGGGAGCACCCAGGTTTGGCTGTCCGAGCTAAGCCAGAACCAACTCGTGTTTATCAGGTCAGGGGGCTGCTTTATGCCATTTCCCAGCACAGCAAAGCTACAGCTCCAAGGAGACCTGAAAAAGCAAACAGGCTTCTGAAAGAAAATCAGCATTTCAATTCTACGCATCAGGATTCCCACTCCTTCCAGAGGACAGCGCGCTCCGCCCAAACTAACAAGTCAATGGATGACAAATACGTGAATCTAAATGCAGCGCTGGGAACAGGCTCTTCTCTGCTGAAGTTTTCAGACCCATTTATAGCATCCACGAGTTTTTTCAGAACTAATTTAAAACAGTTCTCGTAAGGTTAATTCAGTTCCTCTCTCTACTGTCTCGGTTTCATTGCTGGTTCTCCAGCAAGGCAGCTTAATCCCTCGCTCTCCAAATTCTTTATAAAATTATATGCTTACCACACGGATAATCCTTATTGACAAGCAACCCATTAAAAGCAAGGCGAGATTCCTAGAAGGCTTATATGAGAAAAATAAAGCAGAATAGCTTCTTTAGGCTCTGGAAACAAAACTTATAAAGCAACAATAACCAAACCATGTTATTATTTCTAGAATAGCATACTTTGAAGTATAATTGATTTTGCACAGAATCAATTTCAAAATTACAGGCTCACTGTTTCTTGTCTTAACCCCTTCAAAATGTTGCCTTCAGAGCAGGCTGAAAGGAATTTGAAGAAAATTGCTACTCTAAAATGTCCCTGAGCCTTTCTAACTGCAACATCTTCAGAGCTTTCAGCCCTCACATTTGTCACGTGAAGCTGTTTTCAGTGCATGCAAGAAACTCATCAATTTGTTTATCTATTTCCCTCTACCAGCTTGAATGCCTTCTGCCATACAATACGGACTGAACACCCAGACACCTCTTCTGTGGCTAACTCAGCAGACGGAGGCACAAAGGCACTTCTCCCGTGTTCCCTGCTACTTCCACAGCTCTCCTACAGATCAGCTGGTGATGAAGTGCTACCCCTAGGTACGTGCATCACAGCTCTGCCTTCACCTTTTTTAAAACAAAGCCAGAGGAGACACCCACCTTCATCTTTATGAACGTGACAAGCAATCTTTTTTCCTTTCAAAGTTACATTAATACAAATAAAAACTCACCAAGCCCCAGACCAAGCATCCAAAGGGCAGAGGCAGAGCTGGCTGCCGCCCCCAGCCCGCTCCCTTGGCGCGGAGCAGCAGGCCAATTACCCCACCTGCCGTGCTGCGAGGCAACGCCGTGTCTGGGGCCTTATTCCTAAAAGCTGCAGCTATTATTAGACAATCTCTGCCTTCTCTCTCAAGTTTTGCTAAGCCGAAGAGGCGACACGAAACACGCATCAAACAGAACGCCTGCTTTTGCATTAGAGGAATTAGGAATTCCTAAACGCAGCCGAGAGGATGCCAGACAGGTCAAGCTGCGCGGAAGCCAATTTGGAAGCGCTCACGTTCCCAACTGCAAAGCGAAAATAAATCACAACAGCGAGAAGCTGTGAGACGCCGTCAGCGAGGCCAGGACAACAGGAGCTACCTCACCCAGCAAATACAGCACCGCGTCACCGCGCTGGGATGGAAGCTGGCTGCCGTGGGGAGTGCTGGCTCAGGGGAAGGCAGCGCCTCACCTCTCGCTTCAGCTGCTGAGTTTATCACAGTACCACGTCCAGGAAAGCAAACCAAGCAACATCAAACCAACACCACCAACTTCTAACTCCTATTCCAGCCCCAGGTGGGCAGGCAGTCCCTTTTCCCTTCTACCCTCACTGTTTTCCTAGGAGCAGGTCGCTCCCTCTGGCCGCCTCCTGTCTGGAAAACGCCACTGCTCTCTGGAGGAGCGCTGCTAAGATTAAGCCTTAGCAGAGCGACAGCTTCGTTACATGAGGTTTAGCTCACTACAGGGGAGGCACACACACCAAGGGAGGCGTTTCACCCCAAAGCCATCCTGCACGCCAGCTCGGGGACACCCCGGAGGTGCCAGGCTGTGGCACGGCACCAATTTCTGTGGCCTCTGTGACAGGATGCCCGGAGCTGGTGCCAAGAGAGCCACGCATCTCCTCCAGCTGGATTTATGGAGCTCCCAATGCAAAGGCTCCACAAAGCTCTGCTTTACTTCTCTTAATGGCTGGCAGGAGAGGAGCCGTGCTGTTGCTCCCACTGCCAACACACGTTAGCTCCCAAAGTGCAGCAGCTACTTTTAGCTCCGAGCCCTCGGATGCAGCCCCCACAAAGTTTCTCCTCTCCGTGCTCTGTCTGCTTCGGAGCGCTGCGATGCCGGTGGCTCTGCAATGAACATTGACAGCGCCTCCGAGGAGATTGGTTCTGCCTCTGCTACCCCAGCACGTTACGGAGCACTCGTCAACCTGCAGTAACAGATTATTACACCAGAGACAAGGAATTCACTGTACCCATACAACGGGAGCACACAAACCGTGCACAATGTTAGTTACTGATCCTACCTTCTCCCCAGGAAGCTGCTTCTTTCACAAGGCACAAACTACGGCCGGCTTATGCTGCTGTAGCTGAAAATCACGCAGGGAAGCACCAGTGCTTGTCTCCCACACCTCTGCAATATTTCTAAAGAAACAATTATTTCTCCTATAGCTCCACAGACTGACTCAAAACCACAAGCAGGTTAACACCCAAAGGCAGGCACAGAAAGGAGCACAGGGAGCAGCACCGAACTGGTGGGACACCAAGGCCAGAGAAGCTCAGCTTACTCTTAGAGCCAGTGAAGGGGTTGGAAAGGGAGCTTTTGAAAAGGAAGAATGCTACCAACAAGGCACAGGTGTAAAAAATACAATGGCAGACCGGGTGGGGTAGAAAGCAGGTGCTGAAATGCAGAGCATGAGTCACAGAAATACTCTTATCACAAGGATCTTAACCTGAGGCACTGCCCTCAGAAGGCAAGGCAGGTTCTTTCTTTGGGAATTTCCCTTTTTTTTGGTTATTTTAGCAGTGAAACTGTGGAGGAAACAAAGTCCACAGAGAGTTCGTCTAACAGCGAGGCAGAAAACTTCCACCTGTGGTGTTTTGAGTGTCCAGAAATAAAAGAAAACAAGTGGGGTAGGCAGAAGGTAGCGATGCCTGGTAAAAGGTAGGTGGAGTAACAGGATCTGCTGAATCACAGCAGCTGGGACAGAACGAAAGGAGTTGATCCTTTGGGGACTGGGCATCTCTGGCATCAGGCAGAAGAGCAGGGCCAGGGGACATTTAGGAGCCAGTGGCTGCATAGCCCCACGACCACAAAAAGCACCTGGGGAAGAGGGAGGAGAAGCGCAGGGAACGGGAGCTCCCCTGCTGCTGGCAGCTTGCCCCTGCGCTGCGTTGGGTGAAACAGGAAACCCTACAGGATTCGAAATCCTGTATGTTGGTGGAAAGTAATTCAGTGCAAACAAATTAAATGTCAATCCGCCAGCACCTCTGGATACCGTTGAACGCTACGGAAATACAGACCACAGCCTGGGGAAGCCTGCTCCGAGCTGGATTTGATGAACTGGAAAAGAAAAAGCAGGAGACTACACAGGGCAAATCTGATCACACCGGCTCCAACTCCACACCGCATCACTCTATATATTGATCACATTGGAGGTTTTTTAAGAGATTTTCAACAAACATTCAGACATTTCAGCCCCATTAGGGCATTTTTCTTTTTCCTAGTATGACCGTATTCCTGCTGCAGGCGTTTCTCAGAGGCAGCGAACACCAGGACGAGCACCTGCCAAGCAAACGCCTCCCGAGCTCTCTCTGCTCCTTGGTGCCGGCGGTTTCCACACCGGCCTTTCTTCCACAGAGGCGTCTGACAGCCTGAGAGCCTCCTGCAGGCTTTTTTATCAGCTGGAAACACGTACCTCAGGAACCATTCGCTCAATTATTTTCTTAAATCCCCCAGTCCCTAGGACTGATCACAACCTGGTAAAATTTTAACACCTGTTTCACAAAGTTTTAATCCACGGAGTTTGTTTCTGTTCCCCAGTAACCTGATGGGGGCACAGGAGAAGAATTCCCACTGTGCCTCTAGGACCTTCCTGGCGTGCTCCAGCCCTGAGTGCAATCACAGCTTGCTCTATTTCCTATCTTTCCTTCTTGCCAAAATGGCATCCGAATTCAGCGTGACATCTCCACGAACTACTGCCACTTGCTGAAGCCTCACGCAAACATTTAGTGCCCACCATCACACTGAGGATTTTTATTTCTGCATTTAAAGACCAGGACTTGACAATACTGAGCCCATGTGCAAATACAAATACCTGACCCACACCGCTCCTGTTACTGCCAGCAGGCTAAACCAAAAGGCACATGTCCCAAGAAAGCTGCCTGGTAAATGAATTTCTTCTAGTGCCACAGACATTTAAGCAGTGCCTCTAGCTGGGATGCTCCTTGTCTCCCAGCACACCTCTGACTTAGTGGCACAAAGGCTGGCTGCAGGCGTGCAGGGCTCCTCACAGAGGAAGAATTAGCTGGCATTTACTTGTACCCTTTGTGTATAACAGCTGGGGCCTTTCTGGTAAGGCAAAGGAGAACGACTTCTTGGAAAACACGTATAAAAATGTATAAAATCCTGCCTTGGAAGAAATGTATGTTTAATTTCATGTATAATTAAGAATACCAACTGGAGCTCCATGCATCACAAAGGAAGCAAATCCATCCTCCTCGCAGAGTAGTCCAAGGGCACGATTGCTTGGGCCGATCCCTCGAGTGTGTAGCCCCCAGTCGAGCCCCTCTGTGCAGTTTTGTCCCCAGAAAACACTAACACATTTTCTCCTGATTCTAAGGAGAAGCTGAGTGCAAAGTAGGTTTTTGTTTGCTTGGTTGATGCAGGAGAAAAAGCAGAGATTAACACCACGTTACGTCAGGCAGCAAGAGGTTTGCAGCAGCCCACCCTGAGAGCTGTCCTGTCGCGGTCACCTCACCCGACTAGAGGCAGTCCTGGAGGGGAAGAAGTTCAAACAAAAAAGCATGCATGAAAAAATGTGCCCAGGTTACGGCTATTTGGAACTCAGGGTTGTACAGTTATTGTGCTGTGCTTATTGGTTCTTCTTCACTGTTGTAGCTAAGGAAAATATTTTGAGATCTCCTGGAACACGACTACTATTTTTTCCTTCTTTATTTAACCGTAGAGCACTGAAGAAAACTGCCCGTGTCCAGTCAAAACATCCTCAAGTTACAGATGAGTTCTGTTTCAACTGCTTTTTTCACTTCTAGAGCAACAACATGAATTCAAACTTTAATTTCTTCTCCCAGACAGACTTGCTCTGCTAGCAAAGCACCCTGCAGCTTGCAATGCAGCTGTAGCAGGCATTCCCCTAACGTGTTTTCTTGTCCCTCACAGCCTCAGGAGACACCGTGCTTTCTTGCCACACAGCTGCTCAGGTGGTAAAATAAAGAAATGCTCTCACCTCCAGCGTACAAAGCCCAGCACGGCCCTGGTGCCTGATTTCTGCCAGGTGGTTCAGAAATTAAAACACTACACGTTTTGGTGCAATAAACAGTAAGCAGCCTCAGACTGAGAAGTTGTAGTTGTTGGGGTGAACAGCCCTCAGCCTGGGGCAAAAGTTTCTCTGCTGGCTTCCGTAATACGTAAGCCAAATTTTCAACCTGAACTGTTGCAAACACTGAGTTCTCTGACCTCGGGAGGCCACGAATGCCATCAGGGGTTGCCACGGGCTGGTCGTTGCCCCAACACCAGACTGAAGCATCCCGGTGAACAGTCATCTGTTGGGACTGGGGAAGAAGAAACAACCACAGAGCACACACGTAACTAGATCCAGATTTTAAAACCACGTTATTTGCTCTAAAGAGAAGTGATTTGCTTAAGATGGGATTAACTTTAAATGGGACTAACAAATCCAGTAATAACACAAACATCCTTTTAAAAGGCACATCTACAATAGACGCTCAAAATGTTTTGTAAGCAAAATGCAGTTTCCACAATGCAGGAATTACCAAAACAAGTTTTCATATATCACCACTCCATTTCTGTGGCTGAGTTTACACAACAGATGCTTCAGCTCTGACACACTTTCTAGCACAGGACAGAGATACGCTAAAAGTTTCCTATTTTAATCTAACCTAACAAATCCTCAGGAGCCTCTTGTCTAATAAAGGCCCAAAGGCCAGTAACGCTCTCAGACTCTTCTTCATCCTCTAGACATTTTTTCTTGACCGCTCCATTCCTGACACTCAGCTGGGACAAATCCTGTAGACGAGCAGCTGCAGCCTTCCAGCTGCAGATTTGCGGTGAGATGTCCTTGTTCAGATTGTGAAATGTCACGATGTTTCCTTCAAGTATTGTCATCTTTCTGCTAAAGAAATCTCCATCTTTTCTTTGAGTCGAGATAAAACTTTTATAACTGGGTTATATCTCCTACTCCACGTGGGTTTCACGGGCTGTTTTCCTGTATTAGTGCACACGAGTTCAACAGCCTTTGAGCCTGCCGTCCACCGAGGCGTTCCCAGCCCCAACAAATCGCTGTCATTCCTCTCGTCTTCTGTCAGCGGAGCGAGGGCTGAAAACACCAGCTGGGAGAATGAGGACAGGACAGCCCACTAGCCCTCGACATCCTGGCCAAAAGGAGCTTGATACAGCTGCACGACGCCACAATTCCCACCCTCTTTTTGTTCTTCCTCATCTCGTTCTCCGTAGGCTCGTACCCCGCAAGTCTTCTCTTTCTGGTCTCAAAGTTCAGCTTCCATTTCGTCTAGATGAAGGCGACTAAAGAACCCTTGAGAACTTTAATCTGCAGCTGGCAAGGCAGCAGTCACACCAGGATTACAACCAGGGAGCGATGAATTATTCAGCCAACATAAATCTGCAATTTTTACTGGATGGGCAATTTAAAAAATTTATGAACTTCTCTTTTAGGGCAGTTTGAAGCACCCTCTCTAAAGCAGGAGTAAAGAGTTACTCCAACAAACTCTCCAACCTCCTCCTGCATTAAATCCCGTTTACACTGACACTGAGGCTTCCAGCTCAATCAACAAGCTGCACACCCATAAGCAATGCCAGCAGAACGTCACTGCTCTTAAACATATACACACGTAACGAGAGCTTTTGTTTCAAAGATGACCTCTTTTAGTTATTAATAAAACCTCCACACACTTCGGGTGTATGAAACATTTATGGTTATTAGCTGCTTTCAACTCAGAAGGAGCAGCAGCATTTTGCAGCCTGACCTCACGCTGTTTACGTGCGCGCTGCGGCCAGCCACGCCGTGCACTCCTGCCCACGCCTGATTTATTCAGCGAGTACGGATGCAGATCTCTTGTCCAGAAAAACAGCAGGAATTAGGAGCACTGACGAAATCCAGACACAGTGCTAGCTACTGCTTTGCAAGCTTCTGGCTTCCAAAAGCGCCTAAATCCAGATTGGCAAATTCAGACTGAAATTCAGTTTCAAGGCAGGCCGTCAGGGTAGAAGTCTGTACTTTAAAAGCTGTATGTAAAGGAACAAACCTAATGCCCACAGAATAAATAACCAGCACTAAATTCTCTCGTACAGCAGAACATAAACCAGCACTTTTATCGTCTCTTATTAGCTGGAAATCTCCGTTTCATCCTAACGAGCTGGGATCTGGTTTCACACACAGACATCAAGTATAAAGCCCTGGAACAGCCATCAAATATTTTATTTAAGCAGTTAAATGTTTCAACTTCGGGGCTGAGTAAAATGAGGAGGAATTAAGTAGGTCTGGAGGAGACAAAAGATGTGTTATACAGCAGATAACCTATACCACTGCACCTAAGTGCCAATTTTAAGGCGCTTCTTTGCATATTGCTAGCGTGTGCCTGCTGCAGCAGCTGCAGGAGTCACGGTACCTAAAGTAGCTCAAAGCAGCTAACACACGTCACAGCCACAGCAGTGCCTGTGGTCCCCAAAGCACCACAACCTGATAGAAACTCATATTCCATCGCTGTATTCCTCCTCCTCCTCTTAGGAATGATTTCAGATCAGTGCTGGATCTGCTGCTGCCTCCGGCTACTGTGCAAGATGCCCTTTCTCCCGATGAAGAACTCGCAGGGCACAGCAGGAGCTGGCTCTGTGCAGCCCCTTCTGTGCGCTGTGGCAGCGCTCTGCGATGAGATGAGCGATACCGAAACCTCTGCAACTGCATTTTTACATCTCCTTCCTGTATCACCTCTCTCAGCACAACCTGCAAATACCCAGTAGCGCACAGGACGATATTCAAAATCAATGCCTCTTGCTCGCAGGGCAGCCGTCCTCCCTTCTTCACTTCTGTCCCAAACAGCTCAACATCGAGAGCTTTGGAAACGACACAAGGGCAACAAGCAGGACTGATGACACCCGAAGCTCAGAGCCTGCTCTTTGCGGTGTGTTGCTGCAGGAGGTGCGGGGCCAGGAGCAGCGGTCGGTGCCCACGGTGATTCCGCACACAAACGAGCGCACAACAAAGCCGGTGACAGATCCTGGCTTGGCACCAGGGTCCTCTCCTGCCCCTTGCTCCAACCTTTGCTTCAGAGCTGATGCTCTCAGCCTCACTGGATGAATCAAGGAAGCAGCCAACGGGCTGTTTTTCTCTAGGACGGAAAGGAAAAACCTTGCCTTGTTTCCCTGATGTTTAAACACTCCCTCTACTCTCACTTTGGACCGTTGCGATCTTCAGTTCCCGTTCTTTGATATACTGAGGTTTTTAAGCTATGAATAGTGTCCCACAGCGCTGTAAATTCTCCTCATGAAAGAGGAAGATGTCGGTAAGAAAGGCTGTGTTTATGTCTCCCCTTTCAGGTCCACCAGCCGTGGCTCCCACGTAGCTGACAGCTGTGTGAGCCGCGCACCACACAGTCAAGCCCATCACTGCTTTGGTCCCTTTGTAATTCAGCTGTCATTTAATTACTTGCCTTTTTTTTTTTTTTTTCCAAGCTCATGCAAGTAAGAGATCATTAACACGTTTACTAATCGCAACTGGTTCAAGTTGTCTCCAATATTGGAAATTCTTGCACGTGCAAGAGCAATGTCCCAGAACAGGGACCAGCAAAGGGCTGTCAGGCAGCAAGGAGGCGAGCTGCCCCCGTGGATCCCAGGGCTCTGAGCGCCCTCCTGAAGCGCAGGGAGCTCCAGCAGCTCCCAAGGCAGCCCGTGCACATCCCTAGTTTGTCAACCTGTGTGCCACAGCTAGAGGAAAAAATGCAAAGCACTTATGGAGCACTGCCAGTGCTACCAGACTTCTTCATTTCTTTTCCCTCCTCACTCATGCGGCTATATGGAGGCACGGTAAGAACACAGACCCTCATCCCCAGCTGTAATTTGTTTAATTCCCTTTTATTGTTCTCAGCCCATCCTTCATCCTTGAGACTCTCCTCTCTGCTTAGAGCGATCTTCTTGTGATAAAGAACTTGAATTCAGTAAACACCAGGTCAGCCTTGAGTGTTTTATCAACATAACTAAAGGCCAAACCAAAACCAAATAGCTCACAGCAGCCATCCTCCTTCCAGCCTCCGCGTTGCTGCTGTGGTCACAACCCAGCCCCTTCAAAGCTGGTCTCCCTGATCCAAAGCAGCAGCTTCCAGAAGATGTCAGTCCTGCAGGGCATTTATTTCACCCTCCTTTCAGCAGCAGAACATTGGAGGGAAGGAGGAGAACTGCCTCGGGAGCCCAGGCTGCAACACCTGCAGTCGTTACACTGCAAGCTGTGACTCCTTTATGTTGCTCAAGAGGCAGCAAACGATGCCAAGTTCTCCAGCCCTGCAAGACTCGTGTTGGCAAGGAACGAGAACACCGCGTCCCCCTTCCAGAGCAGCAGGTGAGCACCGCGACAAAGTTCAGCCTCTCCCCCTGGGCAGCACCACAGGGAAAGCCTGGGAGCTCTGGGAGCTACCCCAGGTAGGTAGCAGGGATTAAATGAGTGATATCCCAACTCCTGACGCTGCCAGGCAGAACCTCTTGAGCTCCAGAAGTGACTGATAAAGCACCAGCCTCGCAGCTCCTGCATGGGATGAGTTCATGGGATCCGCTCTGGGCTCTGAAGTCAGGCAGCGGGCTGGGAGCTCACTTGCAGAGGACCAGCTGCACTCTTCACCCTCGTCTAATAGGGCCGGGCAGCTTCCCACATCCGTGCCTTGTTATTTCCATTACTTTTTAAGCCAAAAAATCTGTTTCAAAACAAAATGCTGAAAGAATTCATTTAAAAATACGGCAAAATTAAATGTTCTGGCATTTCACAAACGTTGCTTTTTTATTTGAAGTATTTTCCTCTTGTTTGTCTAGACAGAACAATTCAGGAAATCCAATCCAACGCCATTAGTGGTAGCATACAGGCCCAGGAGAGGATCTCCTACTTATCCACACTGTTCTCTACTGCTCGTTTTGGGTTTTAAAATCAACCTGTGGCTACGAGAGTTCGGTGCTAAGGCACTGAGCAGTGCTGAGAGAGAAGCCCCAGCCCGCTCAGGTTTACAGGGCAGGGACACAGCAGCACCGTGCCCTGGTGTGAAAGGTGACCCTTATGATCCATGGTGCTGACGTGGAGAAAGCACTGATGCTCCCGGATCTCAGGCCCCATTATTTTCTTGGCAACCATTAAGAGAAAAAAACCTGAAGATTGCAAACAGCAGCAGGCAGGTGATGACATTAAAAAGAAAAATCAACCTGGAAGCTACACAGTTAATGATGCTGGTGCCCGACAGAGAGCAAAGAGGCTCAGTGGCACCTGGGAGAGAAAAGCAGGGGGACTACAAAGTTCTATTTTCAGTTGTATTGCTGACTTGCAGCACATCAGCCAAGGGACGTAAACAGAAATCCAAGCCTGTAAAGTGATCTGAAAACACCTGCTCACAGAGGTATAATGTTTTCTCCCGATATACTTCTGAAATACTTTGGATCAGAAGCTCAGCCAGGTAAACTTAAAGCCCCTGGGACAGACAAACCACTACGTTTGCAACTTGTGTATAAAAACAATCCCAATTAACGTTAAACAGCGTTTGTCACTCAGATTGTATTCTGCTCTGCCAATCAATTGGGAGTGCTGGGAAGCTCAGTAACAAAACATTCCAGTAAAAATCCCTCTGCACCGTAATAGGCTTGAGGTTGTGTCCTTTCCTATTATTCATCAACATGATTCTCATCTTCCTTCACAGTCAGGTTTTCCCTTAATAAGAGACACACAACCCACATGCCAAAAAAGCTTTTAAAACTTAGGTTTGAAGCAACTAATTCCAATATGCAGCTGGATACGCTCTCCTTTGGCTCTTCTGCCTTGGCACCACAGCCTTGTTTAGTTTATTAGAAACAGCTATGTCAATTGCCAGTCCTGAAAGTTTACATGAACACTTCAGAGTATACAAACTCCAGCTCGGGGAACTTAAAGCGAGGAGAGCAAAACCCAACACATCCCAAGAGCGACGCTGAACTACTCAAACATCCGTCCAGCAAAGTGACACGCAGACTCGGGCCAGGACGCCGCTGCCATCCTGCCCGGCTGGGCACCACAAGCAGGCACACGAGTGCTGCTCTTTTTGGTTTGAGAGCATGCTTGGGAATAGAAACTCTCACCTTATAGGACAGCTAGCTGAAACAGGCTCTGAACTGTAGCTGTTTGCCTCTGAAGGTTAGAGAGAAGTGCGGTTACTGAGGTCGTAGTATCAAGGTGCCACCATCGAGCAGATTGACACCACTGCTCCAGCAAAGACCACCTTACGGGATGGCAGGCTCTCCAAACAGGGAAACGTTTGGGGTTTTTGAAGTGACTGGCTGGCTCATGGTCATTCTCTCTGAAGGTGACCTCATAAGCAACAGTGTGGCCACAACGTCCAGGTTTCAGGGAGAGACGCTTGGTAAGAACACCTCCAACACAAAATCAACCTTTAAAGTCCCCAAAGCATGTCTCAAATCAATTCACACTCCACGGCATTAAAACATCTAACACACTTAGTTCTATTAGCAATCGTTCTGTAACTCCCACCAAACGCAGGTACATTATTTAGTGTCTTGTTTGTCTTCTGCTTCTATTTACAGTTATGATATCCACACAAAAACAGGGGAAAAAATAAAAATAAAAAAATCAAAGAAGAAACTGATAGCATGTACCATTCCCCTTTTCTCAAACAATACAAGATGCAGATAATGCGAAGAAATGTATCAGGAGATGTAATTGCTAAAATAAATACTAAAGCAAAAAAAGAATTCAAGTTGATGATTTAAATGCTTGTCAATTTAAACCCTCACAGAAAGTGCTCATTTAAGGCACTGATTGAAATAATTCCATCCCGGAGGCAGGAGATTGCTCCTGCCCTCAATGTTAAAAATAATATCGTCATTAACCTCAGCAACAATTTTCTAATTGCCAAAGATTACAAATCTTTTATGTAACATCCATCCACTGAGAATTCAATCGCTCTGCTTTGCCTTTCAAAACCACCGCTGGGAGAGCAGTCGTGAGACGAGCCCCCTTTAAAAAAAAGAGCCAAACTCGTGTGATGCATTCTGCATGCAAGCATAAAACATTTCTCTTTTGCAAAATGGAAAGTTTGTCCCCTCCGTCTCCCTGCGAATTAACGCAGCACCTCACACTCTATTTCTGCGTGAAACACAAGCAAAAGGAGGGGCAGCCTGGAGCTCTTCTCCGACGTTTCCGTGCCAATTGGCACTCCGAAACCGGCAGCTGGTCCCGCGTTTTGTTCTCTACGTCCTGAGCAATAAGGGCTCTCACTGCGTGCCAGCAAAGCAATGACCAGCAGTAGAAACAAAGAGGGCAAAGTTTAGTTTTCAGAGCCGCCAGAGTTATAAAACTGTTAGTGCTCTTTCAAGAGCCATAAAGAAACGCAGCCAAAACGCACACTCATGTGCTCTGTTCCTCTCAGACAGGCACAGAAAGAGAGAGAGAAAACAGGATTCATCCTAACCCCCCGAAATCACTCTCACACACATCTCCCAGGTCTGGGAACTCGGGCAGCATATAAATAGTGGTACCCTGAGAGTAATTTTCCTGTGGCTGCCTGACAGCCGTGCTAGGAGGGTTATTAAACGTCCCCAGCCCTACAGCAACCTGCAGCTGGGGCAGACCGATGCACACACACACACACAGCTCTCCCCTTTTCAATACCTCTGTTTCAGCACGTGTTTGGTGGAAACACACATTTCAGGGAAAGTTTAGGCAATCCCGCAGTCCACACGTAGACTACCTGCAAATGAACCACGTTCCCATTTAAAATGCAAGTTTAAAGGAGTGCGAGCGAGCTGTGGCACACCAGAGAACTGTATTAGGGACCGCGCGCTTCCACTGAGCGGAAGAAATGTTTCGTGCCCTCCAGCAGTTTGCTGTCTGGTAGAGAATGAAAAAGTAAAGAGATTTATTACATTAAAAAGTGTATTGATTGAAAACACTACGGTATGACAGTTTCAGCTATTATAGCAGAACTTAATAAAATCAAGTGTTTACCCCTGAAGGGGATTTGGGGGAAAAAAAAAAGAAAAGAAAGAAAGAAAAAAAAAAAAAAAAAGAAAGCTTTTGTACCATTTATGACAATGAGAAAATTTGCAAGGGATAACATTTTAACACCGAAAGTAAATGCAAATAAATGTTCATTTCTCCAGGGGAGCTTTGAGGTTTGCCGACACGACGTGCTGCGGGTAATTGCGCGGCGGTTTAGCAGTTAAGACACGTCCTTTGATTGTCTGGCTGGAGATGTCAGCTGCTCACACAGCTGGGAATCAGACAAGGTCGGAGATGATGAGAGCCAGCAATGTTTCAGCATCATAATCAATTTGTATCAGCAGCAGCGGGACTGCAACTTGGTGCTGCCACGCTGCGCCCCCAGGTTCGCCCTGGCACTCGCCGGGCACTGCGATGCTTCCTCTTCCTCCTCCTCCTCCTCCTCCTCCTCCTCAGCGCTCAGCTGCAGCCACACATCAGCCCCCTTCCTGCAATGCTCACGATAGTTCACCTGCAGCAGCTCAGGCCCAGCTCTGTGATTTAGGTACCAGGCAACGCTGGCACAGCAGGGCAGTTATCGCAGCCGCCCTTTACACCCTCGCTAGCGTCACCTACTCACCCTGCCTCAAGAATTTGTTGCTATTCTGGCATCTTCAAAGCTTTTTTTTTCCTCCAAGTTGTAACAAAAGTGACACGCTTTTTAAGCTGAATTGCCTTCAAACAAATCTCTCCGTTTAGCAGTAAGTTTTGAGCTGCTTTAACAGAACCACGAGCTGGAGTGTTTAACACCAGCTCAACGACTGGAGCGAAGGCACACGAGTGCCCAGCCCAAGCACTGTCCGGCTCGCAGCAGCTGCTGACCCTGCCCACACCTCCTGGCAGCCCGGGGTCACGAGCTGTCCGTGGACACGTCTTTGGCAGCACGGAAACTTCCTTCTGGGCTTGTCTTACGTCTTCTTTGTTGTCACGGTACGTCCAGGGTGAGCTGAAACTCCGCGGGGCTAAGAAGAAATAAATCTTCATGATGATCTTTTCCAGCGAAGATCCCTTGGGCGAGGAGCTGGCCAGCAGCCAGGGAAGCTGCCCTGTCCTGCTGGGCTGCCAGCGAGGGAACATCCATCACGCCCAGAACAGGAGCAGGGGGCAGCAGCCGAGGGGACGGCAGCCTCCGAGGCCGGCTGGGAGCAAGGAGAGCCCGGCTGGCACCTGCTGCCTGGCTGCAGAGGCACACGGCGAGCGCGTTCCCCAGCTCGGTACGGGTTTTGCACATGGAGGCGCTTCTAGGAACACAGGGATCACGTTCAGCAGCACGGCCGTGCCACATGGCATGAGCAGCAGCAGCTCGCCTCACCTTGGCACAACGCCCCAGGGGCAGGCCAGCACCCTGGCAGAGGCAGGGCACGCATGGGGTCTGCCCCTGCACGGCCCCGAATTGCGGCCAGGGGCAGAGTACAGGCACAGCATCCCCTAAAGGGGTGAAGGTGTAAGCTTCACCGGATGTGAGGGACAAAGGTAGGGCCCCAAGGTTATCTGGAGAGCAGGGAACGGGAGGCAGGACGCTTCCCTCGAGCAGGGGGGCGGCAGTGGGGTCGGAAAGGCAGAATTTGGGTTGGGGAGTTCGCTGCAACCTTAAGGTTTTAATGAATTTTGGAGAGAAGCGGAGCCAGAGGCATATGACTTTCAGTGCATAATTATAGCAGCCGCTGCCCTTAAACTAGTTCTGGGAGCTCTCATTTGGAGGCCGTGGATTCAGATCAGAGCTCACAGAATATCAGCACTTTGTTCCTTTTTCTGGATCCACCGGTGCCTGTGATGTGCTTAAAATGAAGAGCGAGCCCTGAACATCGAGGTTCAAGGACCAAAATCGTTAGTGCCAGACCCCTTTTTAATGCCTTTTGGGTCACAAAACACGACTGGTCTCATCCAGCACCATTCCCAAGATGTGATTCAGAGGCTCCTGGTGCCAGGGCAACGCACCTCACGACACGAGGGCGAGAAGTTACTGCCTGCAGCTTCCCTGCTCCGAAGGCACAATGTGCTTTGTGCATGTGCTTTTAAAACATCCAACCCCCTGACCTGCAGACCTGCTTCCACCAAGCTCCCCGTGCCCCAGAGCCATTTGTTTGGGCTGGACACTGTTAGCACAGGGGCTCAAGTTGAAAAGCACCAGGCCCGCTCCCATGGGCGTTCGAACATTCCCATCCCGCAGCTGTGGCGATGGCCGAGCAGCCGAGCACTCAGCCCGGGGCAGGAGCACGCACACCACCACTCCCCATGGACCCGTCCCCCTTATTCCAGCTCACCGAGAAACTTCAATGACTGCTCATAACCCAAAAGCACCTGTGGATCAGAACTGATGTAATTAAATCAGTGGCAATCAGCTGGCCCCGACGTGGAAGCAGCGGTTCGAGCGAGGCTGGCAGACCACGTTTAGAAGTAATTGACTTTTTGATGTTTATAAAAATGGAAAAAGATTCAATTCCACGCCCAGTAATACAGCTGTGAATGACAGCGGCGAGACTCCCTGCTTCCAATTACACGTTTTTACACCATTTTAATCAATTTTAAGTCACATTTTTGCAGAGTCAATGAGAGCGTAGAGCAGATCGAAACATTACACAACCGTGGTCTTGTTGGGTGAAAATCCTAACCCTTCAGGGCGACATCCAAGAATCAAAATTTGGGTGAAGTAAGCAAAATGGCAGAAGTGTTGCTCTGTGCCGTTTTGGTTCACGTTGTAGGCCACTTCTGTGGAATTTACACGCAGATCTGAAACCCGTGGATCATCGCGGCCTCACCCATGTAAATATTCATTCAAACTCAGGCGCTTTGCAGGGCATTCTTCTGACACTGAAAGAAATGGCTATAAAAGGAAAACCAGCAGTAACCCCAGCAGCTGCTTTTTTAAAGCTGCAAAGCTTCAAAGACTTCACCTTTATAACGAGGCTACAACATCCGCAGAACCTCAAAGCTGTTGTTTCATTTATTCTTACGTTTCTTTTTTTTAAATATCAAGCCATTAATCCTCAATGGCCTCTGCTCAGAAGTACAACAGACACGTTTTCATTGCTAAGTTTGCTTAAGTAGTTCTGTATCAGAGGAACAGGGTGTGAGTTAGTTAACAGATCCCGAATTAAACAAAAAAAAAAAAAAGGAAAGAAAAGAAAAGAAAACTAACACAACCTTCAGCTTTCTCTTCCCAGCATAAACACCTTTTGCTATTAGGATCAGAAACAAACCAAATGAAAGCAAACAAAGAAACGAAACCAAAGATGAACTCATTCACTTGTTATTAACCCATATTTGGTAGGAGGTGAGCATTTCCTTCCAACTGGCAACTACCGTCTCCGGTTAAGCAGAAGAAATTTCCCCCCATCTATGCTGAGAAGATGACACTCATCACAGCGTGGCCTGTGCACACGCGAGCTCAGGTCATCAATCCGTGCACTGCCAGGAGCACAAGCACCAACTCGCAGGTGTGCAGAGCCCAGAGGAGCTGCCGTGCTCTGTGAGGACGACTCGGGGCTGCTCAGCTCTCCCCACACCTCACCCCCCGGCACGCACGCGGCGGGCTCGCTGCAACACGGCTGGAGCGGTGCCGTCTGCTCCGGGCTGCACCTCAGCGCTCTCGTTTCCATAGCCTCGGACAACATTAGGAAGGGCTCCCACCATTATCTTCAGACCTTTTTTTCTTTTCTCTCTTTTGGTAAGTTAATCAGTAACCAGAGCCTTCTGCCAGCGGTTCGTGCTGCCGATTTCAAGGCCCCGCGGCACAGAAGGCTTTGCAAGGTTTGTAGAGTTCGAAACTTGAGCTATTTATACAGCAAATCCTCTCCTTTCGCATTTAGGCTTCCCTACACCGTGAGTAAAGAGGTGCATTTCCCATACTGCAACACCCTATCCGCAACTCTGAAACCAGCTGTATCAGGCAAAATGCCCTAATCCACATGCACGGGTTCCCAAGGAGCAAGCCTTGCCACGTCCCTTTTTATGAGCCAGTTACTCAGCTTTAATTTCTCACCGCGATGATCCACGTCCGTTTACAGCTGCAACAAGCACAGGCAGCACAGAAGGCACCGTCAGCAGCGTTACTTTAGGAGTCCTCACCTGGTGGGACCGATAAAACGACCTGCAGGGTAGCCACAGCCACAAAACTGCAGCTGGCAGCTGAGCTGCTTCGTCCAGCACTGAGATCTCAGTTCAGCCCGGTGCTTGAGCCTTGAGGACCCTTTGGCTTGAGCCAAAGAGGACCCTGCTAGTTAACGTGGTTAAATCATTCTGATTAAGCATCCTTTCCCGTTGGCTGCTCAGCTTTCAAGCTCATTGGGTTTTATTTTATCATTTATCTAGTTTGCTACTTCTCCAAGCCTCCACAGCCCCAAGACTTCTCGATAGAGAAAGACAAAAAGCGTGCAAGACATCTTTAGGCTTCCCAAAGAGGCCGATGAGATAACAGCCCAATGCTTTATTTGGTTCTGATTTGATTCCAAGTCACGTCACCTTACATCCTCTGACCAGAATCATCCAGGGAGACACCAGGCAGAAACTTTTCTTCGTTCCCCCTAAGCCTGCTTCTTTGCCCTCTACCCGTGCCACACCAGCGCTGCTCAACCTTCAAGGAAAAGACAAGCTGACTTTGTAAGAAAGGAAGCCTGCACGACACACCACGCATCACATTTCACCCCTAAAATACGATTCCCTGTAAGAGGTAATTGCAGCAGCTCATTGGATTCTTAGCTGAACACAGAGCATTCACAATTCCTTTTGTCTATCAGTTTATCAAGGCAGGCACAAACTGAAGTAAATGGCTGCCAACCTATTCGGGATGAAATTATAAGACAGGAGAGCAAATGACATAAGAGAAGGGTAGAATTTACCCAAAAAGTTGGCTGTACTTGAGCAAAGCCCAGAAATCTTCATAAATTAGCACGATGCAGTAATTCCTGTTACTTGAATTGCATTTTGCTCCCCTTCCGCTTCACCCCGATAGGGCAGGAACCAATTAACGAGGACACGTTCCCCTGCACATCGCTCTAAGTACTCAGTTCGCATCTCACGCGTGGTGTTGTCCACTTGGAAAACATTTTTCCACATCTAGAACAATTTGTTTCACACGCAGCTCCGCAGATGAGCCGGTCTTTGTTCTTTATCTACACACACAGACATTTAACGGGAGCGCGCAGTGAAAATTTAATCGTTACAAAGGCTTTGCTACACATGAAAGCAAAGCCTTCCACAGAGTCATTTGTCTCTTTTACAGAGATAAAAATAAAATAAGACATCCAGAAAACCAGTTCAAATGGAGGCTTCAGGTTCAGTATTATGTACTGCCGATTAAATAAGACTCTTCAGTCCCGGTCTTTCTTTTCTCCCCCCTCATTTCTACTGAAAACTCTAAAACCTGCATAGATAAAACCCAATTTTCCAAAATATGTTTCAGCTGTATGGAAAGCACACGGTTCATGCTTTCCTGATCAGTTTTGCATAAAACCTAAAAGTAGAAACTGGTTGTGTCCCCAGTGACCAGACACCTCTCCCTCAGTGGCTGCAGAGGCCACTAAGAACATCTGGAGATTTTCTGAGAAACATAAATGAGAGAAAGGACAACTTACATTCAAAAATATTAACTTGAGTAGGATTTGGAGAAAGATCTGCAATGCCCTTCAAATGACAGGCCTCTTCTAAAAGCCTCATACTTTGCCACCGAATCAATTAGAACAAGTTCTCTGAGGATTCGGAATACCAAAGATAATCGAGCTTCCCACAGGTCCTGTACAAACAGCTTTACTGGATGTGATTCCAAGCTCCATAACAAAATATTTCTGCCTATGTACAGATATATGGACAGACGTACAGAGGGAGCATGTTCTTGTCATCTTGCTGTTCCCTGTGTTAGTTTGGGGTTATTTCAGATACTGAGCATGCGGGTACGGGGCAGAAACACAGAAGATACAAAACAAACTGAAGAGGATCGCTCCTCCACAGTGCCCAGATCTGAGTGTTTCTGTTGTACTTCTATCTGCAACCACCTCACAATATCATTTAAAAACACGACAGGGATACTCCTGCAAACTTGTTTTGGCCGATCAGTTCAGACAAGGAAAGCTGACAAGTGAAACATCCGGGAAGGCGGCACAAGACACAACACGAGCACCTTCCCTCCCAAAGCCTCCGAAAACAAAAAGCCAGATGTACCAAATCCAGGCAGCAGAGGTTGTATTCCCTGAAGAGAAGAGACGCAGCAGTTTGAGATCCATACACACGTTGCTACTGCTATTCCTCAAAGGCCAAGGCACAGTGACCTGGCGTGAGTGTGTCACTAAGGGCTGCCACAACTGTGTCCCAACCAAAAAGGAGCCCAGGGTTCAAACACAAGCAGGATGTTTAGGAAGTTGCCTATTTTCAGCGTCCAGCGTGTTTGCTTTATTTTAAAGGGGACAAAATGCTAGCCACTGCAGGGCAGCAGCATCACAGATGACCCCCTTCCCAACTGTGCAGGCAACAGAAGAGAAGCTTTTCTATTTTCTATCTAAGGCCTGGATCCTTCCGGCAGCACTCGGAGGTTCAGAGGGCCAGCAGCTGCCCTCCTGGTGCTCCATTAGCGTCTGGTCACTGCCAGGGCTGTTTCGGGAAGGACTTTATCTGCGTGATCCATGAGAGCAGCTGGAGGAACAGCCAGGCTCTCGTGCTGTGCAGCACACGCAGCCTCCCCCCTCTCCTCAGCAGGAGCACTTTCGTGTAAAACTTCCCCATTCCTCTCCATCTCCCGTCATCCTTGCAAAACCCCGAAGGTAATTTCCTACCTTGCGTAAGGGATGCTGGAGCTGGCGTGTCTGACAGGAGCCGCCTCCTCGGCATTTCTTTGCCACAGTTATGAGGGACGTGCTCTGTGCTACACAAGGAGCTGAGTGGCACGCTGCTAAATGAGGAGGAAGCTGGACTTTCAACATTTGTCACCTGAAAGGACTGAGGGACCCCCTCACGCTCTAACCCCTGTTACACAGCTCAACCTCCAGGAAACCACTGCCCGAGAAGTTGGAGGTTACACACCCGAAGTTTCCCAACCAGCAAGGGCAGCAGCACGCCAGCACAGCTGGAATTACGTTCAAACCACATGCAATTCATAAACACAGCGCTCGTCCTCAGTGACTTGCTGGTCTTCGAGGGAAGGTGAATTGCACAGAAGCCAGGCACGCAGACCAGCTTTGGGGCTGCACACATGCCTTGCTCGGAGAGGACGCTCCTTCCGAACGCGGCGGATGAGCACAGCTCCTGACAGGAGGGGGAGACGAGACCAGCCCTTTGCCAAAATCAGATCACACCACACTTCACTGTAACAAAAGATGCCTCCAGGGAGTTTGTGCTCATCATCGTTATTCCACGCACGTAAGAGCCACCTTCAACGGCTTTCGCTTCAATTAAACCTTTACTACTGCAAAGGGCAGAGGGGGTGCAAACGTATTCACACCGTGCTGATCGTGGAAGTGGTAATGAAAGAGAAAGCAAATGGAGTATCTCCCTCTGTAATCAGAGCATCTTCCCCCACACACCACCATTGAAGGAGAAAGGCACAACCCCCCAAACAATGTCTTGAGATAAACCCCGAAACCTCACAGGCAAGGACAAGCCCGTGTCCCTTGCCCTGTAGCCCTCCTCCCCCCACATCCCTTTTTTTTTTCCAGCCGAGCACTTGCCTCTCCTCCGTGCCCATCAAATATCCCGAAGATGGAGGGGTGAGTCTTGTTCACCAGGTCGGTGATCACTTCGAACCTGTCCTCCATGTGATCCCTCCGGCCTTGGATGGAGTAGACGGCCACGTTGTGGCTCTTGAACTCCCAGGTCTTGGAGAACTCCGCATCCAGCACGTCTAGCCCCCCGAGCCGGTCATTCTGCATGATCTCGGCCACCTTGCCCTTCACCATCTTCACCGCATCCCTGCTGGACTTCACGATGGTCTTCACCTCATCCGTGTGGAAGAAATAACTCCACAGGGCCAGGCTGATGCACAGCAAGAACAAGGTCTCCGGTCTGAGCAAGAAGTAACGCATGATCCGACCCAGCAGAGACAGCAAAGTCATTGTATCCTCTATCATTTATTATCGGCACCGGGTATCCCCGCACCATGCGACGAGCGCCCGGGCGGCCGGGCTGGGGCTGGGGGCGGCGGCTCGGGGCTGGGGGCTGCGGGCTGGGGCGGGGGCTGGGGGCTCACCGCATGCTCGGCCGGGGCGCAGCCGGCGTGCGGCCAGCCCGAGCCCCGCTGCCCACCGCTGCCTCCTCCCGCTGCCGGCCTCGTCCCGGCCCAGTCCCAGTCCCAATCCCGGTCCCGGTCCCGGTGCGGCCCGGCCCGGCTCGGTGCGGTTGCTCCCGGCTCGGTGCGATGCGGTCGCTGCCCGCCCGGCCCCGCTGTCCCCTCGGCGCCCGATCCCGCCCCTAGGCCGCTGCTCGGCTCCGCTCCGCCCCGGGCCGGGCTGGAGGCAGGGAGGGAGGGCAGGAGGGAGGCCGGCGCTCCGGGAGCTCGCCGCGGGCAGGCAGCGGCCGCACCTGGCCCCGCGCCCCCCCCTCCCGGCCCCCCGCAGCCCCCCGGCCCTCCCCCGGGGCGGGGCGCCGCCGCCTCCGCCGCGCCCGGCCCCGCCGCCCGCCTACAAGTCCCGGCGGCCCCCGCGCGGGGAGGCAGCGGGCGCGGGGTGGGAGCGCGGGGCGCGGGGGATTGTGGGGGGTGTAGTTCCGCGGGGCTGGGCTCTGCTATGATCATCATTATTATTATTATTTCTATCTAAATTATGTCAGTGTGGCTGGGACACTTGTGGTACAACACAGATGCCTCTGCGGTCAGATCCAGAGCGAGCAAAGGAGCTCAGCGGAGGGTTTCGTGATGGCCAAATCCTACGCGGTTTGCTCCAGCAAATCCCCCAGTGGAAGAACAGAAATTCAAGATCCAAGCACGTTCTTTTAAACACTGGAAATCAGAAAATTTCCTGAGTATTCAGCATATCGGATGGTACTGAAAGATTTCGTTTGTGTTGGGGGGAGAACTGCGGCATTTGTTCACTTGTGGAAGCAAAGCAAAGCAACCCCAGAGTCAGCTTCACAAACCAACTCAGGGTGCCCGCTGTACAAGGCGCCGGGCATGCAGGAACAACCATCCCTTGCTCAACAGCTCCTCCTGCTGCTGCCGTGTGTCGTGAAGCTGGGAAGGCACCATTCGATCTCGAGCATGAGCTACAGAAACAAATCTTCGGCTAATATAAGCACGCATTGATCGTGTCTTTAGTGGTGTAATACACGGGTATTGGTTTTGTGTTGCCTGGCTGGGAATAAAATGGGAAATTCTTTCGGGCCCAGAGCAAAGCAGCAACATCCAACTTTGACTCATGGCAATTTTCACGGTACCCAGAATCAAAATGCAGAGATATTAGAAAAGGCACTTGCTTGTACAACACCAACACTCAGCATTGCCACTCCTTGCTTGTGATAGGAACACCAGGGTTTTAGTTGTAAGAAGCCTCACAGAAAGATACTTGCAACAACAACTTAAAAAATAATAATAATTTACTCTTAATGCAAACTGATTTTAGGGATGCTATTGGTGTAGCTCAGAAGAGCACAGTGTTGTAACCAGTGGCAGGTCTGTCCTTTCGTTGCAGCTGGGAACAAGGACACGTACCAGAATATTCCACAAAGCCCACAGTCAGCTCCTGTTTCTTCTGCTAATATATAAAATCCTGATAGAAGAACTAGGAGGAATGATGACTACAAAACTGTCTTTTTCACATGCGAGGAACAAAATGGCAATGCAGCAAAGTATTTCTCACTTTTCTTCTCAGATGTTTAAAGGAAGGGATTTTAGAACACTCAGGATGTTCTTTGGCCACGACAAACACAGCTCTGCAGAGGATGAGCAGTATAAAAATATCATAAACTGTTTCCTGCAGTAGTTTTGATAACAGGTAAATAAAGATCCAGTTTGTCGGGAGAAGTTTTTTATCCCTTCTTTCAGTTGCTATAAACAACACTTTACAATATTGTTCCAGAGCTTGATGTTGCAGCAAATGCCAAGCATTGCAGGTAAATTCTCCCTTCCCTCTGGTAAACCCAGGAGAAATCCTATTATAGAAACGTTGCTCATCTCGCGTCTCCCTTGAAGAGGAACATTTGCAGATGCGGAGTGAAAATAGCAATTTTCCACATAAGTTGTTCTCTTCTATTTTCCATGACTCTCAGTTCCCTCTCCCCACTACCGCCCATCTTCCCGCGCACATCTTCCTGCTCTGTGTTTATTTCCCGGCCACGTCGTGTCGGTGAGAATGGGGGCCACAGGACGTGGGGAGGTTCCTGGAAAACGGCCTCGTGTTTTAGCAACATCTTTTAGTTAAGCGTTAAGGCTGGGCTGGAAGGGAGCGCACCGAGGCACAGCCGTGAAGCAGAGCATTGCTGTGCGGCTGGAGCCCATCTCAGGGGTGTCGGGAAGGTTGGATGTATGCAGAGAGAACCTGGGAACTGAAAGCCCCAATTTTAACTGATACTGAAATCTGGTTTTGGTAATTTCCCAGACACCGGATGATCCAGGTATGGAAAAGGTACCCACAAAGAAGCTGTAATACTGACGGCAGCAGTGAAATACGGACCAAAAGATGAAACTGTTCCCACCGAAGTCAGCGAGCGTTTGCCTTGGACCTTGGTGGGCGCACGGCCCCAGAATATTGATGCTGAGTCCAGCTCCCAGGGACGTGCCATGCTCTTGGAAATTCTCCTTGATTTACTCCGAGGTTTCCCTGCTTAGCTCCTCTGTATCATAATTATTCAAACCACATTTTTTCCCTGTCAGTTTCCAGAGATTAATTCACTGAGAATTGGAGCATGACTGAAACATCGCCAGAAAAGCCCAGCAGATAAAGCTGAAGATGATCCCGACTGCCAAAGCTGCTATCTGAAGTGTGCCTTCATTTAAACAGCAGCGTAACTTTGCATCGCTGCTCGGTGAGGATATATCTGGAAATGTTTGTAAAGTATTTGCCGGTAGATTAATGCCTCACGAACGTACCACTTTCATGAAGAACTCCAAGGTATGCAAGCAAAATAAAAATAGCAACTGAGCAATTTAGAATCACTTTGAATTAGCGATGAACTGGCAGCCTTCTTGTGAAATCTTTCTGAGATTTGAACGCAAATTGATAAAAATCAGTAACAAAGGAATCTTAATTTTCTTCTTCATTAATTTTTACTCAGTTTAGCAGCTGTTTCTTGTCTTATGTTGTAGGCCATTTAATTTGCATTAAGCAAGAGACTACAAATTTGATTTATACATTTTAATTCCAGGTTTGTATTTTCACTTCTTCCGGATACATTTGTATGCAGAACATTACGGGCTGCAGCCTGGAGCAGATCCCTGGGTCAGCCAAGCTAGGCTGGTCCCAGTACTGAGATGAGAGGGAACTGAGGTTATGGGTGCCTTTTGTGTCTATTCTGAAGTGAAAATTATCTGTGGACTCAGCTGATTTTTAATTGGGGTACAGAGAGTGTAAGACTTTCATGATTTTTAAAATGACATTTTTTTAAAATCTGTGCCCAGTGCTTGGAATTTGCTTGAGGTGGGTTCGGTACATCCAGCTGAAGCACTCGTACCTCTGGGGCTCAAATGGGACGTGGATTGTGGAAGTGGAAGGGGAAGGAAGAGACTCAGACGTCCTCTAACGAGCCACCACAGCAAACTGAAGGAGCCTTGCTGACATCCATGGGACACAGCCAAAATCCTCCTCCAAGAGAGATCCAAAAGCTCAAGAAATACAGAAGTGATAGGGGAAAACACCACCACCAAAACCAACAACAAAAACAATGAAATTAATTGTGAGTGATACTCACAAAGAAGACTTTAAAATCCTGTCAGGTGCTAGTGCTAAGACACTCCGAGGTGTTTAGATCTCCACACTCCACTGAATCCTACAGGAAAGTTTGGGCTCAGAAGAGCTGGGTGCAGGCAGAAAAGCAATAATCCTAAACACAACTCCTACTCCAGGATGTTTTACGTGTCATCTATTCCGTGTGTGTGTCTGCAGTGAAAACCATTTCTTTCTGTTTGTTCTCCATCTTCTCCTGGGCAATATGTCTGGTAAGCTCCGAGCTGCACGGCTTGTGCTAGAATAGCTGCACGGCTTGGTACCTTCAGCTGTCAGAACTGTCTCTCCTCTTTCCTAGTTTGTGAAATACACACACCACGGCACCATCTGCTTCACCCTGATGCAGATTTGCCGCATAGGAGCCGTAATTTAATGGAGAAAATCATTTGCCTAGAAGAGAATTTTATGACTTTGTTTTAATTTTCTTTTATAGCTACTTTTTTTTTTTTTTTCCCCTGCTAATTCCCACATCAATCCTAAGTCTCCTGAGGCACCAGACTGTGAAGCTGACACCAGATGGGAAAATGAGTTTCAGACAGCTGCGGGCTTCCCTACTGCTGCTTCCAGCCATCGAGGACTCATTGCTGCACGTGCGTATGGGAAACGCTGGTGGTAGCAAGGCAGCACTAAATGCAGGCTCCGTGGTTTCAGCATGCTCACAGCTCACAAAATTTGCCACAATCACAGTGTCTGTTTAGAGGGCGCGCAGTGACTGGCAGCTGCCTTCAGTCGAGGAGAAAGAAGCAAACAAAGGATGAGGGAGCACGCAGAAGGACTGGAATGTATTTTCATGCATCCCTTCGCAGGAGGCCGTTTATCAGATGTTACGAACTGCTTTATTTATAGTTAATGACATCTCCAAAAACATTGTTCTCTGCTGACCTTTACTTTTAAGTTGACAGTCAGGAAACCTGCTCTGCCAAGGAACTGAAATAATTTTTAACCAGAATTAAAAAACAAAACAACAACAACAAAAAAACACAGCGGAATCCATTGTTAAACCATGAACCCATTATAAAGTTCTGTATCTCCTGCTTTTCTTAACCTCACTGTCATTACTGGTTGCTGTTGCTAGCTAGTGTTATCCAGGATGACCAGCAAATCTTGTGCATGCAAAGAAAATAAGCACAACTTTATTTAATGTGGGAGTTGGAGACACTTAGCTGGTAATCTGATCAGTTGCTGGTACTGTCAGCTCCTTATTCAGGGGCTCTGTCTCTCAGTTGCCTGTGCAGTGCCTTATCCATGAGTAATGCTACCCAAATAAAGAACAGGGATTTGTGTCTTTCCAGGCTGAAACAATTAGTCACTGCTTCCTACAGAACCCAGAAGGCAATAACCAGGCCATTTCAGCCCAGCAGACCCCACCTCTTCCAGCTGGCAGACCCACTCCCACCGGCAGGTCTGAGCTCAGCTCGCAGAGAGGATCGTGCCCGTGCTTTGATCAGCATCTCTGCGCTCCCAAACAGCTTCCAGCTGCAAAGCAAAGCAAAGGGGCAGCAGGAGGGAAAATGCCAGCACGCTGGGGCCGGCTGTGCACCACAGAGGCAGCTAAGTCACCTCACGCTGCCGTCGAGCCCAGTGCTGGGGGCTGAGATGTGTGTTTGGCAATTGCCTCATCACGGTCAGCAGTGCCTGTCACCGCTTCCAAAGCACGGTGCTTCAGGAGTCAGCGTGCCCTGCCACTTTTTCTTCTTGCAACACCAATTAGACTCCTCACTCTGCGATGCCTGACAGAGGCACAGTGGATGTTTAGGAATCTTGCTTGTTGTTGCTCATGGGAGTTACGAAGGAGAGCCACAAAGTAAAGGGAAGGTGCCTCCGATGTCCTGGAGTGGTGCTGGGGTGACGTGAGAGGGGCAGGGCTACTGCGTTTTGTCTTGACCTGCTGCAGAAGAAGGGCGCAGACCACACTCAGCTCCGACACCACAAAGGAAAGGCAGCCCTTTGTCTGCGGGCTCGTAACATTTCTCGTTGAACTTTTAAGCATTAGCAATGTACCTCGGGATAAGCGGATCAACTGAGCAGAAACATCTCCGTGTTAGAATTAATCCTCCACTTTAGAACGAAAACCAGATAGCTGTGCAGATAAAACTGCTTCCTCTTTCTGCTCCTTGCCGTAATGGAAAAAGTCAAGTATTTGAGAAATAATTTCAGAGCTTGGCTAAACATTAGCAGCGCTTTCTGTGTAACAAATACGTGGTGCTATGGTTTTGGAAATGGAACTGGAGACGGCTGATGCACTTATATGAGAGGAACTGGGCTACCAGCCAAAATCTGAGTTCTGCTAGTTATGTTCCCAAGCAGGAATTAATTCCTGAATTGATGTATCTGAGGATAGAAACACAAAATATAGCATAATGTGCAGAATCTGTGGGCTGTGTGCACATTTATCTCCTTATATTGCCTTCCTTTATCTGGCCTCTCTAGATCTGAAAATTCACAGGAGTCTTGAATCACAGTGCTCTTTGGAAGTGAAGCAATCTGTACTTACAACCTGTCCTGAGTAAAAGATGGAAGCCCTCACTCTTCCTGTGCCTCTGATCCTTGTGCCCTTTAAAGAGTTTCCTTTCTCAAGGGCTGGTTCAATCAGCACGCATGAAACCGCAGAACCACAGTGAAAAATACTGAACACTCTCATACTTCTTTCCTCCAATGATTAAGACATGAAACATATTACTTGTAAGTCTTTGAGATTATTATTTTTTAAATCTTCATACGTATTCTACCTGAAACTATGAGTAACAAGTTCTCTTAGGTAAGTTTTAATTCAGAAGTTGAGAGGATGTAAGAAATTAAAGTACTTTTGGGGCAGACTCAATTGTAGGTAATAAAAACCTATAAGCCCAATCAAATGGGTTCTCAAGGGCTTGATATGCCTCATGCTGGCAAATACCAAGACAGGAATGACAGTACGAGACAGCACGTCAGTCAGAACCTCTCTGCAGAGGAGAAAAAGTCTCATTTTAAATGGACATATATGTTTTAAACTTTGGCTAAGCTATGCTGGAGTGAAGTAATATGTATCTGAAACCGCAGATGCCATTTTCTAAACCTGCTCCATTACTTCCTGAAGTTTATTAAGCTCACTTAGCCTTTATGCCTCTCTAATACCAAGAGACGTTTAATTAAGTCTTGTCTTGAAATCTGTTTCTCCAAATAGCTGAGTTCTGCTGAAGAATCTAAAATTAAAGTTTTTTTTAACTGTGCCCTTGCACTGGAAAGGCAGTTAAGCACATAAATAGTCTCGCTGACCTTCGGTGTGTGCTTTGCTATATATGGCTGTCCTGCATTTATTTCAGGAACTGAAATACTACTGAAATCCATGGGACTAGCTCTGAGGGTAATGATATACCTGTAGCTGTTTGTGGTATTTGTTTCAAAGCTGGGGACCTCCTGGTTTTCTGTCATTGTACCTCAATAAATAAATAAGAAAATGTCAAAACCACAGAGGGAGAATAAGCACAATGTGCTGCACTGTTAAGGCAAGCATTGATAAACTAGTGAAAGACTTGAGGAAAGGTTTATAATTCTTTCCATACCTCCTGTATTGTTGGTGAATACAAGTTCTTCTTACAGAACTTAGTTTCACGGTGATTTTCTTCAGTATTTAATAATGTGAATAGCTGTGCATTTAAAAGCAAATACAGCATAATTGCGCTGTTGTGCTGTTAAGCTGGATTTTTTTTCCATGTAACTCTGTACACATATTAAAGGCTGTAGAAAGAACAGTGGGCAAAGGCATAGCTACGTTGTACTTTTCGTCAGTGTCAAAAGCAGTTCAGGAGGCTGCCCCTGTCATGCTGAAATCCTCTGCTTTCTCACCGTGCCCACACAATTCCTTAACACCGCTCTGTTTCCCAACAGCCTGAGGATCTAGTTTGAAAAACGGCCTGAGAGTCTTCTTTGTATTGGCCGTTCAGAAATATTTAAAAGGATATTTTACATATCAGAGTTGCTATAAATATCCGTTTAAGGAATCCCTGACATTTGTTTTATAGTTTTCTTGCAATATATATATTTTTTAAATCAAAGCATTTGAAAATTCTAACACTGTTTTGTGGAAAACTGCTTCCCTGGCCATCCTTTAAAAACGGATCATGTGAAAGAACACCAGGTAGTCCTGCATTACGTGTACTTGGCTGAAATGTCACATGTGGACATATCTGACAACCAGAAGCCGAACACAATCCCTTCCATGAGATGCAAATTTCTGAATGACTCACAGAGACACGCTGGTATCATTTAACCACATCTGAATCTCTCCCTGATACATCGCTCTGCTGTTAGAATCAGTGACAGGATTACAGTTAAGATGACTGCTTTGTGCCCAGAGCTCTCCCTTTCTCCAGCCATTGCAAGCTAAGGGTGTATCGACAAACGTCCCTTACTAGAAGCCTTCCTACTGCCTGACCTCTGCGTCTGTAGAGGCAGGAGAGCAACAGCTACTACACCGATATTAGCAACACCGAAGAGGATTCCAATAACTAACAATAAGACAAACTGGATAATTTTGCCCTCTGTTTTCAAAATGGGCTTTGTTTTCTCTCCCTGTCAAACGATATTTTACAGAGATTCTCTAGGGCTACATCTGGAATGAGGGAAATATGGCTGAAAGGATTTAATTTATCTTCAGAATAGGATCCAGTATGTCATCCAGATAGGAAAGCAAGCCAGGGATGAACGTTTGATATAAAAATTTATGAAACATGAAATGGGCTTTAATAGTTAGTCTGTGAAGTCTGGAAACAAAAAGTCTCTCTGGAGTGGCAGAGTCCTATTTTTATGGTGCTTTGATAGGTGGGAGGGTGATAAAGTGCTGTGTATGAGGGAAGAATTAAAAACATAATTGAACATGGTTCATAAATCCATGAAGATCCAAAAGCTACCCTCCGAGTACTAATTCCTGCTGAGAAACGTTTCTGTTTACTTACACTGTAAAAGTTAATAGTAAATACCACCTTGCATCTGTAAATCCTTTGGTTTAGTTTCCTTCTAAGATACGACTTCCCACTGACCTTATCTGTCATTTGATGATCATGTCTGCAATTTTCAAGCAGGAGCCGTTCTTCCCTTTTTGGATTAAATTAGACTGTGAGCTCGGATTTTCGTTTATGTGGAGTAGCAATGCCTCATTCTTTCAGAATGGAAAATGTCCTCATTTAACACCAGATCAGAAGGCGGGATGAAATCCTTTTATGATTTTGAATGGAATCAGTCTTTTTAGGCCTGTCACTACATTTTTGTTATTAATCATAAAGACGGATACATATAAAAGAAGATATTTTTACATCTATACTAAAATTCTGAAAATTCTACATTGACAAATGGCTATTAATAAGAGATGGATACAAAGAGAAACACAGAGAGAAATGTTCAAAATGAGACCACCTGGCTCAAAGACCCACTGCTTTGGCAGATCACTCCGAGGTGAAAAGTTGCTGAACGTAACTGAAAGGAGGATTAAATTACAGAGAACCAGAGCTGAATGAAAATGTTCCAGAGGGCATTTAACTGGTTCTACTTCATGTTCATTGCTCTCACTTATTTATTTCTCTTCCCATGGAAGCGAGGCCATTTGCTGTCGTGTTCAATGACGCCAGTATGCTGTTGCTTGTGAAGCAAAATAGCATTTTATACACATACCTTTTAGGTATGTGTATAAAAGACAGTATCCCACTGGTAGTGCTTAATTACACTGAAAATAAAGCTACCCTGGCTGGTCCGTAAATTAGTTCCTTGCAACAGTATGACATAGTTTTCAGAAGGCAACAATAAAACCCAAGAAATTTCACACACAAAAAAAGAGTGTTTTACAGGAATACTGTTAAAGCTGGCAAAATAACATGGTGTTATTGTACACTAGAATAATATACACTGTTCTGCCACACGTGCATACATACGCACCCAGTGCGTAATAGTAGGAAGTCAGATTGTTTTGATATTGCTGTAAATGACAAGCTGTGGGTTTGTTTATATTTCTTTTATTTTTCCTGCAGTTTTCTAGAACAGTTCTAATAATCCTTCACATTTTTTGTCAGGGGTGATTTGGGAATTACGTTGAAAATACATCCCTGTTCCTTATGCCATAGTCCTAGAGAAACTGGGACACGTAAAAATATCTAAATAAAGAGAATTCAGATATGGGAAAATGCCTGAACCTCTGTCAAAAAAATATGAATAAAGAGGCAGCATCACTGATTATCTTGACAGTGCAGAAATGCAGGACTTGTTTTCTGATAGAAAAGTCATAAAGATTAAGAAAAAAAATGGCTCAAATTCTCATTCATCATTAATCAACTTCATTATCTGGACCTTATAGGAATAAAATACGAGATGGATCCACTTCTCTGTTAGGTGCTACTGCAAAGCATAGATGGAGCTAACATAAAAAAGCTGTATGAGAGTTTCAAATCCATGGATCCTGGAGAACAGTGAACTGCAGCATTGTTAAGCAAAATATGAGGATGCAATCTTTTAAAATAATAAACGTTTAGTTCTCTGGCTCGGTAAATTAATTCTGAACATAAACTGAAGCATTCTGTGCTTCAACTGTCTGACACTCTCAAACTTACAAGTGTCTTCCGTATTGGACGTTATCCTTCAATGCCAAAATTTGTTCATTAGACCTGAAAACAAGCCTTTTCTGCTCTATGTGCCACAGGAAGATGTTTGAGAAAAAATTCTTGGCAAAAGAGAAGCGTATCTTCTTGGGGCACATAGATAGTGTTAAGGAGCTAGTATGAATGTCCTAATTCAGAAACTGCTTTATCTGCTAATTTAGCTAATTAATTCTACCATTTCTGCTCAATCTGCCTGTCCTGAGATGCATTTTTTTATGGCTACAGGGCAACGATAAGATTCATAAACACCCTTTGTGCCTGTTACAGAGTGTGGAGTCTAATTAATTAGTGTTGCAAGAGGAAAAGGTGACACTGACTCCTGAAGCACCGTGCTTTGGAAGCGGTGACAGGCACTGCTGACCGTGATGAGGCAATTGCCAAACACACGCCTGCAGCCCCCAGCACTGGGCTCGACAGCAGCGTGAGGTGACTTAGCTGCCTCTGTGGTGCACAGCCGGCCCCAGCGTGCTGGCATTTTCCCTCCTGCTGCCCCTTTGCTTTGCTTTGCAGCTGGAAGCTGTTTGGGAGCGCAGAGATGCTGATCAAAGCACGGGCACGATCCTCTCTGCGAGCTGAGCTCAGACCTGCCGGTGGGAGTGGGTCTGCCAGCTGGAAGAGGTGGGATCTGCTGGGCTGAAATGGCCTGGTTATTGCCTTCTGGGTTCTGTAGGAAGCAGTGACTAATTGTTTCAGCCTGGAAAGACACAAATCCCTGTTCTTTATTTGGGTAGCATTGCTGATACACTTTTCTTTTTGCCAAGTAGCCAACATTCCCGGATACTGAAGTTGCGGGGTTTGGTGTTTTCTTCCAGCCTTTCCTTGACTGCAGTGTATTTACTAGGCTCTTAATTTCATTATCCCTGTTCCCACTTTCACACTAGTGTTAGGATGTTCAATTCTCTAGTTCCTAGGAGTCAGCAATTCACAAAACAATTGATTTCCTTAGTGTTCAATTGTCTTCTCTGCTCCTCCTATTGCAGATTACATTTCACTGAGACCTATCTTCTGTCCTATAAAAGGCACCCAAGAGGCAGCAGCCTGGTATAGTCTCTTAGCAGAAGATAAACTTATAGCAATTTGTCTATTGTTATATGTCATTTATACAACATTTTTCCTTTTGGCAGTACATAGATTATCCTTTTTCCTCATGTAGCAGCATAGTTAAAAAAATAATTTTTACAGTATAGGGGAAAAGAAAATTTAGTGCATACAAAGTTACAAATACTTTTAATTTGATGACATTGGTGAAGGTTAAAACTTGAAATAGGCTTTAGATAAAGCTCATATACACTGACTGATGTGTTCTACTTGAAAGAATATGTATGATTTAGATTAATTATACTGTTTCCCAGTGCATTCCCCTTGCACTATTTTCATTTTTTACATTATTTATTCCACATAGGATTCAATCCATTCAGGATTTCACTGAAAGAGAATAAGTATCCAAGCGAACGTGCCATTTCTACTCTAATATTTATAGCTCAAAGCTATTTAAAACTAAAACCTCTTAAAGACAAATGTGAGTAATGCATTAAATATCTTTGTAAATCTTATTTAGGTTCCTCAACCTGACAAATTATTCATGTCCACAGTTGTGGTCGTATGCCCGGTTCCTCTGGAGGGGCCATTCAGCTGGGCATAGCTCTGCACACCGAGGAGAACCTACACCCAGTGTTGGAAGAGGCAAGGATGGATCCATGCTAGAATGGCAACAATCTCCTTCAAAATTAAAGGAAAAAACAAAAAAACAAAAACACAAAAACAAAAACAAACACAAAAAAAAAAAAAAAAAAAAAACACAAAACAGAAAGACACCAACAAATTTTATTCCAGTGGAAAAAAAAAAAAAAAAAAAGAGCAAATGTGTTTGCTAACACATTTGAATACGACTTTTAAAAGCAATTACAGAAAAGTGTGTAATATTTTGTGGTGCTGAACTCCTCCAGAGACCTCCGTGCCACACTGACTGCACATTTGCCTTTCCAATGGATCGCTTAGGGAAGGCAGGAGTGATTTTGTTCCTCATAAAACTCTAAATAAATTATCTCATAGTTGTAAAAAACATATGCCTGATTAGATTTTACCTGGGATTTCCTCTTCTTATAGCTAATCTGGATTCTATTCAGCAAGTACATGGCCATGGTGCAAAGCAACGTACCAAAGCTATGCGCACGGCCTACCTGCAGGGCTCCGCGTGACGGCAGCAGCTGGCCTTCTGGGTTTGTCACTCCACCTGAGGTGAAAAACACAGGCTCATGTAAGTAAACCACACTCTTTGGAAAGTGTTGCTGCCTGAGTTGGAGGGAAATGTAATCTTAAAAAAAGCAGCAGTGAAATTCACTTGAAACTCACATGGAACCTCACTGCTGGCTGTGGGCTGGATGGATTGTGAGGTGAGGGGATGCAGTGACAACAGTAAAAACCCTACAACAAGGAATTTCTGTGCTCTGTGCGATTGTTCCTACTCTGTCACCGACGCTGACACAATTTTTTCCCTCCCGCTATGCCCACGCTGGATTTTTCCTCTCACGGTGTGCCCGCAGCCCGCGCTGCGCCTTGCTGTGGGAGCCCGTTCTCCCGCCCTTTTCCCGGAACTACAACTCCCAGCAGCCCTTGCGGTGCACCGCCCACTCCATGAGCGGCTCTCTGGCGAGGGGGCTGCTGGGAGTTGTAGGCAGCTGCCGCAGTGGGGCTTTTGACGCCGCGAGGGGCCGGCAGGGCTGTGGGGCTTGGCTGTGGAGAGCGGGGCGTGTTGAGGAGATTTTTTTCACGTCGGCTCCTCTCCCTGCTTTGTAGCAGAGAGCTGAGACCTGAACGAGGTTTTTATGTGGTTATTTTCCCCCTTGAGTTTGATTTATGACTCACCGTCCCCTTGTGAGGAGAGGACCAAGGGCTCCTGCCTCACAGGGACACCGTGCCCACTCCTCAGAGCGAGACCGAGTCCAGCTGCGGCTGGATGTGGCACTGGGCTGGGCTGAAACACCCAGCTCGGCCCTGAAATCTTCCCTTAACGTGGTAAAACCTTCAAGCAGGCTTTATATGTCCCAACCGAGGCATGAATGAGAATCGTTATTCTTCCCTGTGAAGGGACGTGGGTTTGGGGATTTTAAGGCACACCTTAGTGACAGCAAGACATCACCACCGAGCTCATCCTTCCATCCTGCATATTCTCTTAAAAAAACAGATCTCGAGTCACTTGTCTTTCCTCCCAAAAACACAGTCCTTAGACCTGCTGATGGCCAGCTGGTTCTTGCTGCAGGGATGTTGGTGCTCCTGGGCGCAAACACCATGCAAACAGCACCCGGAGTCCTTTCAGTGCTCCCAAACCGATGTTCTTTTGCATACTCCAAGCTCCTGTGGTTTCAGCATTAGACAGGGGATCTATGACGAATTTTACATGCTATGATGATTTAAAATTAATCCTTGCCCACTGTTTTGTTTTGTTTTGCTTCTGGGCTAGGTCACGAAGGCTTTGGGCTTCCCTCGCTGCCTCTGACAGAAGGAGGCAGCTGAGCGCCTTCCTGGAAATGTGATGAAAATGCTAACGGAGCACATGGGGACCGCAGCTGTTGCCACCCGGAGCCTATGTATAGCAGCGCTCTGCTCCACACACATGTGGCAGACAATTGTATTTGCCAGCAGCACAGCTGAAGTTTGCGTTACCTTTCTGTCATTTCTCCAGGCTCAGGTTTGCTGCAGGAGGACACCTGAATCAGCTTCAGAGTTCTTAATTAAAGGTGGAGTTTCGCTGAAGCGTATCGCTGAAATGTGTGCTCAGACTGTTCACCACAGGTGCACACACTGCTGATGTGAATAAGGAGGGGAGAAGCAACAAGAAGAGAAGGCAGCGCAGGACGATACGATGTCCCTGACCAGTACTAATGCAAAGCCTCTGATTCCCATCCTGTGCCACTGTGCCTAAATTTCATAGGGCACACTATTTCTCACAAATATGACTGTTATTGTGCATCTTGTTTGCTGTATGCACACCTATTTTTCTATTAAAAGCTGAATGAAATTTATTCTCCTCAGCGGGAACAGTGAGAGCTCTCCTTAGTACTTCAGTCTGTTTTCATACATACTGTGCTCAAGGTCTGCAAGAGAGCTAGTGTTGTATTAGCCCTATTTTAAATTAAAACTCTACATTAAAATTTAATTTAATTTAATTTAAAATTTAATTTTAAATTAAATTAAAAATGATTCTAGGAATTACAGAACAGGAAAATATTGGTCATAGGAGAGCTCCCCATTCAGCCCCATGTTGTGCACTCAGCTCTGCAACCCAGCTGTGGCTTTGTATTTGTACAGTTCAACACTTTAAACTCTTTTTAGGCAGTTTTTCCATTTCTGTTATCATTGCTTTGCACCTGAAACAACATCAGTTACGTGTTGAGTGACACCACAGCATCAGCAACGCCAGAGAAAGGATCTGCGACTGGTGAACATTGCCCAGAGAAGCATCAAGAGAGAAAGCACAGAGCTTAGCTGCTCGATCCAGGATCATGGAGGCTTCCTTAGCTTTTCTATCCCTAAATGCACCATGCTCAGCTGAGCAGACTGCCCTACAGGAGAGTGATTGATATACTGGTGGGACGCTGGTGGGCTGAAGCCCACAAACACTCATCTTACATCATACCAAAATAGTGTGTCCCTGATCCTTCTGGGCCTGCTATGCATATTCCTTATGCTTTTGGAGATCATTAGTGTCCATGGTTTCACTAACTTAAACATATGTCTTGATGCAGACTTAAAACAGTTCTGGAACTGGTCTAACCAGGTGTGAAGCACCATGCTGGGAAATTGGATGATTCAGGCAGACAACAATGTAATAATGAAAACACGTTATTTGCATTACAAATGGCCTATGAGCTGGAGCCAAGGCACATTCCTTATCAAGATACAGCCCTCGTCAAGATACAATCCCCATCAAGATACAGTCCCCATCAAGTCCCCGTCCTCATCTTGTGCTGCTGTGGGTGTCTGACAGCCTGATTCCAGGGGTGATACCACGGCAGCTAAACCTGCGTGCCCGGGTGTGTGGATCCACATGCCAGATATTTTACATCATGCAGAGCAGAGCCTTTCGAAGAACTGGCTTGTTCTTCACGACAGGGCATTTTTGCTCCTTTCCAAGAACAGCGGCGTGGGTTCTTCTGGCTCTCTGCTGCAGCGTGATGTGGTTGGCAGCTCAGGCTGACATCGCACTGTAGGAGCCCCTCCTTATCCCTGGTTTTCTTCGTGTTCTGAAGCCGGTGCTCAGGTGTCCTGAGGACGCAGGATAAGCATCAGAAGCTGCAGATGTTCATGGGAGGAGGTTGGCGCCACCGTTTGCGAGCAAATTATCCGGCGGTGTGACTCCACAGCAGGTGAAGCTCATCTTAGCCTCGGCTGCCTTGGCCTGCCCAGCCTCCCAGCATCTCCTGCCCCCCTGGGGGGTGTTTCCATCCCCTCCTTCCTCCAGCACCTGCGGCTGGGTGAGAAGAGCACGGCTGTGTCCTTCCAGGCCTGGCCACGTTCCCGATTTCAAGGGAGAGGGCAGGAGGAGGTTGGTGCGGAACAGAACCGTGCTAGGGACTCAGAGCTGCAGCTGCAAGAGCTCAAACCGAGGGAGCCTTGTTTCTGGAGCCTGTGATAGGAGCGACACCAGGAAAGAGCCCAGAGCTGGCCTTCCAAATGGTGCTGGGGCCAAAAGGGATCAAAGGAACTCAAGGGTGCTTTAATGACAAACCCAGCTTGTCTGGGTCCTGCTTTGTGTGGGACAGACACAGGGCAGATCAGAGAGAAAACTGCCCTGATCGCCTTAAGTTTCTGCTTCAATTATTTTCCACTGTCTTAGTTTTAAATGGGCAGATAAATCATTTCCTGCAGCCTTCAGGTGTGAGGCAGAGCCACGGCAGGCATTTTCAGCTTGGTTTTCTACAAGTTTTTTCACTCAGTGTGGGTTTACTCCTTCTTAGACCTCAGAGAATCCCATTGTAAGGCACAAAATAATGGGAAACAAAACAAATTTCTGCTTATGGAGCTAATCTGCTAAATGCTGCATAAACCAAAAGTCTCTGCTTTATTGTACGGGGAGCCTCACTGAGCTGAAAAAGAGGGGGCTGGTGATTTCTTTTGAATGTTTCTGGTCTGATCTTTTAATTCACGTTTCCCATGCTAAAAGGAATGAGCGATGTGTCACTGCACGACCTTTTATGTGCCTGGGTTCAACTTTGTTTGCCTGCAAACCAGAGCGAGCAGCAGTAAAAAGGCGTTTTGGTCTTTAATTACCTGCCTGCCTCGGTGCAAACCTGGGCAACAGCATTAAAAAGCCTGAAAACCACCAGAATCCATCGTTTCTGGTGGCTGCAGAGGCTCACGTCCCTAAATCCTTGCCTTGCAGGTGCTCACACCGTCGGAGGGAGAAGAGGGCCTGAGAAGGGGACAGCTCAGCAGGATGCCGCGGGATGGAGGTGTGGGGCTCAGGGAGGCAGAGCCCAGCAGCCTGCTGTGTGCATTCCCGTCCCCAGTTTCTGTTCCACCAGCAGCGGCAGCGACCGGTTTGTTAATGAAATAACCCCGGAGCTGGACACTGCTAGTTAAGGAGGAGGAAGGGTGGCTGTTGATGGCTCTCAGGAATTTGCAATAAAGCTCTCATGACATTACCCTGCCCTCCTCACGTTCCCCTTTGCCAGATTAATGCAAATTTGTGTTGATGCAACGCTGTGAGTCAGGGGCAGGTTTCTTAGAGCACAGATAAGTTGGCTCCCGATACCCATCTGTGTCGGAGAGCTGCAGCCAAGGCTCCGCACGGCTCCGGAAAGGTCCAAGAGGGGACAGGGTCAGCCCCTCCGGGCAGGGGGCTCCTTGGGGAGGTCTCTGCTGCTCCTTGGGGCTGCAGCAAACCCACTCTGCAATAAAAGGCTTTATCCTTGCATCTCCAGTCACCCATCTGTGTATCACCAAGTACAGCGTGGGTTTTTGTTTGTTTGTTTTTAGTCTTGAAGGCTACTTCTAGTTATTCTCTGTGAGATAAAAGGATCTTTAAGCGTGTAGGCTAATGCTGGCACAAAAGGTAGGCATTCCAGGCACATTTTGTACTTTGAATGAAGCCATACTCGTGATTATGAGCTGTGGAAGGTATTCACCAGTTCCTGTTCCCCCCCGGGGTAGAAGCTGGGAGAAGCAGCAGGAGTGGCTGCGCAGAAAGCACGGAGGAGAGCGCGCCTGGGGCTCTGCACCGCCGTGCTTCCAGCATCACGTCACGGCTGGATTCTGCTGAGCTGAACATTTCATTGCTGTGAGCAGGCCTCTGCTCCTGCACCGCCACCGACCCCTTCCACGGCTTCTGGCTTCGGGGGAAAACTTTGATGGTTGTGAAGCTGCGAGGGGCAAAGCGAAGCCAGCCAGGGCTCCGCTCGCTGCGTTGTTTCGGAGGGTGAGCGAAATGGAGCAGGACGCTGGCCTGCCAAAATGCGGGCGCTGCGGGGAGCCAGCCGGCGCTGCTCCGGGGTTGTGTTTGGGAAAACCCTAAAAATGCCTCCTCCCACCCCCAGTGCTCTGCTGCAACACCCAGCTGAGGAGGTCTGGGGGAAAATAGTTGCTGGGATGGGGCATCGGAACCGCTGCCGGAGGCGCTGGTTTACCACTTCTGAAACTTCCATGCGAACCAGGCAGGTTTTGAATAAAAAAGCCTGATTTTGTTGGAAAGCATGGAAATAAAAAGGCTGTGGGAGTAGGTCGGCATTTCCTAACAGATCAGCCCAGGCTGTTTGCTAAGGGAAGAAAGAAGGTGCGGCAAGGATGCCCGAACCTTGCTTGTGGCATATTCTTCCCCAATGAAGCTGATTCATATTTGGAGATGATTTGACTGCAGGCAGATAGTTTGGAACATAATGTATTATGCAGATCTCTACCTAATTTACTTGTCAAATTAGATCATTAAAATGCTTCGAGCACTCACGGCTTGGTTTAATTCTGCAGCGTTTTTAAGGCAAACTTAGCGCCTTTCCTCACCCAAATCTCAGCCCCGTCTTCTGCCACCCTGCTGCTCCCGGAGCAGGCCTGGAGGAGGGACACCGACACGGCGAGGGCTGGGGGCTCTCGGAAAGGGGTTTCAAGCCGAGGCTGCAGGAGGTGGTGGCTTCACCCGAGGCTTTTCTGTGACATGGTAATTGAGCTGCATTTTTGTGGCTCCGTGACTCTGACACCACAGCTCTGCACAGACATCAAATTGCACCTTGTAGGAACCGGGGCAGCTGCCTCGGGAGGTCCCACAAGGAGCAGAGGTGGAGTTTTTGAGATTCGTAACGAGGGAAAACACTAATTGTGAACATTTTGGGCTGATTCTCCTAAAAAGTGTCTTCCAGCCTGGCGTGTCCCTACCTCCCCGCAAATCTTCAGCGTTGACTCCGTCCAAATTGTCAGACGAACGCTGCCTGGAGCGCGGTGCCGAGCCAGGCGATGGGTGTCCTTGTTGCATAAGGCAGAGCTTTGGCCAGAGGAGATTTCAGCAAGAGTGGAGAGGGGCGGGGTGTGGAGGCCACACTCTGTAATTGAGGATCAAAGGTAATTGTCTCTGCTGCTCCATGTGTGGGGCAGCCGCTCAGCTGCAGGAGGCAGGAGCGTCGGGAAGCAGCTCGCATCCAAACGTTTTGGCAGCAGGGAGAGGTGAAGGGGTAAGTCCTAATTTTGCAGAATCTGCGCCCTTTTTTTGTAAGAAAAGCCTTTCCTTAAGGTAGGTTGGTGATGCATTTCTTTGGTAAGAGGCTTAAGTGTAATTTGGTGGAGCAAAAACTGCCTGTAATGCGTAAAAGTGTGGCTGACAGAATAAGGATATTACTAAAAGTAGTTAATAACAATTCTTAACTACTGAAGCATTACCTAGTTTATCTCACCTGTGGGGAAGAAATGCAGAGACTATGGGAGTAAAATGGAAAAAAAAAAGGCAAAGCTTCTCTAAAAACTTTAGAAGTGGCTTATGTTGGGATAAAATCTCTATCTAGATCTATGAAATTTGATCTAATTTCTGTGGGATGAGATTTTTTCCGCACTCATGACACCACCAGAAGTTCTAACTTCCCAATTTAAAAGTGGGGAATTGCAGCTTTTGTTTTGTCTCCTCTTATTTACCAAGTGAGGTGAAGCACCAGTAACCGACCTAGTCCCGATTTCCTTTCACTTCCCCAGGTCTGTATTCCTCTCATAGCTACTGGATGTATCACTGAATAACGATTAGCATCAGTCTGAACACAAAGCTTTACAATAAACGTCTATGTTCTTATTCTTGTACCAGCCTCTGCTGCAGCAGGAGCTGCACGGTCCGTGCCCAGCTTGGTGCTGTAGTCCTGTAGGTGCAGCACTCTGCACACTTCCAGTTTGTCCTCTGGTGACAGCCGCAGAGTTAGACCTAAAATTCCAGCTGCAGTGGCAGAAACCAGACCTCCACCAAGCTCCCCCTCAGAATCCATGAGCGGTGAAGAGAAAGGGATGAGCGTTTTGTGAATTAAGCTGCTTCAACAGAGTCTGAAATAATCCAGCTCAAGGCAAAGTTATGAAAGTAGCTTGGTTTGGAGAACGAACCCGTAGCAATTATTGGGTAACCAGTTTCTGGGAAGCCGTCTGCGGAGTCTCCTTGGTGCAGCTCCCATTGTGCAGTGGTCTGCATGGGACTTAGAAGTGAAGGCAGAAAGGGCAAAAGAAATGCAAAGGGAGCTTTTTATGGGACAGGGTAAAAGAATGGCTCGCTGCAGGCTGTCTCTATCTGGTGTCATCTTTTGTGCTTTAAGGTGCTTTGTGGTCTTGGGATTTCAGCTCTCTTGGGTTTTAAATTATCATTTACCAAACCTGGTCAGTCTGAACAAACCAAATAGGATGGAGGTGCAGCCTATAGGACAGACTTTTTTTCTTCATTTTAAAGATATATAAAAATATATTATATACATATACATTTTTGACATATTTTATTCATATATAAATATATACAGTTTTTTTTTTCTTCTTTTTCTTTTTCCCCCCTTTTTAAAGGTTTCTATTCTACTAACTCTCCTTTATTGCCATAGAGAAGCCTTCCAGCAGCTGCGCAAAGGCGAAGATGGATTTTAAGAGCATGAAGTACTATCTGTACTGGCTGTACTGCCAGTTCGAGCTCATCACCTGCAGCTACCTCATGGAGCCCTGGGAAAAGCTGCTCTTCTACACTTTTAACATCACCATGCTGGTGATGATCTCGTACACTGCTTACCTCTTTATCCCCGTCCACGTTAGCACGGCTTTCCAATTCTTCTTGCACTTGCTTGGAAACCAACACGAGAACGCTGTTTCTATCGTGAAGTAACACTGCCAACCTGACGCTGGCTTCTGGATCCAAGAAGTGTTTTTTTTTTTTTTTAACACTCTGTTTCTGTTTAGAAAGACAGGTTCAGGGCGTGTGCAAACACTGTTTTACTCCACAGTATTTCTTAGTTTTCTTCTGTGTTCTGGGACTCTGTGACAACAAATTATTTTGCCAAAACTGTTTCAACCAGTCCTTGATTTTATGATTTGACTGACTGCTTTTTAAAGAGCTTTCAGTTTTAAAGACTGTCTGCAGTTATGGAGCTGGGTTTGGTACAGAAACGGCTGTGCTGCATATATTGTTATTCCAGGGAGAGCTGCTTGGATATGGAGTCTTCACCTTCAGAAATCACACGGCATGTATTTGGTCTGGTCCACCACAGCTTTCCTGATAGGAAAGATGTATACATGAAAGATTCTGTATGACATTTTACAACCATAAGCTGCTTCCATGTAACTAGTCTTGGTACGTATATATACATGTGATGATTTTAGTATTTATTCCGTTTGCCTCAATTATTTAGCGGTGAATTATTTGACTGGTTCGTTACCATTATGTAAACAACACAGCTGGTTTATTGAAAATGAAGGGGGTTAATTCCATACAAATTTAAAATAAAATTTTGATCTTCTTGGACTTAAAAAATTGTTTTACTTTTAGAAGTCTGGTAAAGCACGTGTTTCATATGCGAAATACTAAACTACACGGTCAGTTGCGGTGGGGATGTTTTACACTCTTCCTGTTGAATAGTGCCTGGAACACGAGCTCCTGAGAGTTCAGGTTTTGTAAGTAAAATACCGGGCATCCTACAGTCGGCCCCTTTCAAGTCCATGCCTTCGTCTTTGAAGCACGATGTGCCTGTGCTGCCAGCTTGTTAGGGGGGACATAGGAGCTGGTTGGGGTGGGACACCACCACAATGAAATCGGGAACCAGATCAGTGCTCTGCATCAGCCCCACAGAACAGGCAGAGCACACACAGGGTGACAAAAATCCAGCTCTGCTCCCACCCGCACTGAAGTGAGTCCCCCTCCAACTTCTGAGCTCAGCGCTGCTCCTCGAATATCCTCTCCTTCAGGAGAGCAGGATGCTCCCAGGAAGTGGCAATCAAATTACTCAGGAACCGAGATTTGGTCACAGACTGTGACAAAACAAACTAAAACACTCATCACATTACTTGTCATTTCAACACCAGGTACAGTTACTTTCCCAATTTATAATTAGGGGAAAATGAGGGAGGATATGAAAACAGCTTATTTGTGAAAGCAAAGGAGTTTAAACTTACAACACTTTTGACAGGACGTAGGCAATCCCAGCTACGTTTGTTTAAACAACAAGCCTATTTAACGCTTCCTGCTGATAATCCCATTTTAAGTTTTATTAAAGTAATAGAATGGCTAAAGTGATAGATTTCTTGCATTTTCTCCTAAGAGCTCTCATGCACAGGACGTGTAGTGCCTTTAGCGAGGTTCAGGAACAGAAGGGAACGCAGTGTTTCAGTCGCATCAATTATCAAACCATTTGTCAAGACGACCCTTTGGTTTCAAAACGGTCAGCCCCTAACGTAAGCATGTAAATGCCTAAATTACAGCACAACTACACACACAGCCGAAGTATTTGTTGACATGAAGGAACCTGGCATCAGGCTGAAGAGCCAGGAGTTGTGCTGGGCGTGTTTGTGAGTTTTGTTTATTGCCGCCCTTTCCCTGTCCTCCCAGCGCAAACCCACTGGCTGTTTGCTGTGGCTGCCGAACCTCCCGCTGCCTCTTTTGCAACAGCTGGCACAGGACGGGCTGTGGAGCTGCCCTGGTTGCAGGCTGCAACCCTACCTCGGGGCTGGCTCCTGGCTGGCTGCGAGTGACAGCAGAGCCAGCTCAGCTGTTTGCTCCATCCAGTGACAGCAACGACCCCGAGGGCTCGGATGTGTGAGCTGGAGAGGGCAGAAGGCCCCCAAAACCAGAAAAGGAAACAAAGAGAAGAATACTCAATAATTTCACTCATTCAGATCTTTTCCTGGCATGTCACTATGGCTCCTAACTACAGGATAGGATTTAAATATTATTTTCAAACTCTGCTTTGCAATCTGTTTCAAAACAGCACGAACACAAACGCCAACCTGCTGGGGCACGCTGCCCCTGGGAGCCCTGCTCTGAGCAGCAGCCCGAGGTGCCGCACTGACAGCGTAAGGCCACGGCTCTGCATCTGCTAGTGCCAAAGCCGGGCACGCTCAGCTGGCCGTGCAGATTTGATCCAGACCAGGCACTGGCATCCTTGGGTGTGTTAGAACAGCCACAGCACCCCATACATCATTTATCCTGGCTGTGCACACGCACAAGCTGCATGAGTGGGAGGTTGTTGTTGAGGCGCGGGGCTGGCTGGTTAATCTCCTACACATCAATGTCACAGCAGTTGCGTGCTTAACGAGAAAATATCCAATCCTTCACGTCACTGCGTGCCACGCGAGAGAGAGGCACTCATTTCACACGCCTTTTTCCCAGTGTCACTGGGGGTTGAGCTGTTGGGTGTGTGCACACGGGAGAAGATTGGGGTGTTTGCAGATGCTGCTTGCAGGTTTTTATTAAGCAGCAGATGCAAGAGTGAGAGGCGCTCGTTGCTTTCTCCCAGGGCTGCTAACCACAGCGTGCACTCGTATGTGCTACGTGTACTTGCTGAGTGACTTTCTGACAAAAAAATGAATTAATTTTTGTATTCGCAAATGTGGGCTTCAAACAAACAAGCAGCATTAATTTAAGTTCATTTACCCAATACGGTGTTCTAATGTCCTTTCCATTCCCATCTTTGTGAATAGTTCAGACCTAGAAAGAAACATGGGCACACATGAAGCATTGTTCACGTCAGTGCTTAACCAACTTTTTAAAAGGACTCTTACATTTAAATCATACAACTTAACAACACTGGTTCAGCAAGAGTTGAAACTAAAGAACAAAATAATAAATAACTGCTAAAGTAAAACAGCTCAGGCTGTTCACTGTGAACTGTTTGATCGTTACAACTAGGATGTTATAGTAGATGCGCAGCTTCCTCATTATGAAGGTTTATTACTGTAGGACTTTTACAACTCATCTCATAAAGCTGTAATCCCTATTTTATAGACACAAATAGTTTAAAATTCCTACAGGCAATGAAGATAATGATTTTGTTTTGCACAGAACATCATCTCCTCAGCTACCGATTGCTTCTAACAATTTTTGAGGCCTGAGATAAGCTGGGGACCCTTGTTAACTTTTACTGGTTTTGCTACTCTGACATCCACATTTTGTCTATGCTGCTACTCACATCTGGCTGCAATTTGAGTTATCTGCCTGCTATCTGACTTGAAAATCCTGTTTCCAAGATGAACTTGTCAGCGCTTCCTGGCCTCTGCATCCCGCAGAACATATTCCATCTTGCACGTGTGTGTTTAGAACAACATTGGGTTTACAGACAACCTGCTTCCTTTTCCAAAGCCGACCTGAAATTGGTCAGTCCTGCCTGGCTGAAGTCTTCTGCCTAATTTTTCTGCTCAGCTCAAAGTACTTTGTGCAACAGCCTCGTAGTAGTCGTCCTGGATGAGGTCTCCGATATACGAGTATCTACACAGAGTCTTTTCCAGGTATTTCCCTAAGTGACACACAACTTGAAATTGGGAAAGTTGTCCTGATATTGCGTCTCCAAGGAGGCCAGGGCTCTGCCCCCATTCCTCTCTGTGTCTAGTGCTGTCTAAACCAAAGTGTTTGAACATCTCTGCTCCTTGGTGGATTCAAGACTCCTAAAGGACCTAATTCGGGATTGTTTTGAATACGATATTCATATTTTAAGAAAAAAAATCTAAAACAAACCTCGAGCTTCAAACAATGTCTTTGAGGGCTTTCTCTTCTGCTGCATTCATGCTGGCTTAAATATGACAAGCTGCCTTACATGAGCACAACTTATTTTCAGGAGAGGTATGGGTTAAAAGTTGCAGCCCTTTATATCTCAGATCCACCCAATAAAAAGGTATGAATTAACATTAATAATGAAGGTGTTAACCACCATCATTACAGCCTATGTAACATGAAGGCACATCATGCTAAGCGGTATACAAACAACCTGCCAAGTAATTTACAGCTTAACTAGTTTCCTTCTCTTATAAAATTTGTCACTAAACACTGGTTAGTTTTGGTCTTTCACGTCCTTCCAATCCCTAGCACAGCTAAAGCATCTTAGTCAACATAAGAAGTTGTCACACGTAATTGTTTCATCTTATAAAGCTGAATATTCAAATTATGCAGACACCTTTCTTGATTAAGCTGTGTTTTTCACCATGGAACTGAGATCCTGACAAGTTTTAAACCTCATCTCTTCTTCCTGCTTTAACCAGGTTCCCATCCTAAGCTTATGATGAAGGTGAAATACAGAAAACTTAAAAACAGGTAAATTCTGGAAGTAATAATATTCTTTGCTACATAATTATGCTTTGGAATGAGCTACAGCAAACACTGCCAAAAGAGCTCTGAAAGCTACACGAACCTCACCCATGTTGAGAGCTATTCTGGCAGCACGCAGCTCAAGTCAGCGGCCGTGGTGAAGTGCAGGGAGGGGAATCTGCCAGCAGGAGAGGTTACCAGCAGCAAGTCCTTAACATCAAGACCAAAGCCTTGTCTTATTTTCCCTGAAGGTATAACATTTGCATTTAAAACAACCTAACAGAAACTACATCAGCATCGACAAGAACGGAACCCAGTTTTCCTGACTTCATAGCCACCTTTTCCTTCCAGCAGCCGAACCCACTGCCCTTCAGGCCATTATCGTGAAGGAACAGTGACATCAGGTGGACTGTCACATTAATCACAAGAACATCACAGCTTTTCTACAACTTCTACAGAAATGTGTGAACCTTCTGTGACGCGCTGACAGGCGTGAGCTCAGTTAACTTGTGAGATACCTCAGCTTTTCTGTAGACTGTCCTTGCAGCGCTTCAGCTCTCTCAGGGCTGGATTAGTGCCAGACCTCCTGGAAAAAGGTAAATTTCACCTTAAAGCCAGAAAGAGAGACAGCTTTCATTCCGCCCTTTAAGCAGGCGCACTATTATTGCACGCGTGTTGGTAGGATCTGCATGCCTGGAACAACAGCCTCTGGTAGCTCCTCATTACAAAATTCTGAGCAACAGCTCTCATGACAATGGATTTGGTTTTTGGTAGAACTTGACATTTCATTTAAATGATCTAGAATTGTAGTTAATACATCAGATGCTCACAGAAACATGTTCACTAAGGGAACTGAACCCCCCCAAAGTAATTTACTGTTAAACAAAATTAAGATTCAGCTCTAAAACCCCCAGGTTTAGGTGTAGTTTTTCATTTTCCCTGTCTCCCTCCCTCCCATCGTTAATTCAGCAGGGGGGGGAAACATGAAACTCCCTTAGCGTAAGGAACTATTCCTTCCCACCATTTCTAAGCAGGGGAAGTTAGGGCTAAGGGCCTGTATGAAGCCTTATTTGGTTTCTCACTGAGAAATAATTAATTCTGAAACAACACATTCGCTGTTTTGAAGGACAAAACTCTTCTGTGCTGAAACAGAACCTATTCAGCTGGCTAGGCTTTTTTTTTTTTTTAAATACAACTTTAGAAAGTACTCGGTCTTTGGTTTACTACTAGCTTACCACAAGTAGCAAGTGTTTTGAAGTGTGACAAGCGTACTTCAGACTTCACCACCATATAATTATTTCAGCTCTAAACAACCCTTTTATACCTGCATTGCTATGCATAGATCTGTACTGTATTAAACAAGGTGCTTTCCCTTTAAACCCTGGCTTAATCCACAGGTAGGGATTTTTAGGAGATGCATGGTAACTTCACAACAGAGAAAAGGCTGCCGGTAAGTACCTTTTGTCAAATTACTTATCCGGTGTCACTGAGAAGATCTTGGCACACATTTCATTTGCTGGTGCACCACCCAAGCCTCTTCTGGCTCCCAACTGTTGAAATGTTAAAGGGATGCTGTAAACTTGAGAACCTAAAATTAGAATTAACTTGGGTTTCAAGTACACACACAGCTTACCCGCTCACTGGGAGCTGTTACTACGCGTCACTAGCTAGCAAACAAACGCACAAAAGCCAAGCAATAGACTGAGATTTATGACTTGTTTGTTTTGCATCCCCAGTACGGCATCTTACCATACAAGTCTCTTGCTGAAAGATGCCTGAAAGCCGAGATTGGTAACAGATCATGGGGGTAAAAAGAAAAGGGGCATCTCCAGTAACAAACAGGCTGACAGACGAGACAGCGTTACATCTGAAATTACTGAGGGCTACTATGAAGACAAACACTAGAGAGGAAGGAGAAGGGTTGATCAAAACAGCGCAGTTTAAAACAAACTTTTATTACAACTCCCTCTCCATCTGCCAAGAAGAGGAAGCTTCCTACCACAGCATGTGAGAGAAAGGATTGATCGTTTTTATCTGTCAGAAAAATCACAACCTCTCATCCAGACACCGAACACACTGACTACAAGCTGCAAATTGAAGTTCTTCCATTTCCACGTATCTGGCCCAGGGGTCACTGGAATTGCGATTATCTACATTTCCCCAGCAACGCTGCTGGCAGGTGTAGCTACAAGCACCATCTGTATAATAAAACATTGTTATTGTAGTGATAATTCAGGTTAGCTATGCAGCTGCATTCTCATTTTTAAAGGAAAAAAAAACCAAACATGTCATGCCTTTCCTTATACTGAACTGAATTACTGTCATGAGATAAACCGTACCTTTGCTTTTCAGCGACTGAATGGATTTTTCTCAATTGCTTTTCTACGTAGTAGAAAACAAAACAAAACAAAAAGACAGTTCCTGGGAGAGAAAGCAGGAGAGCTTAGTTACACAAACACACAGTAAAAGATGGCAATTCTAAGGAATGCCTGAGCTGCTAACAATGCCTACATCAAAACTGTCTTTCCAAATTTCCATTTTCCCCTTTACAAATGGATGATTACAAGATTGTGAAACATAATAAAAAAAAAAGTATGAAGAACTGATGACTAAACATACCTCCACCTTTTACAAAAAAAAAAAAAATACCTTTGCCTTCTCTGGCACACTGCTCCTGCAGAAAACTAAAACCAGAACAATCTGCATGTCATGTCCTAGTACCCTGCTTGTGCTCTCTTTGGGTTTACAGTAGAGATAAACTTAACAGTTATATAAATAATGATAGAACAAAGAAGTCTGTATAGTCTTTTAATAGTTGTTAATGGGTGTTACTAATTAAAAACTGCTTTTAATCCACTGATACAGGCATGGAATACAGTACAATAAAATATTCATTACCATTTAACAGAAGACACATTTTTTTCTGATTCTGGGCTGCAACTTCAAACAATTTAAAAGAACTGTTTTTGTGTACACAACGTGTGTATTTGGAGCCTTCTTATCAAAGGATCCGAAGATACATTCTTGAACTTTCTCCAAATATTATATGGAATAATCTAGCATTGTCATAAAAGGCTTCAACCCATTGTGCCAAAAAGATTAAGACATGACAAAATCCTTTTCAGGTGAAGAAAAGGAAGCAATTTATAAAGGATAAAAGTCTAGCAAAATAGAATAAAATCTCTCCCTCTGGATATTCTTCCTTGATAAGTGTCTTCCACTTAAGACAAGGGCTATTTCCAGTAGATAAACCTGCAGTTAGTCAACTGGTCTTTATCCTGCAGAAGCTGCAGGAGAAAGTGCTCAAGAGGTGCAAAGAACTTGTGGAGCTGATGCTGCAATGCTTGCACAGGAACTTAACTGCAACTGCTGATCCTCAAGAGAATTTATATATAAAGTGTTCGTTCAGCAACATGATTTAGGGGTACGCTCATAGAAATCACGGTACTTTTCACACCCACGTGATCACAGTTCATAATGTTTGCTTATTTACTTTCTCCTCTCCAAGGGAGTATTAATTGCATTGATTAATGCATCGTTCTTATTCTGTCATCATATTCGCTCCCTCCCCACCAGTGGCATCCTGGGAGATATGCAGATCCTCCAGCATTTCAGCCAGGCTGATCCGTGGAGCACCATCGTCATCTGTGTCGCTCTCCACTGGAATGTCTGCATCTACAAGAGCAATTAAAAAGACAACACAAGAACAGCTAAGTAATAAAAAACACCACCAACAACAAAAAAATGCAAATAAACCAAAAGCAACTAAACAACCCCAATGAAGTAAAAACAAACAAACAAACAAGTCAACAACTCCCTCCTAAAACCCAGCAACTCCAAAGGCTAATAATGCTTGCCTTCTTGGAAGATGCCAAGTTATTTATCAAATCTTTCATCCTGCACAGGTTTTGGGTGTGGAAGAAAATAGGCTTTTACCTCCATATGAAGGGCAAGAAAACACTGTATGCATCACGCAGTGCATGGGAAATACCACACGCTATCACCACATTACTGCATTTCTCTAAGAATGAGCAGTTCAAAGATCCAAAGGCAAAACTTCAACAAAAATCTCTTCGCTCAAATGGTAATGATGAAGTTACATGCAATTAAACAGTTAAAAAAGCCTTACTTCTGTAAATGTTGACATTTTTCCTTATGGTTTCATCTTCTTCAAGATCTTCAAGGAAGTCTTGGTATTGTCTGTAAAAGATGCTTCATATATTTACTAAACTTTTCCTTTGTGTTTACACAAGTTTATAAAACAATCAAAGAAACAAAGCCTCAAGGAATGACTGCAGCCTGCAGTTCTTTAGACATGCCTTCTGATTGCATTCCAACATTTCCAACTCATTATTTCTGCTTTTTCTCCAAATTTTTAACTCTTATCAGCACCTAATTACCTCATTTTCTCTACTCGGTTGGACATTATTTAATAACTCCTTTTGCTCTTTCAGCTATGAAAAACCAGCCACAAAGATGTTTTCATAGCCAAACAGACAGCAGCCATAATGCTTCACAGTGCTTCATAAAGCAGACACAATGCTTCTAATCGTTTGTCTCATGGTTTTTCTTGAAATAACATAGTTGTTTAATATTTTGCAACAGTAAACCTGAAAGACTTGCAGGGTTATCTTTAAGATTCAGGATTTAGTTTGTGCCTTGCCCCCTACCACTGGCCTCAGTATCCATCTTCCCTGAAAACATAGAAATCACAACAGAACACTTTAAAAGCATAAGGTGCATATGCTTGAAGCACTTCCTGCTCTAGGAAAAGGGGAAAAATGCAGAGATACTCCTCAAAGAACACTGAGATCAACCTGTGCTGTGAGCCATCATCGTGCTCACCTAGAACCAGCAGCATTTGCTTGTGCCCCCCTAGCAGTCAGTACGGCATTACATTGCAGGGGGTTATCTTCAGCAGGAAGTGGTAACTGTTACTTCTAGACTTGGCACAGTATCCTAGGTAGAAAGGACTGAAAAGCTTCATGGCAGACAACAAACCTTTCATCATCTGTATCCATGCCTTCTTTGTCCCTTTCCAGCTCTTTCAGTTTCCAGTTTCTGCGATGCTGGCGTTTGGCGCGGTCATAGCTCTTCTTTATTAATACCTACACAGAAAACCAACAAATATTTACACACATGCACCTTAAACAGAACTGACGGCCCACTTTAACAAACCAAAACACCACCCGAGTCTACATTTGAGCAACCGTAAAATCAGCTGAATGAATGTTAGACTCGTTCTTACCAACAAACACAAGGCAGCATAAGAGATCTGTACTTTTGCCCTGAACACCCCACAACAGCCAGTCTGGCACTCTAAAACTTTGTATAGAATTTGTATAGTATTTTTCAATTCAATCCAAAGTATTTGGAAACCTTTGTGTCCGAAGAGGCACAGATTGGAGATATAATACAGTTTTCACCACACAGTGCATGGTAATTTGAACAGCAACAAGTAAGGTAAGTTAAACTACATTATTTAAACACCACTTAAAAAAGCATGTACTCAAAATCAAACTTTATTCTAATTTCAATGTTAACATCTCCTTCCTTCAACACCAGGGAATGTGTGTGTTCATTACAAAACTATTATATGTGCCTTAATACCCCTAAGTAACGCAAAGAACTTTATACAGAGAAAGAAGATGTTCTTACCACGTCGGGAATACTGTGTGGGTTCATCTTATTCACAAACTCATCATTCAAGTTACAGTTGGCCAAGTCGAATCTAAAATTAGAACAGGTAGTTAGTTCATCCTTTAATGTGAATGTACAAGATTGTACTCAAGGTATTATATGCTTGTGTTAAAGAGCTAATTTAATGCTTGTGTTAAAGAGCATAGCGCCTAAGTTACACAAGTTACAGCTCCGAAGAAAGATAAATGTTGCCAAATTAGAGAGCAAGGAAAAAATCCACATCAATATACAGCTGATGAAACTGAGTAACTCTTACAAGCTGCTGTTCCCCAATTCAGTAGCACATTGCACTCAGCAGCCTCCTGAACCAGCGTAACAATATCCCTGAGCTTCTGCTGGCTTCAGTCATGTTTAAGCATCCCTGTCTAAGCCTAACCTTTCAAACATCTCCCATTTGTCACTGCTGTACACAATACTCACTATCAAGCAAAAAGGCCATACGCCTTCCCTTCCTTGGGCCTTGCCCAGCATTTTGAATATCCCTCTCCTCTGTGTCTGAACAGTTCTTATCTGCACTTTAGAAGTCAACGCTTTAGCTCTCATACTACTAACACTCCTTTTCCTGGCATTATTTCTGCTAGAAAAGTTTTATTGTATTAGAATCATCTCTTCATGGCCACAATGAAAGATTCTACCCCTTTTGCTGATTTCACCTAGAAAACCAACAACTTTCTTGATAATATATAAGCAAGAATCCAGGCCAGCAGTATGAACCGAAACAACCATTCCTGCTTCCTAGCAACCAAATAAGAGTTAGGTCATCAGGAGCCAGTATTTTTTCCTGTGTTTGCTCTTGAGAGATTCAAAACTTCCCTTCCACAACAGCAGACAAAAGTCTTTAAAGCCTTTCATACTTCCTATGTAAATTCATCATCAGAATTCCTACTGCAAGGCTCAAATGCTAACTCCTATGGCACAGCTCATTCAAATAAAACCAAGAAACAGAACAGACCCCAAGACAAGGTCTCCAGGATTTAGAATGTGTCCCAAGTGAGTAGAGCAGAAATACTGATGATCTGTATCCAACTCCGAGGTTTTCTGTACCCAGGCTTCAGCCAGCGTGTGCTTGAGGAATGAAAAATAAACTCTTGTAATAAATGCAGCTTAGCTTTCAGTACCGTTGAAATATTTGTACTGCTACATTGCTGGTTTAAATTACAATTGTAATTAAGCTTGTACTTCTACAACAGGCGTCCAACAAATTGCTCCCTACTCTTAATTTCTCATCTTTACAAAGCTAAGGAAATGGGCATGGCAATCACTTTTTGCGGGAACTCAATTATTTCTTTTTTTTTTTAAAACACACTTACTAACTTTCTATTACATATAGCTTTTGCCTGAGGAAAAAAAAAAAACACAAAACACAAACATTTGGCACCAGTCCATTGATTCTGATTAAAAAGCAATGCTTCTACACTTCAACAACCAAAAAAATCAGTAATTGAAGAGCTGAAAAGCTGACAATACTTTCAATGATGATAACAGAATGTAGAGTTTAAACTGTTTGATACAAAATTCTAAAAGTGGGACTCAAGGAACATCCAACTCATCACAATTTCCAAAACAAAACACTGTCCACAACTGCCTGAGAGGAGCTTTTGCAAGTGGCAAGACAGAAGGACATACATCTGGCTTTTTAACATAGAATGATGCAAAACTGATGTTCAGTGAAGGAGGGGATGGAGAGGAGAGGAAGGCCTAACACATGAAATTAAACACAGAGGAACGAACTCTTACTTTGTTTGATCTTGCCCCTGCACCTGCACCTTTCTTCCTTTCTTGAACTCTATTGATATCCATAACAATAAATTCCTCCAGCTGTTTTGGGTGGAACAAGCTATTGAAAGGGTAGCGCCAGTAGGTATTTCCATCAATTTCAGCAACTGGAAAACAAACCAAAAAACAGGATGGCAATCACAAGGGAGAGAGAGCTCGCATCGGAGAAATTAAAAGAAAGCATTCACCAAAATGTAGGCAATGCATTCTGTTCAAGTTTTTATTTTTTTTTTAAATGGTAACAAACTATTTGGGACAAGACACAGATTGCAAACTCTCACTATGAGAGCAGTTGATGATCTGTGACAGCCAAATCATGTATCACCTGCCTGAAACACAGATGATTTTTATTCACAAAAATAATTTCTCTAGTAAGGGACGTAGCCTTATTAGAGGTATTTTTCTTTATATAGGATACATGCACACACTACTACAAGCATGTATACTCAGACTCATGCACCCCTACTATATAAAGCATCCAAATACACATGCACACAGTGCAGTCTGTATAACTAGCTGGGCAGTCCAGCTTAGCAGCAAAATCTAATCAAAGCATCTGCTTCTGTGGCACCCAGACAGCTAGAACTGAAATTACAGTGGGGGGAAAAAAGAAAAAAAAGAGGTCTTCTAATTTTAGAAGCACACCTCTCACAAATCTAAGTGCTTAGAGGGGCACTAGAGCCATGAACCTAGTACTGACCCTCCACATTTTGCCTAGAATACTTGGGAAATGAAGTTTAGGGAAGAGCTATGTATCAGTTTGCTGTTAAATTTCCAATTCTGTGAGTGCACAGATGCATTTACAACACGAAGGTGTAAAAATACAAGATTTCATGAAACCAAAAATAGCTTGTGCCAACAACAGAAAAAAATCACACGCTGCATAGCACAGAAAAAAAAGAGAACTTACTCTGCAGAGTGCTCGGATCAATGAGGTGGACAGTACTCGTTACTCTAATGCACACACAGATCTGGCTCATGTTACCGAGACTCTGTGCCAGTTTTGGTGACAGACATACAACATTGTCCTGCACACAAACAGAAAATGGTTTACACTCACATTTCCTTAATTTTTAAGCAAGTCTTTGGAGAAGGCCAAAACAGAGATTTTTAAACTTGAGATTTTCAATTCTCCACCCAACATCCCCCAACAACTTCAAGATACCTGCTACCTGCACTTGATGCTTGGTGTGTGTAGACCCTCCCCATTCCCCTACACACACAATAAATCTTGCCTCCCTTAGCAAAACCAAACTCTACCCACTTCATACAATACCCTCTGGAGATGAAGCAGAAAGAAGCTACCTTGCATATTGGAACAATTTCCACAGAGAAAGTGCTTTTGTAATTGTAGACATTACTATGAACATCATGTGAGGTCAAACGTTGAGATGACTTAGATCTACAAAACACAAAAACAGAGCTTTCATGCGGCAAGAACGACATTACTTGAGACATAAAATAATCACTACAACGGACAGCAACAAAAGCATATGCTATCAACAACCAATACACTAAGACAGTGGAAAGATGCACAAAGGTTAGCTTCACAATGGCTAAATGGAAGACACAGGACTTCTGTAGAAAGGGTTTTGTCTGTTTTAGCCAGAATACAGCTTCATTACACTTCCATGATTCTTTAAAAATAAAGGAAACAGACAATTCTAAGAAGCTTCTGGGTACTCAATGCAATAAATGTAAGCGATGTACCTAGATGGAACTGTACACTGAAGGAAGTCTACCATCTTCTGGGCCTGTTGCTTTGAAGAATAATAAAAATCCAGGCCATCTGAAAGGAAAAGAAAACCTTGATGAGCACACCTACTTCACGTATTACATTTACCCTGAAGATTAACAAGCCACCCCGCTTACCATGGATTTCTTTGATGCGAAGTGTATTTTGATGAAGCTTGTGTTTTAAAATCAGCTGCTCCAAATAGAAGAAAGTCTTTTTGTGCAGAGTCTAAAACAAGGACAAGACAAATCTATCAAAGTTGTTTAAGAACCACCTAGTGCAAATGCAGTATCTCTGGAGAATAAACATTTATGTGAAAAGAAAAGGAAGAGTCCAAAGGCTACCCTAAATAATCAAAATGACTTCAGAGATGTGCTCTATTTATAACAAATTCTTTAAAGCTTCTGTTTCTTATTTTTGTATAACTGATTGCTAAAGATAACGTTTTCTTTAAAGATTTAAATATTTATAAACAATCTGTCCCATTGTTTCTAACACTGCCTTAAAATACAGAAGGATATTTAAAAATTCACATAGGATCTGCCTGCAAGCCATCACATAAAAGCGAATATGCTAATAATACTAGAAAACAGAAAAGGCTTTTTTAAACTAAGACCAGTAGGGGAAAAAAACACCAATCACTAAATCTATTACTGTGGCAGCGGGCAAGTGTAAGCACATCTTTTCCTGAGAAAATCATCCAAAGATTTCTCCATGTTACTGTTTTGCCATCAACAAATGAAAATTAGTTTGCCTCTACCTTTTGCCTCACTTGAACTACAGCTTTCCAGAAATCCTTAGCTTCAATTCGATGACAGTCTTCACACATTTGAGGCTGAACCGTGTATTCCACCACAAATACTTGTTGAAGAACCGCTCCATTTATCACCTGCAAAACAAAAGTGTAGATTTTCTCGTCGGTCCTGTCAAGAGACTAGAGTACTAGTTTACCACAACATTCTGAAGCAACTTTCATATTATACTAGAACCGCATGACCAACAGCTATACTTATGTAAGAAATGTCAGCAATGTTTTCTCAACTTTACAGGGACAGCAGATATCTTCTTCAAATTGTGATGAACAGCACTTTAATGACAAATTTTAGGCATAACAAAGTCAACATTTTTTCAACAGAAGGCATTAAACACATGTTAGATTTTACCAGCGAACAGATAAACTAAAAAGCAGTACCAACAATAAAAACTATACTGTTTGCCATTCAAGCTTTAAAAAAGCTACATGCAGATTGCTCTACTTTTGCTACCTCTTTCTGAACAGTCACTTTCAGCTTCAGTCTCTTAGAATGTGGTTCAGTCCAAATAAAGCCTGCATCAATCAGCCGGACCTGCCAGTGGGAATGAACAAGGACTCAGTGTTAAAAACAAGCAGCTCTAGCTACCAAAAGACACAGGCTTATGGTATAATTTGTTGTTCCTTAGTTAACTGAGAAAATGAATAACCTTATTATAAAAAGCATACGCTGGCATACCAAACCCAATTAATAATGCTAAATAAATAATTAATGATGTAAAATTAAGGTACACTAAAATACATTAGTTTCTTTCAGTTAATTATGTTTAATTCAGTTAACGCTCATCTCTCATCTATATGACAGCAACAGTGCAGGTCACTGCATGCTGTTAGGCCACAGAACTGTAGTGCAGTAGCCTCCTCAGTTTGCTTAGAAGTTCTTTCTTACAGCCTGTCCTTACATTCCAGAATTCCAGTACCGAGTTCTGAGATCAGATCGTCGTTACTTGTGCTCACTATAAAGCAGTTAATAAACTCTACACAAATACTAATGACTGCTCTGGGAGAACCGACACTTGTATGAGTCAGCTAGACTTCACTTCACGTAGTGCTAACAGACATGCTGTGAAATACTCACACAGTTGGCTGCCCACCTTGTTAAGTGAAGCTTTGATTTTTTTAAGACACAGGGCAAGAAGCTCTCTTGATTCTAAGGCACACTGAATCCAAGTTCCTGGAGGCTGAAGATATCTATAATAAAAAAAAAACATACTACAATATATAATGTGACTTCAAACAATTAAATCATTAAAAAGATGCTATCAAACTTTCAATTGCAATATCAGCTATGCAACAGCTTTTGCCTCCACGAAAGAATAAGATTTATGCATTCTAAAAGCATGCAAACTTTTACTGCCATCATTATTAATTTGTATACTTTTTGCTTTTAGAGCCCATAAGCTCATATGATTACTCTTAAATCACATATTAAAGACTTCCATGAAGACGATTTAACCATCCTAGAAAAGAAAGCTAACCCTGCAGCTGCACTACCATCTCCAAACCGGTGCAAGCGACCAGCAGATCCCCTCCAAGCTGTACCAGACTTGATAAAAACACACCACAGAGGGTGACAGCACCAGGAGCAGGGAGACCACTGCTCCCCTGCTGGTTTGCTTTGCCCCTGAGGGGGTGCCACCTCCGGAGGTCGGGGTGCAGGTGCCCACCTTTCGCACTGCTTGCAGAAGCTGAGGGTGAGCTGCTTGGGGATGCCCTCGGTGATATCCACGCGTGCTCGCAGGCAGCCCACGCACATGTTGGCCGGGTTGGGCGGGATGGGCACGCCGCAATGGCAGCACAAGCTTCGACATGAGGAGGAAAAAAGTCAGTCACACACTGAACCCCAACGCACACCGAAGGTACGCGCAGGTATTTTTTTTGTTTTCCCCTCAAATAAAAACGTTGTCCCAGGAGCCCGCCCATGGCCCTCCCGCCCCCCGCTTACATGTTGCCCTGGCTGTGGGCCGCCGGCCCCACCATGTACTCCATGGCGCCGCCTCAGCGCCCAGCACACGCGGCCCGGAGCCGGTTCGGAGCGGAGGAGGCGGGGACGGCTTCCGGGCGATGGAGGAAGGGGAGGAGAGCGGCGAGAGGGCGGCCGGCGGGGCCGCCACCACGAGATGGCGGCAGCGTCCTCCTGCCCGCCCCGGAGCCCCCACCACAAGATGGCGGCAGCGCCCTCCTGCCCCGCGGCCCCCACCGCAAGATGGCGGCAGCGCCCCCCTGCCCCGGGCTGCTCCCCTCATAGAAGTCGGGGCACCGGGCCTGGGGCACGGTCCGGCCCCTAACGCATTGTGCTTTGTAAATAAATAAATAAAGAAAGAAGTCAGAGAAATAGCCAGTGCTGTGTTTTTGAGAGGGAAGCTTAAGAAGAAGATTGCATTTACGCTGTTTACACTATATTTTATGGTCCAAGAAAATTAAAGATTTTGGCGTTTCCCATTGATTATTGTTTTTTTTTTTTCTTGGCTCAAGTTTGGAAATTGGGTGAGGTGTGAGCAAGGGCAGCAGCAGTCACTGCCAGGGTCAGAGGGGACCCTGGGCAGAGGGCACCGAAGCCCCTTCATGGGCCTGGGGTTCCTTCAAGCATCCCATATCTCGGTTTAGGACTAGTGCAGCCACATAAAATGCTGCTATAGGTTTTGTTCTGAAAAAAACCCACACCACCACCAACTTGAGTTATCAAAACAGTAAATGTTGGAATACAGAGAAGGGAGATATACTGGCACGGCTTCATTGGAAAGACATTAGCTGAGAGTGAGGAGCCTTCCCTGATGGGGATTTCCACACACGTCTCCATTGCTCCCTCGTGTGGGATGCAGGGGAGCTCTCTGGAGGCCCTTCTACTTCACTCAGCTCAGAAAGACGAAAATAGAGAGCTGCTACTCTCTGGTTTTCAGATAAATGCATTTTATACTTGCTGGCATATGTATGCCACTTGCAAATAACAGTTTAATTAAGTGATTTTTTTTCGAGCAGACAAATTGTTTTTGTCTAGTCAGAACGGAAAATTCCACCTTCAGGAGTGGCACAAAAATAACATTGTGGTTTCTCCTGGCTAAACTATTGAATCAACATTTCGTTTCCTACTTTTTGTCTTTTGCTGTTTTGTGTCAGTGGTACATTTTAATCATTTCTAAAGGAAAAAGTTAATAAATAAATAATTCTGAAATATATTGTGCAGCAACTCTTCATTTTGCCTTTATTTTTGGGTAGTAGTACATCAGCTTGCCTTTGGCATACATTTAAGCTTCCTTTTTCTGTATCTTTTCTGCCTTCAACACTGGCAACTGTTATTGTAAATGCTAGACATTCTGATATTTCTATTTTACTCTTCAAAATTCAAAGTAAAAAACTTCTGGATGCTACCAGTTAGATTTTGGAAAGCAAATCAAACTCCCTGAAATACATGATCAAAGCAGTTTGTACAGACTGTTTGGGTTAGATTCCATTCATGGTTTGCAATAAACAACTATTCCTGTTGGATAGGAGTTCCTTACTGAATTATCAAAATGTTAACGCATGTTTGCAGGTTGGCATTTATTTTCTGTATATTTTCACTCACAATGGAGAAAAGTAGAGCAGAATTGCATGAACACATTGTGTGAAGTCTATTTAATACAGCAATATCCTCATGGAAAGGAAGAGTTGCTTTGGTTGTTTTAAAGTTGCTTTGGGGACTAAAAATCACAGGCTGTCAAGCTGTCTGACTTTTTTTTTTTTTCTTTTTTTTTCCTATACTTTTGCACATCTTCCGTTGATGGGCTTGTTGTGTTCTACAGACTGTTACTTTTGCTTTTCTGAAGCTAAGTTTCTTTGCAGGCCTCTCTGGAGACTTACTACAAACCAGTTTATATAAAAAAAAAAAAAAAAAAAGTGTTTCACTGAACTGAAGTTTTATTTCTATGCCCTTCAGAACCCCTGCTGTACAGGGGGTGTTGTATAGTTTTTCCTTTCAACCCCTGATGGATCTCTTGATCTGTGATTTCTTTGATTTATGAAAAAACACATCTGTAGTAAATTACAGGCTTTCACTTGGCGAGTCTCATGTTGCGAGAGGGGTAGGACAAAGCCTGTCCTTTATGGGAACTGCATCTTCTGTGAAGTCACCAGGAAGAGAATTTGATCCAAACAATGCTCCAACTATTTTCATTGCAGATTTATTTTCAGCTGTGGTTTTCTCCACTTTATTTCAGCCCTGATATATTAAACTCTGCCTAAGCCTAATGCACAGCCACCACCTACTGTCAGTTGAAATCAGAACTGTGTTCTTTGTAGTCACTAAGGTATTGCCTCTGTAATCTCATGCTGCTCTATGGCTACCACACATTCAAGTAAAATTCATATGTTTTAAACTGTCAAAGTGTTGTTGTAGTCTTCTGAAAGATTTTACATCTTTATATGCAATAAACAAGATAAAAAGAAGACTTTAAAATTCCCTGAGAATTTTGACTATGTAGGGCTGGGGCTTAGATCTTATTATATGAGCAGAAAGCTGCCTAAATCAGCGGCAATGCAATGTAGACTGAAAGATTTCACCATCTCTTTGTAATGAGGATTCAGTATTCAAAGAAATGCCAGCATTACTGTAGCTGGGGAGTTGAATGATGTTTCATTTAAATCAGTGCATTTTTAGGAATGGGTCTATGTAGGCTGCCAATAGCTTTCCATCTCAGGAAAATCCTTTGTAGTTCAAATCCTTCAGAAGAAGGGCAGATTTGCGTAGGTGTGAGTGTTAATTCTGTAGTCTCTCGTGTGCTGATGACCAGCAGAGGTCATCAGTTTCTGAGCATGTGATCACCAGCCATCTGTGGTAATGTCTGTGGCAAAAATAATGGATGTGGATTTGTTCTTTCAGCCTTGTCAAGCCACACCAGCTTGGTGATAGTGGTTGGCTTTTCAGTCAAGATCAGTCATTTAAATTAATTTGCTATGGTTAGGAAGACTGCAGTATATTCTTATCATTGTATGTTGGTTACTGTCTTACTGAAATCTGGACTCTCAGGAACAGGGCAGGAAATCTGCTTTAAAACCAGGCACCCGTCTCCTCGCTGCCATACCTCCTGTAATGGGACTGTGTGTAGGACAAAATCGAAGATTCTGGGCTGGGAGAACACACTGCACGAGTACAGGTCCGATACTTCACTGTTCTGTACATGTGTTGGGCAGTCACGCTTGCAGCAGTTCATAAAACTCTAGCAGGGAAACAGAACGATTGCACTCAGGGGTGTTCAGCTGTGACCTGGATGCGCTGCAGCGTGTGTGCTCTTGGCTTCTTTCTTGTTCTTTCTCAGTGAAACATAGCCATGCGCTGCTTAATGACATATATAAGCCAGAACTAAGAAACTGGAAGTAACTGCTTATCTTCCTAGGGAAAGAAAAAAAAAAAAAAAAAGAAAAAGAAAAAACACCACAAGAATTATATTTCTAATGTGGGCCGAGGCTTGGAGTGGCTTTTTCTTTCCCTGCGAATGTCTCTGGAGCTGTTGTCTGAAGTGCAAGATGGTAACTCATCAGGACATTTCAGTTTTCACAGCTCCATTTAATTTCCCTTTTCACCCAGGAGCTGCAGGAGTTATAAGACTCCGTACAGGCCCTGCCGTGAATTTAAAGAAGGCTTTGTAAATTCTGGCAGCTTGGGTGATAAAGCTGTCAGGTCTCCACTACCAGCTACTCCAGTAGTAATGATTGAGAGTGGTAAGGGTGAGAAATGTTCCTCCTTCCGTGACTGCTGCTGTCCAAACCTGACGTGGCATTTCAATGTATGACTGGTGGCACGGAGTTGTTAATTACTCCTTAGGATTCCCTAAGGCCTGAAGCGTGGCAAGTGGTGTGCATAAGTTTTTATTGTGCACTTCTAGTTTGCAGTGTTTGGGGATGAGGTAGAGTGATTTACAATGTTTTGTCACCTTTTTCCCAATATGGATTTAGAGGCTAGCATGTGAGTGACTTGGAAATGAATATTCAGTGTAGCACAGTGTGTACCCGCTGATCCTTCACATCTGTGTCTGCGTGGAGCTCCACTTGGTCAAACGGGGAAGGCACCACTGCATGCTCCTGTTAGGTGGAGGGACCTTTTGGGGGATATCATTTAGTCACTAATATGTCTTGAAAAATGATGTTTTCATCATGGCTCAGAAAGAACACAATGAAATTTTTATCCTTTTTCTTTTCTTCAATGAGTACTAAATATTTATGCCATATACTAGTTTTCTGCTGTTACTGTCATACTCTTTAGGAGCTATATATTACCACAAGCACACTACTTCATCTCATGCTGTATTGTGCTTCATTGCTAATCATTAGGCTATCCAAATATTTAACCAGTGTGCACATTGGCAGCTGAATTATACATGTATGAATGATACTGAACTCATATGCAACTCAAGATGAGTTTATCCTATGATTTGCAATAGATTTTGTATCTGATCTTTAAAAGTACTGCTCAGTCTCTGAGCTACCAAGCAATACCAAAGTCACGGCATTAGAAAGGATCAGTGCAATATGTAGGGAAAGCAAGCACAGCATTCAAAAGCACTTTTAATAAAGGTTTGCTCTCATTCTTATAGGCAGATGACTGGGTCCTTGAGTAAATAGCTGTGCATAGTTTGCTCGAAAGCTCAAGTGCCAAAAGCCTAAAGCCAGAACAGTGCTGGTGGAGATGTGCCAGCCACAACAGCTGGCTCACAGCGGCTTAATTTTCATAGACGCTTCAATGAATAGAAGGAGCAGAGAATGGAAATTCATGGGGAAGATATCCCTGTGGTTAATTTAACAGACCACCTGAGGTCACTATTCCCTCACATAAACTGGATCCAGGAAAGGAGCCCATGAAGCTTCCTGAGAAGCTCTTGGACTCCTTGCCCAGCGGGAGCTGCTCCGACCTGCCTACAGGGAGGAATCTGTCCCAGAGGTGTTGTCCTGCTCTGGCCTGCTCTCTTCATTAGCCGCGTTAACATACATGTAAAGCTCCAGAGGATCTAAAAACAAAAGAGAACACAGTAGTTTACGCATGAGGTTTTGTTTGAATATTTACTGTGAAGTGAATTTGGGATACAGAGCAACATGTACAGCTCCTAGGACATTTGGCACTGCCAAGAGACAAATTAATAAAAATTCCATGATGTAACTCTAGAAGTATATTAAAAACCTTAAGCTGGGTACATGGGGAGCATTGGGCAATGGGAATTACAGACCTCTGTGGTCCCTACCAGTGTCCAATTTAGTTTTTATTAGGACCATGGTTATAATTACTCTGCATTTTTCACTATCAAGGTCCTAAACAAGCATATGTTCCTAGCAATTTCACTCATCTTACTATTGCATCAAGTAATAATTTGGAAGAATGAAATAGTTTCCATTCAGAGGAACATAACAAAGCATACTCAGTACTCAGAGTGAGGAAATCAAGGTGGGGCTGTGCTCAAGTGAGCTGCTTAAAGGTTCAAGGCAGACGCAGCAGCTGGCTGTGCCTGCAGTGCTTGAAGCTGTAGGAGGTCTTCTTCTACAGGAACAGTTTGCACCTTGCCTGCGTGCCGGGCGATAACTCAGCTTCCACATTTAGTATTCCCCTGGCCCAAAATGCAGCAGTAGCTCCTGTCTGCCTCTGCAGGTGCTGCTGCGGCTGCTGGGTCGCGGGCCCCAGGAGGGACATCCTCACTTCTCCTCCATGGATTGCTGCTCCTCTCTGCTGCTTTTTCATTTTGTTTTATTATTATTATTATTTATTTTTGCAGGCAGTTTCTCCTGTACAGCACCGTTTCTGCATTTGCAGTCTGGGACTCATTCACCCCCCCAGTTACAGCCTGTTCCTTCAGGAGAGGAGGGCTCTCGTTGCCTTTTACTGGTTGCAGCTGTGAAGTTGCACACTGATAATTTTAGCAATGCAGCAATACGGAGCTGTGCTTGGGAAGAGGTACTGCTGCTTCAGCTCGGCTTCCGTGGCCTCAAGGAGCGCTGCAAACGGGAGGAATAACATCACCTAATTCCTTTGGGACATGACACTTCCAGGCACTGCTCCCTGTGAGATAATCTGCACTAAATTTACAGGGATAGTGCTCCAATTATTTCCCAGTTTTTGCCTATTTCTTCAGTTCCTTGTAAGGAATCCAATTAGCAATCCAATTTATAGTATGAGCCACAAACATTATTACTGCTGAACTTCAGAGGCAAGAACAAAGAGATCCGAGAAGAAACTTCTTTAAAATAGCTTTCAGCAGAAATCTGCATATTGTGACACTCCAGCTTTAGCTGATCCGTAGATAAAACCTGTGCATTACATCATCGAGCTTTATTGCAGCACAGGTATCTGTGGTTTAGTTTCCTCTAATCAGGTAATATGTTGCATAAATCCGTCATATAGCACATATTTGGTCTGGTGCCGTTCAGAATCGCAGGGTTTACTTGAATAATGTTTAAGAGAGCAGCACAAAAATGGGTCATTGCTGCTGTTTGTCAGCAGAGGGGGATAATTCTCAGTCTTGCTCTATGTCGAAGCTGTGTGGAGCTGTTCCTCGGTGTGGAGATGCTCCAAAGGTCTTGGTTTTCTGCAAACCCTGTCCTGCTGCTGCAGCCAGAGGCCCAGTGGATGCCTATGGCAATTTCATGGTGAAAGGGACCCAATTCTCTCTAAATTCCTGGGCCTTTTATGAGTCGCTGCTACCCCTGTTAGGGGGTTAGCACCAGATGCTATTTTCCAGTAGCCTTTAATATACAAAATAACCCAAATCATGATGCCACTTGAATCAGGCTGAACGAGGAGACATCCTTGATTCATGAAGTAGGATCCTCTTCTGGGTATTACGAGGGAATGTGCTCCTCATGCTAACTTCTGTTCGTTAACGGCTCCCGTTTCATGTTTATCAAACATCACAGGTTATTGTTGCTTGATAACCACAGAAACCAAAGCTTTTTCCTTATCGTCAGGACAACCTCAGTAGCTCAGCCTCTACACGGTCTCACAAATGTGCTGTACTGTCAGAGAAACCCTCTTTGCTGATTAAATCTCCGTTGCTCTGTGATGCTTGGCTTTTCTGCACCTCTTTTAAAGAGGGGTGGCAGACTTTGTGGGGTACCGGTGGGGTACCAGCACCTGCCTGTCTATCCCTGAGAGCCTGTGCAGGAAGAACAGCCAAGTCCTACAAGTCCATCCAACTTATCAGTCTCTTGTACTACAGATTTTCAAATTTCCTTTTATTTTTATTTCTTTATTTTTGCGTGTGTGTGTAAAAGATCATGTCTGGTCATGCTGCTCAGTTCAGCCTTGTTTACGAGGGCTGGGGAACAGCCATGCCCAAGATTTCCCTTGAAGCCAAAGCATGGCCAGGAACCAGGAAGCCTTGCTTTACTTCTGGTATGTTTGTTACCTGTACCAGGATGCACTGAAGTTCAGACTCAGAAATAATTGTTTTATAAAGGTAAATATTTGTTTGTCAGGTCATGATAGGAATCTTAGAGGTTATTGTACAGTAGCTGTTTGCTTTCCCTTAGTTTTGTAATTTGTCCCGTCTCATTAAAAAACCTCTGGTTCCATTAGTTGGCTAAAGGAGACACGGTGAAAGGTGCTGCCAGCAGAGGAGCCACGGTGGTGTAAACTCTGGGCACTGGCATCAGCAAAATAAATATATTGTAGAATTTATGTTTTCACGTATTAGCACTTTGAGTTCTCCTCTGAGAGAATATGAAGATAGCAATATGCAAGTACAAATGGTTTGCACACCGAGTCTGTTAAAAAGCTGTACATAAAAATTGGTGTTGACATTTCCTAGGCTTTCCTCACTCTAGCTGGCTGGAAACAAAACCAATCAGAGAAAAAGCCAGAAACAGTTCAGTGACCTTGCTTCAGAAGCAAACTTGAATTCCTTGTCCTTTGGTTGGGATGTGCACTGCTCCCCCTCCCTCCATCACTGCTTTTGTGGCTGGAAGCAGAGAGCAGGAGCGCACTGGAGGCACATTAGGTATTTCAAAGTGGATGGAGGAGACAAAGATTAATAGTTCATAGAAAGAAGGAAATTCAGGAATGGAAGAGATGGAAGGAGGATGGCAGAAATGCTCTGGCCTCCCAGGGCTCTGCCAGACCACTTAAGTATTTTACCAATAGGTCTCACACCAGTGGTAACATAGGACATTACTGAAGTAGCAGGTTTGGCAAATGCAATGGCACTTAGCCATTTATATATTTTTTTAATTTTATTTTTTTTTTCTTTTTGCTTGTGCCAGTCCTGTCTGATAACATATGCATTTTATAATTATTCATCAAGACAGATTCTCAGGAAGAGGTGTTGCAATTTCAGTGGGTTGAATTTTTCTTCCCACCGCTCCCATCACGCTGGCACAAGCATGACAGGGAGATCTGACACATCCCTATTAAAAGATGTCTGTACAGGTATTGCTCTGCTATAAAATTGCAAAACTGGAGCTTATCATACGTACTATAGACTTTTGATGTAAAGGCACAGACTGTAGACTGCTTTTTGTGCATGGAAACTTCCACGGCTGCTATGAATGCTTGCAGCTCATGATTTATTTAAGAGTGCATGCATTTATATAAAAGAAAACCTCAATGATGCTGGTTTTGTTATTGAAGATTTCTTGGGAAAAACAGGTCAAATAATTGTTGCAAAAAGATGCTTACGCCAGTGCTTGAGTCCTCTTTTCTTGTATTGATGTTTGAATTGAGTGGCTTTTAGAAGGTACAATAATTCCGGATAGAAAGCTGATGTAGAACTGAACTCTGAAGTATTTTGGCGCCACCAAAATATGTTAAGCTTTTGGATACTAAGATACCTGGACTAATGGAGTGCGAATTAGCCACATCTATCCAGGTGTGAACCTTTTAATACAAGGAGGACTTGGTGTTTCTCGATGTGTCCTCACAGTACGTGCGCCACAACACTGCAGCTGATCAGAGTGCTGACTGTAGGCACGCTCACCACGATAGTGAACTAATTATGCTTGATTTCATCATGTTGTGATTTTTGTTATATGAGAAGAGATACAGGAAAGGGAAGCAAGAAGTATTCATCTGTGATTTGGAGAGGTTTTGTCAGGATCTGAGTATTATCTAACTGCAGTGAAATATATGCCCTGTACATGATATCTACGTGATATGTACTGCCTCTGGCAAGCCACCAGGATCCATGGAGTTGGATGTGTTTCCTTGCTTTGCACCATCATTTTTCCAGCTGTTACTTCATAAATCAGTCAATTGTTGCGCAGGTGGCAGATAATTAATGTATATGGGCTAGCAGGCTTCTGTTGTGCAATTCGTGGCTGTGGGGAATGCAAAGAACTGATACAAGCTCTTTCCTCTGCCAGCCAGAAGATGGGTGAGGCCATGTGCTGTGCCTTGTCACCCTGTCCTTTAATTACATTGCTGCAATCCCATTACAGCCCTCTTCAGTGTTAGGAGGCTTTATTCTGAGCTTGGCCTCAGTTGTTTTGTGTCAAATACTCCTTGATGTACATTTTACTGGCAATTTATCTTCCTGTTCATTTTTTTCCCTTTAACATCTAAACCTCATCAAGATTCATGGCATGTAACTCATCCTTGAATATGACCTTGAAATAATGAGCTATATCTGATCTACTCCCTGATTATGAAGCAAAGATAGGAGCTGTCTGAAAAAATAACTGAACCATCGCCCTGGCTGACAATGTCTATTCCTGACACTGCCACTGTTTGACATCCTTTCCTCCCCTCCTCCCTCTTTGCTCAGTCCTTGTAAAAAAGCAGACTGATTTTTCTTACAGATTTTCCAGATTTACCCTGTTTCTATCTCATAGATATTTCTGCTCTCCTTTCAGTCCTGCTGCTTAGTTTTTCTCTCCTGCCTGCCTGTTTATCAGCAGCAGGCTGGACATGCTTCTGATGCAAAAGGTACACATGCATCCTTTTCATTTCACTTGGCAAATGGCTCTTGGTAGCTGAGGAAGTAGAGCTTATATTAGGCCACATGAAGTGATTTCTACAGCCTATTTCTAGCTCAGAACTTCTTTGTCCAATCTAAGGTGGCCTTCATTATCCCAGGCTCCAGGACTGCTTCACTTTGGGCTCTGTGGTGGAACACCAGACTCAGCACAGTTTATCAGCTATAAACTCCAGTGACGTAGCAACTACTGCCGGCAGCTTCTGAAATAAGGGTGGAGCAGACACCAACGATGACAGGAGTCTCGGAGTTAATTCTTACCTCTGCCTGTGAATCACAGCCTGAGAGCCAGGGAGTTGCCATAAAATTGCCAAAAGGTATTTTCATAACCCGGGCTCTACGAATTCAGTGGCAAAGTATTGCTTTCTCTGAGGAATAAATAACAAAATTGGTCATGCCTTGAACTGAGCTATCTTCATTTAGCCCAGGCCAAGATTTCCTCAGTGTGTGTTGGGAACAGGAGTGAAGAGGAGGCTGCTTTGTTTTGGTTCTTGCTGCTGGCTGGAGCCATGGGATGAGGCCTGTACCTCTGCCATGTGCTCACACCCAGCCCTTCCTGCCTTTGGGGACCCTGCAGGTGTCCCACGTTCCTTGTCAGCTGGCAAACACTGCCATTACACTGAATTTTAGCCTCCTGAGATATCGACCTAACAGGTCGGTAACTTTGACTCCCAATTCCTCGGCTGCCACAGGCCTGAGGCAGGCTGCTCGCTGCGTGAGGCTCCATGTGGGTGGAGCAGCTGAGGTGGCGTACTTCAAGAGAAGTCTGGCTTTCCTACTGAATCCCCAGTTTTTCACTTTCTGATCAGGCTTTGGTCAGAGGGAAAGGCTGATACGGTCTCTATGAGGCACTGACCATGCTGCCAGCAGGGCCATGGGCACAGGGTGTGCTGTGTCCTGCAGTCCTGCTGCCACATGCTCTTGTCCCTATGGGTGGCCTTGGCACTATGGGTGGCCTGTACTCTAGAAAGGAGAGGAGTGGCTCTGCTTGTCACATTTTATCACTGAATTCTGCTGCTGTCAATACCTAGATGCACACAGAGAGCCCAGATTAATAAATTACCTTATCTTGGCTAGGAAGATATCTGGGGTTGCCAAACAGAGGGAAGTAGATTCCATGCAGAAAGCAGTTTGTGGTAGGATAAGAACGGTGGCTTGCTGATATAGTGTGGGTTTGGTATTTTAGGAGTAAATAATGAAGATAGCTCAGGTAGGAGCTGACACGCGAGGGGCAGCACTGCTTTCAGTACAGCATTGGGTATTGATCCTTTTGTGTGAACGTGACAAAGTCCTCACAAGGTCAGTAGTGTTTAATTTGAAAATTAGCCTTTTCTGCTTCAATTTCCAAATGGTCAGCCTGGCATGCTGCCACTTGTCCACATCTCTGCCCTGGGGAGTAGTAATCCAGCGGTGAGATTTGGCCACATTTTGGCAACCACATCCTGATGCTGTGTGAGTGTAATTTGGTTCTTACGGCTCTATTGCCTGCCAGCACACCTGGCTGCTCTTCTTGTGCTTAGAGAGCCACTTTCACAATGGCTTAAATATTTCTTTTCCTAGCTTCCAAGTAGGTAGGGAAATTAAACTCTAGAAGTGGGGCATTGCCTTGGTAAGAAGTGAAGGGAGACAAACACAAAATGTCGTGTTCAGGGTCCTCCTCAGCAGGCACTGTGTGATTAGATGATTTACCTTTTTTGTGACAGTTTTGCATGATAAAACTTCAGGGAAAAAAATTTACTTGAATATCCTTAGAATTTCAGAACTTCAGAATCATGGGGTCTTATTTTTCAGGGAATTCCATGTAGATAAAATCAGATTCCCACATGATGATGATGGTGATCTGTCTCCACAGGTGACTGCTCTGAGCCCAGATGCTCTGAGGATGTGTCGGACAGTAAGCACTTCCTCACCTCCTCCTTTGGGCTATTTTGCATCTTCTGTAGAAAAATCAAGAGGAAGGATGGGAACATTGCATTCACCACTGAGTTCAGGGATTTCTCTTTCATTTGTTAGGTTATTAATGAGACAGGAACCACTGACGACTCTCTAGGGGTGTGAAAAGAACTGGGAATATCACACTTAATATACATTAATGCTACATGTTACTGCTGCTCACGTTAGCTGAGTTTGCTGGCAGCTGGTTATCAACGACATCTACATCCCATGACCACCTTCTGAGCCAGAATCTGCTGCTACCCTATTTCAGGCCCTGCATTTTAATTCACATGATAGAAGATACACAACAAAATAATGTAGAAGAAAACCCAGCAAGATATGCAGTGGTAATGATGCTGATCCCTATGTGTCTTGTGTAAGGCCACAGCTAAGCAAGAGGTCCAGGGAAGCTTTCCTTACTAGTCTTAATAGCAAAGGCTGCCTGGAATGGCTTCAGGAAGCTGCTTCTTGGGGTTCGTTGTCTGGACACGTGCACGTGTAGTCACCCTCTGCAATGGATTTGGGAGGTGAGCCATGAAATTGGCCGGGAAACTTTTACAGCAGGATAAATGCTAGCTTTGATTAAACGAATTTAAGAAAATGAATTTTAAACAAGGGAGGTATGGTGCTGGCCAGCTGAGCTCAAAAATTTCTTGGTGCTTAATTTAATGATGCATTTGTACTTTCAGGGTGAGTGCAGCTGGAATGGGTTCATTTTCCTTTCTGCTTTTGTTTCATTTATTGCTGTTGGTTCTGTCTGCTCTCAACGTATTGCCTTTTTTTTGTGTAAAAACTTCCAGCTGCTGTGATCAGCCTGAACTACAGCTAGCATAAGGTAATAATGGAGCAATTAACTACAATTAGTGTGGAGAAATAATGAAGCAGGAGAAATGAGTGTCCTGCCAAGGTGTTTTCTATGGAGCCCGTCACTCTTCACAGCACAGTAGTTGCCTGTGTGCCACACGTACCGAGCTGTGTGCTGGTGTTACTGGCAGAGCTCTGAAATGTGCACCCTCCTGCCATGGCTTCTTGCTCTTACAGCAAGAGGTGCTTCCATGCTAATGCTCAGATGCAATCTGATGAAAAACACTCTTCATCATGTATGAACGGCTTCACCTGTGGGGAAAACGATTTCAAAACTGGAGCAGCATTTCCTAAGGTGTGGTGTGGTCTCAAGCTGTGGACAGCAGTGTCCTGCCTTCTTCTCTCTTTCAGTTGGGGAAAAAATGGTTCTGTGCTCTGCTGTGGCCAAAAATGCTTTGGGAATCTCCTTCTGGAACCCACTAATTTCGGATAATAAGTAGGTGTATATATATATATATATATATTTTTTTTTTTTTTCTAGTAGAAAGGAGTGAAAAGGGTTGGAAAAATCTCAACAGGCTTTTCAGCAAGGAGAGGTTATTTTCAGCCATCTCTCTACATCCTTGACTACCTCCTGCCCAAAAACTCCTTTGAAATCTAGTAAACAAGCTGAAAAACACACACAAAAGAAGTGTTTTCAGTTAAGTCATCCCAAAGAGAAGCAGCTGCTGCTTTCCTCTTTCTTCCCAGTACCTCCTGCAAAGCTAAACACAGATAACAGGAATAATAAGGAAGAGAAGTGCTTTACAGGACTCCCACCATGAGAGGTCAGTGGAAATTCCCCCTTCTTGCCTGTTTGCTTGTTCTGTTTGCTTTAAGTGTTTAAACTGCAACATTACATCGGGGTGTGTGCTCCTTAAGATATGAGACCCAACCTTTGCATACCTATAAGAAAGTGTTTTTCCTTGTACTGCTGAAAGCAGGCCAGTTGGGTTTGATGCCGTTGGGAACAAACAGCCTTTCTGGGAAATGAGAAAAAAAGAAGAAGGAGGCAGTGGAGGCCGTCTGGGCTGCAGTTACCACGCCCAGGATGAATTTGTGATCTCGAGGAATATGGGCCTGGCAAAGAGCACAGTCAGGACCTTGAACTTCTGAAGAGCGAACTTCCAGCTATTTAAAGACCTGGGGGATGAGATCCCCTGGAACTGAGCTTGGCAAGGGATACAAAACACAACAAGAAGGAATTCTAGACATACATCGCTCAGAAAAGAAAGGCCAAGGAGACTGTACCCCCTCTGATGGATAAGAAGGGGGAACTGGTAACAACAGACACGGAGAAGGCTGAGGTACTCAGCAACTTCTTTGCCTCAGGCTGGAGCACTAATGAGGGTGACCATTGCAGTCCACACACAGATATATTTAAGGAGCTCTGAAACCTCACCCCAAAACACCTGCAACAAAATGATCTGTTTGCTATAATACCAACCTGGATTTGCATCACGGTGCCTACGAGTAAAGAGAAAACAAGAGATAAAAGTCATGCACTGAAGTATTGTTTCCAAAGAATAAAATTTTATTGTTTTCGGAAAAACTGCATATACATGTTCAGATCTGTTCAACCTTCAAAACATGTCTTCGTTTCCAAACAAATGTAGGAAGGCATCGTTCTTTTAAGCACTGCAGCTTGAAAAAAATATATATATTTTAATCCTGTAAGTGTGCAAACATCATTTGAAAGCTATTTACATTTTACACCTCTCATTTTAATAACAGCAGCATCAGCTGTTAGATACATGCACTGTGTAATTCATGTGATTTGGCATTGGTATTTGATTTGGATGTAGAGTGAAAAAGCAACAAACCTTCCATTGTTTGAGAAACTTCCCACAGGCAATTAAAATACATCTCATTTCTTCTTTATAAAGGGGATGTCTTTAAGCACTCAGACTTCCCTGCAGTTGTTAAAATGTTACTTCCACTCTATTTACTGGATCATCTTCCCCTGGTGCAGCATGCACTTTGCTTGCCTTAGTGAATGGGAGCAGAAAGAAAAGATGTCTCGGATTTTCTCGAAGGTGACAGGAGTGCAGTGACACAGACACAATTCCGTTTCTTTCTGTCCTTTTCAGTAAACTGCAAGATTACCTATAACCTGTTTTTCTTTTTACTATCTTAGACCATCTAAACAGATGCAGCAACCTGCACACAAAAAGTTGGATTCAAGTTACTCTCTTCTAATTTCCTCTCCCACCCATTAAAAAACAGAAGTCAAAAACCAGATATTAGCACTCAGATCACGCTCTGTTTTACTCATCTTACATCCTCTCAGCACAACTTATTTTGCCCCAGCACTCTGTTGGCAGAACTTCTTTCTGTAAAAGCAGCACAATGCTCTTCCTCACAGCCATCACAAGCAGCCTTTGCTGCTCCCTGGATGCCAGCACGAGTCAGTTGGGGTGCTGGAGGTGTATAAAGCCATACAGGTGAAAACCATGCAGTCCTGCCTGCCTGCCTTCTGTTACAACAGAGAAAGTCCTGGAGATGTTAGAGACTAGAAGATGGTCTTGAAAGCAGGGGACTCCTCATTGTACATGAATATTTTGCTTAGAGTGAGCTGGTTTAATACTAGGTAAGTGTTGCATTCCAGATGACGTGTTCCAGTATCGCACAACAAAAGCAGGCCTGTGTTTAATTCAGCTGGGACCGTGCAGCCAGCAGTCAGTGCATTATTCTGGTTGTCAGCTATGGTAATTAAGCAAGCCATATTGTGTAAGATTGAGTAGGATTTTCACAACTGCAAAACTTCTTCAGAATAAATACACAGAATCATAGAAGCCATCGCATTTCACACGCTGCTAATCACTACTCAGACAAGTTCAGTTCACGATGTTCACCGTGCTGTCGGGCTGGCCTCCAAATATCTGGGAGAAGAACTCAAAAGCCAGGCGGACGTGGATGGGGACGAAGACGTAGGCAGTGTACACCACCATAGCGAAAACAGTCACGGTGATGGTGTGGAACATGGACTGCTCCCAGGGCTCCAGCACGTAGCTGCAGGTGATCAGCAGGTACTGGTAGTACAGCCAGTAGATATAGTCCTTCACGTGCTTAATATCCATCTTCAGCTTCCAGTGGCCCTGAGAAGATGACCTGTAACGACAGAGAAGTCTAGATTGCACCCGCAGTGGAAAGAAGGACCTGGAAATAAAAACTGGTGGTGTGGCCATATTTCAAGTCCAATTCCATGTGTAATTGTTACATAAAATAAAGTTTGAAAGGAAACAAGGCATCGGTACCACCGACAGCTTCTACTGCTCTGGAGGCAACCAACCTTTAGCTCTGGAACTGCTGCCTGCAGTTATTAAAGTTGTATCAGTTGGGCTCTGGCTTCTGGCATTCCACTTAGGAGTATGTTTGGCTATTCATTCTACGTAAGAATTAAAACCCCATTAGCTTGTAAAGGCGCAGGGTTCACGTGGAAGTCAGGGTAATATGCATTTAAAAAGGGAAGGCTTTGGGCCAGCTTGCATCCCTGTGGATGGCACTCTCACGCTCCGGACGAAGGATGAAATGAAAAGGGCAGCTCTGTAAAATCTGCTTACTTCTGATAACCATTTGGTAGTGCTCTGCAGTTGTTGCGGATGAAGACAAGCTAGGAAGGAGGGGAAAAAGTAATCTCAAAGAGCATAAGAAGTTTTTTCAGCTCTTTCCAAGGCAGTAAGATACATTACAGATTAGAAGAGTGTTTAGTGGAATTTACACATCTAGGAAGGAATTTCCTCTCAGGTAACAGCTCTATGCTTTCGTTGTTCCCATCTCCACACACAAAGGAGAACGGCTGAGCAAGTATTAACTAGGAAATGGGTTTTGCCTTCCACTCTTAGAGAGCTTGAGGCAATGGGAGGTTTCTGTCCCTCAGGGCCATAAATACTAAGCTAACACTGGGAAATTTGCTGCCTGTGATTGCAGTAATGATGGACCACTGGCATAGGCCAAATAAATTACGGTGTTCAGCCATTTGCTGCTGGTAGGGGCTGTCTGGTGTATTCTCTCTGCAGTAAGGCACTATGTGGGTATTTACCAAAGGGAAGACAAATTACAAAAACCCCCAAACCACGTTTGTTTTGCAGCAGCTTCCCTCTGGTTACCTCTGGGCACCACCTGCCCCAGCAGATGCACTGCTGCGTGCAGCACCTTGACTGCTCAGCTTCATCCTGGCACTCAGCTCACCTCGCGGAGAGGCTGTACGACAGATTTTTTTTGCCCCCTTTCTCTGGGAGGGCAGCAAGCACAGGCTCACCTGAGCTGGCAGCCTTTCGGCTTGCTCTGGCTCCCCACTTGCCTTCCCAACGGTGCCGACTGGGGAGCTTCCTGCCTTGGCTGCCTCCTTCCCCCATCCGCTGGCTCCTCTCCCGGCGTTTCTCTCCCCCCTTGGCTTCCTATCCAGCCCTCCTCCATCTGCTCCCCGCTTGCTCCTCAGCTCTCGACACCCCCACGAACACGACCTCTCTGCTGGCAACAAGTGCAGGAACGCAGCAAACGCTGTGCCCGGAGAGGGGGGAGGCTGGTTTGCCTTAGCAGATTTCCACACGGAGAAGTTTCTGCCCTTGCCCTGTCCAGCCTTTACTTTCCACCCGCCCCTCTTCTTCGGTGTCCTCCAGCCCTAACCAATCTTTTTCCCCTCCTTCTCCCAAAGCAGTCCCTTTCCTTCCTTTCCCTTCCTTCTTCCCCTTTTCTCCCAGACTACATCTCCCCGACTGAGATCCCGCAATCCTTCAGGAGGGCACGGCCCTTCCTTTTTAACTCCCACAAATATCTGTGCTGTGAAAAGCCTCAGCTGCGAGGGCGCAGGCTGGGGAGAAAGGTCTGCCACGGGCTTCTGGCCTGGCCTGAATGGAAGACGATTCCCTGCAGATAAATGGTTTTCAGGCAGAACTCGGGAGAGGCCTTAAAGCCTTGTAAATATTGCAAAGCCTGTAATAAAAATGACACAGCTGGCAAACTGTGACTCACCGGGAGCCAAAAGTGTCTCTATTTATACCGCCTGCGAAAAGAGCAGCGTTTTTCAATGAAGAGGTTAAGCCCTTGCCTATAGAACCGGGAGCAGACCGATAAGAGCCCTCTTGTGCTATCTAGGATCGCGGTGTTTGCGCTGGGGTCATACCCGTGCTGCTCAAACTCATTCCTTGCTTGGGTAAATAGCTGGGGAGCCTGGCCAAGGAGGAGCCGCGGGGCAGGAGCGCCTGCCGTGCCCGCTTCGCCCCGCCAGGTTAGCGGGGGGCAGCAGGGGGGTTTGGGGGCAGAGAAGAGGGGCTCGAGCAGCTTTCTGCCTTCACCAGCAGAAGGAAAAGCCCAGGATAACAACAAAAAGTCTCCAGGCTGATTGCGCCGACCCCAGAGCAGCCCGGGCTGCGGGTGTGGTGCTGTCGCTTGCTAGACGCTGCCCTTTTGGAGGGATACGTGAAGAGGGACGAAGTAAATAAGGAGCAGGCTTCCTGAGTTATTCTGGAGGCATCTTTATGGTTTCTCCAGCCCGGGGACAGCGTTTCAGCCCGGCTCTGTCACCGAACCCCAGTGACAACACCCAGCCTGAGGTTGGGCTCTTCCAGCATCCCGCAGCAGCAAGCACCAGGGGTGTCTCGGGACAATGCAGTTCTCCATGCATAATTTATAGAAGGAAAACGTAGATGGGAAGGAAAAAAAAGCCCTCCTTAAGCAGCTGCTTAGGCAATGAGATACAGAAACCCTGTGTTACAGCTGCCTTTCCTGACCCTATTCCCTCCGCATCAGCTCGGGGCCGCACCTCCCGGCTCACCAGGAGTGGCTCGGCAAACTTCTGAGGCTAAAAACTCTTCATTAAGAGGGCTTCTGCTTACATTTTTTAAGCGTTAGTGGATTTTCTCACATCAATGCTGCAGTCAGCTGGAGTTCCAAGCGGCCGGGGTGCTGTGCTACTTGTCTCTCAGTTTGCTCTACACCGTAACGGGAGGAGATAACTCCCTGTTAGGCAACTCCAAATTAGCAATCATTTGCCTACAAATTTGAATTTAAGCATCCAGTTGTGCTGTGGAAATGCCTTCCTGTTTAGAGGGCACAGGGCTGTTACAGCCAGCTCTGGATGAAATGAATAGAATTCGGCTCCTGAGCCATTGAGCAAGAATCCAGTTATTTTCAGCAATTTCACCTCCAAGGAAAAAAGCAAGAAGAGAAACCTGTAAGGCAGCTTTTATTGGCTTAAGCGGCAACCTGATTTTCTTGCTTGTTGACACGTCTCTGATTAGAGTGCTCGGAAAGATAAATCATCACCCCCCAAAAAATTCCAGATTTCCTTTAGAAGCATGCCTAATCTCAACAAAGAAGAAAAAAAAGGAAAAAACCCAACTCCAGCTGTAGTTCACAGTGCTACAGGTGGTGTTTGGGGGTATGACCTAAAGATGCCAGCAATAAGGATTTTGCTGTAGCATTTCTGCTCTGGGTGACAACAGTTTGGGCCCTCCGCTCACACCAGTCCCCAGCTGGTGGCCGAAGGGCACCTGCCCAGGTGCACACACTGGGAAATTCCTGTGGAAGGAAACAAACATTCTTGCAGGGGAACTGGGACAGACTGGTTTCCAAAGAATGCTTGACAAATGCCTTCACCCTCACCGGGAGAGTCTGGCTGGCTACACACACAGAGAAAAAGGGTTTCCAACATATAGTCTGCTCCAGACAGCTTTGGAGTTGGGGAAAGCAAAAGGCTGGAGCTGTGGGTAGCCCCACCATCACTGTAAAACACAGCCAAGTGTTATGAACTAAGTAGGAAGGAAAACCGACCAAACAAAAAAATCAATCCCAAATATTGCAAATATTTAGCTGGCTGAACATTGATTTACGCTAAATAATTGCTGTGACAGCACAGGAGCAAGACGTGGTCAGTTTTGCAGACTCCTGAGGGACTGCATCCGTGATGAAGCTTCAGAAAAATCCTGCCATGGGCCCCGAGGCTTGTATTTGGCCTCAGGTGCAGGACACCCACAGCACGCACGCTTCAGGTGGCAAATCCGACAAGGCAAACTGCAATAATTAGGTACGTTGTCTAATTTCTGCTATTAGAAGGATGGGTAGCCATGCCCCATGGAAACTGAAATCAATATCCAGCCTGCAAATTATTTGTCTGTAACTGGTGCCATCTGTAAGCCCACTGTGGCAGTTCTTTCTTGCCCTGCTGGTACTCAGACAGCCCCTCCTGGCTTTTCCAAGGCCCCCCTCATGCTGACATGGCTCTGGGATGACCCCATTGATTTTATGTGGGCTGACGTTCCTGAAAAGGCAAGTAGAAGGAGAAAGGGATGCGCAGTCCCAGTCCCACGTGCATCTGCTTTGATGCGTTTTATCCGGAGAGCACCACGCAGTGCATAATGAATGAAACACAGGTCCAGTGGACCAGTAATCAGGAAGAAGTCGGGAGGAAATTTAGATGAGGCAGCAGTTAAAAGTGCATGGAAAAGCCAAATGCCAGCATTGCCTGGGGACACCGTCTCGTCTGTGCGTCCCTATTGCATCTGTGCTGCTCTGGTTCCCTGTATGCAGCCTGGCCTGGAAAGCTGCCTGCTCCCTGTGGGCAAGCCGAACCCTGGAGTACTTACACGTGGGTGTTTAAATGCACCCTAAAGCTTGTTTTTCCCAGGGAGGTAATGCCAGGTGGAGAATGTCAGTGAAAGGAACAGCACTAACCCCTGCACGGCTCCCGTTATGCACAGTTATGCACCATTAACAGCACCTTTACGTGTAGACCTTAATCAATACCCTCCCCTCCTCAAGTTCTGGAGAGAAAACACAGCAGCTTTGAGGCTATTTCTGGGATCTCTTCCTCAGCACTCGTCCTCCTGCATCAGCACCTCGGCGCACGCTTGGCCACGCACTGCTGCCGGCTGCTGTGCTGCAGGAGCGGCGCTGGCAGACCCCACGCAGGTCCCTTTCTGGCCACCACTCAGGCAGAATGAATGAAGCCGAGGCTGGGCAATGTTTTCCTGCTGCCCGTGACTCAGCTGTGTGCATGCTGGTGGACGTGCTCCAACGGCACCTCGGGCCTTTCTTGGAAAAAAATCATCTTCCAGGAATGGGAAAATACTGCGGGAGTGGAAACAGTGGCAATGGCGCTTTCAGCCCCGTTTCTGCTTCAGCACCTGCAACGTGCACAAGACGTAGGAACCCACCATCCATCCCTTGGCAGAGAAGGCTTCGTTTTACCTTTGGCAGCTTCCAACAAGGCAGCGAAGCAGTAGCCACTTGGCACCCAGCCGTGGCCGTGCCTACCAGTGCACAGACACACCTGCAGCTGGAAGCTGTGGATTCCCACCAGCATCTCTCTGTACCCGGTGGCAGTACACCTCGGTAATTTCCAAAATGCAGCTTTGCAGGCCGATCTCTGCAGTCGGGCAGGGAGGAGGAAGATGAAGCCCCTCTCTGCGACAAAAGCAGACTCGGGACAGCTCCATCCTGGCTCCTGCCAATAGCTATCTCCAGGCCAGGTTAAGTTCTCAAAGACTCAATTCTCAAAGAATTTTCTGTTCTTCCCCCTTCTGAAGCTCCTGCAGACACCCTCCTGCACAGCTAGCTCGTACTTACGATTTACAAGCCCCTTCCTTTCCAGCTTTCTCTGGGCTGAGCATGCTCCGGGCTCTCGTCCTCCCGCGGTGCCAGGACCCGCACCTCGGAGCCGAGCTGGTCTCTGGCGATGGGCACTGCTGGGAGGGAAACACATCAGCAAGCTGAAACCTCAGCACAACTCCTCCCTGAGTTTTCTGTGTAAGTTTATTCACATTAACACAGTTTATTAACATGTTTTTGAACAGAGCTGATTCCCAACGAGCCCCCAAAATCTGTGACAAGAGGCCAGCACCGGGTCTAAATTGCAAATACTTCAAAATGTAGAGCTCTAAAGAACTATCTTTTGTATGAGGTATCTTATAGGGGTTTTGGCCTTGCTCTAGAGGGCAGACCTAAGTTCCCACAAGATTTTTAACATCTGGTCCACTGGCTAGAGATCCTTCAAGGGAGCTTAAAAGGCTTGGGAGCTCAGAAGGCAGTGAACACGCATTACGCGCTTCGCAGAACAGCCAAGATGCTTTGGGTTCTGCAAACTTTTACTTTCAAATGCATTTCTTATTTTATTTGGACTTCTTTGGTTCTCTGAGTCATTCCAGAAGCAGCTGGAAATAATAGCTGCTCTTGTGCTATAGGTAATACGAGCAGGTGAACACTGTCATGCTCATGGCAGGGACTAGGGGAAAACAGGCACCGAACTCTTGTGCAAGCACATATCCCTTGAGCACTAAGGAGGGAAAGGAAGCAGTGTTGCACCACGCTGGTTATCAGCCTGGAAGGTGAAAAGAAAAACGAAGTGAGACACTGAGACAGATATGAAATGAAAAGGGAGATCTGCATTTTTCAGAAACCTATTTAATCCCACAGATCTGATAAGGAACAACTCCCTTGGCAGGCCACTTCATCCCAAGGAGGAGACAGGTTTGAAGGCAGCTAACTACTGATACAGCAGAAAAGCCCTTAAATGTGGGACACAGCAAGACCACCGTGGATTTTTGGAGCGGAGGGGACAAGCAGTGCTCCTGCTCGGTCAGGCAGCAGGGCACGACAAGGCTCTTCAACGTTGCAACACGCCGCTGTGCTGACTGTCCCCAAAAGCTGGGTTGAATCACATTTAACCAGATGGCCCAGGTGAGCAGCGAGGAGGAGGTCTCCTTGAGATCTGACTCGAAGGCACGTGCCGGGTACCCACGCCTGAGCGGAGAAGCGAGCGGGGCTTCTCCTGCTGGGTGCCTGTTTGGGGAACGCTCCCACACTCAGCTCCACGCCTGGAGCGTGGCGGGGCTCAGGGAGCACGACTGCTACCCACACACGTGGGAAAGCTCGGTACAAGCGGGCCTGGCAGAACGCACCACGGGGCCATGGATGGCTTTTCCTACAGCATGGCTACAGCACCCACGTCTCGGTGCCGTTCACCGGGTTGTGTGCGGTCGTGTGTCCTGGCCACGCTCCTGGCACTGGGTGACCACGCACGTATTCTGCAGGCACCCTTTCACCCTGTTGCTGCCCACCAAGCAGCACCTGAGCTCTGTGCAGGACTCACTCCAGGGACTCGCAGAGCCTCTCTCGTAGCACGGCCACGCTCACAACACCCAAGCGCCAAAGAACGAAACACCCAAATCCCTCAAGCACCTGTAAATACACAGCCCACAGAGTGCCGGCCGTGCTGGTGAAGCAAAGCAGGGGCTCTTAACGCCTGGCACCCTCCTGCCCTCTGGCACCGCTGCATCCCACCGGGGGGGCCGGCAGCGCGCAGCAGCTCCTGGAGAGCCACGGGGTGGAAAGCGGCGCGCAACGAGCGCTGCACCGCAGCTCGGCAGCACCTCCACCTCCAGACCCCTCCAACCTCCTCCTCTGGGACCCCCTGACTCGTTTTCCCCAAGCTGGCTGCAGCAGCAGCAGCTGCAAAATCGCTCCCTGCAACAAGTCCGGGGGCCGGCAGCCGCCCTTCAGCTGCCCGCTGCCCTGCGCGCATCCCGGCGCTCATCCTGCGCGCTCCGCTCCGCCAAGGTCACCGCTCCCGGTGCGGGGACACCTCCAGCCTTCCGGGGGGGTCCCTTCCCTTTTCCCCTTCCCCTTCCCCTTCCCCTTCTCCTTCCTTTTCCCTTTTTCATTCCCCTTCAAGGCTCTTCTCCCCCCAGCCCGGGGACCCCGTGCGCACCGCGCCGCCCTCACCTCCGCTCCTCTCCGCTCCGCTCCCCGGCGCCCTCCGCTCTTAAATCCCGGCCGCCCCGCTCCGCACCGCTCCGCTCCGCACCTCTCCGCCCCGCTCCGCACCTCTCCGCACCGCCCCGCCCCGCCGGGCCCGGAGCCGGGGCGGGGGCCGCGGGTCAACGCGCCCCCCCCGGCGGCCCGGCTCCGGGTGGCATCGGCTGGCGAACCCCGAGGGAGCCCCCCTGCGGCCACCCGCGGGCCCGGCGAGCTGCTGCGGGGCTGTGCGGGGCCGTGCGGGGCCGTGCGGGGCCGTGCGGGGCCGGGGGATGAGAGGGGATGCAGAGGGATGCGGTGCGGTGCAGTGGGATGGGGTGGGATGGGATGCAGGGGGATGCGGTGCGGTGGGATGCAGCGGTACGGGATGCTGTGGGGTGCTGTGGGATGCTGTGGGGTGCTGTGGGGTGCTGTGGGATGCGGTGCAGCCAGGCGGGAGCGCAGCTCGCACTGCGGCTGGGGGGGAGCCGCGCTGCGGGGAGCCCGCCGCAAGGAGGGGACTGGTGGCGGAGGATCAGGGGAGGTGTTGGCAGCACAGAAAGAGAGGTGCGGGTGGGCAAAGCAGAGCCCTGTGCTGCGCAGAGCCGCTCGACAAGCAGCTTGGGTTTTCTGTGCAGCTTGGGTTTTCTGTGCTTGTTCCCTGCTCGGTACCAAGAGTGCTGCAGCGGGCTGCTCGCTGCTGAAGAGCTCCATGAGCTTCCCGGCGTGCTCACGCTGCCTGCTTCCCCGCAGCAGGATGCAGGTGCAGCCTCTCTCGCTGAGCAGAGCGATGGCAGCGCTCCTCTGGCCGGGCTGATTCTGTCATTTAGGGTTTTGGGGTTTCCTGCAGGGTTGTGGCACCTCTGGGTGGTTTCTGGTGTCCCCCCGCTGCGGTGCACGTTGTTCTGCCTTCCAAGGCAAAAATCCTTCACTTGCTTTGACCAGAGGGTGCTGAGAACACCCCCTGAGCACCAGTGGGGCCAGGGCTGTGTGTGGTTCTGGATCTTTGCCCTGAGCAGGTCCTGATCCCTGTCCATGAGCAGGCAGCTCCCACAGCTGGAGGTGGGCTGAAATCACCCCAGTGCCACCGGAGGCACCATCACCTCTGGGTGCTGCACCCAGCCCGAAGGAGCGTGGGCACCCATGGGTGCATCCTCAGCCCCAGCACTGAGCCACCCACCTCCCTGCCCCACATCCCACATCCCCCATATCCCATCTGCCAAAAAAGAAGTTTCTTTTGCCAGTGACTGCAGCACAAAGTGAGCACAACTGCCTGGGGGCAGTGCAGGGATGTAGCTGCCCCAGCAGCAGCACCCCGAGGTGTGGCTGGCTCCTGTCACCCCACCACTGCCACTGTGGTGTCTGCTGAAGGCCATAAAGGAGCTCAGACTGTTTCAAAGGCCAGAGGTAACGACAGCTGCTGAAGCTGCTTTTGTATAGGAGCACATTTTAATGATGCTTTAAAAATGCTCTTTCCTTGTTTGATGTCTTTAAAGGCGCTTACACAAACAAAGTAGCACCAGCAGCAAAGGGGCAATCAGGATGTGGTGCTTGGTGCTTTCGTTCCCGGCTCGTACCCTAAGAACCTTCTTCCTTCTGCTGCTATTTTTATGGATGTTGTCTGCAGAACTGATGCTGGCTTAGTCTTTGATCCTAAAAATACTTACACAGAGGCTTTGTTTTAAACTACCAAGTAGTCATACCCCACTCTAGCTCCCTGGATGCTGGTCGGATGGGGCTCGATATGAGATTTTTGCCAGGGATGTAGTAGCAGGTGTGTATCCCTCACACTGATTCCTTAAAAATACTTGCAAAAGCACTCTTGGTTGTCAAAACTGAGGCTGTGGTTTGTTTTATCATGCACTGGTGCTGGGAAAGGGAAGGATTGTTCCCTCCACCTGCTCTTTTTCCTTGAGCTGCCTGCTTCTGTTGGTCTCCCCCATTCACTGAGCCAGGAGAAGCCTGTACCAAGCTGGGCTGCCCCTTGTCCCTGGGCTCAAATCCCCCAAAGCTCCCAATGCCTTAAAAACAGACCTAGAACATAAAAGATAAGTGATATGGGTAACCTAGATCTAGCCGTCACCTTCCTTGGGGTTGCCATCCCTTGCTCCAAACCTGTTTGAACCCCGAAAGAGTCATGCTCTTGGTGTGGCCAGAGTCATAGCAAAGTCATTATTTTTATGAAGTATATAAAAAAAAAGTCAGTTTATTTCCTTGTCTAGCTGGGGTTTGGTGCTCTGCAAGATCTGCTCCCTTCCTTGTTTCACCACTGGGGATTTGTGTTAATTATTGCTGGGGATCCGAGCGTTGGCCTTCTCTGCTGCAGGACACATGCAGATTACCCCCTTGAGACAGGAATAACGCAGCGTACCTGCCATGAAGGCTGGCTCAACAGTTATAAAGTCAAAACTGCACTCTTTGAATATTCCATGAGTCTGGAGGCTCTGTCACACCCTGCTGGGAAATATCACTGGGCAAGGTTGGTTTTTGGCTCCACGGCTGCGTTGCACACCACGGCAGGCTTTGGTGTCCAGGTGTGCGTTGATCCTGTTTCCTTCTGCCAGCTCCTGCAGTTTGGCTCCTGCCAGAGGAAGCAGGGATTTATGCAGTGCCCAGACCCATTGCTTTCTGCCACTTATTTCACTCATATATACCAAGCTTCATCCGTCCCTGAAGGTAAAGCACCAGGCTGTGAGGCTGCTCGCTAGGGATTAAGGCAACCCTTTGAGAGCACGGAAACGCGGAGGTTCTAAAAATAAAGATCTGCACTGGTTAGCTGTCTGCGTTCCTGTCATAATCTATGAGCACGTTTGGTATTTGCAAACTTCGAATGGCAAATATTTACCGAGTCATACCGAAGTACCGTGGTGATGCTTTTATTAACTCCACGACAGGCTCTGCCCTCTGCAGACGGGAACTTGTGCCGACACGGGGCAGGCCCAGAGATTCCCCTTACTCGTCTGAATAGGTACAATTTACCAGAAGTGCAGGAGCAAAATACCTGCAGGGTCCTCTGCATGCTGGAAGTGCACAGAACCACAGCACCACAGTGGGGCTGAGGCTGGAGGCACCTCCGGGTCCCTCTGCCCCAGAGCAGGGCCCAGGGGCAGCTCCTGGTAGCTCCTGGAGGTCCCCAGGGAGATCCCAGCACCCTGTGGCACCCAGGCCAGGCCCCAGCATCTGCACAGTAAATCCGAAATGAGGTTGCACTGCAAACAGTAGCATCCTATCACTTGTCACCATAAATACCAACACTAATGGGTGCCGTGGGCAGACTCCAGCTGGGCGATGCTGCCTGTACCCGGGCCAGCGCAGAGGGGCTGGGTGGCATGGGAGATCTGGTGCCACGCGTAATTAGAGGATGAACGATTAATCAACTTGAGTACCAGGGCTGGGCGGGATCTATACTCCTGCGTGATTCACCTTGTCTCATCACTCCCTGCTCCCAACGAGTCCTTCTGAAAACATTAAATTGCTACAGCCGGTCTAATAGTCTGTATAAGCGAGTGCGTGATCTCCCGTCACAATCTGAATCTCATAAATGACCTACAGAAGGTCTGAACACGACCATACCCAACCCTCCCTCAGATATCAGGTGTGAATATTTGTCTTTGAGGATTAAAAATACCTTAAGGGACCTTAAATATCAGACCCTAAAGCTGCCCCAAGCTGGGACCTCGTGGCTGAGGGCACCAGAAGTTGGGGCAGCGGGCGGGCAGCAGCTGATGGCACCTGCTCCTGGCACGGCGTCCTCGGGGCTTTGGAGGAAACCTCTTATTTGGGGACTGAATGCTTCCCTTGAGAGCACAGGACGGTGTTTGGTGGGGTTGGAAGCCCTCACCTGCTGGCTGGTGGCTCCAGGCAGTGGTGTGGCTCCTCTGGGTCACAGCCAGTGGCTGGAGAAGGCTTTCACCGCCGTGTACACACACGCAATTCTCTCCTCTATCTGCTTCATCTCCTCGTGCTTTCACAATGCTGTACGGGTATAACCAGCCTTGTGAGTAATCCTGCTTATTCTGATACCAGTTTTCCACGGGAAATTTCTGAAACCTCTGGTGTTTTCCTCCCCCCTCCCGCAAACCCCACTTTGTCTTTCAGCTCTGCCCAGAGAAACGTGCTCTTTTTAAAGGCTGCTAGGAGAGGTGGAAAGGAAATCCCTCTGCTCCTACACCATTAAAAGATCTAATAAATACAATATATTTAATAATTTATTTATAATATTAATTTAGTACTACTGGGCATTCACCTTCATTATCCTGTCGGAGATTCTTTTGCTGCCTCTGCTGCTGCTGGGAGAGGTGCAGGGAAGGAGGGGAGAGCTGCAGGCAGGGGCTCCTCTTGGGGCACCCCCAGGGGAAATTAGGAAAAATATGCCTGGGAAAAGGTGGTTCAGTGGGTAGGAGATAACCCTGCTGGGCACAGGGTGCTCTCTCTTCAGGAAGTCCTCTGGCAGCACGGGCATGCTCGTGGTTTTGGGATGCAGACACCACGTGCAGTGCACCTCACTGCCTCTCAGAGCACGCTGAAGTGTGAGATGGGCCTGAGCCCATGATGCTGTCCTCCTGCCACCTCTCGCCTGTTAAACGCGGAGTTGTGTTTTTAGGATGGTTAATTTTCACCCTGCATGGGCACAAGGAGCCTGCTCCAAAGAAACCAGTGGGAATCTTTCCTCTGACTTTAATTTTAATCCAGAGTCCCTCACATCTAGCTTGTCTATCAGAAGAAACAATGCTCTCCCTCCCCTGTGACTCTTTAATACTGTAAATACCCCAAACTCCCAGCAAGTTCTGAGGCCTCCACACAGGGCAGGCAGCTTTGTTCCCACCTGCTCGCAGGATTACAAGCTCGCAGCACGCGCCTCTTCTAAAACACCGCCACTCCAAGTGGTGCAACCTCACTTTGTTACAAAACAGAAGCTTGCCAGGACAAAGCATCTGGGCTAAAGCAAAGTAAGGGTTTCCATTTCTTTATTTCCAGGGGGCGTTGCAACACCACAGCCCATCGGTGTTGTGCCACGGGAGCTCTGCGGGACGGAGCTTGGCTGCTGCAGAGATCTGCAGGCACATCGCCCCGTCAGGGTTATTCACCTGGCAAGTTTCAGGCTGACTTGTTTCACAGAGCCATCCACCTCAGGAATCAGAAACACGGCTTGTTGCTTCTTCATGTGCCACTGGCTGTGCTTTCCATGTGATATCCCTGAAATATCCCAAGCCAGGACTCATTTCCTCTCGAATGATGATACTGGAAAAGGTTAAATGCAATTGCATTTGGGGTTATTGTTATTTCCTTCCTCGAGCCGGAGTCTTTTTAGCACAAGGCTCAGAGCTGACTTTTTAAAATGAAATCTGCAATTTTCTGCAATCACAGGGTTTTAAGAGATTAGGCTTTAAGAATACTAAATATTATAAGTCTTACAGCAGAGCTGTGTGGGTCAGCAGTAGTGGTACCTGCCCTGCTTCTTGATACCACATCTCCCTTTAAAAAAAAAAAAAGGTGCATAGGCATAAACCCCTGTTTTTAATTAAATTCTGCCTTTCATAAGGGAACATGGAGGTGGATGGAGATACAGAGACCTTCTGTGATTGGTGAAATAATTAGATTAAAAATGAAAATATTGGGCTTTCTCAACAGGGCAGGCATAAACTCTCTTAAAAAACACCACCTGCCCTCTGCTGATTAATAGGCAGCCCCTGTGCTGGTGATCCCTGCGTCCACCTCTGGTAAGTGTTGCCTGTTGTAATTGGGAAAAGCTGTCTTAAAGCTTAGCAGCCAGCCAAGTCGGATTTATTTGTCAGTGCAAACTTAGGGGAACTTTCTGTCTAAGAAGTGCACCTGGTCCAGGCTCAACTGCTGTGAGCAGTTTTCTGGATGTATTCCTGTTTTAATGGGCCCGATTAAAACACATTGCCTTAACATGAAGCGACATGCTGTTTGCTAGAGAGTTTTTTTTCTGGTGTTTCTTGACGGGGCAAACGTGAGGTGAGTGAGGTGCTGTGGGGGCACACAAGGCCTGCTGGCAAAGCAGAAGGTGGAGGCGAGCCCTTTTCCCGTCTTGGAGAGAGATTTCTTTTGGCCACGCAGGGAAAAGACAGGCTGATGTTGCTCTCTAGTGGAACAGCCTGTGTCTGCACCATGAAACCGGCGGTGCCAAGGGATGCTGCTGAAGGCACCGGGAGGCCCCCCACTGCTGCAGGCCTTCTGCTGGGTCTCCCCTGCCCTCCTGCAGGAGGAGAGGGCTGTTTTTCCCCGGGGATGCTCCATTTGCAGCACAGCTCTGCTGGGGCAAAGCCTCAGTCACCACCAGCTGCTGCCAACACCTTGCAGCTGGGAGCCAGGCCCCAGCCTGGCCGTGTGGGCACCTGGGCCATGCTGTGTTGCAGGCAGGGTGGTGATGGCACACCTTCATCCCTACCCTGCCTCCAGCTCTGTTTCCTCTCCACCATCCCAAACTTCTTGCTCCCAAAGCCGTGTCCCAGTGGTAGCGGCTCGGAGCAGGGGATGGCACCCTCAGGAGCTGGCAGGGCCCTCGCCTCTCAGTGCTCAGAAAGTGCAATTAATGTTGTCCCTTCATATAAAACTGCTCTGACAGTTCCTCTCCTTGCCGTGATATTATCCAAAATCCAATTTTATAGTCCACAGTGTGAGCAGTTTTAAAAAGTAAATTACGGGTCATGACTGTTTATAGAAGTCAATGTGATTTTTATCAGGCTATTCACTGGCAAATGTTTAGCCCGAGAGAATTAAATATTTCCAATCAGTCGGGTGTCTGTTTAAACACGATCAGTTATGTATTTGGGTAAATAACCCTGCTAGTTTGCAGCATGCTGAATGCAGGACGCACTTCCTTTGGGTTTATTTTGTCCTCCAGCCATTCTGGCACTTTCCCCCCCCACCAGCAAATATCATCTTCCCTGAAGATGGCACTGGAGAAAGGCAGGGAAGCAACACCACCACTTGCTGTTAGCAAAGGCCCAGCTATTGAGGATGGTTTTGTCTCTTTCTCCTGAGGCACACTGAAGGAGAGCAGCAGTACACCGGAGGAGCAGGGTTTCTGTGACACCCCCACCCCGAAGCACAAAGGGAGACCGGGGGGAGCAGGGAGCCAGGTAACTTTATCACTTTTTTTACCTCCGGCCATCTCCAGTTCCCAAACGAGCACAATGGATGTGTTTCTTAGGCAGAAGGTGGTGACAAAGGGATCGCAGTGGGGCCATGCTCTGCCCCTGCTTGGTGGCTTGCCGTGTCCCTTTGTGGGGCAGGTGGCACCCTAAAGGGGCCTCAGGATCTGCAACAGCTCTGGGCTCCACTTCCCAGCTCCCACCTAAATAAGCACACGCTGCCGATGGCTTTAATCTGCATTTAGGGACTCCTGAGTGATTGACTCAATAGGATGTAATAGCTATCATAAAGTTCTTACAGTTCTTAAATAACTCCCTAAATGCTTATTTATGTGAAATGGCCGCTTTTGGGTCTTTCTAGTCATTATGCTTTAAAGTGCCATAAATCTCTATTTAGGTGTGATCGCACTGCCAGCCAGAGGGTGCAGGAAATTTAAAGCAACACATGGTGTAGGGCTTGTGGGTTACCTTGTCATAGACTGATAGTTTTTTTGTTTGCCCATGTTACTTTCCCCTTGATAACTGAATCTCAGTAACACTAAATGCAATTAGACTTTTAGGGGGAGATTATTTTATCCCCTTGTAGCCAATGAAAATCCCTGTAGCAGTATTATCATTTTGAGGTCAAGCATTGGGTAAATATTTGAGTAAATTTGAGGTAAATTTGAGGTCAAACCCTACAAACCTGCATTCAGGGCTCAGTCTGGAGGCTGCGTGTAGGGTGTTAGGGTGCTACAACATACAGAGGGCGTGAGAGGAGAACGAAAGCTGTGCCTTGACTTGATTAAATTATCTACTGCACTGTGTCATGTAGAAATACTCCCTCCACTAATTAACAACCTAGCAGGAAAAATCCATTTCAGTCTGGTTTCTGTTTAGCTCCACTGCTTTGTGAAAATGAATAGAGGAGAGCAGAACACAGCCCTGTTTTACAGAAAATAAAATTAAAGGGAGGCGGGGGAGAGGAAGGAGGGCCTCTTCTAAGAGATGTATGAAATTGTTGCAGGAAATGTGAGAAATGTTAATTGTTTTTTATGCAGAATTCCCTTTTGACATTTTTTACCCAGCTCCAATACAATTCAGTTCCATTTTTACCCAGTTCCCATTCTGTGTGCATGTTCTCTTTTCCAGTTTGCCTTCTTGATACCTAAGCACAAAGATTTAAAATCACTTATTACTACAAACCTGGCTCATTTTCTGTGCTCCTCAGTTTTTCACTGTTTCCCCTGGTACTGTATTTCCAAAAGTGTTACCTTAGTTTATCAGTCCCCTTGTGTCTGCAGGCCTACATTTTCTACTTCCATTTGCAAACAAACGGCAGTGAGGCCTACTGGGAGGTGTTTTTTGACTCTCCTTTGACAATCTCATTTTAAAAATTCTCGATTAATTCAGTACAGACAGGATTGGTACAATTTGGTGTGTCTCATGCTGTGGCACCCAGCACCCAGGGCCTAGGAGGGGCCTCAGGGAGCTGAGGGCCTCTGGGGCCATGGTGCCGTGGCCATGAGCAGGCTGTATGGCTGCAGGTGCAGGTTTTCTGCTGATTTCAGCAGACGTTTGTCCAAGTCACGGCTAGTTTGGGAGCAACAAATGCAGAAATGGGCTGCTGGCGGGGAGCTGCTTGTGTGGGGAGCTGCTTTCAGGCCTCCTCCAGGGAGCTTCGCTGCCTTTCCTGAGATTGCTTTTGGCAGGCCCCCGGGGGGGCTCCTGGTGGCCCAGCAGTTATCAGAGGAGCACAGCTCTCCCTACCCGCCGCTGGTGTCGTGCCGGTAGCAATCAGCAGCGCCGGCACAGCCTTTTGTCACTTGTCAGCTTTGCAAATCTCACTCCAAACCAGCTATCTGCAAATATGCAAAGCTGGGAATGTGCTTGAAATGTACTTTGAAGGAATGTTAACAGACTGCATGCATCATTTATATTGGTGAAGTGTGGACTGTAGATCCCCCGAATAAACAAAGTGATTAATCTAGTGTTAAATCTTAATTTACACTCTCAGCCTATGAGTTTCCCAAACTGCTTCAGTAACTCAATAAGCACTGTATAATTTAAAAACCAGCAGTTGTCACATAACCTAATAATACTATTCCAGCCTGCTGCTGTTCAAGCTATTCAAGAAAATACACCAACCCAGGATTAAAGCTGTATTTCTTGCTTAAGCTTTAGTGTGCTGCAAATACTGCATTAAATCGAAGTCCATGAAAGAGTAACTCTGGTGAATATGGAAGCAACATTGGAAAATGCAGCAGTCTTGATTAAAAATGGTTAATTTTACCCCATTGAGTAACTTCTGTTGCTAATGACAGGATATAGTTACAAGTGATTTGACTGTTTTTTTAGGTAAGTAGCTCAGGTTATGGTAAGGCCTGATCCTGCAATGGATATTTGTGCAAGTGATTCAGTGGTTAATAGCTTTGGGTGAATAAATTTTCAGTAAATTCCTATAATAATTCACTGTGAGAGTTAAACTGCAGGAAAATATTAAATAAAAGTTAACAGTGTGGCCACTAAGATTTTACATATATACATATATTATATATATATATATATACAATGCTTACGTTCATCCCCAAGAGCAGCCTGGAAGCCACTTGGAAATTTTCCTGTGTTACTGGAAAACACACAGCAAAATTAGTTATAAAATGCTGGAAATGATTATAACTTTTGTCCTTCTTAACTTCTTATATTGTTCAAGAAAGACAGTAACAAGTAAATGCAATCTTTTCCTAAGCTTTTTAAAGTGAAAGGTAACTGGTAACACTCAAAAAAATAATTAAACCCTGTGATTCAAGTACACACTGTCATTACAATGCAGATGATTAAATGAGTGCATGCAACTTCAGCTCAAATTGAGAATGCAAATTACCATTTTGGTAACAACTTCCAGTTAAAGAAATCCAGTGTTTCATTCGTCTTACCATTGCAGAACGAGAATGTATTAGTTCAAGTATTTGTACTCCTTAATTCAATAATTTCACTGTTGCAAAAGTACAGCAAAACAGCCTTCTTTTACTAGCTTTAGCATTTTTATGGATTCCTCCACACAGAATAAATAACAAAGTCATCAGGGCAGGCTGGCATACATCATACATCCCAGTGGGCCAGGCAGCCTCTCCCCTCCTGGAAGACCTCTCCTTTTCACACGTCTCCTTGCCAGGCTGCTGGGACTGACTTTTCCTGGAGACCCCAATCTCCCATTTGGTAGGGAAGGGGTATTTATGTAGACACCATCCAGTTTGGCTTCTTAATAAGAATTAGCCCAAGACTTTAATTCCACTGCTGTTGGTGTCTCCCCCTGTCTGAATAGAAGCTCTTATGGGGAATGACCAGTTCTCGCAGTGTAAGATGCTCGTGATTGTATTTCTGATGGCTGCAGGGTGCCACCGGTGGGGCTGTGATTTAGGAGGTCGCCAGCTGCTTCCTTCCTCCTCAGCCGTACTGGTGCAAACCAACCACTTCTGTAACAACTGCATAGAGATGCTTTAGATTTACACCGTGTGACTGAGATGTTGTGTCGTCCCTGATTTAGGTCTAACCCACAAGTGTTTCTGTCTTTTATCTGCAATTTATATGCACGTGTCCAGTCTTGTCAGCAGTTCAGCTGCTGAAAACACAGGTGTTCTTAACTTCAGTTTAAAACATTTAATCCAATTATGGAATTGAAAATGGTTATTATTTAATGGTTATTATTTTTTTTAAGGCCTGCTTGAATTCCAGAGCTGTGCTCAGTTTTCAGCAGCACCGATGGGCAGCAGGGAGTGCTGGTGCAGGTCCTGTTGCAGGGGCTGGGATGAGCGCCTGCCCTGTGCAGAGCAGCTCTGCAAAGCTCCTGACTGGCTTCTTTGGAACAGCCTGAAAAGCTGGTGAATCGAACCAGCCCGGTATGCTTAGTAATAGACTTTCCTTAATCAACTTTTTATTGCTGAAAGCTGTAGACGATTGTGCAGGAAAAGGTAGCTTTGCGATTCCAAATAAATCATGGAGGCTCACAATTCCCTCAGCTTACATTAAAGAGAATTGATTGTTTTCTCCAGCCTGCCCGAAACAAGCAGCCTTTCTTGTCTGGCAGCTGAGCTCCGAGTGTGCTGGTATGTAGTAAATTCAGACTGATTGAACGAGACGGTTTCTCGCTCGTGTTTCACCAAGACAGGGCGAGGAAAGGCAGCCTCGCATTCCCACATCTCACACCGCACTGCACCGGGCTGGGAAATCTCGGAATAAATGATGGCCCATGTTGGTGTCCCTGGGGAAGGAGGTGGGTGCTGTGACTGCAGGGGGAGAGACAAGGAAAATCAACTAAATCCAGAGGGTTGATCAAATCTTGTTCTTGTTGTTCTAGAACAACATTACAGTAACCCTCCCATTTTTGAGTACCTGCAGAAGAGCTGGGGATTGAGCGCTGGTGGGGCCACACAATGTTGTGGCATGAGCATAGTTCCTAATTTTCCAAAAAACATTTTTTGGCTAAAGAACCAAAGAAGTCCCATGTGAAGAGCAGCGTCCCAGGCTGGGGAAAGCGCTTGAATTTCCTTGGATATCAATGTCACCCTGGTCCTTTCAGGGGACATCGCCAACCGCCCCCTCTCCCCACACCATGCGTGCTCTCATTGGCCACAGCAGCAGCACTTACTCAAATAAAACAGATTTTCTCCAAAAAAAAGGTTGTGTCTTTCAAAGTGCCATTGAGGGCAGGTCATCCTGGGAGTGGGACCGATTACAAGGTAGGGGACAATGCACATGGTTCATTTGGTGTTCAGTCGGGATATTTGCAATGAACTCGTAGACTTTAAGACACAGGGGCAATATAATTTGTCTCCAGGAAAGTTACTGCCATAGCTGCATGAGAAACTGTTTTTTTAAAGCTAGTGTTTTAAAAGTTTAATTCTTCATATTTTGTGTCCACTGTGAATAATAATCTTTCCTAGTGGGGGGATTCAGATGAACGGCTTCAGAATCACTGGTGGTGAGCTGATACAATGAAAACACCCTAAATATCAGTTTTATTAAAATGTATTTCTACATGTAAGAATAATTAGTTTAGGAACAGGCTTGCCCATTGTAATTAAAACCTGTCTAATGATTCCTTGCTCTGAGCAATTTATTTTCTAAACAGACTGGTAAGGTATATTTTTTTGTTAGTTATATTTTTCCTGTACTTGATGGCAATCCATCCACCTGGCTATGCAACAGGAAAGCAGTTGTCTTCAGACTCGTTGCAGAAGTGGTTTGCTTTTGTCTCTCCCCAGCAGCTGGCTGACCCTCCCAGTCCGTGGCGGTGGTTCTGTACTGGCGGTGGGGTTTGGCTGCTCTCTGCCTGCGCTGAGCTCTGCCCTCCTGCACCTGGAAGCTTCATGGTGAGGCTGGCAGGGGCTGGTTGGGATCAAATGCAAGGTTGTGACAAAAAATAGTGCCTGGTGTCCCGTCCTAATCCACCTTGCATAGTGAGAAGGGATGCAATGATTACATGTGATAACTTATCTTCCTGGAGCCGGTGGGGTGAAGAATGGGACAGATGGCAGCAGTGGGCAACTGTGGTCACTTGGCAATTTTTGTGGATAATGTTTGCTGTTAAATTATTTAGTCTTGTAGGGGAATTGCCTTTTTATGTAAGAACATCATGAGCTGTTCCTCTAAAACTGAATTCCTGAACATGGCAAGGTTTCAGTCCAGCCCCCAGACACCCAGCTCTGGGTGGGCCCGTCCTTTTGCCCTCTGGATGGCAAGAACAGTCAGCGTTTCTCCCGGTGGCTTTCTCATGTAATGAAGCACCTCCGCTGCTATAGGAAGGTTAGGTTACAGGTTCAGCAAGAAAGGGAGTCTGTTCTGTTTGTATTTACGGGCCGACACACGGGATTAAGAAAGAAACAAAGATGCTTTATATGACAAGTCATCTGAGAGGCGTCATCTGTCCTATAGGAAAAAACAGGCAGTTCTTACTTTGCTCTTTTCTTTCTGGTTCAGCCAAACCACCTCTTTAAAAACTAAAAGAATGGACCTGAGAATTCGCACTAACAGAATGTGCAAGTCTGGGAACCCAGTCAGTAGCAAAGAAAAAAAAATACTTTGAAATTTTTGAATGCTTTTTTTTTTTTTTTTTTTTTTTAATGTTTGTTTCATTTATTCTTTTATAGAATACGTTTTTTATGGCGTGTGGTTGTGTTTGGCTCTGAAATCATTACTGATTTTTTCCTAATTGTATGAATGGAAGAGACATCATGGTGGCAGCAATCGTGCCGCTCTCAGGGGTCCCCTGATGCCCCTGGGAGCACTTCCCAGAGCTAACAGGCAGCCAGATGGCAAGTGCTCTGTAGGGTGCCAGTCAGCAGGGGTGGGCAGGCAGGGGATTTTCCCAGTTTTTGCATTACTTTCCCCATAAAAAGAGATGCTGTGTAAGGCCACCTGCCAGGCAGATGGGCCCAGCACTGCCACAGGTCATATGGCTTGTGTGTAGGTCAGCTGTGATGCACATGGCTGATGGTTCTCATGCTAAAAGGAGACCAGGTGATGATCTGGATTAAAAAAATTGGAAGTATAATGAAAGGGATGCAGGGAAGAGTGCAGGAATGAAGAGGGTGAGTGCAGAACACATGGGCTCTATGGGGATAAGTGGGTGCAGAGGGTGTTGCATGCACTTCGTTATGGCCTTCCCCTTCTCCTACAGCTGCCAGCATGTGGAGCTCTCCGGTGGCCGTCCCTGTGGCCGTGATGCTGCTGGTGGCAGCCACGCAGGCAGCAGCGAAGGTCACCCCGGCGCTGAAATTCACCAAGCCGAAGCCATCCCCTCCGCCGGGCGCTGCCAACCCTTCCCTTGCCCCCCTCGTGGGAGCCCCGGGCAGAGCCCAGCTGCCCTCCATGAGCCCCGCGGTGCGGGCGGCCACCACGCTCTTCCCCTTTGAGAACGACACCCTGGACACAGCCGACTTCTTCTTCAACTGCTGCGACTGCTGTCCCCCCACCAGCGGGCCTCGGGGGCCGCCGGGGGAGCAGGGGCCTCCAGGTGCAGACCACGATGGATCAGTTGGCTCACACCAGGCATCTCAGCACGTTGGCTGATGTCTGCAGTGCCAAAATCTAATGGTTATAACGAGCAGTGCGCTAGTCTGCAAATGCTCACTTTGATAGCGCTGATACCGGAGCTAGGAACTGTTCAGCTGGGGAAAGCTGGCAAAAATGGTGAAATAATATTTTTTTAATACAATGTACTCAAGCGATTTGCACTTCCGTTAGCTTCCACAGCTAATAGAAGTTATATGGGCTGTGGAAGGGGTTTGCGCTCATAGGGCTGATGGAGAAGCTCTCATGTCAGTTGCGTTGTGCTGGGATGGCTCCAGCTGACCGAGCCTGCCCTCAGACAGGCACCAGCAGCTTTGTGATCCTATGTGGATGAAAAAGTAAACTAAAAGAAAGCTGAAAAGAAAGCTGGCTTGCTCGCCTTTCCTTGTGCAGCATGGAGCCACCTGCCAGGTTCCTCTTCTGTATTTGCAGATTTAATTCTTTTTAAGGAGAGGGGCAATTACTAAGCTATGGGAGCTGCTTGGATGTGCTCAAATATTAAAGACAGATTACTTCTGATGTTTTATGAATGCCTGAGCCCCTGCAGCTTTGAGGCAGCTGAAAGTTGGTTTTAAAAAATCTTTAACTGTAGCCAAGAGCAAAAAGGAAAGCTGTACGATTTGGGGATTGCAGCAGCAAAAGACAAGGGCTGGGGAGCTGCGTTCCAGATCAGGGCATCCTCACCAACGCCAGTGGAAGCTGTGCTGTGTTGTTGTCTCTCCTTTGTGCCCCTCAAGGGTTTCAGCTGCAATGCACAGAGGGCAGGGTCAGGCCAAACCTGTCTGTCTCACATTTGGTTTGCATCATCTATAGGACAGCAAATAAAATAGCCAGCTCTTACCAGGGTGATGGAAACAGGGTTGCCCTTGATGCACCCCTGATGGTGTGTTGCTTAGCTGTTATCACACATTTTATCTGTAAAGTTAAACCTCTGAGTTACTAAGATAACTTTGTTGATGTGATTACATTACAGGTCCTAAGGGGGAGAAGGGAGATGCTGGTGTGCAAGGTGTGCCGGGAACCCCGGGACCTCAAGGTCCCAAAGGCTTTAAAGGAGAAAGAGGTAAAGCAGACGAACTGCTCCTTTGGAAAACAAGTGCTGTTGTCCTCAGAAAATACCACAAAATTGTAGGAAAAAATATTTTTGCAAAGGAAGCAGATTATGCTGATATGGATTGACACCTTGCGAGATTTAGCATGGCATGAACAGAGGGACAATAACTTGGGTGGTGGTGAGGTATGTGCAGGTAGTACAGAAAAGCCATAAAGCCATCTTTATGGCTGCTCATAAAGATCCCACTCAAAACTCCTTGTTTTTGAGGAGTTTTTCCCTCATTTTGGGGCAGAAATCCGACATGAGGATGATACGGAGTTGTCTGCACGGTGGTGCTTGGTGCTGGGCGATGCAGCTGGGGGTTGTGAGGTCTGTTCTGGAAAACAAACGTTGCTCCTTGTGCTCAGGGACCCATGCAAAATGGTACCAGTCACTTTCTGTGTAATGATTTCTGCGCTGCAGACAGTGTCACAAATGGCATATTAATGGTGCAATGTCCTAGGAGGCAAAGGGGAGCAAGGCGAGCGAGGAATAAGTGGAAACCCTGGTTATCCAGGCAAGCCTGGGCTGCAAGGTATGTAACATGGGTCGGGAAAGCCATGAACAGTGCTTTGGCCTGTCCCTTTGCTGCTGGTGATGGATATCCTATCCTACACTAATGGCTGTAACCTTTTCTCTGCCCCTGCTCTGTCCTAGGTGAAGCTGGAGTGAAAGGCAATAAGGGCGGCTACGGCTTCCCCGGCCTGAAGGGACAAAAGGGCTCCAAGGGGGACACCTGTGAGAACGGCACCAAAGGAGACAAGGGAGACAGGGGGGACGCCGGGGACCCGGGGGTGGATGGAGAACAGGGGGACAAAGGGGAGAAGGGGGACACGGGGGACAAGGGGTATTGTGGGGAACCGGGGGGGAGAGGCCAAAAGGGGGAAAGAGGGGAAGGAGGGATGAAGGGAGAAAAAGGCAGCAAAGGAGAGATGGGGGCTGAGGGCATTCAGGGAGCGGAGGGAAAGCAGGGAGAAAAGGGTGAGCAGGGAAGTAAGGGTGACAAAGGGGACCTGGGACCCGCAGGCGTGACGGGACCCTCGGGGCCCAAGGGGGTGGCTGGCAGCAAGGGGGGCCGCGGGGCGCCAGGCAGGAAAGGCTCCCGCGGGGCGAAGGGGGCTCGAGGGGACGCTGCAAAGCTCCTGAGATCAGCCTTCAGCGCTGGCTTGTCCAAACCCTTCCCTCCACCCAACGTCCCCATCCGGTTTGATAAGATTCTGTACAACGACCAGGAAGATTACAACCCTTCCACCGGGAAATTCAACTGCAGCGTGCCCGGGGCGTACGTCTTCGCCTACCACCTGACGGTGAGGGGCCGCCCGGCCCGTGTCAGCCTGGTGGCCCGCAGCAGGAAGGTGGCCAAGGCCCGTGAGACGCTCTACGGGCAGGAGATCGACCAGGCCTCCTTCCTGACCGTCCTGAAGCTAAGTGCGGGCGACCAAGTATGGCTGGAGGTTGCACGGGACTGGAACGGGGTCTACGTCAGCGCCGAGGACGACAGCGTCTTCACGGGGTTCCTCCTGTACCCAGATGTCCTTGAGATCCTGCTGTAGGTTTAGAGGGCAAAGCTGTTGCTGAGGATCGTACCTTTCCCCCCTCCCTCCAGAGGAGAAACGAGTATCAGTTCAGCGACTCTGCAGTGTATTGGTTTAGTTTCTAGGTTCTGTGATTTTTTTACAAAATGTTTGTGAAAGAGTGATTTCTTTTAACTAGCAGCCCCAAGAAGCTGCACATCCTTCATGCAGGTGCTGATAACTAAGAGAATCCACTGCCCAAAGGCCTGCAGGACCAGCATGGGGAAGGGGAACCCGAGGGGGCTTCACATCATGGGCTTCAGATTTGTAACCAGCATCATCAAATTATGTGATGAAGCTCCTTATCCAACTGAAATTTTAATCAAGCCAGCTGTGGCAATCCTTGCATGGTCAAAACTCCTCTGGCCATCAGTACTGGTAACCATTGGAAGGTCACAGTTTTGACAAAGGTTGTAGAGTTTGATTCATAGAGCTTAATCCAACACGAGCACGAGCAGTAGGTTTCTTCAAATCATGTGAAAAAATATACAAGTATTTTGTCATTGAATCATAATTATGTAGTACTTTAGACTGGCCATTATTTTTTTTTTTTTCATAAAAAAAATAAAGCTGAGATCCCATAATTAGCATTCAGTAGCATTGGGATTTGCTTCTCTTCTCAGGCAGTCACAAGCCTGGGACGTTTTCACAGTGATGTGATGAATGCTGGGTCCGACCCCAACACGGGCATGGAAATAGGGCTACTATTTCCCTTGCTCCTACCTTCCTTGCTTAAATTACCACCATGCTTGCCATATGCTATTTGAATACCATCATAAATCGTGTCCCTCATTTCTTCTTTTTTCCACAGCACCAAGGTCGAGTGTTCCTGAGACTTTTTATATATGCTGAGAAAATTAACACGGGAGAACCGCTGTTAAATTTTAAGATAAAAACAAAGCAATTTTAAAAGGTTGATCCTATCTGTTTGGTAAATGCAAAGGGTGCTTCAACTCATCAGCTTCTCAGCCCCACTTCAACATCAGCAATTCAAATATGAGATGAACCAGCTTTGTCAAAGAGTTGATACTTAATTCGGTGCTTAATCTGAGTTAGCTCCTATGTGATTCAAATTCAGAGTACCAAGTATATAAAAGATGCAGATTTCAGTTTATGAATTCCCTGGCAGCTGTTGAATATTGAGGAAAAACAACAAGTTATAATAATAATTTCAGATTCCTGCTGTCACAACACCCTTAATTCTTTTGTTGTGCCTTCATGCTGCTTCTCCTACAGTCCCTGTAACAGATGGTGGTATACGGACATCTGACTAGCAATTTTCTCCTCTCCTGCTGAAGTTTCTTACACTTTCTATATAAATAACCTCTACAAATGCTCCTGAGAAAGCAATGCAAAAATGTGGGGTCTCACAAGAACCTGCTCAGATCTAATCCTCTCCATAAATTAATTGCTTGGCTGTCAGGGGAAAAGAAGAGCTGGCAGCACCACACAAGCTGGAAGAGCTCCTGCTTCCTTACAGACATCCCTGCACAAAATATACCCAGCCAGATTAGGGGGCTCTGGGATGCTTAAATCCTGTGGAGGTGCCCTGAGAGCAGGTTAATAGGAACAGCCGGAGACAATTCAGGCTACACAAAGGTCTGTCCTCACAGACCTTAAGGAAGGATATGGGATGCTCTCATCACAACCCCAGTCACTTCTGAGCTCCCATAATGGATATGGGAGAGCCATAATGGCACTCTGAGCTGGCTTCTATGCTACATATATATTTGTCATTAACTTAATACCAGTGGAAGGTATTTCTGCTTGAAACCCTGACTGGGAAGGCAGAGAAGCATGCAGGACAAGCTACTGAAATATCACACAGCTCCTTCATATGTATAAGTGTCTTAGGGTCTATAGCTTTGCCAGTAGTACTTTGAATTTAAAGCGTGCTCATGCCAGTAGTACTTTGAATTTAAAGCGTGCTCACATCCATTCTGTGTTTATTTTGAAATAATTTCTTTTCAGATTTAATTAAGACACATTAAACAAGTATCTTGTGAAGTTGAGCCTGTGTAAAGCACAGCGAACAGTAGTTTAGATAAATGTAGATCTTTGTAGAGAGGGAGTTATCTTCATCAAATATTAAGTAGAATTAACAGTAATGCCTGGAAAATATTGTTTCTCTACACTGTTATCCTTTCTACTTCAGAGCCTTGGCAAAACCACGCGTTTTTTGTTAGTCCTGGTACTGCTAATCAGATCAGTCCACAGCTGGGCTCATGAATTGCCCCAAATTAGTCAAAAATTTCAATGCAAACACATGCACAAATCTCCTACTTTTACAAGCAGAGACTCCTGGGGCTTTTTTTTTTCTGTCTTCTAAAAGTTACGTGAAACCTGCTGAAAGGACTTGGGGCTGTAGGACAGGCATGGAGCTGCCTGTGGGACCAGATGCTGCAGCATCCTGGCACCTCCACCTGCTCAGGTAGTGTCCCTGAGCAAATCTGGCTAAAAACTTAACTCAAGCCTTTAATTCTCTCTCTCCATATTTTTTTTTTTTTCTCTCTCTCCATATATATATATTTTTTTTAACCATGGCATTTGCAGTCTCCCTGCTGTGGGGTGCTCTGGTGAAGCGTTCTGCTCCAACAGCTCTTAACTGAAGCAAACTGTTCCGGGGGAAAGTTTTGGAGAATTAAAAATTCCCTCATTTTCATATGGCTTTCCTCATTTTTCACGCCATGTCAGAACAACAGTGAGTGAATTGATTGAGGAGGTACTTTGTCTCATTGCATGCCGTGGCTACAAATGCCAAAATATTTGTTCTGTTTCACTTGTGCTTCTACTTAGTATAGATTTATTTTGTGAAACTAAGTGTCTCCTGTCTGTGTTGCAATGAAGCAGTCTGACACTGGTATAAGAGAAAATAAATGCTCATTGTGCTAATCAAAGAGCAGCTGTTTTCAATAACTAAGAAAAATTATTCCAAACTGACATAAGGACATAAAAAGCAGCTGCTTCTTTAATGAGGATCTTGAGGGCTAAATCTACAGAGGAACTTGGGTACCTCGATAGCAAAAATGTCCCGGAGCCCCATGTTAGACAAGCAAGGCCTCCATATAAAGCCTGGGAGGGGTGAGGGATAGCAGATGGAGGATGGGAGGCGCTCTGAGCGGTCGTGACTTGCTGCAAAATTCTTCTTAACCTCCAAAAGCAGCGTGTGCTGATGGGAAGGAAAATCACTGCTGATACTTTGATAAAGACCCTATCTGGTGCAGCTTTGCTTTATGCCATCAGTTTCATCCCCAGGCCCATGAAATGTTCGGCGTGGTGTCAGGTCAGAGCTGAACTTGCCCTTGCCTGGTGCAGGTTGTGCTACAATCACACGCACCCACAGTACAAACCTGGGTCGATGCCCACCTCCCCTCTGGATCTTTTCTTGCCTTTCCATCTCTGAGGTTACACAAATGCCATAATATTAACTCAATTTCTGTAACTGTGTTGGCAGGACTGCGGATTTTGCCCAGAGGAATGCTGGAGGCAGTGTCCTACAGGGAGTAGCTTGGCTCTCCTGGTGCTTCTTGCTCATGGTTTTTGGATTTCCAGGTGCCAGTGTTTGTGAGCAGCTGGGCTTGCTTTCATGCCTCTTACTTTGTTCACCTGTTGAGCTGGGCTTGCCCCAGAGTGAGGGCCACCTGCAGAGCCTTAGGGTTGCTGTGCTGGTTGATAAAAGGGATAATGTGGCCTGGGTGGAAGGCTTTGGGATGGTGTTTTTGGGTGGCGGAAAGCACCCAAAAAAGGAAAACACTTGGTTGGGTCTTCCCCATGAGATTGATGTGCTGGGTCCTTGGCAGCAGCTAGGTAAGTAAGTGCTTGTTCTTACTGGCTGGTTTGGGTAAAAATAGATGAGTTTTAGTGACTTCAAGACAGGAATTCATAATAGGTTTGGAAATACAATATAATAATCCCACTTCAGGTATTTTAGTTGAAATATATCTCACCTTTTCTTTTGAGACATGTAACTTTGCTGGTATCTGCTTGGTTGTGGAAAGAATCCCTTTTGGAAGGAGAAAATATGCCTTTCAATGTGAATTAAAATGGATTATAGTGTGATCACTGCCAGTTATCTAGCATGCTTGTAAAACGCTGGAGCTTCTTAATAGAGGATATCTATCAAGCTGTGTGTAGGCTGATATTGTTTTCTAGATATAGCCACCATTATTTATTCACAGTAAGAGCTCTATCACAGTTTTATGTGCCCTATCTGCAAAGCTGTACCTCTGAGACTAGGGTTTCAGAAGTATTATGTGAGATTGTTTCAGAATGGCGCGATGCAATGATTTAATTTCAGGACGGAATGTGTTTACTCTTGCGTGGTGTTACAGGGTCTGGTTTAACAAGAGCTATGGTCTTCCGTAGAGGTGCCTGGACTTAGGTGCATGTATTAAATGTTGCAAAGTCAATTTTAAGGGTAAACTCGGATCACTATGTCCATTTTAATGACTTTTTTGAATTGTTCTTATCTTCTTTAAGTCAATCCTTTTTGAGTGGAGACTTTCTGTCTTAATAAAGAAGATACCTGGGTAAAACTCTGCTTGCTGCAGTCAGACCTTTCATTTTTTTTTTTTTTTTTTTTTTTTTTGTAGTTCATAAAATTTGGCGGTAAAACCTCAAACTTCTTATTTCCATAAGATAAAGTTGAGGATGGTAGAAAGTGAACTGGATTTATTCTGGCTGGTTCTTCTCAGTTCAAGCTTTGTTTCACAACCCCCAGAACAACCTGCTTGAGGCTCTTTAGACTTTGAGTTGAATTAAAATAATAATAATAATAATAATAAAAAGGAATAAGTAATCTTAGAATTAAAGTCTTTGAGATGTCTTCATGAAACAAATATCTTGTTTGAAATTAATGAACCAGCAATGATGAGCTCCATTACAAGCCATGGTGTGTTGTGTTTAAGGGAGCATGCCTGACTCAGCTGGGCTTTGTACACCTTTAGATTGTGGTCATGTCCTACCGAAGTAAAGTGGGGAAGGTTTTTTTAGGGGAAAGAAATCAAAGAGGGGGCCAGCAATAAGTAGGACTCCTGGTTTTGTCTTGGTAAAGGAAAATTTGGAGCTGAATTTCAAATCCCCATCATGCCTCTGGGGGATAGGGACCAGGTGTGACTTGGTTGGGCTAATGTGCTTGGTGTTTTTAGAAATAATATACAGGAACGAAATTGTCTTGGGATTATTTACTGCAAAGAGTGTGGTGTTGTTTGAAGAGTTTACAGAATAGTTTTTTGGGTAGCTGTCATGTTTCTGCTTTTCTTTTCTTTTTTTTTTTTTTATAGCAGGGACTGCAAAACGTGTTTGCTCTTGGCTCCTAGCAGGTCCTTGGCTGCTTTCCATGTCCTCCCCAGCCTGAACTGCATATGTAACACTTATGTGCATCTAATTCAGTGTTACGCTTTTAACCAAAATATTTCAGTAAACTGTTGTAATTCTATTTCTCTACCTCTCCTTGCTTTCTTGCTTTCCAGGTATTTTTTTTTTTTTTTTTTTCCTGAGAAGGCTCTTACCCAACAGTGGCATGTTATGGTAATGGATCATTTTTCAAAGAGTTATTTTAGTGAAATATTTTACATGTCAAGGCAGTTCCAGAAGGGGAAAAAAATATTGCTCTGCATAGTCTGGAATGGGGTTTCTATACATGCTGTGTGTGTGAGCCACCCAGCAAGTCCTTAATTGCTTCTGCTAGGAGAATCAACTTTTCCTTCCTCTCCACTAGTGATGCTGAAAAACCTGGGTTGACTTGGATGAAAATCAGAGTGTTTTTCCTAAAGTTTCTCCTTACTCCAGATTGCAGCATAGCAGCCAGGCACAGAAGGGGTAGGATGCAGTCTGAAAACTTATTTTCAGTTTCCCTTCCATGTTTCTGGTGGATGCTGTCTGGAACAGATATGTTTAACTTTTTGGCAGCCCCTCCAAGATCCTGCCGTGCCAAGCCCTATATAAATGTGGAAGGCTCCTGTTCCTGCTGCAGGCTTTCTCTTTAGGTGTTTGATGGGAGATGAATCGTCTGAAACAAGAACTTTTTGCAAAAGGGTTGGTGCACGTGGACTGCTCTAGCCCAGCTCTGCTTCTTGCAGGGAGCCAGGCAGACCTCTGGGAGAGGAGGTGACCAGAGACAGCTCTGTGTTTCTTTCTCTTACACTGATCTGGTAAGAGATCAATGAAAATGTCTCCTTTAGCAAGGATTTAATTGCTCCTCTCATAGGAGGAGCTATGAGGCAGTGGGGAAACTGCTGGTGCATGCCTGGTAGAGGAAACATCCATCCTTGCTTTATTTCTAAACCTTCCCTATAGTTGCATCTTGCTCACCTTTATTTTCTTTCTATACCTTAAGCCTACTGCTCTCCAATGGGGGGAAAAAAAGAAGCTATTGGTAAGTCAAAGCTACTTCTGTAGAGTTTATTGCTGCTCAGAGAAAGAGCCGTGCTGAGACACCAAGTGGAGAGAAAGGGCTGGAAAACTGGAGTTTGCTGTGAGGGCAAGGTCATAAAAGCAAGCTTAGGGGCTGATTTTAGTTGGATTGTGATTCAAATGAGCGATACTCTATTTTATGGTGCCCGTGTAATGCTATTCTGACATTTCTAGTCAGCTACGTAAACTTTCATTGCCCCATAACAATTTATTAAGCTAGAGGGTCTTTGCAGATATGTGGCCAGCTTAATGCAATTGTCTGCCATAATTATTCATTGGTTTGGTATTGAAAGGGTACCAACCTAGTCAATAAAGATATCTGCTTATGATCCTCACAGTCTTGGCGTTTGTTCCATTTTAAAGAGTCAATAAAATGTTAGAATAAAACAATCACTTTCACAAGCTAAATTGTTGTTTTTCCATTTTGACTCTTGCCCTTTTTCTGTTGGTATTCAGCTGCATAATACAGAACAGTAAATTGGCTTTAGAGGTTTAAGATTGGGGTTACAGAGAATAACTTCATAAACACAAACTGTAGGGATTTACATTCAGAACAGCTGTGGCCCTAGAGAATGCCATTGCTGGAGGAAAAAAGTTTGCAGCTTGTTCCAGAATGTTTTTCTCTGTAGCAAGTGAAGAAACTCAATCGTCAGAGGTAAGGTTGAGAGCACAAGAGATGTTTCTGTTTTTTCCCATTCACAACAAATCTTACAATTTCAAGTATTTAAGTTCATGGTATCAAAACCCAATTAAAAAATGCTGTTAAACCTGACAAATCCTCTCAGAGCTTTCAGTACCTCTGTGGCATGTGGATTGCAGCTCCTGATGGCACTCCTGAAATATGCCTGGCAGGGATGGTTTGAGGGACTTTGCTCTGGGATCAGGTATGGTGGTCAGCCGCAATAGCCCAGGTGTGTGTGATGGTTTTCTGTTTTCCTACCAAGTCCACAAAAAATAACTGGAATTTGATCTGCTTCCTGTGCAATGCATTCAGTATTTAGAATACGCAGTTGCTTAGGGTGACTGCCTGCTGAAATGGGGACAACTTAAAAACCTCCCTTCCTGGTTACTGCCTTGCCCTAAAGATCGGAGAGTGTGTGCTTTCTGCTCCCATGGGATTGAAGGGGCAGGTGCCTGTGCTATACTGGAGGCTCTCATTGGCAGGGCATATGAAATCCTGACTTGGGCATAAACTGTTTTTTTTTCTGAACCTTCCATTTCCAGTGGGTAAACTGAAGAAGATAGCCTTGTAGGATGCTTGTAGATCAAAGGGGAGGCCGTTTACTCTTTTCTATTCCTCCATTGATGTTGGAGGCATTAAGTAGGGGGGTTGAGGAGATGGGCTCAGCTTCTTGTGAGAGCTCAGCAAGGATTTTATTCATCCATAAAACGGAGCAACATTTCCCTGCCTCAGAGGATAGCTGTGGTGTTATCTCTAGAACCATCTGGGAGGCGCTGATGTTTTAGGGAAGAGGTTGAGCAATAACCAGCAAAGCATTTTGATGTCTTCTCAGAGTGGGAACTGGGAAGGCCAAGGGGGGAAAGCAAAACCTGGATATGTGCAGCTGTGGCAGCCTGAGACCAGGCAGCCTGTGCCCAGGGCTCCTCCTGTGGGTTTGTGCCAGGAGCTCTGGAAGGTTTCTGCAGGGCTAGGAGAGCTCTGACAGATGAGAGGACAAACCTCACCCTCCATCAGCTGTCTTGTCCCCTTTAATTTAAGCAGTTCTGCTGTCAGCTCTGTAGCTCGCTTTCCTGCCTTTTTTTGTATGTATCAACGTCATCTGCCTTGCTCCTCTGCTTCAGGAGATGGATCGAGGGGCTGTGATGTATGTAATGAAAGCTGATGCCTCTTAAATTGCAGAGCTGCCCTGCTTTTGATAGCTGGTGAGCAGGAGGGCAGCGGGGGCTCCCTTGGGCTCTGCCCGTTTCCCCACTGTGACAAGAGGAGCACAAACACCTGCCTGGGAGCCACGGCCGGAGCCAGATCAGAGGAAGTGAACGCCACAGATGAGAACTTTTATGAACTCTTCTGTAGTTTGTAATGGGTACTTGGGAGGCCCTAATTACACAAGAAAGCTTGGTATAGATGCAGCATTTTCACCCTTCAAGTAAAGCTCTGCTGCTTTTATGGCTTTGCAAGTAGGCTGAATGGCCTGGGAGCATCAGGGCCTGACCACGACCACCACGGCCCATGGTCCATCTGTCAGAGGACTTAGGGTCCTTCCAGCATGCCATTACCTGCTCTACACAGTAGATTAAACTGCCCCACAAATGCAGCTGCAGGTAGCTCTTTGTGGCATGTTCCTCTGCTTTCCCACAGAAAGTGTAATTAACATGGCTGCAAATGAGCTCTTTCAGCAGTTTTCCCCACTGTCCCATAAAATGTGGAAAAATATGGGTCAGTGCATTTATTAGCTAGACCCTCTGAATGTGCACAGCTCTGTCGGCTCCTGGCACTTAGCAATAAGTCCTCTGCTCTCCCATTAAAATGCAAATTGCAGGAGAAAATGTCTTCAGGCTGGTGGGTTTCTAACTTAGCTCTTCTGGTGCTGCATGGGAAGCTAATGGGAGAATTTTTCACAATCCCCCTCATGCTGAAAGAATTGGCTGTTTGAGGCTGATATTTAATTAGTTCTGCTTCTCCTGGATAATAAATGGGGAGAAGGGAGTTGATGCATGTGTTACTTAACTTCTGCCTGTGATGATGACTCGAGGGAAAGAGCGAGCAACTATGAACTCGCCAACAGCTTGGCCAGGGCTGACACAGATGTAAGTGGAGGTTTCCATCTCTGCAGTGTGCTAAATATAACTGAAAGGCGGATGGGAATGCCTCTGATCATAAGCAAACTGCACCTTTAGACTGTTCTGCTCCTTTCATTCAGCTCTGTTCCTTGACTGATGTTGGCAAAAGGATGCTGGAGCCCCTCGCCATATAAAATGAGTGGTGCTTTGGAGAGTCCTGGTGATGAGCACTTGAATATTCACGTTTATGAAGAACTAGATTTCAAATTTAAGTAACTAGAATGATGCATTTTCTTAGACCAAACAATGTCTGGTATCATGCTTGGACTGAAAATAATTTCAGAGCAAGTATTTATAATGCTTTGATACTCTTGTTCTTGGGTCACTTCCTGATACCTGTGCACCTGTGCCACCCACTCAGCACAGCTCCGTGGCAGCAGGAGGGAACAAAATACTAGAGCAGGCAGGCTGAAAGGTTGGAATATTTCTGCCTTTCCTCAGGACAAAAGCTTGGGTTTCCTTGTCTGTGCAGCCTGCCTCTCTTACTCTGATTTCCAGTGTTCAGGCTCCAGAAGTCCTTAGGCAGCCAACTGTATATGATTTAAGAGAAAATTTCAAGAGTTCCTCTTAATAGAGAAAGGTTAGTTTTCTGGTCAAAATGGGATGTGGGCTGTATTTAAAAAAAAAAATGTATGCTTTCTGACCAATGTTTTCTTCGAGACACTGAATGTTGATGACACTTACCAAAATAATAAATTGGTTTTAACAATCATCACAACTTTCATCTGGAGGTACCCAAAGAGAAAAGCTTTGTCTATTCAAGCTATGCCGATGTGGATTTTGATTTGGGCCTTTCCTTGGCTTTGTTTCCCAGGTAAATCCTGTTTGCGGTTCTGATGCTATCGCTGCCCCGATGGGTGGGAAATAGCTGCCAGACTAGGAAGTAGCTCAACCCTGTCAATTTACCAAGTAGATGGAAACAGAGCAGGGACTGGTGTAACTGTCTTTCACTGCCAACTGTAATCCAGGTGTCTGACGGGCTCCTGGAGAGAATACTTAGTGCTCATGCAGCCCTTCCTTTCTTCCTTCCCTTCTGCGAAGGGCAAATGTCAATGATATCTCAGTTTTTTATCTTGGTGTCCTCTGTCTGAACAAGACGGTAGCCTCTGACTTACTGGAATTTGCATCTGTGGATCTGGCAAACAGTTTCTGGACAGGTGCAAAGCAACGGGGTCTGGGAGGAGGACCTGCGGTGCATATGCTATTTCTAGACACCGTGTGTTACATATAATCTGTAATGTGAACTGAAGGTAATGACACAGCACTGACATGAGAGATGATGAAATCCTCTAGACCATCCTCTGCCTTGGCAAGGTTGCTTGATCTGAAATGTTTCAAAGAGAAATGACTCCAGGAAAGCTATTAATTGTGTAAGGGATCGTGCTCTGTGACTTTAACGCCCTACTAATTTAAATATTTAAACTCTAGGCGTTAATGTATCCTGAATATCTCACCCCATCAAGCTGCTGATGCACGAGGTAGGGTAACTCACCTTCTGGGCACAAGTCCTACCAGGTTGTTTTTTGGCTGACCCTGGTGAGCACACAACATGCAGGGTGGTTGTTGAGCCCAGGGAGCATCGTGAACAGCCCAGGGGAAGGGGCTGGGGGCACATGGGGTGTGATGGCCTCTCTTCTGCAGCACAAAAAGCCAGGAAACAAATATAGGGACCTCTGTGCTACAATGACTAATGTTCAGTGCTTAAGATCTTAAACTGTCACCTTCATTTTGTTAAAAATGCAGCCACGCAAGAAACAAATGTTTACTAGTCACTTGCACATAACTGCTTTGTTTTGTCGTTCTTCATACTCAGTTTATAGCTGTTTGTATTCTGCATGCCCATGCTCTTTTTTTTTTTTTTTTTTTTTCCTGAGTTCTCTTGCTATCCAGATTTTTCTTCTCCCCAGGGTATATCTATTTGTTTGGATGACTAACTTGCTTCTCCTGTACAGATCTGAATTTCTAAGTTGCTGATCCAAATCTCTCCAATGATAAGTCATTGTCCATCTGTTTGCTTCCTCCTGAGCTTGCAGTGAGCTGCAAAAAGGATCAATGTATATATAGTAAGCATGCAAGTTAGGATAGACAGATTTAGTAACAAACAGCCTTGTGTTTTGTTCTTTCCATGTTTCTGTTGGTGTTTGATTTTTATTTTTTTATCTATTGGTTTCTGCCTCTGTAAGCTGGTCCCCTGGTTCTGTGGCAGTTAATGGGTGATGCTTGTTCCCCTGTGCATACAGCTCTGTCTGGTCAGGCTGCAGGGATGGTTAATGCCACTTCCCAGCTACTCATTAGGTTTTCTTTTTTCGAGTACTGAGTGATTGACCTATCCCATCACTAATAACGGGCTTTGTTTTCCATCCCTCAGACAAAGGAAGTCAAGACATGGTGAAATTACACACACACACACACAACCACTTGTGAAGAGGGGTGCTTCCCATGTTCTAGTGATGGCTGGGCCATGCTGAAGGTGGTTTTCATTCAGGTGAGGTTCATTTTTGGGAGCTGCTTTCTTCCCTACCTGCAAAACAGGGCCAAGAAGAGCTCCTGCCTTCAGGAGTCTCTTTGTGAAGGATGATCCAAGGTGAGCTGGTGTCCGGAGGGTGAGTGGCCTCCAGGAGGCCCTTGCTTCTCCTGTCTTTCTTGCCCAGCTGCTGTGACAGGGATTGTGACACATGAGATTAAGGAAAATGCATTGAACTTGTTGTGTTTTCTCAGATGTTTTATAAAGCAGTGAGGACAAAAGAAAAGAAACAGTACAGCTTGTACCTGTAGACAAACCTGTTACCGTTAGGCAAATAGGGTAACTGTGCTCATCTCCAATGGGTAGCCATGTCCAACGGAGTGCCCTGGGCTGGATACCAGCTCTCAAGGAGGCAGTCCCCTTTGCTGGGCTTATTTTCTCAGTATTTGTGCCTGGATGACCTTCCGAAGAAGGTTTTTCTGATTTCCCACTGTGATGAAGACCCAGGTTCTATCCCTGGTTCTGGGCAACTTTGTCCCAAAGCTGCTGCTTAAGCCTGTACCTTACAAAGCCTTTCCCAGGGGTTGTATAGGAAACAAAAGCAGCAGGACCAAGGGCAAGCCAGGAATGTTGCCTGCAAAACAAGGTAGCTGAGGTGTGCTTGTCTGCTGTGTGTGGGGCTTAAGCAGGAGATTACATCTGCTGCGAGTTGTTTGTTGGTTTGCTTTAGGAACCAGTTAAATTTTTTAATTATCTGAACATGTGTTACCGACAGAAAAAGCATAATTTGTTTCTGGATGATGGGATTTCTGAGCTATAAGCAGCTATTCAAGTGATACACCCATGCATACCATCACCCTGAAGTACTGAGATTTAATAGTTGCATTGCTGTTGTACACAGCCTCTTGTTTGTAGCACTTCATCCGACTGCATCCTTGCAGGTTCATGCCTTGTATTTCTTAAATAGTTAATTGAAATGTTAAAATCCATTTAAATAAGCGATGGATCATGGCCCTATTTGCATTTTGAACAGCTTTGTTTGGACTGAGCTAGCTGTGCTGCTGTATTTCACCTGGCTATTGCCGAGGCTGCCAGGGAAGGGGAGGGACAGCAGATGGCAATGTGGTGCCACAAAAGGACCAGCACATCGAGGAAATCCTCGTCTGGCCTACTGAATGCCCTGAGAAATCAAGACGACAGATGCCGTGTAGGACCTTCCTTCCTCACGTTGGGGCCGTGGGGAGTTGGCTGGGGCTGTAGGGATGGAGGCCAGGTAGGACCCTCTGCCTGCACCAGGCTGTGGTGAAGGTTGGCTTGAATTTATGCTCCAGAAACAGCACAAAAGGTAAAGCTTGGGTCCGTGTGCAGCTCCCTGTGGAGGCTGTGTAAGTTTCAGGGCTCTTCCACCCAGCTGAAGAAATGGGTGCTGAGGGCATGCGAGTATGGTGACCACAAACCAGGGCCAGAAATTTCTCCTGAGCAATCTACCTGGTCCAGAGGTCCAAAGCCCTAGCAGAAGTTACCGAATAAAAGAGATGGAAAATGATACCTGAATGGCAGTCTTGGCCCATCTGGTGGCAGCAGGAGACACTACAAGTAAAATAATAAATGCTTTTGTTTGTAATGCAGGTTGTTTTTTTTTCTTTTTTTTTTTTTTTTTTTCCCCTCCTGGAAAGATGCTCTATGAAATTATTGTGCTTTACATTCTTCAAGAAGAAACTTCAGACACTGAAGTTTGAAGCCACACCAGAGACTGCTTCCCAAACCCCAGGGCTGGGCTTGAAACCGGGCTTTTATTTCTTAGACAAAAGTAATATTAATTAATATAGGAGCTGAGTGATGTGGGAGCTGGGCTGGGGAGCAGGGAGGGACTGTGATGGGGAGGTGAGAGGAGGTCGGTTCCCTCCTGTAGGGTCTGGGCTGTTAGCTTCTGCTGTGTTGCTCAGCTTCGAGCAAGCATAAGTGATATTTCTGTCTAAAACACCTCTTATACTACAGACTTCTTTTCTCATTAGGCTATAATGTGAGGATTTCTTAAACGCTGTCAGCAACACTCACACCAGTCTAAGCTATTTTAGAATAGCAATAATTATTTTTCACTAGAAATATCTCTTACAGTAATGTTCTCTGAAATGTGCTGGAGCAGATGGGAATAAGAAGAGATGAACATATTGTTTTTTATTCAGCATAGCTTAATGGAAGTAGCCTTTAAAGTCAAATGGTTTAAAACTGATTTTTACACAGTTTCTATGTATGAAAGAACAACTTCTGTCTCATCAGGACACCCAAATGACTAACACCAGCAAAATGTCTCATTGTGAGAGATTAAATAAATAGTATGGGCATAGAAGAGACAAAAGTGTTATTAACATCAGCAAGGAAATAAATTAAATCGTGGTGAATAGGCTGAAGCCAGATGTGAGGATCAGTTACAATGAAGAAGGCGTTAAAGTATGTGTAGCATAACGCAGCTTGACCTTTACTGAGAGACCACCTCGACAAGGTAGCTGAGCTTTCTTCATCCCTGAGGTGGTTGTTTTTACAGTATTTAATCACTGGCTTTCAAATGTCAAACAATTTTAGGGGAGAGAGGCAGTGTGTGCCACTCAACTTCTTAAAAACAGACTTGACCATGATCAGCAGCTCGCCTCTGTGCTTTTGAGCCAGACCTCTGTGCAGGTGAGGGGTGGGCAGAGGGTCTGGCGTGTCCCCCTGCATCCTTCTGTCAGATGCTTTGACACGGATGTGCTGCTGATTGCTGTTGGAGTGGGTGCACAGCTTGTTTGGGGGCTGTTGAGTGTTTTAGGTGGGAAGATGCCCCTGGAGGTCTTCAGCCCTCCACCCAGCTGAGGCAGGGTCAGCTTCAAAGCCATAGCAGCTTCATCTGGCTCCTGTGGTAGCACCTGAAAGAAGTTAATTAAGATGATGGGGGGAAATGAACTTTTTTTCCCATGCTTTCCTGTATGCTATTTGAGAGAAATTTAACCGTGATATGGGGAGGAATATCTTCATTGACTTTCATAGACAAATGCTTCCTTCAATTTAGGCTTTGACACTTGTTAAATATCCCAATGCAGCATCTTATCAACATTCTTGTTGTTTCCATAATATAACTAATAGCTGGCTGTTTGTACAGCATAACTACTCAATTCATACCTGCACTTCACATCAGTGCGCTAGGTTTTGGGGATAATAAATCTATCAAACAGGTGTAGTAACTGCTTGCCTTTAAGCTTAATAAGATTTATTCATGTGGATTTACTCTGTGCAAGTAGTAGTCACAGGCTCTATTGGCTGTAGCTTTGCTCTGTTATTGTATAAAGATACCAAGGCACAACAAATACCACTTGAAAGCAGAGGGCTGGAATATCACGGTCTCATGAAGGTAGAATAGTATTTGCCATCTTTGGTGCATTGAATATTCAGCGCTGAATACGGCTCTGCTGTGAGGGTTACCCACTGGTGAATCCAGATGAGAGGAATTTGGGTGATGAAAATACTGAGGATAAAGAGATTGGAGGCGAAAATGCTTGATAGATCTGCAGTTCTGGTTTTATGAAGAATTTATTTAAAAGCACTCTTCCAGAAACTACAGTTTAGACAGACTTTTTCATTGTGTAACTGGGGAAGTCTGCTGTGAATCTTGATAATACTGGGTGTACTGATCTTTGTCTGTGAGTGCAGTGTTCTCCCCAGGTTGTATTTGTTCCATTTTTGATGCTTACATGGGAATTAAGGGTAACTGCTCCTTGGCAGGAGGACAAAGAGCTTTGTGGATGGGAGAGGAAAGGAGTGCCCTGTTCTGCTGCGTGCACCTCTGAGCAGGCACATCCCAGCCTGCGGTGCTGGTACGGGCACATCCCAGCCTGTGCTACTGCTGCTGTGATCCAAGGTACCTGGCCAACAGCTTCCCAGGAAGTTTTACAGTCCTGTAGGGTGTGTGACCCTGGCACCAATGTGAAAACTGTAGCCTATCTTCTTGCACTGGAGACAACGTAAAGAAGAACAGAAATTTATTATTATTCCATCCCAGTCTTCATGCTCTCTGCTAGGAGGCACTCTGCTCTCCATGCCATTAGCTTCAGTGTGCAGTTTTTGAACCCAGCTCTTGCAGCCTGCCTTGCCCACTCTTCCCTCTGGGAGAAAGGGCTATGCTGAGCTATTAATTCCAAGGCCTGTACCACCAGACTGGCTCCTGTGCCATTTAAAAGCAATAGAAACTGTTCTGGATCCAGCTATGCAAGGGGTTGACTACAGCCCAAATCCTGGCTCTTGCTCCTGAATTAGGCTGTATAAAGAGAAATGGAGTTTCAACATTTATAACATAAACAATAATAATGAAAAAGTACCCAGAGCTATTAAAGCAGTAATCACAGTTACAAACAACCATGCCACGGTCTCTCTTGCTATTTCAAAGTAAAACCATCCATTTGTTATTCACTGTTGTTATCTGTGTTTAACTCCAATTGAGTGGAAATAATTGTTATTTGTAGTTGACTCAGTCACTTTAAGGAAAATAACTTTAAAAAAACGCATCTAAATATAGTCTTTCACAGGCTCATAAAACCTTCCTTAAAACTTTAAAATAAACAAACACGTATGAGCTGCTTTTCCCTGTGGAGACCAAGTTCATCTGCAACACAATTAGAGTTACAGCATTTCCTGGCAGCCAAAAAGAGTAATCAAGAAGTAAAACTAGAAAGATCTAAGGCATAGAAAACATAATTTAAAACAAAAATAAAGTACTTCAGTGAAAAACAAACCTTACAATGAAAACTGTTTTTGGTAACAAACTGTCATATCGGTCAAACAAGGTATCTAGTTAGCATAGGCCTTATCTTTGTTTTATTTTGAGCTCAAACTACAGGAATCTCAACAGTTCCAGCATCTGAAGAGAACCCGTGGATAACAGAAATAGTCCAAACTCAGTGTAGAAAGCAGCACCTGGATTTTTGGCTTTTGGGAGAGGTGTGCAGCCTGACATAGGGAATCCCCAGCCCTCGGTGCCTGTGCCAGCTGCTGACCTGCGGCACTCCAGATGTGCACTGCCCTGCAGACAGGCTCCTGGAGGCTTCATTTCACAGAGCTGAAATTGGAGGAGTTGCTTAATGCCACTAGCTTTGCTTTGATGGAGGTGGAAAATATTTTCTACTGTCACTTATATTTCAGCACTTTGTTCATGCATGTTTTTAGCAATATTGTATGATACAGACCTGTTTTTACTGGATAAAGTGTCTTGGTTTTGTAGAAAAGCTAAATGTGATATTTTTCTCAAGTTGCTGTAAGAGATGTAGGTGCTCCTACATCAGATGAATATGCAGAGTAACCTGCTAAATGAGCCCCATGCTGTTCTACTATAATCCCAAAGCTGCATGATGGGTCTAGGACTTCATTTGGGCAAAATGAGAGGGTGACTGAAAATCGCTAAACAACTTCACCTTAATGAAAAAATCTCTCAGTGGGCAGCTTGAAATATGTAAAAGTTATTACCATTCATTGAGGTATTATTGCAAAAGTTGCTTCTGAGTGCCGTGTCACTAAGTGATACTAGTAAGTCAGCCCTGGTGAAAACACCAAGGTTTAGTGGGGCAGATATTATACTTCTGGCAAATGATGGGGTTTTCCTGTAATGCTTCAGGAGCACCTGGCAATTTCCTGCCCCTCCTCTGAGGAGGATGTGACTGGGATGGGATGGGCTGCACCCTGGCTCGGTGCTCTTATCAGCCCAAATGTCTCTAAGGCGTCCTGGCTGCGTGGGGATTTATGGTGAATTGCTTTCCATGAGATTTAAAGTGACTTCAAATCTGCCTAAGATTTAAAAGACTTAGAGCAGGGAAGCTTTAGGGATTTACAGTGTTTTTGAATTTGCAAATGCTAGAAATGCCATTATCTGAGCAAAGACTTTATTAATCAAAGTAAATAAAACCATTTTTCTTTCCACCAGAAAGCTGTAGAGCAGCTCCTGAACTTCTGGGGAGTGTGTGGTAAAACATGCGATGAACAGAAATCTGTAATTCCATGCCCTGGATAACAAGGAGCTATTTAGAGCCAAATTGAGCCGTATCACTCAGGTGTAGCTCAAATCGTTTGCTGGATCCTCTCCACGTGCGTAGCCTGTTACGAGGACTGAAGCCCGAGGGAGTCCTTACTATCAACATGAATGAACTTTGGAGGCAGAAGGATAACATTTATCTCTGTGTGGCACACCTGCCATTTGAGGAGGACTTCTCCAGAGGGCTCGGTGCTGGCTCACTTTGCGAGGCCTCCCCAGTAAATCTCCCTCCCTGCGACTGGCTCTGGGCTGTTGCTGTGCCACAGGACCCGGTGGGACCCTGAGCTGGCCCCGTAGGCTCTCTGTGGGGTGACTTTCCCCCGTGATGCAGGCTGCTGTTACTGGGTTGTGCAGGGGAAGAGTTGGTGACGTGCGATGCTGGATGGAGCGCTGAGCAGCATATGGCTGGTCCGCAGGGAGCCTCGCGAGTGATTTGCTGTGTGCGCTATGCAAAAATGTTTTGTTTCGACATGCTGGCTTCCTGGATGGGGCTGGTGGTGGGCTGCTAACTGCAATATATCAGTGAGCTCAGTAAGGTTGGTAATTCTGGTCTGTGCCAAGCTCTGAGGACACTTTGACAATGTGAGTGGCTCTGCAGTGCTAACCCCTGTGCTGGTGGGTGCTCGGTGCTCCTGGTGCATGTGGCCAACATGAACACAGGTGACCCCAGAAGAATCAAAGTGAGAGATATTAATGGGTAGTTCCACCTGAAGCTATCCAGGGTATGGGATCAAACCTTAAATTGCTTTTTGAGAAGTGCTTCTGGGCCTGGGTGGGCTCACTGTGACACAGGCATTGCGACCTGCTTTGGGGTGGCACAGAAAGGAGCAGGCTGACTCCTCTTCTGCTGACTTTTGCTAGGTTGTGTGTTTATAATCCAGCAGCTCTCTTTAAACTTTGTCTGGCCCACTTCATGCTTTGAGCATTTACTGGAGTTTATGTATAAATTTGTTTTCTTTTCCACTGCTGACTCTCCCCAAATATTCTACCTTTTATTTGTGCATTATCTTTGTCAAAGCATTTCTCGACTTGACACCTTCTGAGGTTTGTCTCCTATTACAGGGGCTTTTTAATGCTTTGCAGTTGGAGCTCGCCGTGTGCTGGTTTTCCTGCTCTTGCTGATTACTTTGCTTCTTACCCCTGACAGCCCTTCAAGCTCCCCTGAATGGAGGTGTCTTCATGCCGTTTGCTTCCTCGCAAGCAGAGTCAGCTTTTTAATACCAGGGAAGTCTGAAGGGAGACAAAATGCAAAGGATGACATTTCTGAAGAAGAAAAGATTTGCATTTTGTCAGTTCTTCCATTCAGTGTAATGTCAGTGTTGAGATGCAGCAATGATTGATTCTCTCTGCCGTTAAAGTCTTCCTTATGCTTCTGAGTAGGACCACCAGAAATCCAGCTAGAGCCATTTGCAAATGTTTTTTTTTGCTTATCCCTTTCAAAAAAGTGATTAAAAAGTAAAGTGGTTAAATAACCCATTCTGTCAGTTCTCACAGTGTATCATGTTTCTGTGTCCCTTTGTACATCAGCCTTTACTGAGCTCTGTTAAATTGTACCCATGCTCTAATGATGAGCTCTCCTTTTTCCTTCTGAGCCATGGACAGGATATTCTTGCAGCTTAACATGATTGAAGTGTGCTGTAGTCTCTATATCACTATTGCAAAGTACTTAAAAGTGATACTTAAATCTTGCGTATCTTAAATTATCTTATATATAAGGATAAACAAAGTCAGTTTAAATAAATTTCCCCAAATCATGCAATGCATGACAAAGCAGGCAAGAGCAGTAGGTCTGCTTTTAGCAGGTAATGTACCAGCAACCAAATGGGAGTGGAGTAGTGGCTCCCGAAGGGCTTTGCTGTTAGGCAATAGACTGATTGATCAGACCAGCTTGACAAGTCCAAGGTAAACTCAGTTGTTTGTAAACTTAAACTAAAGCCAGAATATGTTCTGCTATTCTGTTTTATGAATTTAGAAGAGACTTCTAAGATCATCTAGTCTAGCCTTTAACCTAGGACTGCCAAGTCCATCATTAAACTGTGTTACTAAGGAAATGGTGTGTTGGATTTGTTGGTGAACTCCAGGCTGATCCATAGTGGAATTTTTACTGCCGAGATCATGCAGATTTACTTGGTGTCAGCTCGCCTGCTTTATCCTATAGCCTGCGTGTATCTGTATCTAAAATGACCCTTGAGGTGAATGTATAATGATTGTGAGGAAGTTATAACATTCTCTCTCCAAATTGTCTGAGAACACAGTAAAACTTTTTGAGTTCACTTGTAAGTCAGTGTTAGCTTTTAATACATTCTGCAAATACTTTCTAGCCAGTGGATTTCTTATGGACAATTTGTTGCAAGTATTTGAAATCCATATAATGCCTTTTTCTTTAATCACTGGTATAGATTTATCCTTGGGCTCTGCCTGGGGCATGACCTAAAGCCAGCAGTAGCTGTTGAGTTCTTCTAATGCCATTAATCACTAGAAAAACAGAGTATGTTAAAGGTCTGATTTTGATTTTACTCAATCCTGTTGGTTTGAACAGGGTTACAAAGACTTGAAGGATGTTGCATCTTCTCCAGCAACTTTAAAGAGTATGCTCCTATCTTTGGACACATCATTTGTAGCTTATGAAAGGCGAACTGTAGGCTTTTATTACCTAATCAATGGTTCTAATCAAGTTTTATAGGAAGGGTGGATTTATTTTATGTTTTCATAAATTCTTCTCATTTTGTCTATCAATATTTACAAGATATTTGAAAAGTTGTTTGAAAAAGAAACCCAATTCTGTCTCATGTCTAGTTTGTCAACTGAAGTCTTAAATCTCTGTCCATGTTACATTAAAAGCAGAATCAAGGAAGTGTTTGATAACTGCCTATTAAATCTGCTCTCCTAAATCAAATCAAGACTAGAGACATCCCAGATGGAAACTCATCTCATTCTCATAAACACACTTCATGCACACAGGCACAAGGCATGGATACTAATGAATCACTGAAATAAAACTCTGGTGGAAATCAGAAAACCCACGGTGCTAAGTCTGTTCCCTGTGCCCTTTTTAGCACACTGCAGTTTGTGTCTGTACCTGTTCTGTCACCGAAACAAATAACACGGGGTATGAAACCTTTGAGCTGCGACTAGAAAGGATGCAAATTGGATTTTCAACCACAGACTCCATCCTTAACCCCTTAAAACAAATGGGCATACTTTCCTTGTTGCTGAGTACTAATTGAATGAAAAAGTTATCTAGAGGATTCAAAAGCCCTTTGGTGACCCTGGGGAGCCAGAACACTGCAGTTCTACCTGTTCTGAGCAGGATACTATTTCTTTCCTTTATTTTTACTGGAAAATGATGGCAAAATTGAAACAGAGGGTGCAATAGTGAATATGACATCTGAAGTACAGTAGCTAGACTGCAGGGTGTTTGAAGTCTCTAGCAGTTCACTGGAAAACAAACTGGAGCTCTTGCTTGGGAAAACTTTGAGGTAGATCAGTGCTGGTTCCAGTGTTTCAGAGGTAGCACTGGGGACCAGCTTCCATCCATGTTAAAACTCATTGCCTGCTCTCTGTCCTTTGGAAGGTGCCAGGGAACAGGAGTTATTTCAACAAGGGAGCCTAAACTGCTGATAGCGGAGCTGATTCTTGCATTAGCTGGTTTCCAGAATTGTTTCTCTGACCTCTCTAGCTTAGTTTCTAGAGACATCTCCTTAGGCATCCCAGATATTTGGTTCCAAATTTCATAATATTATACATATGCTGTATGGATTTCTGTAAACATCTGTGAATAAGATTATTTTTGGCTTTAGTAAGATGCTAGGAGAACATCTTGTTTTGAAATAGTGGCTTTAATGAGGCTCTGCACAAAGGAAGAGAGAGGTATGTGCCCTAACACAGCTGGGTTTGGAGCATGGGGGCATTTGGGGCTTTTTTTTTTTTTTTTTTTTTTGTGAGGCTTGAAGCAGTTGAGTTGAACATGTAAAAGAAAGTTTATTAAACTTTTTAAATCTTATGAAATCTGAATATCAGTGCTTCCTCTGAGAAAAATATATCTAAAGTTTATAAAAATGACTCCTGTCATTTTTAACAGACTGTGAGCTGTTACATCTAGGCAGAGTTGGGATAGGTATGCTGAGGATGTGAGAACTCAGGAATTAAGCTCTCAGTCACCCCCTTGCACATGCAGAAAATTTAATCTGCCACCCAGCAGCAAGTGCAGGATAAATGCCACAGAAGGCTATCAGCTGTATGTACAGCCTGCTTCTGTCCCCCAGGCTCAGTCTGAGCGTGGGAATGGGGTGGTCTGACCATGAAGGATGAGACATACCAACCTGGGTGAAGTTTTGTTCCCCTTAAGGTACCACCATGGGTGCTGTGATGGAGCTGAGAGCCATCCCTGATGTGAGCTGGTACCACACAAGCAGGTTGAGCCTGCATATTGTAGGGCACCTGGGCTTCCCCAGCCCAGCATGATGGGGTGGGAGCGCATGTTTAGCCAAACAGGCAGGTATTGGTAAATCTTGTCATTTGCAGAAAATAACTATTTTTGTCTCCTGTCACTTGAAAATAAATACTACTTACATTTTTTTGTGTTGAAAGTAGCTTTTCTCCCTCAATTATGGTCTTTGTGCTCTATTTTCTGATGCAGTAGTTACGCTATTTTTTTCCAAAGAAAGATTTGGAGTTCGTGTTGGTACAAAACATGGCCCTGAATCTCTGCTTGTTTGATGCTTTTTGTTTCATACAGGAGATGTTACAGTAGATGTTTCATGGGACTTCTTGCAGAAAGACAGCGAATACCAGCCTTTGAATTGCCAGGTCACTGCCCACGTACGAGCGGAGGTGTCTTGACCCTGAACTTTTTACAGCAGCAGAAATAATTTGTTTGCTTTCTGTAAAGGTCTGCTTCCCTTTTGTTTTGGTGGAGGATATCTGTTTATATGGACATGCATAATGTCGTGCAACTACTCAGACTGCTGATTTAGTTCAAGGACGGGATCAGGAGATGTTGCCAAGGGATTTGAGGTGCCCTTCTGTTGTGCAATACTGTGTCCTATTTTCACCGGAGCTTAATAGTTTGCAGACGTCTTGTATTCAACAGTTACTGCGTGTTTTAATTTATGCTGAAGTTCTAATTTATTCATGGTCAAGACAACATGGCTGGATTATTAAGCCTCCTAATGAGGATGTTTTCCAGGGGTGGCTTTATTTAGTGGCTGAGCAGGAGCTGCTGGTGGAAGCCAGGTGGTGACCTGTAAGGATGTGTCCACTTGTGTCCTCACATCTGAACTGGGCTGGGTCACCTTTTTTCACCTCCTCCTGCTGAAGTCAGCATCACCTCAGAAGAAACTGCTTGTGAGTAAGAGGCAAAGCACTGCATTTTTGTTAAATATATTGTCATGCAGACATGGGGAGTTCTCAGCTGTGCCCCCTGTAGCTGGTCCAGTAAAGCTGGCAGGTCCTGTGGTGGGCTGCCTCCAGCAGCGTTAGGGTACTGGCTTTTTCTGCTTTCCATGGCAGAGACCACAGAAAACCCTTAGAGGATATCCCTCACTTTAAAAGTAAAAACAAGTAAATAGTAAAAAACAAACAAACAAAAAACAAAACAAACAAACAACAACAACAACAAAAAAAAACAAAACAACAACAACAGTAATTATTGCAATTTGGTAAATCCAGCCAATTCCTCTGGCTGGGGAAGCTCTCTTCCCTCTACTGCCTGTTAGGGATTGCTATTTTTGGGGTGGCTGTTGTTTATCAAACAAACAACTTTTTTTTTTGTACCCCCAAAGGATTCGCTTAAGTGCATTCCCATAAGTGGGGAACAAAAAGTGGAGGTCTTGAACCAAATAACGCTCCAAAGGAGCTGTGAAAGCAGAGGCACAATGCAGTACACAGCCTGTGCCTGCTTTCGTGCTGCCTTACACTCTCTGCTCACGGCTGCCAAGGACGATACGTGTGCTGCGCGTAAAGCAGGGCAGGGAAGATGCTCTTATCTTCTGACTAGTAATTAACCCTGAAGCTGAGCTCCTTCTTGAGTAGGAGGCTGGAAGAATAGTGTTGGAAGCAGGTACTTATCTGATTATTTCTCTTTGGTTCTTCTTGACACGCTGCATATTTATTTCCAGACTATTTCTGGCTGGCAGGAGTTACTGATATTAATGATGGGTGAGACTTTCAAAAGATCCTGAATTTTAAAGCAACTTTGAAGCCAGTTTCCTTTAAACTCCCTTGAAAACTTCAGCCAGTACAAATTTTTTAAGCTTAAATAATTAAAATCTTGCATCTGTGTGATCTTGTAGTTATTACTCTTCATTCCTAACTTTTTTGTGACGTAGACTAGTAAGTGCATTTCTGGGACAGAGGAGGGTATTCCTATATTGCTTTAAAAGTTCTTAGGCAGGTCTGAGAAGACCTTGGGAGAAGAGTCGTTAACTTCTATCATGGAGCTGGTGAGGACATTCAAAGGACGCTACATCTAAAGGGTGTAACAGGCTATCTGAACCAATTTTTGCACCAACTGACTCAAATTTCATAGAGTATTTAAAATCCAGAATGTAGTTTGGATTCTGGCTTTCCACAAACCTGTTTCTGCTTTTTGCTGTTGTAAAGGGGTAAATCTTTTTCATTGAAATGTTAAAGAAAGCATTAACTCTGATCAGTATTTTGGTGCTCTTTTGCCATGACTGTACCTTCTTCTTGACATTTGATAGTGAAACGTCATTGTTACCTCTTATTCAAAGATGAATTAATCTGAGCTTTGCTGCCATTTGCTTCTCCTTGGCCACTTGTCTGATCGAGTTCTGGTGATGGGGAGCTGCTGATTTTCCTTTATGAACAAAAAATCCTTTTGCTGAAATTAAATCCAGCTTGTTTCAAAGAATTGCTCTGCTACAGTTAAGAAGGTGCTCAATGGCCATTTGATCCCTTAGCTAATTAGCAGGTTAGGGAATAGAGCTGCTTCTGTTGAACTGGCCTACAACTAACCAGGGAATGAAAATTACTGTATTTTGTGTCTGCTGGGGATGTGCTGATGGATGTGGAGCATGATGATGGACCAGATCTGTGGTGTTCAAACTGCTGATCTCTGCCAGATCTCCTGTGTCACTGGGGTTTGGGTTATCTATTACAGATCATGCAAGTGAATACAGATAGCAGCAAGTTGGTTTTTGTTTAATTGTTTAGCTCCTCCACTAGAGGCCTAATCCAAAGCTGTCAGCTTTTGGCTAGTGATGGTTTATTTCTGTTCTGCTGAAGTCCCTCTTTGCTGGGTATCTAGTGGCTCCTGCCTCGTGGATGCTCAGCTTTATGTCTGAGATGCCACAGGCCTGGGGAGCTCAGGGCCTGCTGGGTCCTTTGGACTGTTTGGTCTTCAATCCCTGTGTTTTTCCTGGATAGAGAATCCCCATCTGACTTGATCATCTGCCAGAGATGATCCCCAGGAAGCCTCGTCTTTTGGTGTGTTCCTCAGTTTCCCTCCTGGTGCAGAGGCCAGGCTGGAGAAGCTGCTTTGCTGTGGCAGATCCCATCTCTTTGTCGAGCAAGGCTCTGTCTGAAAGAAGGACAGCTCAATTTTCCCCTCCTATTCTTTATCACCTTTCTGTCCAAGAGCTTCTACTGGTCCCTTCATAAGTATGAGGTTAAAGAAGATGATAATGTTGACATCCAAGAAGTCCTGCAGCCAGGGTAGGCTCTGCTCATCCTCTGCTCCAGGGCAGTACATGCTTATGTGCCTGGGCTTCATGGTATATAAAGTTGTTCTGCTGCTGACATTAGAAGTCCCACAAAAATGGCATAACACTTGGTAGCAATGCATATTCATCTTCTGTCTTGTTTTATAATGTGCGAAATGCTGTGGCTTAGGTGCCTGCCTCGGAGCAACTATAATAACTGCGGTCCTTTCAAAGAAATAATTGATATTTGCTTGGGGATGTCTGTGAGACTATTGTCTGTTGCTTTATTTGTATGGGCTCAGATCCAATCGGCTCAGCTTGAGAAAGTGATGATGTTGTCCTTACAAAGTCAATATTTCAAAACAGTTTTAAGGGGAGGGAAAGGGGAGAATTAGAGGATACCAATATCCAGAGTGATGGCTTTTTAATCCTTTATCTCTAATTTAGCTCAACTATTGAGAAATAATCTTGTTATCCATAGCTACCTGGCTGGGTAGGATGACATTTGTTCGTTGTTCATGTCTCCAGCTCACTGCTCTCCTCGTCTGTAATAACAACGTGTTCCTGGATACCTAATGGTAGCATGCAAAGTGTCTGATATCTTCAGATACTCTTTAGCAGAAGCTATGAATTCACACGTAATGAAGCCCAAGCGTCAGGGAGAGTCACTTCAATTATAATTCTGACTAGTATAATATTTCTGAAAATGCAGAGAGCTGCGAGAAATAATTGTGTTCCTTATTTATGTGGCAACTTATAATGGAATATATATATATTTTTTCCCATAACATGATTTAGTCTCATGAAATGGATTTTTTTTTTCCTGTGGATTGTGGCTTTAGCTGCCACTTTCTTCTGAGATGGGAATTTGCTAATGAGAGATTTTTCTTCTGTAGGTCGATTGCTTTTAGTGGCCCTCTGAGTTCAGTGGCATGACTTTAATTTTAACTAAATTTCTTAATGCTTCGTTCTGTGTGTGAGGCAGAAAGGCTTGTAGGACAGATAATGGATCATATGCAAGAAAAATTGCTGAACTCTAAAACAAATGCTGCTTTTAAGACATGTCTTTATTAAGGGTTTAGGGGTTGCCTGGTGTGCCTGGCACCATGGTAGTGTATGGTGGATGAGTCATGCTGGAACCCAGCCCTATTTGGGGGCTTTTTTGTAAAAAACACTATTTGGTGTTTTTTACCCCCCAGTAGAACAAAGCAAAGTGTATTCTCTAAAACTTTTTTTGATGGACAGACAAGAATGAAAATGCATTCTGATCAGCAGAAAACTTTTCTGGCCTATTGAGAATATTTCTGCAGTTGCAGGAAGCACATGTTTTATTGAGGAAGAGCTGATATTTGGTGCTAGATTAGTCTATGGAAAATACTGTTGTGCTGTCTGACATTTAAACACAGTAATTTCAAAATCTTCTTTACAGGGAAGAATATTGGATTTATCTTTTAATATTGGTGTGGAAAGTTTTAACTCTGTGAAGCTCTGAGGCTGAAATTCGTTCATTTTATTTTAGATATAAAAAAAAAAAACCTTCTTTAAATCTCAACAGTTTCTCTGCAGATGGATCCTACTGAAGGAACTTGTCTGATGTGGAATAGTTGTAAACAAAAAAAGTGAATTCCTGTGGTAGATTGGCTTAATTAAAACCAGGACACCAGTCTGTTATTCACCTTATATGTTGCCAAGGTTATACCTGTGCAGGATATTTACAAATGCAGTGCTTTCCCTGCCCCATGTCTGCTGGAAGGGAACATCAGTTCTGAGCCTCCTAAGCCAGAGCAGGGCTACCAGGAAACTTCTGTGGGACGAGGGTGGTGCTGGAAACTTTTTTTCCCAGTATTTAGGGAGAAATCCACATCTTTTTTTCCTTTTGCTACCTCTGAACTAGTATGCTAATCCTCTGCTCTAACACAGAGCCAGGAAGAAAAATCTTTGTTATCCTGTTAATTTTCTTTTTTTTTTTTCAGGTAGGGTTGTTTTCATTAAATATATATCATATATTTAAACATGTCCAATAGAGCTTAAAGGCATCAGAAATGTCACACAGTGTAGGGTGGACCTTGTCAAACTTGTGAACTCTTTGTAGGTGTTGAGAAAAATTCATTGTTTGGCTAAAGCTTGTACAACTCTGCAGACTTTGGGGGTTTATACCACTGGTGATTTGGCTTCTGGTGAGTTGAGCATGATGCTTCTGCTTCAGAGGTAAATCTGGACCTAATCTAAGAAATGTGGAGGATATGTATTTTGGGAGGATGGTCGTTAATTGAGTATATTAAATAGTGTATAATATATTTTGGAGGATGATTTGTTTCAGGAGAATAGGACATTATTCATGGCTGTTCAGGATGTTTGCAACAGAAGTCTTTAGTCTTTGCTTAAGAGCTTTGTAAAGGAAACATTTTTCCTGAATTTGAGTTGCTAACCCTTGAATGGGTTCCTGCTGATCTTTACATACTTAATGCCACGACATTCCCCATGCCACAGTCATCTAGTGGTCCAGGTTGCAACAAGCCCTGGTGGCAGAGCTTGTGTTGGCTGGGAACTCGTGCAACAATCTGCGTATGATTGAGTGCTTTTCTTATTTGGATTTGCATGTAGAAACTTGGAATTGTTTTCCATTAGGGGATATGTAACAGTTTACTTTGTGATCGAGCCTGAAGTGCTTTTGCATTCCAGAACTAGCGTTGACAGTCCTAACTGCTGCCATCGGCGTGTTAATTAGTACTGACTATGCAGAAATCAGTCACCTGTCTAAAGTAAAGGCAAGCAGAGGAATCCCATGAATGGTTACGAAGTAACTGGGACATCAATCAAAGGCTCAAAGATTTGGAGATTATTCTAAATTTACGCGGGGTTGAGATCCCACTGGGGACCTGTACCCTGCCTGGGAGGCTTAATTAGCCGAACTGCCTGCCAGCAGCATAAAACAGATGGGTGCCTTCCTGCTGGAAGTTGGTTAATGCACCTTTTGATAGCTCCGAAAGCATATGCACCAACTTCTGGGCATCTTCAGCGATGCCTTTTGTTTGGCCTTTTATTTCCTTAAGGAGACTTTTAATAATGGGAATAGCTACACTGAAGAGCGTCGTACTTCTGAGTGCTCTGAGCTAGTAACATCTGCTGGGCGGGGGAATTCATCTATGGTCTGAAGCTGATGGATGGCTGAGTAATTTTAACAGCATAGCATCTCAGAGAAATAAGTTACAGTTTGGGAAATGTGGGGGGTAATTTTTAATGAATCGAGGCATAGAATGTATTAAATAATTTTACTTGAAAGTTTATACATTTTCCTGATTTTTTTGAAGTAATAGCTGCTTTTTCTAACCAGTATAGTTTTGTGAGGCAAAACAGCCCCATCCTTGAACAAAGTTAGGTGGGTGCTTTTACAGGAACTGCTGCAACTAAACCATAAGCCAAAGACAAATGCATTTTTCTGCAGCCAAGATCTTGCCTGGGGTTGATCTGTCCTCACTTGCCCCAGCCCCAGGTTTCCCAGCTGCTCCACATGTCCCACTCTTGTTGCTTACCCCACTGGGACAAACATTCCCCTCTTTGACATCTGCTTTGAAATCAGGGCTGATGTGAGTCCCTGTCCCTAGCTCAGGGACAGCTGAGGTGAGGGTGTGCTGTAATCTTACGTGGTGATGAGGCAGATGGAAAGATTTTTTTTCTTTGTGGAGAGGAAGGTAAGAAAGTTTTCAGTGACTTCTAGTTAATTTAGCTCTTTGTATACTAGTCAGTTTTCTTGTCTGAGCTTCTATCTAGCTGTGATACTTTGCTGGCATATTTGTTCCACACACAAACTTGTTCTTCCCTCCCTCCCCCCCAGAAAAAAAAGTGGAAACACAAGGGATTCTATCCAGTGTTTATATATATGTGTGTGTGTGTATATATATATATATATATATATATATAAAATAAAACCATAGTGTTTTTTTTGGGGTCTGACAGTCTAGTGACGAGCCTTGTATCTGCATTCAGGCATTTTGGAGGATTTCTGTGCTTCTCTGAAGCCAGCCCAGGATCTGTAGGAGCTCTCGGGGTCACTTAGCAATCTTCATCTTGTTCCTTGCTCACGAGAACAGATGGAGGCTGCCTTCGTGCTTGGGCTAAGTTCAAGCAACATCAGGAAATCAGTACAAAGGTAGATGAAGAGAAAAACACTGACATGTTCATTCCTGGTTTATAGAACTCTTTTATATCCCAGCGAGTGTTTTTCTTTGTGCTGTCCCTTGCCAGAAAGGCAGCCGTACCAGCTTTGTGTGGGATTCGGGTCGTCAGACACAAAGGATTGAATCTTCTGTCCTTGAGTAGCTTTGTATGGACTTTGCAGATTTTTGGTTAGAGTTCTGAACAGACTTTAATTTAGCCAAGCTGGCAGTTATATTTCATTTCTGAAAAATAAGAGAATCCTCTTAGAATGGTTTGTTACATTCTTCTGCCAGAAATCTATGTCCCTGAATTTACTGTTTTCATAGACCTATGGCTCTTGCTGCAATATTATTTTCCTGGCTTTTGATGATTAAAAGACTAGTAGCTTCTTAGCTTTACATCATGCTGGACGTTTCAAAAGTGATTTGTATTAATGTGTGCCTAGATGAATCTGTTTTCATCAAAACACTGATGTTTTCATGGATGAATAGGACCTAATTCTGCTTGCAGAAAACATCCCTATAAAACAGGGCTGATGCGATTGCATTGAGAAGAAACAATTGTAAATAATGGGAAGAAAATTCTGCTCATGGAAATATTTCTTGTCCAGAAGGTCATACGCATTGCTATTGGCTTTTAACTTGACAAATATCTGTACTTGCAGTGAACACAGATGGTGTTGCATTTTGTGAGCTTTTTAAAAGTAGCAGCTGAATGCTCTGGCTGAAGTTGGCCAAGTTTAGAGTAATTTAGTTGCTGAAAACACCCTTCTTACAGAATTTTCCTGTTGATGATAAGCTGTACATGGCACAACCATCCCCTCACTTTTTTTAAGCACAAGAGTTTATTTTTCTCCTGGTGTTTTGATGCTTTGCATTTCATCATGTAGATGTTGAAATTTTCAGAGATTAAAAGGAGTTGCAGGAAGTTATTCTTGAGGCTTCCCTTCAACAATTTTCTCTGACAATTCTTCTTTAATGCTATATTATGCTTGCTTTATCCTTAGTTTTCCTAGGTCTCCTTCCTCTTTCTTTCTTCTTTCTGACACTATAGCATGTTCCTTTCAATGTTTTTTATAGATCAAAGTGCTCTCTTCTACCTTCCTGTCACTGTCTTTAAAACAGGTATTTCAATTAATGTAGACTGCAGCTGGAAAGAAAAGATGATTCAAGACTGCTCTCGTACCATGGTAACTTCATTTGGACACCTCTGGGTATCTCGCTGAATTCCCACTTGTTAATGTGCTGAAATTCTTTTTGTCACACTCAATTTTTATGGAAATCTTAAGGGATGAATCCAGACAGCAAGGGAAGAGCAAAGTGCCCTGAAGAAAGGGAAGAGTTTAGTGAGGTCTTGTTTGTTTATTTTATTCTTTTGGATGATGAAATGAATCTTTAATTGGCAGCGAGCTCTCTGGGACCACTGCTCTCCAGTCTCATAGGTCCCATGGGACCCAGCCAACTCCAAAGGCGTTGCTTGCATGTTCGAGTTGTCTGTGCTGCTGGCAGCCAACCTGCTGCGAGCTCCCTGGGGGGAATGCTGGTGCTCCCCTCTGCAGCAGGAGCAAAAAACTAGTCTTACTTCAAAAGAAGCTGCTCAGCTGAGTTCACTTTACTGCATCCAAACAGCTAACTAAAGTTTTGTATGTTCTCTCTATTAATTGATGCATCTTATCAAGCAAATCCCTAGGAAGAGGGTGGAGGTGAAATCTTTCACAGCTTTCTCCACAGTGGTGTGCTTCTTCGGGAAGTGGAGGCTGCTGAGACATCAGAAGTTGAAAGGGAGATGGATGCAGATGGTCCTTCCTGTAGCATCAGAGGAATCAAAAAGAATTTATAAGGATGTTCATCCCTTTTAATAAGCTGCTGCTTTTGAAAAAGCATCAGTTCTCCATGAAAGACATTTTTTCCTATGTAAGGAAAGACTCTAGAACTTATCTGCATGGATGTGGATATTTTTTTTCCTTATTGTGCTCTGCCCCTCCAACTCATCTCCAGACTCTCCTGTCCCTATGTCCTGCCTGGGCAGAAGGCTGCAAGGCTAAGGGTACAGGCATGTTTTGGGTATCTGCCTAGCGATTACCCATCCTGGGCTGTGACCTGTGGTTGTGCCTGCTTCCCGTGGCTTGTGCCATGTGTGTTTTTACTTCCCTTGTTGTAGGGGTCCTACCCCAGTCCCTTCCCCTCGCTGCAGTACAGAATTCAGGTAGGAGAAAAACGCAATGGCCTGGAGCTTCCCAAGCCAGGTTTAGCTCCTGAGTTGCATTTTAGCCACCAGTGCTTTGTTCTGAAGACTGGAGCTGTGGATGTAAATGTGTGTGTGCATGCAGTCCCTTATGAAGAACTTTAATTTCTTGCAAGAGCGGGTGCTTCAAGGTACTGAGCTGAGAAGGCAGGGGCTCTATTTATAGCTGGTGTTCGAGCTTTGAGTATGTGAGATGTACAGCTGTGCCACGCGGGCTCTGCTGAGCTGAAAACTCTTGTTCGCAGCAGTAAGAATAGGGGATGGCTTTGGTTATTTAACTGCTCAGTTGGAATAAAGCAGCTGATGTCTACTGAGATGCTGCAGGCTCTGGTCTGCTCTGTGCATGTCTGCCCCGTGAGGTGTCTCAGGTGAACCTACTGAGAGCAGCACTTTGAGAAACCTGAAGGAGAGGAGAAACATCGAGGTGGACAGGTCTCCAACACCATCTGTGCTCACACCTCCCTCGTGCCACAGTCACACAGAGGTGAGGTTGCACCCTGACAGGAGAGGGGCTGCATCTGCTCAGTTTTATAAGCCTTCACCTAAACTGCTCTTGAATCCTGATTTAAAACAAGCAAACAACAAAAACATGTAGAGTTACTGCTTTATTTCTGTAGACATGGTGTCAAAATTTTTACAGAATCATTATGAACTTGTGGGCAGTGTAAATATCTATTGCAATTCCTTAAAATTGTTTTGCAGTTCGATTAGTTGCTACTTTGATCTGATGCAGTGTAAACAGGAGAGTGAGACAGTGCCTTTTCCCTCAAAGGCCCAGATAATGTTTAAACTGATAAAGACACAATTTGTTTCTGCAGCTGCTTTTGGTTTAGTTTGTCATCAAATATATTTATTTGTTAGAAAGCTGCCAGCAGGATTATGTAGTCTTTTTCCTTTTTTTTTTTTTTTTTTTTTTTTTATGCTTTCAAATTTCTTTTCATTTCACAAATACTGCAGGAGCATCACACTTGTGGTATGTTAATCTTGTCTTATGTTCAATGGAAATTGCATTGGTTGTAAGTAATCATAAACCAACAGACTTGAAAAGCTAACATTTTCTGGCTTCAAAGGAATGAAAACTGGTGATAAGTGAGGTTGTAAAAAGTCAAATTAAATGTTAATTGATGCAAGGGCACAAAGCAGGGAGGTACTTAGTTCAGATGCAGGCACTATGTTTATCTGTCTTGACAAATTGACCACGATGGTTTCATGGATGCTCTCGTTTCTATTTTCTTCATCTTCATTTACATGAAAAATGTGGTGTTGGGAAATATTGGTGGTTAGACTACAGCTAAAGCCAGATGCTTATTTAGGCTGGTGCGGAGCTGCAGGTATAAGTTGAATGTCACTGTACACACTTGAAGTGTTTTATTTTTAGGAAAAGTGATCTAAGAGGAGAAAAATACTGACTAGTCCCCATAATTTGCATAAGAAGAAAGGACATGCACATACTCGGAGAATTAAATTGAAAATCCTGTCTTAATCATATTACCTTTTAAGTTATGTGAATTTGCATAAATCCAGATAAATACTAAAAATTGAATGAGTCTTTCTGATTGTCACAGAATCATAATAACTATTTTGTTATTACATATCTAAAACAAAGAATTGAAGTTATCAAAATCAAATCAGATGTTAGGGACCATTCTTCTTTTCTTTTTTTCCATCTCTCTCCTTAATAACCTGAGATGAATCAGACTGTTTAGAATTGCTTAATGCTTAAAATAGGTTGCAGAAGTAGGGCAGATACATGAGCATACATTTAGGATATTTGCATTGGCCTTCAAAGTAAGCTGATTTGGAGGGAAAAAAAATGGGGACAAAAGTCATCTTTCTCCTGAAAATTAAATTCCCGTGAATTCTAAATCAATGTGTCTGTCTCTGAATGCTGTCTGCTCAGCTGGGAAAGCTTTGGAGCAGAAATAGCAAGACTCCCAGCCTGGTCTTCAGGTTTCTCTGAGCTTGAAGCTGAGCCCTGCCAAATCAGTCTAAATTTTGTGTTCTCAGAAAATAACAAAACAGCAGACGCTTCCTCACCCACTCATCTGACTTGTGTTAGGAAACCTTTGGGACTACTTGGGTGAGCAGCATGAGTGGGGTTCTGCACTGAAGCTACTCATATAAAGCCTTCAAAAATTAATGCATACGTGGAGTCTGAAAGCAGCTCCTTTATAGTGATAATTTTTGTGCAAGTAAAGCTGTACAGCAGAATAATAAGCACTTAAATAATGAAACAGCAAGGCAGTAAGTGATACCTCTGGGAGGTGGTAGTAATATTAGATCGCAGATTCAGATTTGTGTTGCCAGGACTGTGTAGGTGTGAGGGGAACGAGAAACCTCACCCTGGTTTTGTACCTCCTCAGCAATGTCAAACCCCGCAGCCTCACTGTGTCTTCAAAGGCTCCCTCCGCTGCTATCTTGGGCGAGAAGAGTGTGTTGTGGCACAGGAGGCAGGTGCAGATCCTCTCCCGAGGAGCCTCTCACTGCTTGCTTAAGTGTATGAATATTTTTTCTTAAATAATAAAACCAAACCAAAACACAACCGGCCCTCTGATGCAAGTATGTTGTCACAGATGCAGGTATCTGCATCTTTCTGACTTTCTGACCTTCTGGAGAAAGCAGTCTTTTGGGAAAGTGGGCTCAAATCTCTGATTATATCTTGTCAGTGCTTTGGCTGCATAGCACTGATCATATGAGGAAGAAGCAGGCTTGTGTCCATTGGACTTCCAGTACTGGTTGATGCCTGCTTTGCCATGTAGTGAACTGAATCCATGTTGGCCTTGATTCAGAAGCCAAGCATTACATTTTTAGTATAAATTATGAGAGGATTACAGGAGAGCTTTGCAGACTGCTGCAAGCCAGTCACAAAGGAGCATCCTGTTCATTCAGTGCCTCCTTAGCATCTGGATGCTGATTGTAGGGATAAACACACAGATTTCCTTTTGTGAATTTCACATATAGCGTGCTCAAAGTGGGGGGTGTAGGGGAGAGTTCAGTGATCAGCTCAAAGTAATATTTGTATTGAGTAGACCAGGTGAATGAAACCATGTTAGAAGTCAGGATGGTCTTGGTGAGCTGTTAGTGCTCAAAGCAAAGAGGGCCCAGCCAGCAGCGTAGGTACCTTATCCCTGTTTCACAGAGGCATCTAGCTGAATCTGGAAATGGTAATCTTTTAATCTAATAATCTTTTACTGCACTCAGAAGGCAGTTCTTGGCTTGTGATGACCATCTTATATAAGCCTCCTTTCTAACTATTTTTGTCAACTTTGGCCTAAGTTTCTGGTTGTGAACCCACTTATATTGAAAGCACAGGGAATATGTATCCCCACAAAGCACGCCAAAATCAGTCAATTTCTCCTAGTTTTCTTAATTCTGTTTTCCACTGTGGCAAAATAGAAAACGTTTTGTTGTGGTGCTGCAGATCTCTGCTTTGCCTTTTGCCCTGCTTCTGCTCAGGGAGCTCCTAAGCGGTGGCAGGCCTGGTGGTGGTCACAGCAGGCATTTGTCCTTGAGAACTGAAACAGTTCTAAAAGTGTCAACTCTTTGTACTAAAAAATAAACCCTGAGAGGGAAAAATCAATACTTGCTAGCAATACTTTCCAGAGCATTTTGCAATATTAAATTTCTGGTACATTAAAAAAAAAAAAAAAAAAAGCTAGGTTTTAATATTTCCATTGTTTTTGTTTAAAGAGATTATCCGTGAAGGGTTAGGAGATGCTTGTTTTGGCATTCTCTGAGTTAAACATCAGGCTGTTTATGTACTGAGAATAACTCCTAAATTTTGCAGTGTGCAATAACATTATGGAAAATCTTTCATGTTTTTACAGGTAGTTGGAGATGACTATTTGAATATGTGGTTTCCAGTCCTTCTGAAACAACTTTCCCTCTTCTACTGCTTTGCTGTCTATCTTGCCTTGACTTTCAGTAGTGCTTGCTTTTTCTTGTGAGTGTTGATCATCCCAAACTACAGTTTGTAAGCCCCTCACAGTGACTAATGTACAGCATCTCTACAAGCTGTGTAGCTTTCTGTGCATGCTATCATCGCCTTGCTATTTGAGACAGTTTGATTCAACTGGTTGATGGAAAATTTGTCAAGTTATGGCTGAGATGTCTATAATCAACTTTTAAACTTATGAAAAATTTCTCACATTAGAAGTTCTGGCATGTGGAGTTAACACAACTACATCTGCAGAAGCATGGATGGTACAGCTCTAATAGCATCTCTTGTGAATGGTGTCTATCAGTATATTTAAATGTATTTAATTTCATTGGGAAAGAACTTGAAAAATAGCAAAAGATTTTCCTGGTATGTATGTCTGTCTTTATGAATTAGCACTTCAGAAACTTTAAGGATGTGTTGTACAGAGCTATTAAAGAACACTTCCTTATTCAAAATCTCTTAGCTTTCTGGTAGGATTAAGTAGGCTTGAAACCAGCCAGACAGATGTCTAGAAGACCCATGGAAATAAATGTGAGAAACAGAACTATAACATATTCTGTGCTAGCAACAAAGGCTGCAAATAGAGTGTACTCAAAGTATACAAGTGATCTTATTATCTCAACAACTATTTGCATAGTAACACTTAGACGGATTTAGATTAACTACGTAATTAACTGATACAGAAACACAACTGAATATGGAATAGCTGGGAACACATCTGCTTGTTTAAAAAGTATGTTTTAAGATGATAAATTGTTGGAACAAAATACATTAAAGTATTGGCAAGAAGCAAAACTTGAAAGTCTTTCTTCCAAGGTCTTTGCTATCCGTGAGCTTTTTCTCCAAAACACCCAACTGTTTTAAAAAGCAGACCAATGCTACATTTTCTGCTTGCATGAATTTCCTTATATTTCAGTTACTGAAGATTACACTTCTGGCAAGCCCTGCTTATTACACGCCTGGCCTCGTAGCCTGCTCCGTGTACCCTCGGCTAATGCTGCTGGAGCTGGACCAATGTTCCGGCTGCCCCAGGGCAGAGCAGGGAAATCCTCCATCCTCTTCCACTAAGTGCTGCTAGGAACCTTCACATCCAGGTTTTCCCGTGCTGCTTTCTCTTGCAGACAAATTCTTGAAGTGGAAAAAAAAAATATTGTAGTTAACTTTTACTTAAACTCGGATAGTAATCATGTGCTTTATACCCAGCCAATTTTGCAGGGCCAGTTAATTTTCTTGTAAACAGCAGGGCTTTTTGTAGAATATAGTAACAGCTTCAAAATGCTCTGAAACATTTTAAAAAGGTTTTGTGACTCTTTGATGTGAGTTAACATCTTATATATCCTTCTCCTCTCTGACTTTGTCAGTGTGGGTAAATTCCCTCAAAATATTTCATTCTGTCTCTACATTTTGACTTTTATGGGTTGTTTGTCTCTAGTTCACCTCCTCCATATGAGTTAATCACGCAAATCTTCATTTTGTATCCCATAAGCCTCTTCATTTCACACTTCCACGGAGCTGGTTAATATCCCTTAATATCCTATAGAGGTGTCTGTCTGGTGTGTGTGTGTTGATCTCCTGACATGAGTTAATATCCCCTAAGACAGGGGTTTACATTTATTTAGGGTCTCCTGGGGGGTTTAAATTTATTTAAAGTACGTTGGATATTTTTACTTTGTGTCAGTGCAAGTTGTATTTCAGATGTATTTTAAAATATATGCTTCACAAGGGACAATAGAGTTGCATAATAATATTGTAAGTTTTTATGCAGAGACTTGATGTTGCTAAAGGTGAAGAAAAAGTTATTTGTTTAAAAAAAAATAATAAAATAATGCTGCGATGCAGTCACTTGATCCTAAGCCAGTGGTCAAAGCTAACTTCTACCTATTTATGACCAAAAACTTCTGCCATGCCAAAAGAAACAGTTTCACGTTACGGAACTGTTGTTGCTTTAAGTCACTCAGTAGAATTTACAGGGCATGTTATCATGCCATCATTTCAAGACCTGAGCTATAAAATCAGGAAGCAAGACAGCGGAGTTTGCAAAACTGGAACAATCTGGTAAACAAGGTAATTTGTGCTTTTCCTCTGTAAGAATACGCATGAGTTCAGTCAGAAAGCAGTTGTTGAGCTGGACCCTACCTTTAACAAAGGGCATTTCCTTCTGCTTCCCCTTCACTGCATGAAAACTTGTCCCATTTAGGGAAATGCTTTCCAAATAGCTCATGCTACTAAGCTTGAAGTCATCAGCCGCTTTGTATGCTGATTTGAGCTGTCTGAAAAACAACAGATTTGGCACCAGGGGATGCACTTTTTGGGGGGAGAATATTTGCTTGGAGGCTGATTTTGGGTATGCTCAGTAGGTTAGTGACTGTCTTGGTTGCTTGACTACAGGAGCTGGGTGAAATGCTTGCCTTGAGTTTTCCTAGAACTCTAAAGAAATAACTGTGGAGTCAAAGTCAATATTTACAAAGTATAATGAGTGATGGCTGATATGCAGCAGCCTTCTCTTTCTGAAATATGAAATGGCTAAATATGTGTACATATATGCGTTTATGAAATTATATTACATGGTCCTTATTTTTCTCCAATATTTTTTCTTTCAATTTGTCTATTTTTCCTTAAAATCAGCTTTTTTTTTTTTTTTGCTGTTGGATGTTTATCATGGGTGTGTACAGAGCTGCTTATCCCTCACTGGGTTGAGTGTGACTCATGTATAGAAATTCTCATTTTGCCTGCCTGTTTTCTTTTTCATCAAGATAAAAAGTAAAGAACTCTTCCATGTGGCACTTCCTTCCTTCAACGTGTTTCTGAAATCCTTGCCTTTACTGTTTTAAACCCCAGGTGAGGGGATCCCGCTTCTGTGAGTTTCTCATGAACTATATACTGGGGAGGAGCTTCATAGAGGGAGAGAGGGAATGATGAAGAGGTTTCCAGGAGCCCAAGCAGGACTGATATTAGAAGTGGTACTTGTAGGCTGGAAGCATTGATGCTCTTTGCTCCCATCTAGTAAGATTTACATGACTGCTAACAGCATAAACAGAATATCGATGTTTGTATACCATGGAGAAAATAGACTTGTATTGTGCTGTGACCCAAGTCAAAAATCTCTAAAACTCATTCAGAAGAGATGGCTTTGCTAGCACTTGATTTGTAAAAGTTCTTTGAATTTCTTTGAGTATTGGACATGGCAAGAGGCATGCCATAATGCTGTAATTCAGCAGTATTTTTAGCACAGTGATTACTGGAGAGGTTTGGTATGAAATTTTAGTAGAATTCACAAAAATTCAACATGAATTTTTTGAATTGACTTCATCTCTGCTTAATTTAAAGATTAGTATTTCCTAGTTTTTTTTCCCTCTTTTGGGAGGAGGGGAAGAAAAACAATTCTCTCTGCAGCAACAAAAGATTACTTCTCTAATGCCATAAAAATGTATTTAACTTTTTTTTTTTTTTTTCCCCAAAATACAGTTCTGTTTGTCTTGCTGTCATATTTGGGATAGATAGCTTGTTTCTCAGTCCATGTGCAGCAGATTGTGTGGATGAGCAAAGGAGAAGACTGAGTGAAAACAGTTTGCTCTATTGTAGTCAGCAGGGATAGGGATGATATATAAAAAGATCCAAGGGATTTAACAATAGATACTCCTGCAGCTGAGCTAATATGGTGAATGAAAGCTGCGATGGTACAGAATGGTGTTACCTGGATTATGGTTGAAGCTGCATTTTAAATGAAAAACCTGGCTTTTTAACATATGCATGGCATATGTGATTATAGAAGATTGTAATTACACTCCTTTTGATTGCAATAATCTTACATATATATATTATTTTTTTTAAAATAAGATGCAGTTCAATGGGACAAAACCACAGATGCAGTCCTGACCTAATATCCAGCAAATGTATAACAATTCTTCTGCAGCTGACCCCACTGTTTGTGCTCTTTTGTGATGGACAAAGTAATATTCTTGTGTGTGTATCTGGACACCCCCATAAACAAGATATCTGCAGCTATGCCAGCTGTCAGGTTCCTCCTTGTTTGCAGAGGTCAATGATGGAAGAAAATGTCACTCTAAGCTGCCTGTTGTCTAGAATGGCAGGATTAGTTCTTGCACTATATAATATAGTCCTATATCTACTTAATATTTAAATGACTCTTTTGCTTTCATCCTTTCCTAAGGGACGCTATTACTTAATCTGTTAGTACCTGTGCTTATTAATTTTCCCTAGTGTGGAATTAAGCAAAGCAAAAATCCAGACTTAAGCTTATCCTGGTTTTATAGCTATTTTCCTCTTTTGCTATGTGAAGCCAAGGGGTATTGTGTTGGCAGGCTGTTGCAGTGCACATCTTTCTCGGGATGTGAAAGAGGATGTGAATGTTGAGATGGTAAGGCTCCTTTGACCTTATACCTACGTGGGCAAAAACATGACCAGAGCATTTGAATTATTTTCAAATCTTTTATATAAGAGGAGTTGAAATAAGATAGTACAGTGTATCTGTACACTGTATTGGATATGAGAAACTCTAACATCTTATTTCTTTCAGTGTAAAATTGTAATATAAACACCAAGTGCCACAAAATGAATCCATTTTCTTTATACTTCTGAGATTTCAATGTCATGGTTTTTCTTGCATGTCATGCTTTGTTTTCAGCGGGTCTCTTCATTTTGAAAACTTTAGGTAATTTTGTGGGTACTGAAGGATTTTGTGCTGTAATTTTCTTAAGGACATTACCAATCATATCCGATGTCCTGACTAACATTTCATTCTCCTGTGAAAGTTAAAAAGGGCTTTTCTACAACAGAATCAGGACAATTACTTCAGCAAAATTACAGTACATTATCAGTGAAGTGTCAGAAGATGGCAGCCAATTTCTGCTGTTTGATCAGGATAGTCAAGATCTTCCTCATTCGGTAAGAACAAAAACTCTCAGAAGAGGAAATGAGATGTAATGGTAATTTCCAGATTGCCTGTCAGCCCTAAACATATTTCTATCCATCATGATGGTGACATAACGTTGACTTCTCTAGTATTTTATAGTTAATTTGCATAACTTGTGGCACCAGTACTTCCTGAGATTTCATAGCAATTTTTCCATGTACTGTAATTCATTAAAAAAAAAAAAAAAAAGCCTTTCACATATTGTAAACAAAGGTTAAAGGGACTTTACTGTCACTGCATGACTTGCAGTCTCATTATCTGAACATATTATGGTACTGCTGCACAATTCGTGTATAACTTTCAATAAAAATGACTGCTATAAAATCAAAGCTCTCATCAAATAAACCATACTGATATTACTTATGTTGCTTATTTCTGTGATTAGGATAATAAATACTTGGCAATAGGTTTTCTACTGTTTTTGATGGCTTGGTGATAGACGCCTAGTTAAATGAATGTCTTTGGTCAGATGAAGGATACTGAATTTATCACCTCTTTGGATCAGTGAAGATGCATGTCCTTCTGGATGTCCAGGCTGCAAAAAAATTGTACCCCAGAAGAAAATCATGAAAACAACTTGGATTTTTCAGACCTCTGAACTTGGCTTGTTTGGTGGCAATGGATAGAACTTGCAGGTTCAGTTAACAAGGAATTCCCAAAAGGATCTTGTAGAATGAAGACCTGTGGGGAGTGGGGGGAGAAGTATTTACTTTTTTATTGCTAATTCTGATCGTCAGTACAGCAACAAAGAGAACAAAGTATTTAAGGTGCTTTGCTCTTGGGTGTTGCTGGGGGAAAATGAATTAACAGTTCTAAGTGTTTTATTCTGATTTGCCTAGGATGTAGCCTAAACCTGACAAAAGTGCAAGCACCAGTGTAGCTTCACCAAGATCTCTGATCTATGTGCTAGCAGCAGATGGTCAGCCTACAAGGAAAAGACTTAAAGAAAACAAAAATGAGCATGGATTTTTTTATAGAGAAGAGGAGGAGAATATGAAATATAAATGAAAAGGACAATGTTCTTATCCTCATTTGATACCAAAAGAGGGGTCACTAATCTTACTTTCCTGCTCCATTTTAGAGGGAAAGGGAAGGAGGAAGGTGGTATCCTCCCCAGAGGGATGCTAAAAGGGCAAGTAGCTTATCTAGGAATGATTTATGCCAATAGGACCAAGAGAAATCTGCTTTCGGGTGGTTTATTCTCGTGTTATCTGAATGTCTAAGGGGGAACTGACAATAAGAGCTTAATTTGACCGTACTTGTAGTCTGAGATAGACTGGGACAGCTGATCCCAGGGGGACAGTCGGGGGTAACTGCAAAGAAGTTACCTTATGTAGCACAGTGTTGTCTTGTATTCATCCTTCTGTAACAGAAATGCCAGAAAAAGTTCATCTCAGTTTTGTGAGATCTGAGAAACTTGCCTCTTGCAGTCAGGTATATGCAGCATCCCTGCTCGGGGTATGTGCCTGTGTTGATCCTCCCCATACTTCATTTATTTGCTGCCCTGAGAGGAACATGGTGACAATCTCTGCACTACTATCTAAGGGATTTTAAATTGTATATAATGCTTCAAAATAAATGAAGCAACAATTTGATCCAAATGATAATCCTGCTTTAGTTGAGGACATATGGCTATTTTGCCCATGTGTTTTAAGTCTTTATCCTTTACATATTCATAATGCATAATATAATCAATTATTATAATTCCATTGGACTCCAGTGGATTTATAAATCCACTTTTATAAATAGGTTTTTATAATTCTATGAGCATCTAGCTGTAAGTTGGAAGACAATAGACACTATTGGGAAAATTCATTCTTACAATTTCCCTCCCAACTTTCCATACTTTGTTTGATTTACCATGCTGGTTCTAGCACAGATGTTTTCTCAATGGCTTCCACAGAAACTACAGAAGATTTACTTAGTCCAGTCTGGGTTGATTGAGGAACATCAGGTTTTGGCATTGTGGATGTGCTCTGTGATCAGTCAACATTCGGGAAGTGTTCAATCCTCCTGGGATCCAGTTAAGTCTCTGCTTATCTCTTGGCTTAGTGAAGTTCTAAGGCACATTTCATATGAGGTTATCTACATAATCTGCATCCCACTGAATTGGAAGAACATAGTTGCTGCTTCGCCACTGCCAATGGGTGTGGTAAGGCATGTTGCTCAACTGAATATTCTGTGTAAATGCTTCTGTTTTGTTCCTTTTTTCCATGTTTCATATCAACCGTTGTTTGCACGGTGATTCTTCAAAAACATTTGATACTAAAACCAGAGGAAAAATACCCATGAGTGTGATCTGTAAAACCTTGCAGGTACAGATGTGTTTGGTCACTGTGGATGGAGCATTTTTGGATGAGGACTTTTCTTTTGTCGGTGCTTTCAGCACCTCTTGAAAATTCATTCCTTATAAATAGTCTGAAATTTCTCCTGACTTTTTTCAGCAACATCACTCCTAGACTATAAACATCAGATTGAAGGTGAACGGACTTCACCTAATAGTGCAGCCTACTGAAGCTATCAGATACAGAGCAGCAACATAGCCTTCTTTCTGAATCCTTTCTGTAAAGGGGTTTATTTCTAGTGTATTTATATTATAGTGTCTCCTGAGGTGTTTTATGAACAATCTAGAGTATAGAAAGAGACAGTTCTTTCCTGAAAAACTGATCTGGCAAGAGGTGAGCTCTCAGGTAGATGATGTGGTCAATGACACTGTACAACAGAAGGTGGAATATTATTTTGGGAACCAGGTTGTCTGCCTGGGTGTACAATGTTAATTGTGCTGGCTAGATTCTGAGTGTAGATGGATCATGTTGAGGCTAAAACCAGGCAAGGCTGATGGCAGTGAGGAGGGACTGCTGTAACCAGGGAGGGGATGGGGAGACTAGCTAGCAGAGCAGCCTGCTCAGGCAAGTGTAAATGCCTGATATCAATGGGGAGATTCTAGAGAAAGAGGAAAAATAAACTTCAGGATTAAGTCTGGGAGAGGTAATTCCAGACTTTGGGTGGAAGACTGAAATGTGCATTCAGGGTGAGAAGGTGGATGTGGACAACCTGCTCAGCACATTCAGAGGTGCAGGGGAGGAGTGAGAAAGGATGGCAGTCACAGAAAATTACATCTCCTGAAATAGCTTGCTTCCAAGAGTGTTTGTTCCTGGGACTACAGGGAAGGTATCGTTTTTGATGAGCATTCTGCCTATAATTAGGCTTCTAAGCTGCTGCAAAGGAGAGTTTGATTTTTTTTCAAATGAATGTGTGCCAAACATATTGAATTAGTTAAAAAAACAAATGGGCTTTGTTTATGTTTTTGGGGTAACTTCCTAATTATGTTAAGTTCAAGTGCTCAGAATGCCAGCAAGCAAAGAAAATAAACATATAATTTAAGAAAAAACATTAGATACCTTTCCTTGAGTGGAAGGATTGATCGTATATCCCCAAATAGCAAGAATATTACAGCTGAAGTGTTCAAGTAGAGTTGTTACCTAAAAGCTGACCACAGAATAACATGTATTTAATTATACAAAAAAGCAGTTATTACATCCTGTCCGTAAACTTCAATTCACCTGCTTAAAAGACAATTTTTTCTTTTTACCCTTTTAAAGATACTCTATATAATGTAATCTGAATGAAAACAGAATATGTACTTTTGTACTTTTTTGTACAAATCCAGTTTTGCTCAGGGCTGAGGTTCCATTCACGTTGAGAGTATAAAATTTAAATGATGTCAACAGTTTCTACAGAAAAGAATATTCTGGAAAAAAAAAATATCACCCTACAAACAAAAAGTCCTTCAGATAAACTTTGCATATCTGTGTCTCCTATGGCACCTCTTTCATTTCTTCCAACATAGAACAAACAATTCTGTGTCTTGTGACTCGGTGGGCTGCAGAGTGGGACAGAGCTGTAGGATCCCAGACTAGAGAACCCTTTGCATCTCCTGATCTACCTATGTTATCCCACATAGATGCGCATCTAAACTCTGCTGATGGTTTTCACACATTTCCCAGTATTTTCTGCTTTTCTCTTTTTAATTAGCCTCTAGCCTCCCATCAATAGTTGTTTTATAGACCAGTGATAATTTTCATTGCATGTCTTATTTGCCTTGAAGTGTTGTCTTCAACAGTGAACTTGGCTTTCATATCATGCAAAGTAAATCTAAAATTACTAAAAATCACAGAACAATAAGATAATTCCTGTTTGATAATATGTATGTTCCTGTGTTAGTCTACTCTGTTATCTTCTGAATTCTTTACAAGCATGCAGTCCACAAACATCACAAGACATATTTCACGTTATATTCACTGTATGCCTCCATAAATCTTGAAGTTATATATTGAAGAATATATTTTGGTGTTCTGATGAGGAATCTTAGAAGTCAAGAGGCTGTGAAGAAGGGAGTTTATTTTTTTCCGTAGTCCTCCATGCAGTTTTCAGTTTAGCCTCAATGATATTCATTTTCAAGAAATAATATACTGCCCTTAATTTCACTAATGAATGCTCACATCTGTTCTTATGAGTCAAACAGGGTTATGGAGCAACACAAAACATCGACTGGTGTTGATGGTTCAACTATATTAATGTTGATTCAGCCTGCCTGAGTTCACTAATTCCTCTTCCATCTCGTTTAGTTTCTCCTTTGAGCTGAGGATCAGTACAGAATAGTCTCGAAACTATCTCAGTGACCAGAAATCTTCAGTGGGACTGGAGTTTCTCTGAAAGCATGTCAAAGCAAGCAGCAGAGCCTGCAAATGTGGGTGCTGTGGGAGGAGGGTTCTGGGAAGCACCAAAGCTAGTTTCCTACCTGAAGTTCTTGCATGGCAATAGAGAGAAATGAAGAGGAAGAAAAAAGAAATAGTTCTCATCCATCATCAAAGGAGGAAAAATTTACCCTTCTCAGATGAACTGATGGTTTTTCTGCTCCATCATCCATCTTACAAGTAGTAGATGCCTGTTCTAGCAGTAAGCATGGCAAGATTGGTAGATGATTAGCAAAAGCTGTGACCCTGTGAGTTTCAGAAATTTGTTAAAGGTCAAGTGAGAAGAGGTTTGGATCTCTGGCAATGAAATACACTCTGTGAAGGGAACATTCAGTTTTTGCAAGCACCTCAGACAGCACTCTCTTTCTCTCTCTCTGCTCATTAATCTTGACCTAGCAGTATTTCTCCCATCATATATCTTTTCTCCTGTTAAGGATGAAGATTTTTTTTTGTAATTATGAGGGCACAGTTGGAGACAATAACTTGTTATGTACATCAAATGTAAGTGTTATCTTAGTACTGAATATCTTCAGAGAAGTGGGGTGGAACCCATGAAGTTTATCCACGAGAATTAGTAAATTTTAGGGGGAAAAGGCATTTTGTTTTGGAATTATATATATATTTTTTTAAAGGAAAAAGCTGAAAATAATTTGGTGTAGAAAATGTGCAGTTTTGTTTGTTTTACAGAGAATGAAGCTTTACCGTTTGTATGTTGGGTCCCAAGATCCCCCTGAAGAGTAACTGTGTTGAAGTTTTGTTAGCCAAAAGAGTCAGTACTGAACTTCAGTGTCAGGTCTTTGCTATCCCTGCAATGGTCTTGTGAATTACTCTGATTAATTGCTTAATTATTTTTTTTTTTTAATATTACCTTACTGATAGATTCTTTAAAGACCTGTGGTCTTTGAGTTCTTTCTTCCCATTAGATGCAATAAGTCACTTTTACGGATTCCACAGGAAGAGCTCATGCCCTGTTATTGCAAAAGGTGGATGTTTGGGGTAGTAAAGATTAGCTATCTGACAGCAGTTTTCCTTCTTTTATAGGTGAACACCACCGAGGAATATTTATTTTCTAGAGGGGAAACAGTCCAAGCAGAAAACCCAGACTACTCCAACTATTCCTTCCTAGTAAGAGGTAAGATTTCTTAAATGTAAAGGTAAATATTAACCCTAAGTCTCAGCCTCTCACTTTCTAATGTGCAGGTGCTTAAAATCTATTGGAGATCCCCACCAGTTTGCCTTTAAGTGCCATCATTGCAAAGATCTTTTCCATTATAGTAGGGCATTGATCAGAATTAAAAAAAAAAAAAAAATTCCTGAAATAAGTTGGGATGTTGCTTATTTTCAGGGAATTAGTGTGAAATGAAGACTGTCTCTTAAATTTCTTCTCATGTCTTCCTTCAATTTTGTTTAACAAAAATTAATGTGGTATTTTAAATTTCAGCTTGCTGTTGCATGTAAGCTACTGCTCTGCTGGCCAATCAAATAAAGAAAAGTCTCGAAAGTAATTCACTTTCAGAAATATGCGCTTGTTACTTTTTAAATATTGATATTTTCAACTCCCAGTTTCATGCTTATTATCTGAAGAAATGAAGAATATAATGATAAATTACATTAATTCAGATAAATCAGTTTATTTCGTCAAGCTAGGTAATTCTTAGGTGTCTCGGTTCTGAAGAATGTCAATTAGTGATTGTGACACAGATCATAAATACGACTAGCAAACTGAGCTCTATTTCCTTGGACTGCTTTTGAGTGCCCAAAGAACACCATCCTAGGGTGCTGAGTTCAGCCCCATTCGGGTCCAGAGCTTACTCTTGTTTCAGCTGTATTCACTGAAAACTTTTCCTGTTCTTGAATTAGTCTATTAGATATCATCTATCTCATCCTTTGCTCGCCCAGGAAACTCTTACAGTACAAAGAGAGGGGCACTTTGTGTTGCACCATGTACACATTGGCTGCATGAAAAAGGTCTTCCTTTGGTTTGAAAATTAGATGCCTCCACAAAAGCTTTGCAAAAGAAAGGCATATATTAGTACCATATAATCCTCTATCTGCACCTAGGGATACTTAACTTAAGCACGTTGCAACATAAAAACAGCTTTTATTCATAAAGATTCAGTAATCTAAAAGTAAAATGCTTTTATTTACTGTCCATTGGGGGACCAGCAGTGCAATATATTGCATTAATTTTACATGATAAATGAGTTTGAGGTGCATGTGCCATTTCTTTCCAACTACTTGTGTAAATAAGTAGCTTTTTTAATGCTGGTATGAGATACATTGGGTAATCCATTGCTTTCTGTTAATTTGTCTCAAATTTTATGGGTATGAGATATAATTGAATTCATCTTTGTTAAAAGTTGACCTTTTGAATAAGTTCCCTGCTGAGTGTTTTAATTATTTGAGCAGGTATTCACAGCTTGAGACCCATGACAGATTGATTTGCTTTGAGTGCATCAAAGAGAGTGGGTCACATTAATCCATGGTGTAACCTTGCTGAAATCAGTGCCATTTCTGAAAAAGGAACAATTTGAAAAATTCTTTATAGGAATACCTATTTTGCCCAGGGGAGTCTCCTAAAAAGTGTCTCATGCTCATATTTTAATAGTGCAAACTTAGTGTTAAAATTAGTGTTAGGTATTAGAAGTTTTTTAATTACCATTTAGGGAGTGTTTCTTTATCAAAGAGCAGGGAGATGATAGACCATCCATGGTGCTAAGCCAGCTGGGAAATTTAGGTATGTAGGTAGCCCCATGGCCAGTTTAGCCATCCAGATGGTGTAAAGCAGGATGCTGGGCTCAGCCTGTGGTCCTTGCACACACACAAGGCATCGGGGCAGCTTTGACTGCTGCCCTCTGCACCTTCTGATGGCACAGAGACTGTGGCCAGTCCCACAAATCTGGGCAGCACGCTGTTCCTGCCCACATAAACAGGCAAATTTATTTTAGTCTCCAAAGACTAAATCACAGAGCAGAGTTTCCAGGAAGCCAATTAGTAGTTAAACAGGAGATAATTAGATTTAATAGGAAAACTGTAAAGAGCCTAAGAAATGAACCAAAGAGGTGAGAACAATAGGTTGTGTTGAAAGAGTATTGGGCAAGGGGATAACTATCAGTGGAGTTCCTTGAAAGGCTGGTTTAAGAGAAATATTATTTTTTGGCTGATGACTTTGGCACTAAAGTAAAAAATGTGCTAATGAAATTTTCTGATGACATAAAACCAGAAGATGGTGTCAATGCTGAGAAAAATTGGATTAATTAGGCAGAGTTGGATGGTGTTGAAGATGAGAATAATAGAATTTCGATGAAATTGAGTAGTGCAAGTTCAGGGTCGTGTCCTGAGGACTAACAACATGAATATCATTCAGCAACAGCAGGAAGAGAGAGACCTTTGGGGCATTTAGTCGATGCTCCTGACCTGTTAATACAATGCAGTATGTTGTGAAAGGTGCTGTCGGGTCCTCAGCTGAAAATATGTCTGGGGCTGTGCCTACCAGTGCCCGGGGAAAGCAAAAATTGGGGCAGAGCAGATGCCCTGAAAGGCTGCTGGTCTCGCTGGGGGACAGAAGAGCCAGTCCCAAAGGAGGCCGAAGCAGCTCTGCTCATTTAGCTCAACAAAATGGAGACTGAGAAGGGAAATGATTGCTGTGTATGAATACTTCTGGGGGTAAGGAGGGGGTAAACTCCAGAGGACACTTTTGTCAATTGGACAAGTGATTTAAAAACTAGTTTTGAATAAATTTAGGCTGAAAATTAACGAAAGGCATCTAACTGCAGGAGGAATGGGAATACTGGGCAAGAAACCTAGCCAGGTTTGTAAGGGCAGTGTTGATGTGCAGTAAAGTTTTGGACTGTCAGCAGGGAGAGGCCCAGGAGCCCTTCCAGCTCCCCGGTCTCATAGCACTTAAAGCTCAGAGCTTCCTGGTACCCAGCAGTGTTTTATGTACCCCTCAGAGGTAATTTACAGGCCTGTCTAGACAATCGTTGCAGCATTTCACTAGCTTGTGGGTATCCGTAGAGGTCTTAACACCAAATTACAGAGGGGCATGGTTACATTTTTAAGCCTGTCATTTAGGTATTCAGATCCACGCCTGCCTCTCGCAGAGCCCAAGTGAGTTCACTTAGAACAGTCCTTGGAGGGTCTGAATTTTGAAGGGATGCTGCGTGCTTGGTTGACATCCGCAGTGCAGATATATTTTGCATAACTTCTTTTCAGCAGATGATTTTTTGTAAGCTTTTTTATACAAGAGGGCACACAGAAAGGGGAGTTGGAAGAGGTAAGGTTCATCTTGAGTGCAATGTCTATTTTAGTGAGGAATACTATTTATCTTGTGGTTATACCTCAAAAAAAAAAAAAAGACAAAAAAGACAACTGGCAGATGGTTTTCTAAAACATCATCAGGCTAGTCAGTCACGCTGCAGGATTATGACATATTACAAAGAAATAATAAACATTTTTGGACACATCTGGAGACAAGGGCTTCCCTCTACTCACTTGACAGTAAGATGCCCAGGCGAGTTAGGAACATGCAAAAATAACCTGTATGTAATACATTTTTCAGGTCCTACTTTAAATCTGATAATTGTTTTTTAGAACATGGGGTTTTTGAATGCCTTCTTCACTAAGGTATCTTTTCCAGAAGGCCAATCAGAAGTGCCTGTTACCTCTGAACTTGGCATCTGGTTACAGATATCCTTTTTCATTTCCCACACTTCAGAACTGTTTATATATAAAGGCAGCCCCATGTGGGCTCCTGTGGGTGTGGAGCTGCAGGCTCAGAAAAGTGATAAGCTCCCAGTTCTGTTCACAGGTGCTGCACAGCACCCTTCAGTGGGCACTCTGCTCGCTGACATTCAGTGTTAGTGCTGTTATTTCTTTTTTTTTTTTTCTCTTGCTGCTTTTTCTGTGGCTGCCTTTGTACCTGGGACAAATGGGATATTTTTGAAACAAAAAATCTTTCTTCTGCCTTCTTTGCCCCTTTGGAGATCACACTGCCACCAGGACCTTAAGAAGTTCACTTGGTATTCACCATTGCTTTATTCCCATACATCTTTGGTAGCTGAACAATTCTCTTGTAAAATTTTGGGTACTGAGACACGATTGATTTGCATTCAGAAATGATTTTTGACTGCTGTAGGGAGTACATATAAACCTCTTGTTAATTGGCAAGTACAGATTTCATTGCTTGTCTCTCAGGAAGCCATTTCCCGAGTATAACCTGGGAGTATTTGACTTTCCTGAATGCAACCAGATACAACCCTGATGAGCTAATGTAGTTTTAAAATTATTAGTTTGTTATTTGAGTGTAATTATATTCCAAGACCAAATCTTTTCTAGAATTAGTTTTGGTTCTGCTCCTACAAGTGGGTATTATTTGCTTTGTGTAATTGTAGATCTTCAGTTGCCTTGGCAACGTAACACAGTGTTAAATTTAGAAACTAATTTGTTTTCTGTCACTTTGCTCTTTACTGTTAAGAAGACAAGCTGTTTGCTATTAAATAAAACTTGAAAAGGAGGAGAGATAAAGTGTGCATAAAAATGTAACATATAAAATACCATGTAGCATTCTCTGGTGGATGAAGGATAGAGCACTGGCAAGGCCAGGAGGGAAACTCCGCTGTTCCCAAAGAATTAAGTGGAAGCTGCTTTATGCTGCCGAAGGGGATTTGCATGGAAGCATCCCTGCCCTGCTCCAGGGAGAGCACGAGGCATTGATATGCCCTTCAGAGTGCCTCCTGCCTTCAGGTCATATAACTGAATATTTGTGTCTGTGCAAATATACGGTTATGTGCGTGTGTACATAGAGATGACAGATATGTAATGGGAGAGCTGCGAAGGGGTGTGCATGAGTTCCAGATTTGTGTTTATAATCCTGTTTCTTGCACTGGCTTTGTTCTCTCCCACAGGGAAGGTCACTTGGCCTCTCTAACTTTTAGCTAAAATACTGACAGCGAGCAAGTTACTGAATTAAGCACAGGGAAAGTCTAGTGAACTTTTGCCCCTAGGAAGCTCCCCTTCTGCCCTCTTTCTTACAACTGAGAGATTTTCTAGCCTCTTTGCCTGCCTGGCAGATGCTTGTCTAACCTCTTCTTAAAAACTTGTCCTGATGGAGGTCCCTAAATAACATTTCACTGATTAGCGCTCTTCAGTAGTAGAAAAAAATCACAGTACCCTGGTTAAATCTTCTCTGCTTCTGTTTAAGCCTATTACTCTTGCACCATTGCAAAATTGTCTTTGGGATAGAAGTGAGATACGTATCATCTCACAGCAAAAAGCTTAAACCAGTGCTCAGAACTTTCCAGTGATGTTAGCAGAGGATTCCTGAGAAAAACCCATAGTAGCAGTCATCTCTGTCTGTGATTAAGTATACGTTTTCACAGCTTCCTTAAAAGTGCATGAATCCTGTACTCTAGAGATTTGTCAGTACGTGGCCAAGTGGCTTTTGTCTAACTTGTTGTGTGTCATTTCTTCATCATGAAATCATCTACTCTACAAATATTTTCATATGTAAAGGAACATTTTAAGTGCACACTTTGACAATGTTATTAGGCTTTGCTTCCTAAAATAGAAAGTAGTAGTAGTAATAAAAAAAGAATCCCGACATTATTGCCAATAAGTGGGTCAGTCTACAAATGGATAATAAAGGAACGAAAAGAAGGTAGAATAAAAATTCCTGCTGGCAGAGATGGATTGCTGGGCTGAGAGTTGCTGATGATCAGTATTGCTGTGCAGCCACGTTTTTAATGGCTTTTTATTCAGCCACTTAAAATAGATCATTTATGACAATTTAGGACGCTACTGAACGTGCATTGTCACTCTGATGTGCCAATTTTGTCAGAGAAATAAAATAATAATTTTCTAAAGTCCTTCTGGGATTGCTGTGTGGCAAACCAAGCTCATTTTTAAGGAATGTGAAAGTTTCCTTTATCTTAACACTTTGTCCACTGAGTTTTGTTGGAGGTTTAATTCTCAGGCTATTTCTGTAGCTTTGGATTAAAATGTGATGTTCCCTTGGAGACAAAGGTGGTATTTTATATTACATAATATGATGGGTTCAGTACTTTTTTTTTTTAAAAACAACATATAAATCAGCCTGGTATCTTTACAGCAAAAGGGATAATATAAAATATTGATGTTACTGCTGTAAAAGTAGGTCTTTCAGATTAATTTTTTTAAAATAAGTAAGTAAAGTAGAAACTCAGGAATGCTTAAGTGAGTAGAAAAGTAGGCTGGCAAATTCATCCAAAAAGTTGCACTTTGTGCTGTAGGAGATGGTTTTTATCCTGCTTACGCTGGTGGCCTTGGGCTGGTGAAAGCTGAAAGTTGGTCATCAAAACTGCCCAAATTAGACCCGCTGCTTTGGGTGGTGACTGTCTGCATACTGTCTCAAAAGCAGCGAAGGAATCTGTGTACTTAATGTGTGTAGTTTCTTCAATATGTAAAATTCTCCGTAGTCCTGATCCTGGTGCCATTGAAGATGGTGGGGAGAAGTCCCAGTGTGCTTTCAGAGGTCTCTCTTCCTACCACTCTTGAAGATGTACACCTGGAACACCATCCAAAGGCTGACTGGGTGCAGGGTGGTTGTGATGTGTGACCTCACCAGCACGTGCTGCAGATGGCACATGGTGCTTGTTCTGGGGCCTGCTGGCCTACAGAGATTTTCTGGACATCCCAGCAAGCCCCAGAACTGCCTCTGCTTTTGCAGATTATGCTAGTACCTCATATTAAACGAAGTTCTATTTTATCTCGTAGGCTTATAACAGATTTTTGTAATAGTGTCTTAAATTGTGACGATGTCCTACAGTGTTTGAGTACAGTTTGTGTCAGGGGTCTTACTTGAATTTTATACAACCTTTAGACCCGTTAAGTATTGGAAAATAATATACACCTTGAAAGGCATTCTTTTCTACCCAGTAAATTTAGTTTGCATTTTTTTTTTGTTCCTATTTGTTTTTAACTGCTAAACTGATAATGTAAGGATGATTTCTGTTTTTGTACACTGTGAGATATACTCACATAGATAAAACCTAATTCTGTAGACCAATATGAATCAATTACTGGTGTGTCGAAAGTGTTGTGTGAAGCTAGATGCTGGTTGTACTTCAGCATTTTATTGGGAGCATTAGAGCAAGGATTGACAATGCAATGCCATGCCATATACTGTTGTTTGATTATGATCTATAGTTCTAATCAATATGTTAAGTAATGCCAAATTTTATCCTTCAGGCTTTTATTTTTATAGAAAGCAGTAATAATCTGTGTAGAGGAAATGAAGTTGAAAGCTGGCAGTTTGAAAATGTGATTTCAACTCGAACAAGTGCTGCCCTGCCCACAATGCCTATTTCAGGAAACAAAAATTTGGGTTTGAAGCAGACTGAGTGCTGCATGTTTCTGCAACTGCATGTGCAGGGTAGACACAATCTTCTAGATTTTTTTGGGCTATGTTCCATTTTAGTAAATGGACTGGTCTTTTACCGCCTTTGGTTTAAGGGCTAGCAGATAAAGTTATGGAGTCTCACCACAAAAAGAGTATGTCTTAAGTACTGCTTGTACTGCTTTTGGCTTTGGAAATACCCTACCAAGTGTGTTTATTTTTTTGTGAGTGACTTTACAGACGATACATACCAGGCAAGTTTGACCTACTGGTGCCTGGTTTTCTCGTTGTCATAGGTTCGGTTCTTTAGGATCAGCATAGGTACAGTCAACAGTCATATTCAGGAGTGTGGCAAGCTAAAAAGTTGACTGGGCATCATAGCATGTAAAGTAAAGCATATAAAGTAAACTTAATTCATAAAAATACTCTAGATTTTTTTGTCAACATTCTGGGAAGAATAGAGAGGAATACCCTACAAAATAACTTCTATGCCCAGAACAGATTAGATATGTTTAAATAGTTATAAACTGATTAAAAATTCTGTACTGCTGAAAAGTACACATATATTGGCTTATTATTGTTATTTGAGTATTAAACTTTTATATATATAAACCCCACACATAATCTTAAACAGGAAAGAGGTGGGTGTCAGTTTTGTAATCCTGGTGTCTGGCTTTGAAAGGCAAATCTGAAAAGCACGCAGCCTGTCTGCTTGTATTTTGAATAGACTTGTTGAATTCTGTTCAGCCAAAAGAAACTAAGCCAATTATAAGGAAGTCTTTTACTTTTAGTTGAAGTAGAATAATAAAATGAAGCAGCCAGTATGGCACTTGGGCTACTTCAAATACTGTCTTTCACCCAAGCAAATACTGCACAATGTTTATGATTAACTGGCTGCTATTTCCTTTAACTGCAGTTGAAGTGTAACAAAGTTGATGGAGCTATGTTGATCTCAGTGCTCGAGGACCTCTCCTCTCTGTAGATTGGGAGTTACACCCCAAATCCTTTGTGTGGGGAAAATGTATAACCATACTTTTCTGCTCTGTTTGCTTTTACTTCTGCTGCTATTCCTGGATTAAACTATAACTGAAAAGTAAGAGGTACTGCAATAGAATTTTCTTGATTTCACTGTTTGAGTTTGTTATGACACAAACTTTAATAGTATACATTATACAAGCAAGCAATGCTACCAGAAAGCATGCAAAAGCTGTTTAAAGGAGACATGGTTACAATTTAAATACAGCTCGTGTAAGCTGTTCCCCAGGTTGAAAGGTGGCATACTGATGCCTGCCTAAAACATTGGGAACATTAATCATAAATTTTAATCAATTTAATACATTTGCTTAATAAAGCCTTCCTTATGTTTCTTTAATATCTAATGGTGCTGTCGGTGTAGTTGTGGATGGTAAAAGGCTGCATCAACTGCATGGTGCTTCAGAGGAGCTCTTTGTATCTGTTCGACTTATGAAACTGCAGGGTGAAAAGATTCTCCCTTTTAATTTGTTCAATAAGTATGCCAGTACTTATCACTTCATGATGTAGAAACAGCAATTCACATTGAATAACAGATGTGTACCTATGTGATGGAACTAAAACGTGTTTCCCGGTGCCTGACCTGCTGCGCATAGAGGCATTGGGAAAACATCTTGTCACAGCCTGTTGCAAGTGGTGTATCCCTTTTGGGTTAATCATGGGATATGCTGCCCCTCAGTAATTTGTCAGCATTTCCTTATAAGAGCTTCAAGGAGGCAGATGTTTTCTGGAAGGAATCAGCAAAAGATATTGACAACTTTATTGCATACTGAGGTGAACTTGGATCCATCTTTGGAATGGGTTTGCAAGAAGCAATGAAATGGCAACAACTTCTGTTCCTTAAAGTGAACTAAAATTCAGTCGGTCTTTGCTAGATATTGGACGAAAACTTTTTTTTTTTTTTTTTAATTTTAGCCAAACCTACCTAATATTTCTTTTAATTTGGACATTTCAGATGATCCATTTTGCTGTGGAGGGATTCCAGAGATGACAAGTCTGAAAAGAAAACATTGGAAGTACATTAAATATCATTTGCACGGTTAATTTATGTATATACTTCATAAAATGACAGGATTTCTGCAGTGCTAGGTTTAAACTTTATGCCCACTCAGTTTTCTTATCAGCTGTATGCCAGCGGCTATACACATAATTCTCTTTCACTGCTTACTGGACCCAAGCCTACTCAATTTAGTTTAGCTGGCAATGGCACTTCTCACTTTCTTAAAACACAGGGCCTTCCAATTTCCAAGAATGTTTATAGTATCATAATAATTTGGAACAGGTGTTCAAACCTCTCTCCTGCACTGTGCAACAGAAGGTTTATATATTTTTCATTATATATGGAGACAACTCATAACACTTAGGATGACCATCTGTCATTGGATTTCTTCTTTTTGACTATAAGCAAAATGGATTTTTTTTACTGTGGACACTAGTGCAGCTGATGGGACATCCCACTTCCCACATAGAGTTTTATGGATAGTCATTTCCAGGGGATTAGCCTGCTTGATTACTTGACGTGACTCTTTCATGTTTGGACAATTCCAGTGAAAACAAGGGTGTGCGCACTTCAGTTGAAACTTCTTGGTGTGTGATGTTCCTGTTTGAAACTCATGAACCTTCTTCTTGCTTCTATGGGGAGTACTACAGAACTTCTGGTGCTGCTGGATAGCCGGTTATTCCACTCTACATCTCACCTAGACTAGTTCCATTCACTTTCTTGTAGAGAAAATCTTTTTTTTCTTTCACAAATTGTTTTCATTGGTGCCCCAGAGGGCACACCAAGCCCTCTTCTCCTTCTACTTCCCTTCCTTTTGTCCCCTGTTTTCCCAAGCTCTTCCGTCCTGTTCAGCCTGTGCCTATTGGTGGCCTTTCTTCTCCTATTCGGCTACCTCTTGTTCTGCCTAGCAGCTCCAGAAGCCCTTTCATGATAGTTTTCAGGGCTGAATCTGTGGTGTTTTTTTTTTTTTTTTTTTTGTTTTGTTTTGTTTTGTTTTGTTTTGTTTTCCCCAGGCAGTGCTGAAGTGCATAGGTTACACTGGGTGAGATTTCAGATCCTGTGGGATTTAGCTGTGAAACTGGAGTGGTAGCAGTGCTTGTATGATGGGCTACCTCAAAAAAGAATTTCTGGTGGAAAACTCAAGTAATGTTGCTGTGTTCTGAACTACAGTTCAAGCTTTGTATGCGTCGGTCTGTACTGTGGAACTGGATGTTTTCTTTTAATATTAATAAGATCACTAAGGTGAGCTGTGATGAGAGTAGTCAACACAGTTCATTGTGAAATTATATTGAGTCTAGGGATAACTTTTTCATGATAAAGGCACTAATTGCATTTAAACAGTGACTTTAGGCAACTTTATTCTCTTAGGCAACACCTAATTGCTCATCTTGGAAGGGAAAGTGAAGTGTAAGTTGCACCCCTTGGAGGTCCCTGACTACCACTGTCTCCAGTACCTGGTGGGAGCTTCCAGCTGTGCCTGAGGGTCTGGACTTCCCTTTAAAACCTCTTTTTAAAGTGCTGTGTTTCCAGCCCAGTATGTCACTCAATGCCTGCTTTGGCATCCTGCATAGGGAGATTCAGGGAGACCTTGAACAACACTGAGTCAGTAGATAGAAGAGCTTCTGTTAGGGGGCTAAAAATCCTGTTGGGCCTAGGAAGGATTTTGCAATGGTTTGCTCTTTCTTTGAACTTGCTTAATAATATAGTGTCATTAATGTGCTTCTAAGCATGCTAACACAGCTGCAAGCTATTGTGTTTTATGGATATAGCGGATCTTGTATCCCTGCCCGAAGAAATCTTATGGGAAATTTTCCAAGAACTCATTAATAGCAGACACTAAATATACATTGCCACTACATGAACAAGTACTCTCAGGTCTAGTAAATTGTTATGTCAATTAATTTTATACAAGAACACTTCCAGACACACAGGTGGGTGAAGGCTGTAGCTAGGTGAGAGCTTACTTTGTTCCATCCCATCCTAAATTATCAAAGCAAATCCCTGTTCAAAGCTGAAGAAATACACAGCTCCTGGAGAACAGCTCATGCTGAAATAAAGTAAAAGCTTTCCCATAGTCACATTCAAGGGGACATTTAATCTGAGTACAAGGCCAGTCTTTTCTCTTTGTTGTTTTTTTGCATTTTAGAGGAAGTTACATTTTTCCCCAGATATCCTGCCCTTTCGTAGTTTGTATAAGGGGCATTACTTACCTTTGTATTTGAAGCTGGGGATGATTTCTCCTCTTCTGTAGGGGAAAAAAAAATAGCATTGAGAAAGGGTAGAGAAGTCATGTTTGGGGTGTCTCCTCACCTCTCCCTCCTGGCAGGGTGCTTCAGTCAAAGCAAGGTGGCTGGCCACATCAACTTGTGTCTTTGCCATCTGTCTTTTTCTCGTGAACGTAAGGGAGGGCTCTTCAAACAGAATTTAAGAGGATGGTCTAGTCTTTGCATGACCAGTGATTTTCAGAGCTTCCTGCAGTTCAGTCCAAACTGGGATTTGGAAACCATTGTATGCTGAAATGAATGGGAGCTGGGCACCCAGAGCACTTTGGCAGATTCAAGCACCTCAGCTGCATAAGAAAAGATAATTCAACTCAGCCAAGTCCTTGGTGTTATTGACAGTGGAAATAAGTCCTCAAGTTCTGTGCTGGCTACAAAGGGACTGGAATTTGGCTATGTATTCTCAGTCACCTTTAATTCTGATACTAAGGAAATAAAATTATTATTAGCATACATATCTTCAATATATTACAATTATATGGGAAGCAACAACAATTTTTTTTTTACTAACTTGATTGATAAGTAAATAAAATATACTAAAGCTTGTGAAAGAATGAATAAAAACAAATAATAGAATGATCTCTCCTAATAGTTTCCAAGGGAAGATGAGAATAAATAATTTAGGGTAGTTTTGCATAGATAATTTGATTATTAGGTGAGAGCAGGTTTCCCTAAATCTCCATAATAGCAGGTAAAACAAATGGTAATAGCTGGAAGGAGAGCAACAATTAGCCCAGTTCTGCTAGTCCCTTTCAATTATAACTAACAGGAATGGCAAATCAGTTCAGCCCCTGGAGATCTGCATCTGCCTCTATCTCCCTGGTAGGTTTCAATCTACATCTGAAAGTAACTATTACTGCATTTTTGTGGAGTTGATGGCTGCTATAACCATCAGCAGCTGCAGACAACCCTAGGTGAACTTGCACTCAGGCCTGGTTTTGGATTGCAAAGTTTTATTGATTATAAATCACAACTTTGAACGGAAGTACCCATTTTTGTAGTAGATTATATTCTCATTCAGCCTTTGAAAAATAACGTATTCCATATACATATCTAATTTATAGTATATATACATATAGACTTATAGTTTACAGGGAGTGAGTCTACCTAGTGCCTAAATGTCTAAACAAATAGAGGCAAAAAGACTGGAGAATCAATTTCTAAATTGAATACATTTCAGCCATGTGGGTGAATAAGTTGCAGGACTGTGCTCCCTAGGAAGCAGTTTTTCTTTCCTTGTATTTCCACAGTAGCTGTTGATACAAAAATGCTTTGTCAAGCTGAGCTCTTGGCTGACAGTATGGCAGGTTACTTCTGGGGAAAAGAATAAAATAAAATTGGTTATAAAATAAATTTGGAGTCACATCAGGAAAGCTCTCTTTGTCATTTCTTCATGTGGCTTTATTATGGTCTAATAAATTTAGCAATTAACTGCTACCAAAGAACCATATTGTTTATTAGTTTAGAAATGCACACGGACAACAGATTTTGTTGCAATGACTCCTATAGATGGTTATACGGTGATATACATAGGAGAAATTCAGACTAAAATATTTCCTTGTGCGTTCTTATGTGTATGATGAGTATTTTGATTCATTTTCTTGAAATTATTTTTTTTTTTTTTCCATTTTTCAGGGTATAGAACCTGCTTTGGGAACTAGGAGCTTGAATTTCTTTGCCATAGTCAGCCCTTTCCTTCCTGTCTGATGACACTAATATTGTATGTAAAGAAGTATGTGTCATTAGACACTTAGTAGTGTGAAGTAGAGCTACGATTTCTACAATTTGTACCCAAAGGAAACAACTATACCCTCATATCTGTGTTCTTTTTGATGTGCTCAGAATTTGTGTATTTTGCAATAAATGATAGAGTTATCATCAGTCTGCAGCTGAGAGCATCTTGCTAATTTTAAGCTCTAACTTGGGGGTTATTCAAGAAAAATTTTAGACTTTTCAAAAAATTTCCAAAAAAGGAGGGATAATAGATTGAATTGAGTTCTAGCAGAGAGACTCTAGTAAGAGTTCATTTAACTCCACACAAATGTAGCTCTTTATTTCACCTCTTCCATCATGACCTCTGTTTTTGAAGCCTGTAATTGTTATGAGTTAATGTTCCTGAGTGGATTTTGAGCTTCTTTCTTCAGATTTATTCAATATCTAGACAAATATAAATTACCTAATGCATAGGAAACTACCTAACCAGTCTTCAGTAACCAAAGGGACAGCTGAAGATTAATTATATTTATATTCAAAAATTTAAATAGAATGTTTTTTTTTTCCCTGTTAGTGGAAACTGGATCAGATGGCAGAGCTTATGAATGCATGCCGATGCTCTTGCTTGTCTTAAGTACAAAGCTTTTGAGAAGAGGACTTTCTTCGTGGCACTGGCTGGTGCAATGTGTTGCTGCTCATTGCTGGGAAGCAGCAAGGGCTGCATGGGGAGCGTGCCTACTGCCAGCAAGGAAAGGGCGAAGGGCTGCAGAGCAGGTAATGGAGGTAGGATATGAGGGTCATGGATCTGGCACTCTTAGATCTTTGCTTTATGTCATTTTAAATAGGTTGGTCATCTTTGCATCGACATCTTTACTCACAGGAGTGTTCCTGGCCCACTGTCGCCTTGTCCTTTTCCCCCTCATCCAAGTGCTGTGGCAATATCTTATTGTAAGAGCAGATGGAACATTTGCTTTCACAAAGAGTTAACGGGAAACAGTAGCACAGCAAACATCTCCCACTTAGGACAGAACTGTGATCATTAGAGAAGGTGGATGGAGGTCAGGATGCTCCCTCAGATGTAAATTCACAGGCAGTGTTTTGCTGCTGCAGATGTAGCAGGGCTCTGTAATATGCAGAGCTCCAGTGATTTGGAACCTAAGCCTTCATATCTTGTTTTCCTTAGCGTTTTCGTAACCTTCAAAGAGGAATGGATTAACTTTTTAAGTAGGCACAGTGCTGGCAACTATAAGAACTTGCATTTACCACCCGGAAGAAACTTGTCAGTAGAATAAGTTTAGGAGAGCGTAGAATGATTCCTTCCTTAATTATACATTAAAAAAAATGGTAAATTTATTCTTGCAGATTATTCAAAACAAATTATTCAGCCACCCTTAGGGAGCACTGTGAAGCCTGCAAAATGGGTAATGCTTGGGCATTTCTACTATGGATATCTACCATAGCTATAGGTGAGAGAGTTTGAACAGATGATTAGCCCAGGAGGTGGCTGCATGGAGGCAGAATTTGTGTGAGGAGCAAAGCGTTCACACCAGCTCCTAATCATCACTCTCCTGTTAAGAGATACCTACTACAACTGCAGCAAGTTCCTTGTTCTTTTTTTTTTTTTTTTTCTTGCATAGATAAATGCTGCTGTTCTCTTGACTTCAGATAAGCGTGATAGTAACAGCTCCCGAACTCACAACATAAGTTGTAGGGAAGAGAAGACTGGAAATAAACCACTTGCAGGACAAAGCCTGCCATCTGAACTCTCATTGAACATCTTGAGGTGTATGTGCTGCACTGACATCACCTCAGCCTTGAAAATGTGAAAACCAGGGATACAGGTGATGTATCCCTACATCACAACTGCCTTATGATCAACAACCCAATTTGTATCATTAAATTCCTGAAATAAGTTCTGGGATTTATCAACCTGTGCGTTGCTGAGACAACACAGATCCTTGGCTTCTTGTCAACAGCTGCACAAACTAATGCTTTATCTAGAGAAACTATTTTGTGGCTAAGTTCCATGGAAACAAAATAGTCTGGATCTGGATAGTGAGTACAGGTTTCTGGACCTGTGGGTTGGAGGTGAGAGAGGAATTTGGCAGGGAAGTTGGAATTCTTGTCTGATGGTGTGTCTGAGAGTGGCGTCAAGAGGTATCTCCTCTTTGCCCTACCTGTTTACCTGTGAGTTTTTACATGGGTTGAGAAGTCTCTTTGTAATCTGCTGCTTGGTTAATCACTTTAGAAGAACTCGGTTGTGTTTTCCATATAGTGCTGTTCATCTGGTTTCTCTTTTGTCCTTGGATGGTAGTTCTCATCAGTAGATGCAGAGATTACAGTCAAGTTGTGAAAGGACAAACAGTTAAACTGCATGTGCTAAACATTCATTTAGAAGACAAACTTTCCAGAACAATCAGAAAAGGAAGAATCTGTTTCTTGATGTTATTTTTGCTGAGTCTTACATAGCTAGGTTCAATCTAGAATGTGCCTCTTGGTGTAGTTTGTGTTATAAATCAGGTCATGTTTTACAAAAATGTGTGGTGTTTGTAAAAGTAATGGAGAACTTTTGCACCCGTAATAAAATATGTCTGCCATCTTTAATTAAGTCCAGTTCCTATGGGTAAAAGTATGTAAATCATTCTCCAATAATAAGTTTGCCATTTAGTTTTATTTGCAAAATGACAACACTGAGTAATCGCAGAACATTATTTACAAAATTAAACAAACAAAAGCGCATGCAATTCAAAGAATTAATATACCCACACACTCAAAAAACCAAAACAAATCAAAGAGAATTCATTTGTTTGACAGGCGCGCAAACTGAATAATAAAATGGAAAAAAAAAACACATGAGTTTGAAGCAATTTGGCTTGGAATGATTTGAGAAAGGAAGAGAGAGAAGGCGGGGGCAGGAAGAGGAGGGAGAAAAACAGTTTTAAATGACAGCTTAACTTGGTATAATCTCTACTGGACAAATTGAATGAGTTTACAGTTGTATGAGTGTCAGTGAAGCAACTGTATATCAGTAAAGAATTGGGAAAAAGTCAGTTTGTTTGTGGTGGTTCTATTTAATTAGTAAAAACAATAACAAGAACCATTAAAATATGCAAATTCTGGGCATTTGCTGGTTTACTTGCTTTCATTGTCTGTTGATGGGACTCCAGTTTCTGTTCTTGTTGTTGTAGCACTTCTGAACTGTATGAAAAATCAGGACTTTACATGGATCTGACAGGGAAGAGAGTGCATAATTTTAAGTTTAGCTTTAAATTTGCTCTAGTGGAAGGTGTTCAGCAGGGTGTGGACGTAATAGCCTGATATTTTCTCATGTATCTATAACCAAGGTAACCAAATCAACCAAAGGTAGCCCACTGAGGAATAGGGCAGATAGTCTTCAGTTTGCTTTCCAAGAGCGCTGATCTCTTCAAGACACAAATCCCATGGTGCTGCTACTTAGTTGATTTAACATATTACCAGGTCTAAAGCCATTGGTATGGAAGTTCTGTGTGAAAGTGGCAAAAGGCTAGGAATATTTCTGTTGACTATTTTGGTATCAGTATCAAAGCCCCATAAGAAGGACTGAAAAACATGACAGTTCCTTTTTGGGAAAGCCTTGTATGTGTTACAGTCTGAGGCTAACAGTAATAACATTTTTCTCTTTTCTGATTTTAATAAATGCCTCAGGGCATTGCATTTGGTTAAATCAAGCAGTAGACAAAATGTAATGCACTGGTAACCTCTGAAGTATGTGCAAAAAGTTTCTTCATAAAATATGTATGCAGAACACAGTGCTGTAATGATAATGATCCTCTCTAGGTTATTCTATGAAAGATTTAGTATTTTAGTATTAGGGTCTGTAGTCTTTGATTTTGTTTGAAAGGAGTTCCGAGTATTTTACTTTTGTATTTGTTTATTTTTAATGAACTTTCCATTAGCATATGAAAGTCATATTAACATATGCTATGCTGAGTACTCACTTTGTGTTCCTACTCCTGGTGTGTATTTAGAAGGAAAAAGTTATCGTATCGGCCTGTAGATGGCATTCTTGCTCAGCAATTTAAAGGTCTGTAGCGAATACAAAACTAGTCTCGCTTTTTGTGCTGATGTGGAAGATGTATTTTAATTTATGATGCTCCCTTCCCCCATGTATATGTTGCATATGCTGTGTATAATCCATTTGGAGCGGCTGGCATTTCTGCAGAGTATAAGAATGATAAAAAGTGCATCGAGCTTCCCTGATAACCATTTAAGTGATTTCTTCTATAGTCTGTTTGACACTGACATGATCTGTAGTTAAATATGTTTTCCTTGTTAAAGCTGGAGTCCTCATCTGGGTGTGTAGGCAGAGGTGTACGTGGGGGCTGCTCCAGTTCCGTCTTTGGGGAGAATGGGGTCTTTTCAGGCAGCAGAAGTGGTGATTTGTAGGAAGATGTTGCTTTGTGCAAACAGCAGAGCAAGCTCTGGAAACAGGCAGTGGTAGGCTGGAGTTTGTGGGCAGCTACTGCTGTTTGCTTTTTGTCCTCTTTCTGTTGAGCATTATATTGCAAAAGAAGGAAATCGCACAGCATGGGTACTAAATAGCCTGCAGATACAGACAACCCTTTCTGAATCTGGGTGCAGGTTTTTGCTCTGGAGCTGGGGATGCAGCCAGCATGTGCAGAGATAGCACTGTGAAAGCCACTTACAGATATGTTGTTCACAAAGTCCTGACTGTGGGTGATGCTCTCAGGGTCTGTGGACAGGGACAGAAGAAGAAAGCAAATGGGAATGGGAAAATGTTTCCAAATACTTGAAGCTTCTTTCTAGCTCATCAGGAGTCTGAAAATCTTGAAGCCTGCCACAATGCAACTGATACCAGAGGCTATCCCTGTTGTGTTTATTTTGTAGCAATGATGACATGCACCCCTCTTCTCTCCCTAAACTCTGATTAATTGATTCAGATCTATGGCTAAAATCACAGTCCCAATGGTCCTTCAGTTCCTTTCTGTATGGTAGGAACTAAGTATTTGTGTGTGCATTTTGAGGACTGGGTCCTAATTCCTTAAAACATCCTGCCACCTGCATTGCTCTGCCCTGCTGCATCTCATCTACTGTTCCTGTGCTGCTGCTGCAGTTTATCTTCATTTTCCCAAAACTCAGCAAACTCTTCCCATCACACCAATGCCTTTTCTGCTCCTAAGCTGGAAGCCCTATCAGCTGATTCCCAGTCAGCATAATATCTTTGGGGTTACTGTCTCTCTCAGGAGAACTGTCACAAGCAACCCCTCTTCCTCTTGAGAACAACTGAAGGTCTGCTGGAGCAGTGATTGATTTACTGCTGGAGGTGATGTAAGGTGGGCTTGCTCCTTGTGTCCTAGCCTTGTGTTGTCTTTGAGGTTATATTTGCAAGCAGTCTGAAAGCATAATTGTCTTACAAAGCAATCCCAGAAATCTGGTTGGGTCATATTGTGTGAGTAAACATCAAGCCCCTTGTGTGCAAATACTCCTCAACCCTACCACAGCAGTAATTCTTAATAAGGAAGAATAGATGAGAAATGTTCCTTCATTAACTGAAGTCACAGGCAGAGTGTGAAACATCATTACTGGATAGACACGGGAGGATAATATTGGGTCAGAATGAGTTGCAGTTTTGGTAATTTTGTTGGTTATGATTGCCTTTTTTCCCCGTATTTCCTTCATGCCTTCTCTTCAGGAGACTAATTTTAATTGTCAGATAAACTGAAAAGTAGTGGCCAGGTGATTATGCCAGGTCACTGTTGTCTCTGCTGAAATACAAAGGAAGAAAAGCAATAAAGTAGAGGTAGTTTTACTGCATGTGCCAAGTCTGTCATTAAGCTGTGTTAACAACGCATCCATCTACAAGGAGAAGAAATGCTGAGAGCTGGTAATATCACTTAGCGGAGTTCAACTTACATTGTATTGCTGGGTTCTTGATAATATGGGATGTTTAAGATTCCAGGCTAACATCACTTTCCATTTGATTAGAAAATCAAAAGGGTCATATTTGTCCTTGTTGCTGTCAGCTGTAACTCTGATGCAGATCCCGGCGTACTGGAGTCCAGTGGTAACACTTTTTGTGTCAATAAACCTGCTTCATGTAGAGTAAATGAGGGGTTCCCATATTTTATCCTGTAAAGCATGAAGCAGAAATTTCTCTCTTCTCATATTCTTGAACTTTTAACGTCTTTCAAAGTGCAAGTAGTGTTGTTTTAAATTAGTGTGACATAGATGCCTGATGACTCCAGCAGACATTGCTCAAGGCACTTGAGCCAGGTAATATGTGAGAAACAGTAAGACTTTCTGCTCCAAGAGGTTGATAATGTAGATTATAATGTGACTATGTTATTTACAATCAGTTAGATTACTCCAGTGCCTTGGAGGTCAGGGAATGGACTAGATAACCTCTTGGCTTGGTTATGCTCAAGAGCTAGACAAAAAGTGGTTTTCTGCCCCAAAGAGCAGGCAGTGTGTGTGAGAAGTGTTAGAGAACAGGAAGAAAGAGGATGAATCAGCTTGAGAGACAATGGTCTCAACATATTACTGGACCAACCACTGCCCTGTTTCTAAGGGTGAAAAGCGAGAGGAGAAACAGAGACGTGTCCTTGGAGTGCAAGGCATGCCCTGATTCAGAAAACAGAACCCTCTTCACAGCTCAATAACTTATGCAGATGAACGTAGGGGGTCGTATGGATTCATTTATGTTTTCATACATGAACAAATGATCTCCAAGACTTCAGAGGCAAGGATAGAAAATGAAATAAAGAAAAATATCTTTTTTTAGATTCTTCTTTCTAAAATAATATATTCAATAACCAGCCCTGAAAGATGAAACTTATTTTTTTTTTCCACCTTTTTTGACGTTTTCCTTTTTTATCATCTGGAATCTATTCTGGGAGTATCAGAGAAATGCAGAAAAGACCATAAGAAGGAATGTTTGAGTGGGACATCAGGAAAGGAATTATTATTGTAATGCATTTTTAGTTTTCAGTTTAATCTTAGATCTGAATTTGTGTTACATTAAAGAAGGACTCTTGGCCTCTGTTGATAACTGTAATTGTGTTGGGACATGGCTGTCCTTCTCAAGGTTGCATATCTGTGTTTGAAGACAAAGGAAGGGAAAATTGTTTGACTAAAAGAAAAGGAAGTTTCAGCTTCTTTGCACTTGTTACCCACGTAGTCCTGTCACTGGTTTATCAGGAGCACAATATATTCCAAACACATGCTGGAATAAACAGCACACACGACTTTCCTCTGATGAATACTCAATACGGAGCTGTCTGCTGTCTGAGCCAGATGAGTTTACACAACTTTTTTTTTTTTTAGCTATTCAAATGCAAAGACCAAGAGTCAGGGACGTCATGTGGATTCGTGACATTCAGAGGCAGACAATGGATTCAAAAAACAAGGAATATGTTGCTTTCATTCATACAGTGTCTTCTACAGTCCTTCTTTGTCTCTGACAGTTATAATATTCTGATGGTTAATAATCACTTAGATCATTTAGGGGCAAAAGCCGCATTTAGTGTATATTGAATCTCATAAAAGGATTCCCGTTGACTTAAGAGTGGCAGCACAGAGACCCTAGTAACTACTATTAGAATAATTCAATCAAAGAATTGATGCATTTGAGAATGACAATGTAGGTTTTTCTTTTTTTTTTTCTTTTTTTTTTTTTTTTTTTCCAGACAAGGTTGAGTAGAAACTCTTCATGCAGTGAAAGGAGAGGAGCTGGTAGTCTCTGGGAAGTGTACTATATTTTTGAGATGTATCTTTCACGCTTTTTGTCATTCTTGCTTTGTACCTGAGAGGTAATAAAATAATAAAGGGCTACTTGTTTTACGAATATCCTTACCAAAACTAAGTGTCATTACAACTACTGTAACAAAGGCATAAGGCTGCTAAATATTGTATACAATTATATGGTTAAATTTCCATGAACTTTTTTTAGAACTAGAGATAGTAAATATTTGGGTAAATATTGTTGGTATGCCACAGAAAACAAATAAATCAGCATCTTGGGGAAAGACTGATTTTCTAAATCTGAGTAAGAAAGTGCATATTACAGCCAGCTGAGTATATCTGGCTTGAATCATGGTAAATGGGGTTTTAGTAATTACATGGTGCTTACCATAGGAATTGCTGTGCTTACCATTGGGGTCTCGTGGCAGAAGTCTACTTGAGCAGACACAGCAGTGTCATGGGAAGCCAAGAGAACATCTTGCATCCAGCGGAGATGCCTGTCACAGGGAGCCTCTGCCCTGAAGAGTTCAGAGTTTTCTTTTTGAGGAGAAAAAGTCTAGGAACTTGCTGCTGATGTGGCTGAATCATTCTGGGAGAAAGACAAGCAGCATGCTACAGACTTGTGGGATTTATAAGATCCCTGTATGAAAATGAGGGAGGCTACAGAACACTGCTGTAGGTATATATGATCAAGAAATCCAGTAGGAATTTAACCTTATTTTGTGCTAAATCAATTACAATTTTTGTGAAGTGATGTCTCTACAGACTTGGATTATGTACAGCTAAAGAGAATTTCTCTGGAGTCATTTCTGTATTTCAGAAAGGTGCGACCCACTGAAATCCTCTTTGGGTACTGCCAGCGTGGGGGTAGTGACTTGTGGGAGTACTTGCTAATCTGGCATTTGCACTGTAAACAGCATACGTTTATGCACATATGGAACAGCTTTCCTCATTACATTTGAGATATATTTCATTAAGCTCAGCTTATATAATTGCTCCGAGCTATATGGTAGCTTTATGATTGACGTTAAGGAATTTAAGACAATTTACTAATCTAGTGTGACATTTTAGATATTAATGGAACACTTTAATGGAAGCTGGTGGTAAAAACTTGTGGTCTTATTAAGTGATGTTTAAATAAAATATTAACTATAAAAAGTGTGTGAAACTTGTGGAAAAATACCTGCAAACTGCTGACTAGTCAACTCATTTCAGAGTACCTGTACCATACAAAATTCTAGTCTTATGTCCTTGGCATGGGGGGGGGGAATGGTTTTGTGGGTATGTAACACAACACACCATCAAGAAAAAAATAGTTTGAATTTAAGATAGTTTGTGTACCAAGCATTGTATTATCTTCATTGTACCTGAAAAGGGAAGGGGGAAACTTTGGTCAAAACCTGCAGCAGTCATTTAAGATAAGTGTTTAAAAACATCGAAGAGTGCTAGGCTCAGAAGAGCAGAGCTGGAAGCACCAAGGCTTTCACGATGTGTTTTCAGTCATTTCTTATCTTTGAAACACAAGTGAGGTCAGCAGGAATTTCATCAAGCTCATCAGCTGAGTACTATAGAGCTATCAGTCCACATGTGCAACAAAGCAACCCATGACCTTTAAAGGGGTAATTTTGATTAACGGTCCTTTTGGGTGTGCCATCTTCACCTGGCCACTTGGATGGCACTGGGAACAGACATCACTGCCACAAAGCACATGTGCCAAAGTTAAAACGTGTAGAGCTCTGTCTTTCTCCCCAAATGACTAAGCCACAAGTCAATGATGAGCAAGACCTACTGATGATTATGTAAAGACTGCCCCCATAATCTTGTCAAGGTCAGTGTCAGTTTGGCTTACTGGCTGTGTAAGTGCTGGTCATGCAAGTTAAAGATGCCTGAAGGCAGCCTTTACCCTGGAGCATGTTTCAGTGTAACTCAAGTGTCATAGTCTTACTTCCTACAACAGAAGCTGATGGAGTGTAGTACTTGCTATTACTAAGGGTTTAGGAAGTATTTCTACCTCTATATATGTCAGATTACGTTAACTAAGCCTGTGAAGATGCTTCCAAGGTTAAGCACTTTTTTTTATTTGTTTTGTTTGTTTGCTAAAAATGTTGTTACAGAGACATTTTACAGCATGGACTTCCATACTGTATTATGAAATGTGAAGTGTAAGGATGTTTCAGAGACCTTTATTCATGATAGTACAGTTATTTCAAATGGCATCAATACTGTTATTCTACAGGCACATTTCTGAGTTGACATGTTAATATTTAGTACCACTCTTAAAAACAGTTAAGCAAATGCATTTTTATAGCATACAGAGCAAAATCAAAAACATAGAGCAAAAGCCAAGAAGGCTGTATGAGAGCTGACCGTCTCTGTGGACGTGGTGAAAGATTGCTGGATGCAGGATCTGCTGAGCAAGAAATTCTCATTGAATTTCTTTGTATTTTTCTGGAAAACATCCTGACATGTTTGAAATTTGTGGGCTTCATGCTGTGCAATTTGTCTCAGTAGAGGCTGGCCTTTTTTCTCCTTTCGCTTTCATTTGGCACGTTTTGCTAGTACTTAGTGGTATTGGATACTACAGGAAATCACTTTGTTGTATTTAATCCCACATCATTCCTGCATGTACATAAAGCCCCAGTTCTCTTTTCACAAAAGAGCAGGAGTCATTTATAATTGCTTGATAGAGCTGGAAGAAAGAAATTTCCCTCTGCAGCCCATGCTGTACTGGTGTACCCGTGCTTGCTGTTGTCGGTATCTGTTCTCTCTTGGTTCTCTTAGGCTTCACGTTCTCTTTCTGTAACATGTCATGCATCCTTGAGTCCAATTCTGCGTGAAGAATTTCAATTGCTGATGGTGCAGCACCTCTTATTTATGTCACTGCACAGCCCCAAAGGAATATGCAGTGAGCTCAGTGCTGCAGGTACGTGGTCCTGCATGGTCCATGGCCAGGAGTTTTGCAGCTTGAGGACATCTGAGCTCATGAGAGTGGGCCGGGTTGTAGAACAGTACTACAAGTAAGTAGCATTTCAGCCATTTTATTATAGGGTTCCTAGAGACATAGGGTGGCTAAACCTGCTCTGGCACAGCCTGCAATGGCAGCATCAAGGCAAAAACTGGGCTTATCTTGGCTCCCATCCCATGGTCTGGCCACTGTGTGACACAAAAGCATGCTCTGTCACTGAGGTAGGTCTGCTACTTTCCCAACAGAAAATTACATTTTTATAAATGGAGATAAATACAAATAAATTATGCATTAAAAAGACTGAAGTGTAAAACAAGCTGTGCAGATTTATCATTCCGGTGGTGTTATGTTCAACTTAGCTCAGTTTTTCTTATCTTTAATAGAGCAGCAATTTTATATTCTCTGATGAATTGTTTCAATGACTGTTGACTTTTGGCAATTATGAGGCCACAGCAAATAAAACAAACCAGTGTGCGCAGGAGTATTTTAAATATAATATTCTTTTAGATGGCATTTGATGTCTATGCATTGTCACAGTGTATAATGGCATCCTGTGACATATGTCAACCCTATGTGACAGGCACCATGAGGAATAGATTTGAAATATAGAGGAAATAAATGCAAGAATCAATGGCTTCTGCTGGCTGCAGTGAACTGTGCAGGCCTCTATGCTTGGCAATTTCATGTTTTATGTAAAAGAAGAAACTCTTCTGGAATGCATTAGGGAGTCTGCTCAAAACCATTTACAGTAAGTGAATCCAAGAAAATATGGTCAAGTAGAAAGGAGACCAGTGACCATACCTTGTATGTCTGCAGGTACTTTGGGTAGCAGCTCACAACACTGTTGGCTGTTTGGCTCGTAAAGTTTTGAACCCAATGATTTGGACATGCATTTAGGGAAAGAAGCATAGTTTACTGGAGTTTTGTGGGTATTACATGATATTCTTTTTACAAGCTTTTAATGATTGCAATATTCTTGCATTAGCTACAGGAAACATCATAGGGAAGGGATTTTTTTTTTTTTCTTGCTTTGGACCTTAAGAAAACACAGTGAAACTTCCCCTTATTAGTTGGCTGTCTTGCAGCATAATTTATGTGATTATTTCTCTGTTTTAATCCAAATACTTTTCTCTTATTTAAATAAGCTGAACCATTTTGAAAATGTAAATAATGTGAACAAATCCTTTCTGGATGTGATGAGAGGACCTCTGTACAAAGTCAGAATGGTTCAATTCCACTCATGCTATTTTTTAATATCAGGAGTTTCTGTCAGGAATGGTTCTCAAAATCAGAATGTGTTTTCTTGGAGGAGGGAGAGAAGACATAGACCCCAGAAGAGCCCAGTGCTCTGGTGTTATAGTACTCAGGCAGGGTGTGGGAGACCCTTGCTTAATTCCTGCTCTGATTCAGAAAGTCTTCGCTGTTCTATAGTGCTTGTCTTCCTGGTCAGGTAGGCATTTAGAGCTTGTTATTAGTTATTGACTTAATTAAGCAAGACAGATGTCTATTTCCTATTGGAAAGGGAATGAAAATACTTTGAGTTTGCAAAGGTGGACACAAATTTAATGGATTTTGATCCATAAGTGTGACCTTTTGATTGTAAGGGCAACCTGCAGGAAGGGTGAGGCGATGCTGCAGCTTCTCTCCCATCACCTGCCCATACTTCCTGTCCATGCCAAGCTCATGCCCACCTACCTGCCGTCCTCGTGTCATGGTGGTGCCAAACCTTCCCCCTCCCGGCAGGCGGGGATGCTCAGACACCACCACGCCTACAGATGTCCCATAAAGCCATGATGGAAGCCACTCACGTGGCTCAGGCCCTCCAACAGTGCTGTCACCACAGTGTGATTTAAAATGTCTCCTATTCGTGTGGCCACTGAGCGGGGTTGTAAATGATGATACAATTATTCCAAATGCCATGAATCTGAGAGGATTTGAATCACTCCAGAGTGCAATTGTTTAAAAGCAAATCAGACGTGGCTGACCCCATTTCTTTACTTCCTAATTTTATGTACCATAAATGTAGCTCTTATGCAAGGCTGAGAGCCTGCAGTGCCATTGGATGTGCAGCATAACACTGAGCAAGGATCCCTGATCCACTTTGCTAATGTTGTGCTGAGCGTGCTATTAAAGAAATGAAATTCAGAAGATGAAGCACAAGTTATGGCCATCTTTACCCAGCTGCTTAAGCATACTTTTCTTCAAAGTGAGCTGCACATCTTGTTTAAAAAATATAAGGTGGTCTTGAGTGCAGGGTCACGCCAGCTGTATCGAATTAACTGTGTGTGCTGAATGCACAGTGCTCCTCAATAAACCATGTTGTCAACACCAGTGTTTTCCTACTGGTTTCCTTCTGGACAGCTCTAAGTGCTGCCAATTTTATTTTTTTTTATTTTTTGAGTTTTATTTTTTTGACAATGCTTGTCAAATATACTGGACTGGCAGCCTAGGAGGGTTTGTATGTCCACACACCTGTGGAGTAGGTACTGAGCAGATGAGAGCAGCGTGGAGTTCCTGTGCTGGCGACAACTTGTACCAGCAGCAGGACTCACCCATGGTCCCTGTGCATCCTCCTCCTCCTCTGTGCAGCTCCCTCCTGCCTGTCAGGTTTGTTTGTGAGTGGGGGTGTAGATACCTGCCTGAAAGGACTGGCTGGGTGCCCCCAGCTTGCAGGAGCTTGCATAACATGCTGGCACGTTGCAGGAAGCATTTTGGCTGTTTTACATGATACGTTCATATCCAGGTAACTGCCCATTAACGTGGATTTAATTTTAAAACCAGGGCATATGAAATATGAATTCAAATATATTTATTAGCATGATCATTTCTGTGTGGAAAGTTTCTAGTCATTTTTTTTTTTTTGCTCAGGAATTAGCCCTGCCTTGCAAGTAAATGATTCCCATGCTACCTGGAAAAGAAAGTCTCTCTTTGCTTGAAGGATTTTGCAATGAAAACAACCTCATTTTAGAAAAAGGGGAGAGACTTATATTAGAGAGGCTTTTTGTTTTTCTACTAACATTTCATAACTTCCTTAAGAGTGAAGACATCAGCACCTCACTTATAACTAACCGATCTAGGTGAATACAAATTGAACAGTTCAAAGATTTGTTTCAAAAACTGCCAGTGGCAGGAGGGGGTTGTTCTTTATTTTTATTTTTCCGGTGGATTCATATTTTATTTAGATTTTGCATTTTTCATTCTAAATGGAGTAATAAAACCTTAAATGTTTTTTTCTGCCTCCCAGTTTCTCTTGCACTGCGGTTCTGACTGATGTAGCCAAGGCTGAGCTTCGCCCTCTGAATAATGTATTAATTTCTCTTCAAGGAGTGGAAGTCTAGAGACTAATTTCTGTAAGTATTGTGCTTCTAGTTACCATCAACAGAAACATTTCATTCCAGCTGAATATCAGAAGGCAGCCTCAGATGTCTGTGTGCAATACACCACAATTTGCCTAGTGGAAGCTGTGCACCCACCTAAAAGCAGACTGGAGCGGAGGTTGTCCTGACTGGAACAGAAGGTTTCTGCCTGCTATTGCTGGGATATCTCACTGGTTTAGAGTTGTACGCTGCTCAGACTGGGGAAAAAAAATCACCGTGAGCAAGCAACTGTAGGGAAGAGTTTTGTTGATAGCAGAATCTGTTTTTCACTGCTGACTTGCTTTAAATTCAATAAAAATGTTACTTAAATGGAGTTAAATAGTACAGACAAGGGGGAACAATTAAAAACAATACTTAAAAAATAAAAATACTTAAGCCTATTTAATGTTTTTCTCCTGTTCTGATAGCTGAAGAGACCCAGTCTGCTCAGAATGACATATTGGCCTTGCTTTCGTGGACAGGTAACTCCAAGTCCCCGAAATTCTCAGGATGTGTGGGGAGTCCCTGGCAAGCCTCTCGCAGAGGAGCCCCAGGTTCCTGAGCCAGAATAAATTCCAGCAGGAGTCCGTATTAGAAAAACAGAGGCTTTCGGGCAAGAGTTAAATACTTTGTCTTTTGGATCAAACATACTTTTGATAAATCCTCAAAAACTGAAAATGAGAGACGCTGGGCAAATTAACAAATGACACTGCTGGCTATAGTTTTAGCAATGTCACTGTTTTGACAGACTCATTTTCTTTCACCCACTATGATTGATAAGTGTATCTGTCTGGGATTAGAGAAAGTTGCTAGGAAGGGAGTGCTTGAAGGTCAAATTGCTCTAAGGAGACATTATATTTTCCTGCCAGTTTCTTTGTTAGGGTCAAGGCTTTTTTTCCTTGCTTCTATAAAATGTAGAAAGCAATTAAGTTTGATTCATGCCATGAGCTACTTCTTTTGGTTTTGGTTGCCTCTAAGCATTCTAGCAGGAGAGAAAAACAAACCAACCCTGTTACTTGGTCTGCAATACTGAAAAAGAGCTTCCAACACAGTGGGTGACTTCTTTCTGCTCCAGAAAAGATGTTTTGTGCATCTTAATCTTTACACAGCACTGATATGTTTTTCAATGTAACTTAGTGCCATCCAGGTTAATGACTGAAAATTTCATCAGCAGGATGCACATGTGAGAAGGCTACTAAAATATTGCTTAAAGAGGACAAAGTACCTGTATGTCACCAGCATCTGGGTGTAGGGGGAAGCCATTCATTATTTTGCTGACAGTACAAGACCCCAGGAAGATATTGATATATATGGCTTGACCACTACTTTAGTTTGCGTGTGTACGTGTGCAAAATAAAGGATTACAAGCAAAAGAGCAGGCCAAAACTCTGAGACAGCTATAATGCTGTTTCCCTTCTGTCCAATGTAGGAAATGCATTTCGTATGAAGGGCCAGCAGAAGGCTGTTCGTAGGCACTTTGATGTTTGGGGTGGATGATTAGAGCCAGTTGTCCTAGCTAGAGCTGGATGATGTGAAATAGTCCGTGATCATGGTCTTGGAAGCCAAGAGGGATGGTTGTGAAGAGGTAGCCAGTGATTTTCTCATGGGAGATCAGTAAAAAAAAAAAAGATCCAAATCTGTTGTTGTTGGTTTAGTTTGTTTCAGAAAGAAATGGGGGATTTGTTTTTCAGGAATCAGGAATGCCTGACTCAAGTCAGACACAGGGGGGCACACCTAACGTTCATGCTTTACAGTTTTGGATAATTACTTTCTTTCTTTTGTTCATGGTACCTGCTTTTACTTGTTACTTCTTTTGTTACTTCTTTCTCTTTCTTTCCTTTTTTTTTTTTTTTTTTTTTTTTTTTTTTTTTTTTCAGTCCCCAGTAGTGCCCAATTCTTTCCATGTAGTCATTCCTTTTCCTTTCCCCAATTCTTCCTACTTTATGCTGGTTTCTGCCTAAAGCACCTGGGTAACTTCAGCTGTTTATTTCTACAGCCTGATGGTTTGAGTGCCTTAACCAGAAGTTGCTTCCCCTGAATTAACACTGCCAGCTTGAGCCCAGAGCAGATTTTGGGACAGGCAAGACCAGGAGCAGGCTGCTGCTGGCTGGATTGCTAAATGAGCTGGGATTACAAAGCTGCATTTAGTGGATGCAGTCACTGAAAAATGGCAAACAGCAAGAAAGCCTTCAATTAAGAAATGTTAAGCACAATGACCCCTCAGCAGTGCAATCTTTGTATTAATGGGAAAGGGAAATTTTAAGTACCTGAGGCCACGCAAAGATTGGTATCAAGCCACCCTCCATGTTCATGGTACTGTGCCTAATGGCATCTGAAAACTGTAGAACAAAGCATCATTTTATCAGTTTACTTTGAAGCTATTTTTTTTTAGTCCAATTCTGTTGGAAATTGGAACTCGCTAGCTGAGGTCATTAGTGCCCAAAAGCTGTGGGCTGCTTGAAATGACTTTGAAGAGTTTGGTTCAGCCCAGTTCTGCTGTCAGCACAGCAGAGATGTCAAAGACAACCTAAACTGACATATCTGAGACTTTCCAACAAACTGCTAAGGACTGGGTCAAATTGGTGAATGGGAACCATTTTTCCTTCTGCAGTTAATTCCTGTTAATGCAGGGAGCGACTCATGGGCTCCTGAAGCAAGGTCCTCAGTGAGGTCCATGCAACCCTCTGAAATAGTTCAGTGTCTTAATATATACAGAAGCAGGAGAGATGGGTTCAGCTCTTTTCCCTAATTAATCTACTTGAGGATCAGGTTATGCTGGAGGCATGAAGGAGGGATGCTGGAATATCCTCCTGTAGGAACATTTCTACTTTGAAAGAATATTTTATTATTTTCTGAGGCTGAAGTTTTGAGAATGACCTTGTCAGGTGGCTGTGGGAACATTTAGATCCCACTCTGTGAGTCACTGGGCTCTTATCTTAAAATGCTGTTTCCTTATTATAAAACAATGAAAACTTTGGGAGGCAGGGACAAAAAGCCTGTCTCAACTGGAAAGGTAATTCTCATCCAAGGAAGATTTGAGATTCATAGGACAACTTCAACAGAAAGGTTCAAAACATCCCTGTGACCCAAGCATGGGGTTCGGGGCAGAAATCAGACTCCTTGCTCCTAGGCAGGGATGGGATCTATGTGCAGCATTTTCCACTGAAGCTTTTCACAGCTCCTTTCTCCGTAAGTTTGCTTTTCTGAATACCAAAATTTGCTCATGACGTTCATGGTCTAAGACGAGTGTTGTGAAATCTGTTGGGGTGATGAGATCCGAGTGTACTTCATGGATCTATGCTCAAAATTAAACCTTTCTTTAAAAAAAAAAAAAAGCACAATGTTCAAACCCCTTTTGAGAAGCTGGACATTATGACTCACAACAGGAGATAGGGAGTGCTGGGCACTGCTGAAAAGCATCCCAAAGTTTCTGACAAATTTTAATTAAGAGACATGAAAAAGAAATTACAAACTCTGTGATGGTTGGTCTGGTGTAGATTTAAATACACTCATTGTAGGAGCTCAGACACATTTGTTTGAGTATTCTGTGCACTTCTGCTCTTTGGGAGGTGCCTGGTCTTCTCTTTGGGGTTATGTGGGGGCCACACTCTTCTGCTCACAGCAAGCTATGAGCCTGTCTCCTGGAAATAGCACTTCTGGTCTAGGTGCCAGTGCCAAAAGGCCTTTTCCAATTATCCTGCCTTTCAATGTGGGAAGACGGAGGATGTGGTAAAAGCTTTTGTTTGCATGAATTAAGCAGTACGTGCAAACACTTCTTTTGCCAGCAGTGAGAGCAAGAAGTCAATCTTAAAAAGTTTTCTTCTCTTATTTCCTTTCTTTCCTTCTTTCTTCAAAACAAAGAATATTCTGAAGGTGCAGCTCTGTAGTGGAAACGTGCTGCTGGGAGCTGTTTGCATGGCCCCACGCGATGCTGCAGTGAGCCGAGCCGGATGTTTGCTTGATGTTAGCTTGGAGCTACCCCGAGCTTCCAGTTGGCTGGTGGATCCCCGCTGGTCACAGGCTGGTGCTTTTATAGCTCTGCGAGATACCACGGTGTGATTTGAAAGGGATGAAAGGTGTTAAGAGCACAATGGGATGCACACTCTGAAAAGCTGGATGGGAAAGCTGAGACTTTGAAGTGCAAAGAGGGTGAAATCATCCCTGTGTAGGGAACTTGAGAGAGTCGTGTGTACCATGTAAATTCCTGTTATACCATCAAAGTAAGGCTTAAGTTGAGCTTAAGTGACTGAGTCTCATGCGAGTGTTCTGCCTGCGGGTAAACTTTTACCCTGGCTGCTTATTTTTGGAAAATAAGCTGTTTAGAGGAAACTGGAAAACATGCTGCTAAGTCAGGCTATGAACAGGTATCTGTTACCCAGCTGCCCAAATCAGGACCCAAATCCATCCTTTAGCTCCTCAGCAGGGATGTTATCTCAGAGAGCACTGAGACACTCTGCAGGCAGTTTTCTTTTCTGATGGACAAAGACCTGAGGAGTTACTGGGAGGAAAAAGGGGAGGGAGAGGGTGAAATACAGGGAGGCTGGGAGCAGGATGGAGAGCAGCGGCACCAGGCTGTGGCATGAACGACACCGACACCACCGGGCACCGACCAGCCACAGCAACCTGGGAGACTCAGGGGATGATGAGGGTCATGCAGGGATGTTCATTTCTCTGGATTTTAGTTTGTTATGTAGGGAGGTCAGGGCTGCAGCACAAAGGGGATTTTCTGAAACTATCCTTGCCAAAGGCCAGTAACTTGTGTCTTCAGAAGAGGGGTGAAAAACCCCACACGAAACTCTAGAATTAAGACAGGCACAAATCTGCAATGAGGATGAGTTTTGGCCAGTATTGTTTCTAAAAATGAACAAATTTCTTAGCATCAGCATCCCAATAAATCCTTTGGAAGTGGGGTTTTCCCTCCCATCTTTAGAATGTTTTTTGTTTTTTTTAAAAAATAATGCATTTATTTATTCAAAGGACCAAAAACCTTATTTTTTCCGCAGAACCAGCCCTCCCCGAGTGGAGCTGTGTGTGGTGGTACCACGGGCAGTGTTCCTGGGGGCTGCTGCAATAAATCAGTCCTGCAGGCAGGGGCTGCAGCCCCTGTGCTGCAGTGCAAGGTGCCGGCAGCTGGTGTCATCCCCCTGCCGCTGTGCCTTCCTGCCTCAGCCTTTAAAGCACCGTTCTGTAATTTTTGCCTTGGAAGTAATGAAGCCTGACAGTGCTAGCTTGTGCATGATAACAATCCCACACTGGTATCTTTTGAATCCTTCCTTGCCAGATTCATAAAGGAAGAATGACTTTTCCAAAGCGACAGTAAACATGTTTCATTTTATAAGACATTGTGGTTAACAGCCTGAAACAACAAAGTGGTTTTTTTTTTTTTTTTTTTTTTTTTTGAGCTATAACTAAACTAATTTGAGCTATATTAAAAGTGCTGATCTGGAAGCTAAGCCACTTTTTTTGTAACACAGCAGGAAAACATATATGGTCTAACTCTCGCAGTTTGCACCGGGAGGAGGAAGCGAATGTTTGTAGTGTTTGTGGAGCAGCTGGATCCTGCACAGCACGGACTCCAACACAACAGAGCTGTGCAGTGCTGCTGATCCTGTGTGATCCCCAGGCTGATAGCATGGTTTGAGGCTTTTAATGTTGTGCTTCCTGGGAAGGAAACCCTTAAAAGATGCTGCGTGGAAGGAATCTGCATGCAGTTAACAGCAACCTGCGAAGGATCAGGTGGTGGTGATTTTAGTGCCATGGGCTTGGGGGATTGACTTGAAACGATAAAAAGTCACGTGAGCTCTTGCTTACTGTCGGATAAGTACAGCTCAATTTGGCTGAAGTCAAGTGAGTTACTCCGGGACTACCTTAATGTAAATGAGAGAATAATTTGTCCCCTTAGGACTCTTGTGTGTTGCTTTGCATTTATTTCGTTTGATGATATTTTGTACTCATGATTTGCAAGTGTAAACGAGAGGGCACAGGGCAGGACGGCAGAGGGTCAGGGCCCCGCTTTGGGCATATCTGGGCTGGAGAGTTTGGTCCCTGTTTGCATTTAAGCGAGTTGATTGCTCGTTAACCTGAGTTTGCTAATGTGCGTAAGTGCTTGTCTAGCTCATCTACAGGCACTTGTTCCAGGATGCGATGCCGAGCTGGACTGGGTTACGGAGAGGCTAAGCCAGATGTTAGCTTGCATTGGCAGTCCCTAATTTCTGCCTAAGCTCTCCCAGCCATGGGGCTTCTCAACTGCTGCTGATTTTGAACTGTGCACTACTTAAAGGGTTTTTTAGGAACTGAATTAAACAAGAACAAACTAAATCATCTAGAAACATACTAAAAGAAGTCTCTAGTGACTTATTGAAAATAGCATAAGCAGACTGGGCTTGATTGCACCTTGTAGGCACACAGCTGCTTTGGGGGCTTCCCAGCAAGCTGGGGAAGCGTGTGTCCTATTGTGCTTCCTGAATTATGGCTTTAAAGAAAACACTGTGGATAAAAAAACAAGCAAGCCAGTGTGGGGACAAAGCAGGAGGACAGCACTGGACTGCAGCACCAGTCCACAAGCACTCAGGTGCTCTGCCAGACCCTGCGAGGAGCCCTACTCTGGGGATGAGGTCTTGAGCCTTTGGTCTGAGCAGGTCCCCCTGGGGGCTGGGGGGGTGATGTGGTGACAGGTAAGTGCCTCTGCTCTGCTTTTCCTCCCTGTGTTGTCTTGGGTGGTGTGGGACATAGCACTGGCACTTCTGCAGTGACTGATTACCCACCTGCCAGCCTCTGTTCACACCCTGCACACTTGCAGGGGCACTTAGAGGAGCTCAGTGCTGGCACTAGCATTGCTGGAAAAGCGATGAGCACAGCTACGCTGCTGCAGGGGGGCCCGTACCATGCAGGAACAGATTTTTAGGGCAGACAAACACACGTACCACACAGGATGAGGCGTGGGGCAGAGCAGCCCCTGCAACCCCTGCCCTGCAGCCAGCTCAGGCTTGCAGGGCTGGCAGCTCGCACTGTGCTGTATGTACCACATCTGTCAGCGCTGCATCGGGAGCTCAACACCCTTTGGTTTGCAGTGATGGCCTCTCTGTTGGCAGCTCGTGCTGCCAGAGCCTCTGTTCTGCAAACTGACAAGGTAACAGGTAAAGTTTTCCATCCGGCGCTTCCCGTGAATTCATTTTACTTTGAAGGGCATGAGAAAGCAACAAAAGGTTAGAGGAGACGATGACATTTTTTAAACCGAAAATGTAATTGCAATTTTCCTCTGAGGCTTGTAAATATTCTCTCAACTATAAATAGGCTATTTCCATCACTTTTATAAGGCTCTTAATTCATTTATCAGTGATCACGGTAAATGCAGCTCCACACCTTTCTGACACGCTCAGCGTGGTCTCCTTGAGGTGCAGCACACAGGACTTGGCAGGAGCGGATCTTTGCAGATGGGACAGGGAGAAGGGAAAGCATATTTTTCAACCACAGTTTATTTTCCTGCCCTACAATTTAGTAGCCACCAACAGACAGCTTAATATGCAAGGGTGTTTTTCACGTCCCCAGAAAAGATGCTCCCTCTGCAACTGCAGCATGCATTTAGGTTTTTGTCTGTTGGCACAACAGCTGTAAAGGTTTTTGATGCACTGGGGCCATCAGAGAAGAGATTGATACCATGTAGAGCTGTCAATGCTGGTTATAGAAAAGTAACATTGTGAGCGAGGAAAAGCAGAAGGTGGTTTTAAGAATATCCTGAGGAAGGTTTATGAGCTGAGAACATTAGGTTGGAGCCCAGACAGGGTGCTGCTTTATCAGCCCCTTGGTCCTGGGGCCTATTTTCTCAGGGCTCTGCTCTTTCTCTGGGGTTGAACACACACCAGGGCCATGGCACTGTGTTGCACTGCTCAGTGAGATGTTGTGCCTTGAGGCGGGCAGAGCCCCAAAAGGTCTTTGGATGTGCTTCACATCCCTAGGTGCTGCTGTGTTTGTTCTGCAGTGCCCTGCAGGACAGAGCTGCCCTGGGAACTATTAGCAAGGGCTGTGTGTGTGTGTGTGTTTAGGATTTGGTTTGAATTTCTACTTTTTTTATTGTTCAATCACCATCTTGTACCTTTAAGCACCTTTCCCTTTTAAAACCTGAACTTGTACTTGAAATACTGCTATGAATTTTGCTTTTATTTTTTGTTTGTTTTAAATACAAAAAACAATGGAGAAAATGACAAACTAGGTGTGAAGTATTTGTGAAAATACAAAATGGCATGCTATAAAGAGTGTGGCAAAACAATACTTGATTAATAACAGCTATAACCATAAAACCATCAATTGGTTAAGAGTCTCTTAGCCTTATGATTAATAGTTCACTCAAAATCTTAACAGAAAGACTGCAAAATTAATCTTAAAAATGTAATGCTGTAGATGAGTTGATGAAAAACTGTTGTTGAAATAGCTTTAAAATAGTTTATATGTTAAAAGCTACAGTAGATTAAAGGCTTTGGGTAGAAATCCATGTATATTTTGGCATTTAGGTATAGAGACATAGGACTACTTGTAGCCCAAAGTGCGAAATGAGTGTAAGGTGAGAGAGCACGGAGACATTTTACGGCTCCTTAGCTTCAAAGTGCTAAAAATCCACCCGAAGAGGCACCCGCTGTGTGGCTGGCATTTGCATGCAATTCCATATTCATGCACCCTCTTCTTTCCAAGTGCTGCATTCAGCCCCCATTAAAAGGGAGCTAGGTGAGTCTTAGCACCCTTGGTTCCTTAGCGTAAGAATATTATTCTTGTCCCCAGCACTCCCTCTCCATGCGTGCTTGAAGCTCCCCCAGGAGAGATGGGCATCCAAAGCACCAAGTGATTCTAGCCCTGCCTGTGCCTTGGTGGCCATCTGGCCTGAAGCTTGAAATCCTTTTGTTCTTAAAGCTTGGTTTTAGCTTTTTTTTTTTTTTTTTTTTTTTTTTTTTTTTTCTTCTTAAAGAACTTGAAGGGAACAAGGGAACAGAACTTACAGTTCTTGCAGGTTTTGATGATGATTACTTAGACTTTTTAGCAAGATTCTTTAAACGTGGTGGCTCATGCTCATATTTAGGAGTATAATGCAGAGCCGAAGACCATAACAGCAAGTGCTGTTCCAAAGTAGTTTAAAAATCCTCTTGGGAAAAGTATCTCCCACCCCAGATGGTCCCTATATTTATTGTCATTACAGCATCATTCCCCACAGAAGAATGTGATTCCTCTTGAGAAATAAAACCCCAGAACCTGACACTGGGCCTGCCATTCTGCAGTCGGTGTGGCTGTTGTACGTTTGCTCACTGAAGCCTGTGGAGCCGTGGACAAGAGCTGGTTTTGTCCTCAGACCTCTTGCTGACCGAGTAACCTGCAGTGACAGCATGCAGCAGCGTTTATGTGATTATGGGATTCAGAGATGTCTTAAGACAGCTGATATCAGTTAAAGAGGAGAAGCTAAATCTCCACGTTCTCTTTTCATCAGAATCCACACATGAAAATAAAAATAATGATACACCGAGTTCCCTGAAGAAAAGCAATAATCCAGTATTTAAAATCTAATCTGCACTTTAATTAGTGTTGTCTCTTGTAAGGAGAGGGAAAACAAACTGCGTGCAGCCTGACAAGGCACACGCCACCTCTGAGCCTGATGCAATTTAAACTGTCAAGTTATGAAGCACGGGAGGGAAAATTGGATGTAATGAAATGTAAGGAGATGGCACCGGCGACAGCAATGCTGCGATGCAGCTCAGCTTGCCACAGGAGGCCCTGCTGGAGAAGGCAGAATTTCTAAAAGCAAAGACCAAAGTGGTGCTGCCGGTAGGACCCCTGCCACATGTGTGTGCTCGTTCCTCCTGTGTGGAGGAAAGCACGGCTGTGGTTCTCCCTGAGGGCAGGATGCTGCCTTATTTATTTCTGCTGTTTCCCATCTCTCTTCCATATGCAGCACAGGTGTGAGCTAAGTGATAATTTTGACCACTGTAAGTTTTTTTCAGAATATTTTTTTTTAAATAAAATTTTCAAAATCATTTTATTTTATGGTTGTTATCTTTTTGTCATATGCTGCTGCTTTTAGCAGCTTGTTAATCCATTTCTCTTCTCTAAGCTTTTCATTTATATGCTATAATTCAGTTTAGCAATGTAATGTCTTTTATGATAATCCATTTAATAACCCTGCAAGAAACATCTCAAATGTTGGACATTTGTTCCAGTGAGCACAATGTATTAAGTCTTAATCTGAAGGTATTTTAGGTTATAAAGTGACACTAGAGAACCCAGTAGTCTCACAATTGATATACTTGGCATAAAACTGCACCTCATTATTTTACTGAACTTCCTCAACCTGAAAACAAAGAGCCCATGCACTTGCGCTATCACACTTAGCTGATAAATGTCTCCTCCACCTAAATTTTGATATATTCTGTTTCTGGTCATGGAAGGTGGTGATGGATGCACTTTTCTCCCCACGTGTGTCTGATTTTCTTGAGTACTTGTGGTCTGGTTTCAGTGAGTAACTCTGGTGCCCTGATGTGCTCCTGGATGCAGACCTTGGGGGTCAGATATCTACAGAGCAGGTGCAGAGGGATGGCCTAGGAAGGACAGCAAATGTGTAGAGCTGCTGAAGAGTGGGAGATAAACTCGCCTGAACAAAAGGATCATGTCTTACTGTTGGTTTTATAAAACCTTAACCTTAAAATATGCAAATTATACTATATTATTTGAAATTAATTGGTTTGTATACCTGTGTCTTGCATAGTATTTCAGCTTTTAGAGTCTGCTTGCTAGGGCTCTGCTGCCCGCACGATGAATTTCAAAACTTAAATGTGTTCCAGAGTGAGCTGGGCAAGGATTCGTCTCAGCTTCTTACATGTTTATGGCAGTCAGCATTGGGCATTTTAGCTAATAATTCATCTAGATTGTGGTGATATCCTCGCTCAGCCTGCACCACGCTCAATGTCAGCATTAAGCAGTGTCCACTATAATCTTTTTTAATAGCTTGAACTACATCAATTTTTATTCCTGAACTGTTGATAAGCTCCCTTAACTCAATTCATCAGAGTTTATGAACACATCCTTCATCTCTTGACTTCTCATTGAAGTGCCTTTTTTTAAAAAAATGAAAAATATAATAGCAACTGAACATCAACACAAGTATGCTGTAGCTGTACTCCATGCCTTAAAAGGATGTTGTACAGCTACATCTTAAAAGTTTCAGTGTATCCTACTCTACTGAATCTTGTTGGATTTAGTGAGTGTTCTTTTTTGCTTTGTATTGGGTATTTTGTATTTTGTCCATTAGCTAATTAATAGTTAAAGCAAACTTTGTGGAATTATATATTTAATAGTTGGATTTTAATTAAGCAGAACGGTAAAAGAAGCATTTTATTGTGGATACATTTTGATGAACCGTGTGTCCAGTAATTCCCTTAATGTAGGAGGATTCATTTCTTCAAGAGAATTTCTTTTGGAGAAGAAAACACAAACAAATAGTATAAACTTGTAGTCTGCAGAATACTGGCCAGAAAGCATCCAGCCTGCTTTACATGCCTCCCAGTGCTAATTAGGAAACCAAATTTTTGTCTATATAAACACAATAATAGCTTTGTGTAAGCAGGTTCTCAATGTGTGAAATACCTTTCTAGCTGAAACAGCTGTTAATTTCCGGGTCCCTTTTTTGTGCTTTTTCCCTTAAAGAGAATTTGCAAAAATGAAGTTATAAACATATGGTCGAAGTTTTAAGTGCTTTTGAAGCACAATTTTATAGCTAATGCCTTCTTTCCGGTGAAGATGTAGGCTGTTATTCCAATGGATGCATCTCCAGAAAAGGTTACAGACTTGTAAGCGTGCACGTTAGCAGTGCACTTCTCCACATGCTCCAAAGGGGAATGCTGGAGCTGTTCCCAAGGACAGGAAAAGCAACAGGAACTCGGGGGCTCTGTGCAAAGTGACAATGGAAGAAATGCCAATTTATCAACTTCCCTGGGGCCGAGGCAGTTTGATTTCCTGGGCAAGTGCCTGCACTTAAATCATGGCTGATATAGTGTTGCTGCACACATAAAGGTAAAATTTACTCTCTTGTCAATAGGCATTGAACTTCTGAACCCTCATCCTGTGATTATGCACCAAAATATATAATATGAAAAAACTTCCATTTATGTTAGAAAACAAGTTAGATTTTGTATACTTTGATAAAATATGACTTAAGACCATTAGTTGATTTGACCCTTAATTGACTGAAGATTTTAGTGTGTCAGGTGTGGATTGGGTTTGGAAATTTTTGATTTTTTCTTTTGGAAAATGCTCACTTGTCAAAACCAAAAAAAAACCTGCCCATAGTGATTTGATTAATCCTTCCATGTGAATTACATCTGAAATCTGCTTGCCTTCACCCTAGGCTCATATGCTTGTGCCATGTTTGTGGCCAAACAGAAAGGTCTGGCTCTCCAGCTCCCTGCAGAGGTCCTGGTCAGCATGTGAAGTTTCCAGGCAAATCCCTGGGAAAAACTGAAATCCACAACTTGATGATAGATGTGGCTCTCCATGAGGATAGAAACTCTAACCTCCACAGCTGATCACAGGGCAAATATACCTTGAAGCCTAGGAGGTGGGTTGGCATTGTTTTGGCTGATTGGGTGTTTCTTTGAGGTGATTTGCTTCCTGTATTTTCATCCTGTATTTTGCATTTATTTTGCATCCTGTATTTTCTAAACATGAAAAATGTTGCATTGGCCTGGTGAGTCCCAGTCCTCATACAGAGGAAAGCCTCAGCATACCAGTAAGACCACAAAAAGTAGTGTTTATACATTCAATGCGTCTTCCTTCCTCCAGATTTTCTGTACAGTTATCTATCTTCTGCTCATGAAAGGCTTGGCAATATTAGCAGTTTGTTTTCGGAGGCAACATAATTGCAGGATAAACAGAATTATTATATTGAAGGTATGTGAGCAAATGATTTTTCAGTAGAATTTTTGAAAGAGTTTTGACATTGAAAGCAACTGTTCTAAAATATTTTATATATGTATTTTTTAATCTAAATATTTACAAGAAAATATCTCTGCTTTATTCTGAACAACCACTTATATTGAAAGGATTACTGTTTCTGAAGAACAGGGAAGTATGAAAACTGTGAGTGTGTTTCTGGTTTGTAGTCTCAGAAGAGCAAATGAAATTATCTCGAAATAACTCTTTACTACAGTCAAAAATGGGCATTAAGTGCAGTTTCTACCAGAAGCTGGGCTTCCCTGTTCAAGCATCCCTGTTTGGCTTGTTGTTTGATTTGCTCTCACTCTGATTAAACTTGAGTGGGATTGTGGTCTTACGTGAGTAAATATTGCTCAATATAAGAGCCGTAGTTTCAGGTCCCTCTTTAAAAGACTGAACTATGCTGCTATGCAGGTCTCAGTCAGGTTTCTAAGATAATAAGAGAAAGGTTCAAGTATTTTGCTGTTCAGTGTGAGTTGCATCTAGTGTCCTTTGGCAGTGCTGTATACACAAGAGCCTTGTGCGTGCTTTGGGTCTCTTGTCTGCAGTGATCTGTGCAAAATGCTTTGTGGGCCCGAGCTATTAGCAATCTAAATTCTCTCTGCTGTCATATTTATCACTCCTTATTAATGTGCCTTAAGGAAAACCAGTGCAGATAGTGCTTTTTTTTTTTTTTTTTTTTTTTTTTTTTTGACTTGGAGCCTGCCCTTGTTTGGCTCTTATGAGAGTTTTTAGGCGGAGGAGGGAGGGTTCTTGCTTGACAGAAGTCGACTTCAGAAGCGCTGCCGAAGGCTGCATTATCAGCTCTAAGCACTTTTCTAGATCTCTCTTACTGTCACTATTTACATTAAAACAATGAACCATTTTTCCCAAAGAAGTCTCATACAAGGTATGACCTTGCTTTCCAGCAAGTATAAGCATAGTTTGGCGCTGCATTGAAGAACCCTTTCTCGAGGTATCCCAGGGCAGTTCTGTACTGTAGCTACTCATTTTAATTCAACTTTCACAGTGACCTTTTCCAAGACAAAAATAGCCCTTTATCATTCTTTCACCCCTTGATTCTCTGTTCCTCTGACCCATGTTTAATGCTCAGCTGCTTCCCTCTATCTACTAAATCTCAGAGGTATTCACCTCTGTAGCACTGCCTACAGCAAAAATTGCTGGAGAAGACTAGGACCAGTATACAGTGGTTGTAAATTTTCCCTTGTGAGTATGAATATGTCCAGTCTCTGCAGCTACCAATTTGGCTTCATCCATCCCCAGGGGAATGTCACGTAAGAAATACAAGAAAAGTTTGTCTGGAAGTTGCCTAGACTCTCCATGTGGCTTACTCAAACTCAACCAACTGAGTCATATTAGCAAAGCTCATTTTAAAAAAATAATTCATTAAGAGCCCCCCAGGGCTTGATTCCGCTTCCACTAGCATTTTTGATTAACAGGAAAAATAACTCGGATTAAGTTGATGGAGTTACACTGGTCTAAATCAATACAGGAATAAAATGACCCTTCTTTACTTTACTTGAAATTAATGTAATGTTATGCCAGATTTCATTTGTTCTTTTTATGAACTGTGTTTAGCTTCCGTGGGAGAGAAGCGAGGGAATGCAGATTTTGAAGGACTGTTAAGTTATAATACTATGATTTTCCCAAGAGATGGCCATTCTGAAATGAGCAGTTGTTTATAGGCAGCTTTCTTTGCCAATTTTTGTGACTTAATTTTTAACTTGGAGCAGCAGCTGTATTTTTCCCAGCTTCCTAAGCCTGCCTAAATTAGCTAAGAACTGGGGAGAATCCCTTAAGATTTTTTTTAAAGAACTAGATTTAAGCCTTGGAATTAGATCCCAATTTGACAAATGAGACCACTAGAAAAATGAAAATATCTTGAGTCAGATGAAACATCCCTAACTTGAGTCTATAAATCCACATGATTGCTACTTCTGTTTCAGGGCTGTGAACAGGGCAATGGACTTGGCTTGTTGTTTAAGGACGTGGAGCTCCTGCAGTGCTTCGTAGCTGGGAGCTGCAGCCCACTGGCACATAGCTGCAGCCTTTGGGGACACAGAGAAAATGGGAAGAGTAGTGAGAAAGACGCAGGTCTTCCATGAGCTAAGAGAGAAGGAGGTAGGTTGTTTGTCCTGGAGTTTGTCTTCCAGCGTGTGCTTGTGCTTGCAGGGCCCTTTAGAGCTAGGACAGTGCCTCTCCTCTGCTGTATCTGTGGTAGCATCAGAGATCATCCCACCTCCTGGGAATGCCATAAAAGAGGTGAGGGCTGGATACAGGCCTAAGATCTGTTTTGAAGTCAAAGTCTTTCTAGATGGTAACCGCAGATCACCCATCTTTTAGAGCAACGGTGAGAGCCAATCCTTGACGTCAATCTCAAAAATTGCATTGTCACAGAAGAGGTAACAGGCTGAGTACCAGCAAGCAAGTATTGACAGAAGTGTTGTAACATACTGCATGTTCCCCCTGCCCTACTGATTAATTCTTCAAGATACCAATGGAATAAAATAAATATCCTGCCACAGGATAAGGGATGAAGCAAAACCATCCCATTCATTTTCCAAGCTGTAAGCTGAACTTCTGTGGGAGAAAACCCCTAAGATAAATTTATTTCTGTTATGGCAAAGGGCTGATACAGGTGCATTCAGTGCTGAGGATGCAGGTGAGTAGGTGTTCTTCATTTGATACACTTGAGTTGTGACTCTTCAACCGTCTTAAGGGTGGGCTCTTTGCTCTGGCCAGAAAAGACTGTTTCTGGCCAGACTGTTTTGAAGAAAAACTTCCCAATTAAAGGCATGGGAAATCTACAGGTGTGCTGGGCCCAGATCTTGTTGCAGTTAATGGTAATGTTTCTAGTGACTTCAAATGAGTTTGGATGCAGACTAGAGAAATTGTGTTGAGGAATACAGTCAGGTTATTTGAGCAGCATCAGTAGGTATGGCAATATGCAACCTGATTACCTGGCAGCTTTTGATTTAGTTCACGCATATTTGGACAAAATTTAGCTCAAAGAAATGAAAAGATTTTCTTTGGCTTTTGAAGAAAGACCTTGCAAGCTTGCAAGGAGAATTAAGAGAAGATGAAAGAGGTACCGTAATGGGTGTTGAGTTGGAGATGAACTGTGGGGCAGATTCTCCCTAATTAGTTTAAAGACTGTGTACTACTCCCTATTTATTAAGTTTCTATGAGAAATCTATGGCTATATCTGGGGGCCTAGAAAACTTTAGGGATGCTTTGACTCCACCTGACCCTTTCCCCCACCTTATTGTTGTTGCTTTTGTAGGTCAAATGGGCAGTTTTGGTGTATCTGGGAGAACTGCTGAGCTTAAGAGTAAAAGGAAATATGCATGGAATTAAACACCGTAACAACTTTCTCAAAAGGGCTGCTTCCCAGCACTTCCTTAGGAACTTAATGTTTTGAGTTGCCAACTCCCTTCTGGAATTTTGTTCAATAGGCAAATCCCCCTGCAGACAGTGAATTTTTCAGACCTTTCTAAAAGTTATTCCTAGGCATGTTCTTCCAGACATGTCTGATCACCAAACCATATGTTCTGTTTTATTGATTCATGTGTAGAAATGCATGGCTAGTTATAGCTGGGATTTGCATCACTAAAAATGTTTATTTCCTCTGCTTCCTGCAAGCCAATAGAGACTCATTCTAAATGTTCTTCCAGCCAGTAGAAACTGTGATTATGCATGCTTGTGCTTGAAAAAGGTTACGGTAATATAAGTCATGAAAACCAACTAGTTTTATTTGAGGAACCTAAGAAAGACTGTCAAAATAATTTGGTATTTTGTGTGAACTTTGTATGCAATAACCCCATAAAGGGCTAATTACCCTATTACCCTCAATTTTTTTAAAAAACTTGTATATTCTTGCATTGTACACCCCAGTCTCTTTGGTGTGTGTGTGTGCCCGCGTGCTCATCACATTCATTGAGGCAAATTGTTCATCTTGGTGTTTTTAAATTGATCCTATTGTCGCTGCTAAGATAATGCCTAAAGAATAGGACCTTGTCACAGGATAATGGTCCTCCTGCCAGATACATACTGAGGCAAAGCTGGGACATTTATCAGAAATACACATCAAGGTGAAGCAGACACATTTATTTCCGAAGCGGGAGGCTTTTATCCTGTCAAAACCTACCATACTTTTTTTTTTTTTTTTTTTTTTTTTTTTTGGTCCTTTCACCTGCATCTAAGCCAAATGACTAATGGCCTGGGTTCTGATGTTTTCTTTGTCTGTCATGTTAATGGGGTTGTTGCAGGTCTTTGGTATGTATGCTAAGTTGTGCTCTGGTTAGGTCAAGAGAGAGGAATTCTGTTATAGAAGTGGATGACGCAATGAGTTCATTCATGTTTCTTGGATCTTCGAGAGAGTAGTTGTTTGACTTGCCTATGATGTCAAGACATAATTCTCATGAAATTGGCCAACTTAATAAGGAAAATGAGGAACTGTGGTCCCACGCATCCATGCCTACGTTCAAGAAGGTTCAACATAGTGGCAGTAGGGTCACGTACTGTATGCTTGTAGCCTCTCTAAATAGCTCAAAAGAGGTCATCAGGCCTTGGTTAACTCACACCATTTTTGTGTTAGTTACGTAGGCAGATGTCTCCTGTGAGAGATATGAGAAAAAATCTGAGAATTATTAATCATTCTGAATGGAAAGTTCTTTGGTCTGAAAAATTCTCTCTCCAGTTAAATAAGTGTAACAGAATAAGTACTCCTTATGCTCTTATCATGCCTAGCTGCTAGGGGGAAATCCAGCTTCTGATACATTCCTGACTGTCTGGGCATGCAAAAAAGACAGAATTAAACAAAATAATCATCAGATGGCATAGGATGATGCAATTTCAAAACTTAATGCACCCATCCATTCAATAGGTCATAAATGTTGGTCACCCAAAGTTGTAAAGCTTCACCAGAATCTTGGCAGCTAAAAAATGCCTGCTTAGGAAACAAGAAGATCTGAAGATGTCTGCTAAATTTTTCACCTGTCAAGTCAAAACTAAAAGCTTTTTATTCATGTACCTCATTGTTTGTGGATTTGGGCATTTAATCCCCTGGTCTAGGAGTCAGGATTTCCCAAAGCTAAGCACCAATGCATTATTCATTAGGCAATGTCAAATCCTTACAAACTTACTATTTATTCAAAGCATTTTCATCTTCCTTTTTAATATAAAGTGCAGTGAGAATGACTAATACTTCTCCTCATCTCCATGAGGTGATGGTATTCATTCATCTGCTTGGGGAAGTTTTGGCTTCCTTGAACTGTGTATATATTGCACAGAGTATGTAGACATTGTACGTAGGTCTGTCCTAAACTTTTCCTGAATTAGATTTTCTAATCTCATTGGTTCAGAGCTATGGACATTGCTACTTCAACCTAAACAGCTTCCCCCCCCCCCCCCCCCCCCTTTAGCAATAGCAAGAGCTGGGCTTTCAAAATGAGGTGGGCAAATTGCCAGCTGCATTTGCAAATGTGTATGACCATGTCTGGCAGCAAATTATTCCTTTCAAGTGCTGGCATGCATTTCAGGTTCAATCTTCTGTTGGATATGTACCTACTCATCACTCAGTCCACTTCAGAAATAGGTTGGCTGGTATTTTCTTTTCTATTAGGATTTCAGTTGTACTTCTGCTGAATGCTAGCTGCTCTGCATTCAGAAAAATAGGGTAAGATTATCAATCCTGTCCAATGTGTTTTGGGCAAAGAGGGTGGGTAATCTCCTTGTGTGTGTGTGTGAATTTTCTGTTCATTTGTTTCTAGAATACTGTACCAGCCTGTAAGTCAGCCTGACCCAAAGGTGCCTCACACTGTCAGAAACAGCCAATAATTTTGTCAACACATAATAATATTTGAAATCTTTTACTTTTAGCAATAACGGTTAAAGATAAAACATGTTACCTAGTACCCAACAGCTCTGAAAATAAATCTGCTTGAGGATTTACTCTATTCCCATTTATCTGTACATAATGAAACAATGAATTTTGACTTTGATTTACAGGTTGCCTAGTCTTACAAATCCTGTCAGGAAGATGAGCAATTCTAAATCTTTTCTGCACTGATGCTGCTACAGCAGTATTCTTCCTTGTGTGCAAAGGTGTACTCAGTCTTCTAATCTCTAAGTACAGTGGGCCAAATCGGATGAAACTCATGATTACAGTGTATTTTGTTTAATTTGCGTTTTTTTAATTTTGCTTTCAGAAAGAAAATTCTTATCTACTGCCCCACTTAGGAAATACTGTCTAATACCTGTCAAACACTGCAGCTGGGGTCCCTGCCACAAAAACACACATCTATCCACGTGGAAAAAAATATGAATCCAAAGTTAGGTCTGGAAGAGAGTCCTGAATGAGGGTGGTGGTCTCTCCGATGTACCTGAAGTATTCCTTCCCTTAACTGGGGGAGAAAATAATGCCTGAGTCCAGCTGAAACTGCTGCTGCTGTGCTTCTCCAGATCCCCTCTCCCTCCCACCAGAGACTGACATCTCTCCAGGGTCCATCCATGGAGTGAGGCAGCCGGTGGTGGTGGCACAGAGCTCGGTGCTCTGCTGGGCTCAGCCACCCCAAGCCTCTCTCATGGCATCGCTGCAAAGCCTGACACAGGTCCAGGGGTGGATCTGCCTTCAGGAGCTGACATCTGCAGCACGGGCAGGAGCCCATCAATATTTCACGTGGAGGTTGCTTGCAGTGGTTGAGTCATTGACCTGGATGACCTGGCACCTCCCCAGCTCCCTCCACATCCCAACAAATCCTCTTGTACTATGGAGCAAGCAGTGTCCTGAGGCTGCCTGTAGTCCCAGGCCCTCTGGACCTCTCCCTTTCCCACAAAAAGGAGCAGATTGCAACTTGTGTGGAAATGGCAAGGCTGCACTTCTCTGGGCGAGGCTGGGAAGGAAAAATAGAAGATTTTTAATAACTGAATATTGATTGCTCCCTTCTTGGAGCTGTGTGCGCTGCAGCATTACAGCACATGACCTCTCCTTTGTCTTTTTCGAATGAAATAAGCCTGCACTGGCTAGAGAAATAGATCATACTTTCTCATTAATGAAATATTAATTGCATGTTTATATTTTGGTGTGGCCTAAAGTGAATATTAAAGTGCACATAAATAAAACATTGCCAACTTTAATATAAGATGGGGTTTTCTCACGCTTGTCTTAAATGAGCTCATTACACCGGAGAAGGTAATAAATATTTGATATCATAGCATGTTAATGAGGTGCTTGCTTGTGAATTCAAAGTGTTTAGCATAGTTTTCTCTCCCCTTCAAACGTGTTATATAGTGCAAACATTTTGAATTATTTAATCAGGGAGATCTTTAAGCACTCTGGCGCTGTGTTTAAAAACCTAAACCCACAAAACCACAAAAGTAATTAATGGTTGCAGCTTCCAAAACGGACCATAATTTCTTAAATCATGTTGTTTGTTTATAATTTGGAGTTACTACAGAGGGCTTTCCTGCCATAAAGGAGGAGCCAGCTCTCGCTGTAGGCAGCACACTGTGCTAGTGGTACTCACCCAGTGTGTGCACAAGGCATAAATTGCAAGGTGCGTGCAAGCTTTGTCTTACTGGAATTTTAGCCACTGGTTTTGGCCATCAAGGTTGTTTAAACACACGAACAGGTAGTATGCATGGATATGATGCTTCACAGCTGTAGCCATATCTCTTGCTGGTCAACTGTACATCCTTGTGGAAATGTTGCAGATGTTGGCCCTTTGGAGTAAAGGGGAGTGGAGTTTGTGAAGTCCATCCTGGTGGTTCTCTCTCACTGGAAGTTCTTCTCTCTGTATAAGACATATGTCATTATAAGCTGTGATGGACTGGGGAGGGGACATGGCTGTGGCTGAGCCAGCAGCCAAACCCTTCTGCTCTTGGTCTCGTGTCCTGGTTGCTGCTTTGCTGAACCATCCATACACCTGAGATAACATCCTTGTGGCTTCCTGTGCTTAAAAGACAGCTTTCTGCTCTTCTGTTCACAGGAGCAAATTCCCCAAAAAGAGGCAGGCAGGTCTGATTGAAAAAATGATATAAGACAGTTACAGATAACTAAGTGATAGAAGTGTGAGTAGAAATGTTTCTCTCATCTTCAAACCTTTCCGGAATATAATTTCATCTGTAATTTGTGTAGCTCTAGGCTTTCAGGAAGGTGAAAGCTCATACGATTTTTAGAAACCTTCCTTTCTTTGACTTCTCTGCTTTTCAATTCCCTTTCATAACTCAACCATTAGCAGAGGTACATATTGTTTTTAAGGCAGCAAGTTCTACAGTTTTAGATGGAAAGAGACTTTTATGAAAAGTTAGCATGGGTGCTAATAGGGACACATCTCTGAGTGCTTGATTCTGCAACATTTTGAAATATTTCTACCTTTTGCTGACATAAAGGGAATATCCAGATCAGACCCAGATGCAGAAACTTCATTTCTTTAAAAAATGTGCTCTGTGGTATAACCACATCAAGGTTCAATTCCTTTCATAATGAAAGATATTTTCCTCAATTCCTGTTTCAAAACCTCTTAGAATATCTATTCTGAGTTCATTGTTTTTCTCCTACATGTCTCTGTTTTGTTGATGAAGGAGGATGATCCATATTATTCTAGGTATATGTAGGCTGTTTTGCACAAAGTACCACAGGGCTCAAGTGGTTCAATAGAGATAGACAGTATTAAACATCAGTTTTCTATTTTGGAAAACTTAGCCACTTACTTTCCATGAAAGTTAAAATGCTAATTTTGCATTTAGCTAAGTGCTAAATTTAAATATTAAATTCAAAGACATTGATTTATTATTATTATTTTTTTTAAAGAACAAACCTACCTCAAATGCTAGTAAGAGCAATCCACAGTTGGAAACTAAGATGCTGGCTCTGATTTGGGGCACTGCAATTTCTATACAGCACTGAAAATTGCTGAAAATCTGTGCATGAATCTGCCTGGGAAAAGTGCAGGGCAGCTGATGACAGAGCATATGTATGCTCCTGACCTCGTCTTGCAATGCTTATGATCTTGGGAGGTAGGAATGACAGAAAATCATTCATTAGGTCCTCATTAGGTAGTGTATAGGCAGTAGCGACAAAGAACCAGAGAGCAGAAGAGAATGTCTGTGCAGAGAGGCTTTGCCCTGTGCAGCCACCTCTCATTTTCCTGTTCTTTGAGCTTTGCTCTGCGAGGAGACCCAAGGAGCCTGATGGTGTGGTTTCTGGAGTTGGGTGATCATTTAGCCAGTCTATTCTGATTTTAGGGAAACATAGGTTATTTTTTGTCCACTTGTAAACCCGGATAGTAAAAATAGCATGACCTAATGGACACAAGTGTTGGATAATTAAAGCACATCTGCTTGACCTTGTGCTCTGGAGGGGTGCAGGGCTCTGCTGAGTGTCAAAGTGAGTAGATGAATGCTACTGCTCCAGGAATCCTTCATGGTTCATCCCAGGAAACGAAGGCATTTGCTTGTAAAAATTTAAGTGCATTAGACTTTGTCTGGAATGTTTATCAGAAAAAACAAACAAACAAAAAAAACCCAAATAATATTCCAGTGATAGATGGTTTTAATTATAAGTAGGTAGCAAACACTTTTTAAAAGATATAATTTCAAGCAGTTTCTATACTTTAGTGCTCCTGGAAGGCAAATAGTATTTATTCTGGAAACAAGAATTGGAGAACTAATTGGGCCTACGTTTAATTTAGTGATGATACAATTTAGCTATAATTAAATTGGAACAAAAAAAAATCTAGATAACAAAATTTAGTCAATTTAGGTACCAACTTGATTTTGTTCCTCCATAATTAATTTACTTTTCAAATTGTTACTTCAAAATATTGCCATGCCTAGGTAAACAAAATGCAGTCAAAAGCCTGTAACTTCCAGAATGTTACTTAAATAGTTTGGGAGTGAGAACGTGGTAGGACAACCCTTAAAGTAAGGTCATTTGACATGAGTGCTACCTAATTGCATCTTGATTTCTGGATCATTGACTTCATATTAGTTGAGTCTGCCTAATTGTGACAGAAATTGACCCATTTCAATTTACGTGTTTTGGATGTACTCCTCAAAGGATTGAGAGAATCCAGGCTTTCTGTGTTGCTGGATTTTTGTAAGTCTAATTTTTGGTTTCTTAGCCCATGAAGATTGATAATGCATTTGGAAACACTAAAGTAAGTTTCAAAATAATTTGATAAATCATTCATATTTTTGAAAATAAAATTTTAAAGCTTACATAGAGTAGCAGCATTCATGTTTCTTTCTTTACTGGGGCTAGAAGGATGTACATCCATACCATATATCTTCATTCAGTAATGAGGAATTACGTTTATTAAGTTCTGAAATTTATTTTCAGGAGCAGCAAATGATTCTCTGCATGCATCTGGACAATTTGACTATATCAATATTGATCCATGCTTTGCAGTTGTTGTTAATCCCTCTGGGAAATGGATTCTTTCAGTGATATTAGTTGAGCAGATGTTGGTTGTTGATTTTGCAGTTTTATTTTCGGTACTTTCATTTTTCTCAGAAGAAGGAGAAACTTCCTTAATCCTATGCAGAGATAGAAATATAAATGACAGCTAAAAATACGCTGAATTTTCTGTCCTTCTGCAGCTCTCAGAATACACACTGCGTTGAGAAGGGAGGATAAGCATGACTGCATGTATCTCTTTGAAGTACTTTATCAGCATTCTTAAAAAATATCAAAGAGGAGACTCACGCCATGTAAAAATAGTTATGATTACATCCTCTTTGGCTGGATCTGATACAGTTCTCAGGCAGTACATCTGTGAGATGACTACCTGAATATTCAGGGGAAAAAGACATGGTTTTCAGGGACAACACTGCCTCTTGCATTTCTGAAGCCATTTTTCATTTCCAACACTGCTTTTTGTTTTTGTTATCATTTTGTTTCAAGGGTCATGGATTTATCCTCAGCTTGTAGGCTGTATCACAAGTTTAAAATCTAGTTTTAAACATTGAATTTCTACAGGTTTTCATTTAACAAAGCTTTTGTAATTCATTTTGCATTGGTTGTAAACGCTTGGCATTTCAGATTTTTGGAGCAATAAGGCACATAGCACAGGCTTTCTCTTCAATAAAATATTCAGTACTGTCTTCCCTCCTCTGCCTTATTCACTGTTACCTTTCTGCATGAATTTGTTGCTTCTGGATGAGGTTTGGATAGAAGTTCTCCCATCCTGTGACTGCTGAATTCAGGGGGAGCTTGTCCTCTGTCATATGAACATCAAGCAGCCCTGGGGCGGTCACTGTCACCTTTAAGAGATTTTAAAGAGAATTGTGGTCTCCTAAAAGGTGACATTTTTATCACAGTTCTGCACAATTTTTCAACAGCAATTTTTCATGGAAGAGACATTTTAGCTGGATCAGATTGAAGAAAGGAGGGGGATTTCTTCCCAGGATCCTTGGGAGGAGCTGCCACAAGCTCCTTGCTGTGGATCGTCCCTCTGGAGTACCCCTTTGGTCCATAGAGCTCTTTGTGTTTTCATAGGACCTCCTTTTCATAGAATCCATCAAGTAGCTAATATTTGTATAACGTTATGAAATTGCTATCAAAACTGCTATGCTTTTTAATCATTCCTTTAAAAGAAATCTGAATACCTCAGTATTTGTTGTTGTTTGGTACTTTTGGATGCTAGCAGTGCTGTTATTGTGCAGATTTCAATCCTGTTTCCTCTATTTCTCAATGTATATTTTAATATTTGTTTCCCCTTGGAACAAAGTCACTCAGATAAGACAGTAATGAGGAGCAGACTTAAGAGGCAGAACCTTGTGAAATGGAAAAGACCAACTGATCAGTATGTAGTTAGGAGGCATTTGCATCGACTCCGTTCTTCATGCTAGCTGACTGGAGTAAGTACTACATCTTTTGGTATTGTTTGTGGCTTGCATTTGTTTGAGAGTTAGGGAAGAGTAGGGTCCTGTGCCATCTGAACAGGTTAATGGTTACTTAATTCTTGACAGAAAGTGATCCGTGCAGTCATATTTTCAGATCCTTTCTGGCCATCTTTAAATGACTTAATATTTAGTGCAGAAATGTGATTTCAAGAATTTCTGTAAAGAAATCCTCTTCAGTGTCTGTTTTCATTGCTGGGTTATCTCATTTTTTTAATTTACTCTTTTTCATATTTAATTTCCAATTCTCCATCCTTCAAATATCTTTATAAATTGCTACATAACAAGTGCATATTTGCCTCCTGTTCAATGAAAAGTACCAATCAGGCCATGATGACTGTGACATCTCTTACTAAGAGAGAACAAAGAAATCACTCAACTCTAAATAATCAAAGTCTGGCTTGTCAGAGATGGGGTATGTGGTCTATTAAGCTTTATTGAGGGCACGTTGCGAAAGCAGTGGTGCTTAAATAAGTGTACAGGCCCTTATGCGATTAGTTATGCAAGTGGCACAGTGATCTTGTTGGAATCAAATTTTATTCAAGGAAAGCAGAACTATCTCCAATAAAAGAATAACATAGCATAAAGTCAAGCAGTGCTTCTTTGCAAGCTGAAAATGCCCTGTTCCTACTGCATTTTGTTTCTGGGATATTTAGCTGGGAGGGGTCTCGGGGGGATCTCACTCGTGTGTGTAAGTACTTGATGGGAGGGAGGACTGAGGATGGAGCCAAGCTCTGTTCTTCTCAGTGGTGCCCAGTGAAGAGACAAAAGGGAACAAACACAAACTGTGCTGAGGCTGTGTGCTAAAATGCTTCACTGAGATGGTCTCACCTTTTTTCAACCAAGGTTCTTCAGCCAGCACGTGTGGAGATGGCTGGGAAGCAGCTATTTCTGAGACAGATAACTGGAGGGGTGGCGTTCAAACTGTGCTGGTGAATTCAGCCATCTCTGCTTTCTGCAAAGTAAATCTCCTGGCTCTGCAGGCAGAGCTTGTCTTGGGGCTGACTTTGCCTTCCAGCCTGCTGCTCTTATCAATTCTGCCACAGTGGAGGGCAGAAGTGGCCAAGAAGAGAGGGAACATCATATTTTGGTGCTCCCTTCCTCACTTTTTTCGATCTAGTATTTTCTAGAATGGACTTTTGTTTAGCATTTTCTCTGTTACTCAGTTTTTCTGTTAAATGCAATTGGGTTTCCTGTCAGAAATTTAAGATGACAATTTATCCAGGGCCAAATGTTTCCTTTGCTTTCTTTTGCTAAAGCTGGGGACTTTCCTGTACTCATGAGAACTTTGGTGCTAGCAGTGTGCTGGGAGGATTCTCTGGTCACGTTAAAATCAGCCGGGCTTTTCAGTTATATAACTCTGACAAAATGGAAGACTATTTTCATTAATAGCAAAATAGCAAAGGATATTTTAACTGTGAGAAACTTGGGCAGCATGCCCTTGCTCCGTGGGGGCTCTGTTTGTCCTTTGCATGGCTCTCAGCTCCCTGCCACCTCACCTGAATGCTCGCTGGGGCTCCAGGCTTTGTGCATCAGGCCAAGTCAAAATGCCAGCTTCAAAATCTGCTGTGAAGTTGAGGGATAGCACCTGAACTGACCAGTGGTCACCAGGGAGAGTCCTCGCCCCTGAGCAGGGACATGGGTGTGTGGCACATGTCCCTGCTCCCCTTGAGGTGACCAAGGCCACCCCGAGTGGGGGCAGCCCGCAGTGACTGAAAAGGCAGCTGCTGCCATTTTCTGGTGAATAAGCCATAATTCTCAGGCACTTTCTCTCCTGTGAATAGTCATGTTATTTATCTCCATCTGCTATGCTGGTTTTTGTCTTCTCATTTGGCATCTCAGTTTGATTCTTTATTTTACATCCTGGTTCCTGACGTATCTTGTTTATCTGTCAGCCTAAATGGCAAATACCAGCCTCTGACTTACAACTCCTTCTGCTGATGTTCCCTGTCGATCTCAGGTCTCTTTTCCAATTTTCAAGGCTCTCCTGTGGCACTCCCAAGCAACCTGCACACTGTAAATTCTGCATTGTCATTTGCTACTTTGTCATCATTACTGAACCTTTATTCCACAGAATTTTAATGAGACATTTTGCATATGAACAGAGATATTTTCCAAAGTGGGATGTGCACCCAAGCTTTTGTTGTTGATGAAATAATGAGCTTTCCCTCTGGCCTTCTCCTGTATATGGGGGATTCCAGTGCTGTGTGGGTAAGAGTTTTATCCACTGGATTTCTGCCCACTCTAAAAAGACAAAGGCGTTATCACCTTAAAAGTGAGCAAGTCCTTTTATCTGACGAACTGTCATAACTTATTGCCAAATTTTCTTTGACTGATCACTGATAGCTACTAAAGAATTATTTTGTGCTAGCTTGGAGGCTGAGCTCAACCATTTTGTATAGAGTGAAATCTGAAGACTTTGAATGGGTCATTTTTACAGTTGATTGTAGGACTTTTACTACTCCAGCTTTCATAGATGCATCTTTGAATGGCTTGATTTATGCAAAGAATTGATGCTGTGGTTCTGAAAAGACATTTGCAGAACTTGCATGCTACAGGCAGAGTGTTGAAGATTGAGACTTGTGGCTTACAGAATTATTAACCTGAAGAAAAGTAATTCAATAAAGATAAATCCAAGTATGCATTCAAGTCCTCTGTTCCTGAAACTTGCTCAGATTCACCATTAACTCTGCTTGAGGTGCTGTTGACAATTGTTTTAATCTGAAAGATGAGGTATGTAGCCTCACACCCCACCTCATCTTGAATCATTCAGACAATCCCCTGACTGGAGTAAAAGCTGTAGTATCTCGAGGGAAACAGACTCTCTAAGGTAAGAACAGGGAAAACCCATGACTTCCTTGGTGCTGAGCAGTCCTCCTCCAGGGATGCTCATCATCTGTCTTCAGTCAAAATTGACTTGACCATGGAAAATGTAGTCTCACAGACCTATGGAAGCTTCTCCCTGCTGTGAAGCTGCAGGTCAGGAAAGCTCCCAGTGCTCTCTTTAGGTGATATTGTGTCTGTACCCAAAACCAGAAAGTCTACCATCAACTTAAAAGGGGAAAAGGGAAAATGCTTCCTTTAGGGAAGCCCAATTAGGCAGATAAATGACACAGATGACTTCACTAATTTATGTTCTCTGTGATTGTTGTGATGAAACACAACACACATGCTGTTCACTCTGTTCCTTAGAGCTTTGGGTAGTTTACTGTTTGTAGCTGTAAAAACACAATAGGGAATACCTTAACATATGCTGGAGCTAAACTGAATGAAAAATGGCAGCAGCTAATGTGTGAAACATAAAATGCATTTTCTTGAAGTGTTTGTGTAGAAAAAAAGGCCATTTTCACTTCAAGCTTCTCAAAACCTGTTGGAATTCTCTTCATCGGAGGTACTGCCTCTTAAATACATAAATTTCCAGAGAAATATCTTCTGCTTCATTAGAGTGTCTTCCCACTTGACGCGTTTGTCTGCTAGGGTAGGACTAGATAGCAGGAAGACTAATCCACTGACCACAGGGTTCCTCATTTATTTAAAATTTCTCTCAGTATTAAAGGAGGAAAAAAAAAAAGGAAACAATTCTGTAGCTCTTACAGCTCTCCTCTAATAAAATGTCATCTTGCAAAATGTTTAAGTGTCCACTTACCTCTAGTTACCACTCAGGAAGTCCTCTATGAGGGTGCACTGGATGGGCTGAACACCTGAAGTGGGTTCCTGCTGAGGAGAGCAGCAAAACGGGCGGTGGTACGAGCCCAGATCCATGCGTGTGTCCTGGGCAGGTGCTCCTCAGGAAGTGTTTGGCTGAATACTCCGGTCAAAATGTTACTTAAAATACAATCCCAACTTAGTGTCCAAAAAGTGACTGCGTGTGTGCTAAACTTGAGCTGTATTGACACTGAAATATTTTGGTTGCTGTAAGCAGATTTTGAAAACTATGATAAATATTTGATTAGTATGGGATTTTGATCAGGCAAGAGCTGGAAGCTAAACTGGGATGATTGAAATAGCCTTTCTTTCTGCCAGTAGGGACCTAATTATTAGAAATCTTAGACTGAGTCTTAATCACAGAGAATTTCCAGACTGAAGCATTGTTTTACTGTTTCAAGACATTGGGGTAAGTCTTAGATTCATTTTGAAATGTTTTCTGAATTAAGTTGTTTGAGGCTTATCCATTTTTATGACTATCCTCTTTCATTTGCATTTAGGCACAGTGGATTTAATGATTAGAAATCTTTTAAAAAATGGTCCCAAGTGTGTTTTTTCAAAGATTCATTACCTTAATTTCTTTTGCTCTTGAGATATGATAGCCTTATGTTTGTGCTTTACTTGCTGTTATGATATACTAAGAAGGCTAGAGCTAAATTATATGTCGCTTTGCTTATTTGACATTGACTCAATTGCTTGCATCAGTCAGCAGATGACACTTGTAGGTCATTTTCCCTCATTGGGATTCTTAAGTTACAGAGTAATTTCTTGTTCTTTCAGAGGCTATTCATTTTAATGATTTTTCCCATATATTACAAATCTATAACAGTAGTTTTCAGTAAATGTCTATATAGGTATTAAAACCAATCTGTTTCTAGCTTTTGAATATGTATTATAATATTTTGGGGATCATCTGTTCCACTGAAGTTTATAATTTGGTGTATACGAAGTTTCTTGCATCAATAGAATTCTTCAGGTTTCTAAACGGAGATGAAATGTAGAAAGTATTATTAATGGATTTTGGCAGTAGCAGTACTCTACAGCAGTAATCCTTTTGAACAAGTGTCCTCAAAATTTATATTATTATTGCTGTAAAAATGCAGAAATGCACAGCAGGTGGTGTGGGATGGTGGGGTGAGAGCTTGGCCCGGGACAGGGGAAGCTGTGAGCCCCTGCACCTTCAAGCTGTGCCCTGGGTGTCTGAGTGCCATGGCATGATTTGAGCTGGCTTGTACATGTTTCGGGAGCACTCCCCAGGAGGCTGGACTGGCTGAAAACCAGATGGGGTCTGTGGCTGACAGGGAGTTGTCACACCTGTACAGAAGCCCCCTTGCACAGCACCACCCCTCCTTGGGCAGTGCTGCAGCCCCCACCTGACAGCAGACGGGATGCCAAGTCCCTCTGCCACTGCAGGTTTCTTCAGACCTCAGAAACTTAATGCCAGCCGGGTACACCGTTAATGAGAGCAGCACATTTATCTGACAGCTGATGGTGCTGGGAGCAAGGAGAATTGTGTACGAGGCTGGTGCGAATCCCAGGATAGAAGTGGAGGCTGATGGCAGACGGCATCAACAACAAACGCATCGAGAGCAAACAGCTCCAGCAGGGAAGAGCAGTGAGAGCAAACCTCATCAGCAACAAACAGCTCTCGTACATTGCAAAACTGCGGTTGTAGCAAAGTTCTCTTCTGCTTCGAGGGCTGGGTGAGGACTCATTTTTATTTTTTCCAGATGTTTACTTCAGAAACCCTTTCTAGCCTGAAAAGGAGAACAGCCTCGCCTATCAAACTTAGATATGGGGCAGTCATTTAAATTTTACTAGAGGGACATTCACTAGAGTGGATGAATTTTCACTTTGAAGCTATAGGGGGAAATGCAAAAGAACACTTGTCAGACACCTGTAGTTCAAAACTACTTACATGTTCTCCCTCTCTGCACTGTTGCTGCATAAGTCATCCTCATTTGCAATTCATCAGCCCCCCTCCACTCATGTATGAGCAGTTACCTTCCATTTAGACACCACAGGGGTGCTATCACCAAAAGGGTGAAGTCAGCTAAGAGAATCACTTGAGTTAATGCAGAAATGAGGACAATATATTAATGTAGCAACAGGACATCTAGCTTTTTATATTTAGATCTGGGAGCCTAAAATTATAGGTATAAAGGATGCTTATTGGAACCAGTGCACCTTTGTTAAAGAATAAAAGGAATCTCAAAGGAGTGGAGTTGCATTTGAATAGGGTACAGCACCCAGACTGCAGAGGGATGTTGCTTTTTCAATGAGAGTTGAAGGCATGAAGGTTATAGAGGGCTGGATTTTCTGGATGTTAATACAGGCTTAAAGTAGATTTTTTTTTCTCTCCCTTGCGACAGTTGTTCGTGAAAGAAATGTCACAACAGTGCAACAAAAGCACCAGGGTGATCCAGGCAGGTGCTGCTCTCCTCTCCTGCCCTCCCCTCAGCTCTGCACTGTGCAGATGGAGGTTTGCCATTGGAAACGTCCAACTTTTCTCTGGGGAGGGGAATAAGTGGAACCAATTTAGGCCTTTTGGGCTAAATCACTGCATAATTTTTGCCTGTGGAATAGTTTGGGCCCTTTGTCTTTATGCTAGGGCTTGGTGTTTTGTTCTCACAGGACTCTTTAGGGTGCTAGGGCATTAAGAAACACTTGGGCTGAAACTTGTCAAGGGGAAATAATATCTGCAATTGCTCAGCTTCCTGATTAAAGAAGAAAACAACAGTGTCTAAGAGCAATGTTTTCTCAAGCATGATTAGTAATACTTTAATTCAACACAGCAACAAAAAATTGATTTTATTGCTCTCTATTTTATGGATCATGAATTTAACTGAACTAAATAGTCAAAGGACAGGCAAATGATACTTTAGTGAGATGTTGTCCACATTTCCTTCTGCATTTCACTAACATTTTTTGGGCTTGCTTACTCAGCTTTTCACAGAGCTAACTCCAAAGAGCTGTGTATCAGTGAAGAATAGCAAAGCACTCAGCTGCTCTGTTCACCTTACTGTGGTGACCAACATGTCACTCACCTTCTCTGGAAGGCTTTTCTCTTCAGAATGTGTTTCAGCAAAACTGACTGCTGGGTAGCTGTGTTAAGCAGTGTTTTCTCTCAACTAAAAGTAGTTGTTACTGATATGTTTTTTGAACCACATATCTGAATCCATATCCACTGGGCTGTGTATTGGACAGATGATATTAGAGACTGTTCTTGTAGGGCAACTACATCTCTGATACAAATGGGTACAAATAAATTATTCTCTACTTTGATAGATTTTCATCCCATTGCACCAACGCCGTTGCATCTAAGCTATTACCAACAGGCATTTGTGTAGCCCATTGTTATAGGGTTTTCTGCTGATGGAGAGCCCACAGCCTCCATGGACACATGTTCCCAGGTGTGACCATCCTTACCTTGGAGAAGCTTTTCTTAGTATTTACCCTGATTCCTTCTGGCTGTGAACACTTGACTTCTGCTCATCACTTGTAGTCTTCTAGCTAGTGACTGCTGAGAAGACTTTATTCCTGACCACTGCATTACCTTTAAAACACTGTCAGAGTGTTATCATGACTCTCCTTAGGCACCTGCAAACGAGACAACCCGTTTTCCCAGTCTCTCCTTGTGGGCTGTGATTTCTAGATTTATTTATTTTTTCCTTCTCTCTTGTAGCTTCTCTTTGCTTGAGCCACATCTTGGCGACTGACCCCCAGTCAGATTTTTAGTCTAGCCAAATGGTTAAGGCAAACCCACAGCATTTTGCTGATGGGAAAAGTCTTCCTTAGAAATGACAAACCTGAGATTTTTACATAGCCTATTATCTGGTTAAGTCATCTTATGTTTTCTCTAGTAATTACCTTTCTCTAACTGTTACTTCAATAAAAGGCTCATAGATCCCATATGGGATAAGAAGGCACACAAATTACTCATGCTTTGAAAGGAAAGCATCTAATTCCAAAGCTAATGATACATGCTGAGTTTCTCCAATCCATATAGTTAATTTGAACATGAGTAAGAGATACTCTGCATGGATTTTTAAATGCCCCTGAGGTACCTACATGGAAATAGTTTTCTCTGAAATGGTTGCTGCCTGTCCCTCAGTAAAGATGGGTTAATTTAACCCACGGTACCTGTTTTAGCAGTAGAGTTCAAAGGAGCTTAAAGATAATCATGTAATATAGAAAAAAAAATGTTTTAATTTTCTTTATGCTCCAAGTGTTCCTATGAAAACAGCTTTAACCAAGCAATAATATTGCTAGAACCAAAATTAATGCAGCAAAAAATTCCATAGGTGTGTGAGAAGTGATACAGATTTATATCAGCCCATAGGGTCTCCACTACCAATAAATGAGTTACTCTTGCTTCTCCTAACATATATTGTAGTGTTTTGCATATGTTTCCATAAAAGATAAATTTGTTGATGCAAAAATTAGCAGCCTACAGTGAAAAACCTATTTAAACAAAGAAAATTTAATTTTGCTACATTTATTGCCTGCCTCTGTTGTGTAAGGGAAAGGTGAGGTGTTAACATTGCTGTGGCAAATTAGTTCAGATTATCTGAAGACTTTTACAGGACTACTTCTCTAGCAAATTAAAGAAAAGGAAATTTTATAGGATAAACAACTCTTCTTGCCCTTTAAATGCTGAGCCTCTCGTACAGGACCACAGGCACAAAAGGCACATAACAAAGTCTTGTAGCCATGAAAACAACAGCACAAAAAGGAGCTTTCTCTCCCAGTTTAATTTTCCGTAGTTACAGAAATGAGGCTACCAGCTGCTTGAATTACAGCATGCACTGACACAATAATGAGAAAGTTAATCTCTTTAAGTAGCTATCATATTCTCCTTTTCTATTGGTAACTCCTGGCCTGGTTTTCCCATTTACCTGTAAATCTGCATCTAAATGCAAGCAGCAATGTGCTCAGTACAGGTGGGGGAAAGCAGAACACCTGCTGGTAGCTGCGATGAAGATATCCGTGCACAAAACGTGTGTGCGTGCACATATGTATGCCTGTTTTATAAAATTTACAGTAGGACCACCAAGTACAGCCTGAAGGGAATATGCTGGTTTTGTTGTGTCCTGGCTACTTTTCTGCTTGCATTGAAAAAATTAATGTCATTAGGTTTGTTAATCTGCAAGCATGGGTGGTATGCTCCAAGCTGGGAGGTGCCCCTTGACTCTCTAGCATGCAGCCCGTTGCTGCTGCAAGCTGGTGAAGTTTTTGGAGCCCCAAGGGCACTTCAGGAACCTTGAGAGGTCACCGGTGTTCAGCCTCTTGGGTTTTCAGCTGGGCTGTGGTTGTGGAAACTTCTTGAGTTCTCTGTTTTATGAGTAGTTTTTGGAAATTAGGTGGGTGCGCAAACTCTGAAGGGCACCTCATGGTTCAGAAACTTTCTCTTATGGAAACAGCTGGGAGTCCACTGGGGAAAGAATGACTTTTCCTGTAGTATTTAGACATGGAGAGGACCATGGCTCCTTCGGAGAAGGAAAAAGCTTTTCATGTTATCTATCCCTCAGTGAATTTAACATGATCTTCCTTTGTCACCTGAGCCTGGATAATTGGGTGTCACTTTAGTTGGGCCTTCTGTAAACACAATAACATCCAAATAAAAAACCTGTTGTTTCCCTTCTTGGTCTCTCCCTTCTCCCTTCTCTCTCTCCCTCCCTCTGTCCCTGCTTTTCCAGCAGCTCTGGCACTCAGGTTTCCCCGTGTCTTCTGGGCACAGCGTGCAGTGAAACGTCCAACTGATGTAGTGAAGGGTCTTGAGGTGGTTTATCTGATGAAATGTTATCTCTGGTTCCCCAAACTAACTTGAATAAATTTAAAGCTAGCACATGAATAGGATTTCACCGTTTGAGTGCTTTTACATCCCCTCTGTACCTGTTCTATAGCTGAGGTGTTTTAGTGGGCGACTCCCAGGCGGCGTTACTGCCTGTGTTCATTGCAGAGCATCTGCAGAGACGAGGTTCCAACATTACACTAAGAATGGAGGTTTTCTACACGGTGCCAAACCTTATATTTAATTCTATTTTAATTTAAATGTTTCGTGCTTATGTTATGCATTATTTTTCGGCTTAAAGGAGTTACTTTGTAAAAGTCAACTTTTGTTTTAATCCTTTAAAATTCAGCAAGGGAATCTGAAAGTGGGTCAAACTGCAGCTTTATTTTTTTCTGTGGCAATGTTACTTTCTTGATATGAGATTACTTAGTTTATATGAGTTGCTAGTGGCAAATCAGGCTTGGTGTTTCAGCCATAAAAGGTGGTATATTGCCGGTGTGCAAGACGCCATCATCCTGCTCCTCCATTTCCCAAGCAGTTTGCTAGTGTTGTAAATGGCCCTTGGCTATGGTGGAAGCAACTGAGGAAACTATTGCAATGCACTCTGACTTTGGAGTTTAAGATATCTTAGTCTGGGGAGATCAGCTTATCCTTTAAAAGGGTTTGGGACAAATGTCCCCAAAATCCCGTGCTTTCTTTCTTTTTTCTAGTCCTACCACAGGACTTTTGTACCCTGCATGGTTTCCCATAAAGGGAAATGTGATCATTACAGATGCTCGGACGAGGAGGGCTGTTGTGTATGCAGGTCACTGCTCATTTAGACTACATTTTCTAAAACGTTGTTTCAGGACTATCTGACCTTTGGGTGAAAGACAATTGGATTAACTGCTTTCAGATGTATTATATGCCCAGCTCCACTAGCAGAAAAAACATTAACCCACCACCCTCCAAACTTTGGAAAATTGATCAATTATTGCTAAAAGTTTTCAAAGGACATACAGTGCCATGTAAGGTCATTTACAATAAAAGCTCTTAAAAAAAGGAAAAGGATTCTATAAATGTCAAAACCCAGACCAAATGTTGAGGCACAATTGAAAGGAGCAAAGTAAGGAATCTAAACTTCTCTTACAGCTAATGGGAGAGAGGTGGATATATCCGGGAGGCAATTAGTAGCAATTCTGAGTGCTCAGGAGCTTAAATTAGATGGGCTGAATTTTTCTCATATCCTTCTGTTCTGGAACTAAAACAAAGTTAGGGAAAACCAATACGTAATGTATTTCAGATACAGATAGAGTACACTGAAGGTGTCAGTCCGTTGTTTATTTCCGTCTTCAAAGCTATTTTTGGTTACCATACATCAGACCTGTGGTTGCTTTTCCTTGGACTTCAATTTCTAGGTTTTTCACATAGCATCTTGAAGGTATGATGGTTATAGTGTAGATCCCTGTACTTCTGGAATTAAAATCCAAGATTTTGCCTATATTTAAAGTGTCATGCCATGGAAAGAACATGCAAAATATTCTGAAAAAATGTTATTTCTCTTCTAGCAGAGGATTTGGGGCAATATATTTATAGTCCTCTGTGCTATTCCCACATAGTAGGGATGGGTAGACCTGGCAAGAGTGGCATGTGCTATGCCTGCAATCTCAGTTACTGTGTGAACCAGGATGCTCTGCCCAGTGGTTTTGACCCTACCATGTTTATGAACGCAACCACAAACTGTTCTGTAAGTGTTCTCCATGGCTCACCAGCTATCAGTTTAAATATTCAGTCATAAAATCAGGCTATCTTCAACATTTCAACTTGCTTTAGTAAAACAGTTTTGCAGCCCTTAACAGACAGCTTTAGACCATAGATGCCCAGAAGCAAGGATTATGAAAATACTACAGTGGGAAGCCTGCAGCTGTATCCATCGTTTTGGGCCATAGATGTCAAGTATAGAGGTGTTGGGTCTAGGAAGATAAAACTACTCCTTTGTTATTTCCCTATTAGCGTTATAACACCCTTGAGAACTAAGAGCTTGGTGGATGCATTATGGATTTATGTAAATGACTTACCTCAAAACTTGATCCTGTGCTCTGGAAGAGCTGGAAATGGTTTCTGAGCAGGAGTGTTGGTGCAATATGCTGCCAAGGCAAGGGATGGGAAGCACAGCTACTTCTGCTGAATTAATGTGGAGTAGTCCTTGGCAAATTTTGAAAGTCTTATTTAAGAACTTGTTCTAAAGTGCTCTTTGAAATTCCAGGCAAGCAGTTTTAAAGATGGTTTCTGATGATTTTTTTAAAAAATGTGCTGCAACCTCAGAACATTAAGCTGTGACTCAGTGCTGTGTTTTCTGGTGGCAGCAAGCAGCTCAAGCCTGCCCTCCTGCCAGCCCGGCGCTGCCCAGCACACCTGGGTCAATGCCGTGTGGGCTGGGAGTCTGCTTTGTGATCCTTTAACTAGTTTAACTAGTAGTTTCTCTACTCAGTGTCTTTATTTTTCAGCTGTGCTCAGAGTCCTTGCAGCATGCTCTAATCTGCAAAAGCCAAAGCTGCTGAAGACCACTGGCAGCAAGGACCCAGATGCAGCACGCTGCCATTCTGCAGGGAGTGTCTGCTGTGTTTCTGGGGGGAGATGTTGGCTGTTGGCTCCCTGCTGCATCTTCCAGTCCTGTCTGTGAAGCTCTGTGTCTGCTAAGAAGCAGCAAGGTCTTCCGTTTCCATGTTTTTATTTATTTATTTTTTCCTTTTTCTTTAGCAGCAAAAGATAAACCACAAATGCATGGTGGCGTCTGCTTGAGCTTTTAGCATAACACAGCATAGTGAAGTGGGGGACTCCACCCGAGTTTAGTTGGAGTAGACTTGTGGATGCTTTGCATAGAAATATTAGTATTTATGTATTTCCACAGTAGCTTCTGTTCAGGGAGGTGAAGGAGAAGGGAGAGGTGTGACACTGCAGGGGAGCATTGCTGATGCAGCACAGCATCTTCGTGGGAGGAAGCGCCCTGCGGCGGCACACCTTTGGGGAGCTCTGTAGAGCAAGCAAAAACCTGTGGGATGCTTGTCTGTGGGAGTAGTTAGCTGCTTTCTGTGGGATTGTCTTCTGTTCTGTGCATCACTTCTTGCTCTGTATCAGTAGCACCCAGGATTGCTTTGGGCCAGTGGATGAGACTTCAGCTGCAAAGTACACACAGGCGCACAGCGCGTGACAAATTGCAATGACAGGGTTTTGTTCCTTGCTAGCTGGTGATAAAGAGGAACAGCAACACTGACCAGACAACCCCTCTGGACATTTTAGGGCCATCTTTCTACATGTCTTGAAATCTATTTGGTCTGTCATTAGTTTATTTTTCAATATGGGCTAATAGTGGTATTAAAATCATTTAAGAAATAATAATAAAAAATCATTTGTAGGAGAAACAAGAAAGAGGCAAAATAGGTTGCTAAAACTAAAAATAAAAATGAATATGTATGCACTCATTGCTCCTGTTAATATTTCCTATATTACTAAATTAATAACTAGTAAGAGAAGTAAATGAGCATAAACTTATTCATACTAAAGAATGTTTTTTTAATTGCTTTCATCTATTAAAAGACAACTTTTTCAGGGGATTTAGTGTCTGATATCTTTGTTAATATTTGAATAAATTTTTCATTTAGCTTTAAGTATACAGCCAATGGAAACTGCTACGTAATAAAATTATTTCTTTTAAAAAAGGTAATCTAAAGAAGAATTTTTCAAAATTGTCAGAACTTCAAAAAGAAGTTTTTTAGAATCTGCATCTGAAGTACCTCCCCTCTCCTTCTGTTCAAAACTATTTCTATTCTGGCTTTAAAATTGCATGTTGTGACTGCATGGTAATTTTCAGACACTTGTGTAGTGACAAGTTTCAGAACAAGTGAGCTAAAACAAAGTCCTGTGCAGTGGCAGGCCTCAGCAGCAGCGTGGTTAATGCGCTGGATGCACTTAATTCTGCTTTACACCATGCTCTGGAGCTCTTGAATTCCCCCTCACCCTGTGAGAGCACTTCCATAGTATTAAAATTCCTATCATATTGATAATATTAGGGTTTTATTAACATCTAAAATGTATAGATGCACGCTAAATCGTTGTGGTGGTTTCTAGTATAATATAAATACAGGTTGCCACTTGCAGTCCCTAATTTGCTGTTCATTGCTGCCCGCATCGACCCTTTGGCCTGTCAGGTCTGAGGATGGATCCGGAGTGGTCAGGTTGGCACTGAACTGAGCACTCATGTTGTTTAAATACAAATTCAGTCTTCACGTATTCAGTCAGGAGCTCTTAAGTATGAACAAAACCCCACTGTGGGTTCAAAGAAACCTGTTCCCCAGGAAGGAGCCAGCCCTGCAGACAGCCAGGCGCACCAAGGTCTCATGGTTTTGTTTTGCTGGGCAGCTGCTGTTCCTGCAGCCTTAGCACTCACTCCACCCCCTTTAATCAAAGGCATGGACTACCCTACCCATTGTTGAAAGTACCATGGAAGTGACTTCCTTCTCATTTTGGTGCCACTGTCATCTCCACACATCCTTCATCCTGGAAGCCTGAAGAGCAGCCACTGCTACGTGTCTTCAACAAGTTGTTCCCTGGATCTTCCCACACAGGAGGGATGGAGTCACACTGGGCCTATGGTGTGAACTTTTCAAGACATGGAGAGCTTATACTTTGGTCTGCAGGTATCTGAAAGTAAGTTGAAATCCAGTACTGGTGCAATATATTCATAGCAAACGCTTTGCTAAATACGGGCCCCTGCCTCCAGCCCTGAAAGCATTTCAAAGACATGTTAGCATTTACTGTCTCTTTAGAGGACAGCAAGAAAGAGAAGACCTTATTACTTCTTTCACGAAAAAAAAATAAATGGGCTTTACACATACTTTGAAGTGATTTTACTAAAGTGCAGCCAACAATTGGAAAGACCAGAATTTTGTTCTCTGAGCAGACATGATTTTCCCAACCATGTCTGCCAGTGTTTGCACAGCTTTCTGATGTTAAGCTGATAGGAAAGTCATCCTGCTCCTCGGTAGTTTAGGCTGCTTCTGCAGATCTGATAAATCCACTTAGGTAGGCAGCATTCAGTTAAAGCAGAAATCCATTTAAAGAACAAAATCAGCATACCTTTTGTTGCATTTCTTTGCTCACAGAGGAGGATTGCAGAGCTTGTTTTCCTTCCTATGCTTGTTTTCCAGATCATTGGGGTGATTTTTTTTATTTTTTATTTTAAATGAAAGCCTTCTCTTTTGATTGAGCTGCTGGGTTAAATGCTTCTGACATCTGAAAGAGCAAATTTAGTTTTCAGGTTCCTGGAGCCACGTTAGCCTGGTGAATGGAGTTGTCATTAACCCCGCAGTCAGAACTCTTCCAACTACGTGGCAATGTTCCCCAAACAAGGTTAATGTATTTCCAGCAAATCCTGGGGAACTCGTACTTGCTAAGAACTCAGAGTCTGTGCACCTGTTGCTCAGATTTTGTCGTTTGCCTTCGTTACGTTCCCATTTACCCTTCTGGACATTCCCCAGCATGTACTGGGGGGCACTGTTCCCAGCTGCTTTGGGACTTTCAGTGCCTGCTGCGAGGGCTGGTGGGTCTCACCCGCTTGAGCTCAGTGCATCTTCCCCTGTCCTTGTCTCCCTCGACAGCTGTTTCATGAATCCCCTGAAAGGAGCTGGGGTTGTTCTTAAAGAGATTCATTTTTAATTTGTGGTGCTTGAAGCAAGTACTTGCTCCACCAGGTAAAATAAACGGGATTTAACACAGAATTTGGTTACTTTACAGCAGCTGCAGTACAAAGTGAATTAATGTATTCTAGTATGTTCTTTCAGTCTTTTCCCAGCATAAATATTTTCTGTGGGCACTCTCCTGCAATATTTTTCAGAAGAGACTGATTTGAGAATAAATGTTAATAAATGTTTGTAGTAGGCATGATGATTATGAACTCTTCACTGCTGGTTTCAGTCTGATTACTAGTGAGAAAAGATATTTTAAAACAGACTCAATTCAATATGTCTTTTTTTTTTTTTTTTCTTTGAATTGTGAATGTAGATGTTGACTACTGCAGTCTCAAAACAGAAGGCAAGGTTGTGCAGACTATTTCCTACAGTGCTTACAGTCCATGAAGGCTCATTTATATACCAAAGTGGGAAAAACCTCCTTCTGGTTGAGTTAATTGTTTTTGATGAAACTATTTATGGTTCACATAAGAGCTACACAAAAGTTTAATTGTGATGTTTGCATGCAGCTTCAAGATATATGAAAAGCTTTGTTTTATCAAGTTAAACTTCTTGTCATCTGCAGCTGGGCCACACTTCATCTTGGGTTCCTCCCAGTGCTTCTCTGGGACTGGCTCCTGCAGAAGGTCCTTTGCTGTCATTGTTATTCAGGGGGGGATGAGAGAAGCGGCAGACAGTGGCTGGCATACTGCTGTATTCTGCCTTTGTAAAGGACAATGTAGCATTTGGACGGGCTCCATCTTATTTTCCTCTGGATAAGCTCTCACATTATACACAAACATAAAACTATGGTAGTGGATATTACACTGCAAAAGAAGAAAAGCAATGCAGTACAAGTTTTGTAGCAGCAGGTACTTTGGCTCCGAAAGGAATACCTAAATGGCTTGTTACATGAGGGGCAAGAGAGCCCATGCCTCTGTAAAATACATGCCATTGCTGAGTTTTTTTGCTTGGCAATGCTGCGGCTGCTTTCCTCGCTGTTATGATTTATGTAACTACTATTCTATATTCTGTGAGCTAGTACCTCGCTGAAAGACGAAAGTCTGGATCTGCAGTGTTACAGCCTCCAGGAGCGAATTGCTCCTGCTGATAATCAGCTCCAAATCCATTTCTGATTGTCTTGTACACAAGCTCCTCTGCTGCTTTATGTTGCTCTGATAGTTTTCCAGCTTTTGGACTGAAGTCAGTAGTGCGAGATAGAAGGGAAAGAAGAAGCATCTCTGTTTGCCTGAGATGACTCAGACATTTCATTCAATCAATTTAAATACTAGTTTTCATGTTTTCATTTAGGGAACACACAGCAGCAGCTAATTTTGGATGACCTCCTGGGAACCCGACTTTTAACTTCAGAATGAAACATCATTGCTCCTATCACAGAAAAAGTCCAAGAAAAGTTGCTGTCACCAGCACTGCAGTCACTGTGGTTGAACACGTCCCTCAGCTCCTGCACGGGGAGAGATGAACCTGCCATGGGGCTCCCCCTATACCACAGGGTGTCTGAACTGTCTGCCTGGCCCCAAATGCTCTCCTTCATCCTCCCTGGAGCTTCCACTAGATTGCTACTGATTTATTTCTGTTAGAGTGTGTATGTGATTACTTGGGCTTTGGGTTTAAATAATTCTGACTGCTATTTTATGGGAAAGTCTTTCCACTAGTTCTTTCATAAAATATTAGCTTTAAAAGATTAAATTTGTTTAATACCTTGCATGTTAATTATGAAATGATGATGATTTTCAAAGCACAGCAGACAGTCATAAGCATAAATTTTCCAAGTGGTGCTGCAATACTACCCACAGATAATTAATCCCAGTCATATTAACAATAATTAACTGAAAGTGTTAGTAAAATTGATACCTTCAATCATTAGAAAAGAAATAAATTCTGTATTAGAGGTGAAATAATGACATTGTTTTTCTTTTCTTTCTAACTTTTCATAAGAGTTCAATGAAATATTGTTTTAAAACAGGTACTGAGATTTACCTTTGAGCTAGGAACTATAATCCCAGAGGAGGCAGACGTGGATTATGAGAACCAGACAGGCATCCAGTCCCACACCTAGGTGATGTGGTTGCCTAATGTATCCAGAAGTGTCTGTTCTCCACTGAGATTAATGATAGGTGGGTACTTGCTACAATATTATTTACATGAGGAAAGTACTTTTCAGAGTGTTTGTATAGCTTTGAGTATAATAGGATCCTAATCTTCACTGATATCTCTAGTCATAGAAGAAATAAATGGAAGTATTTGATCAAGAATGCTTACATGCTTGCAAGGCTCAAGTATTAACCAGAATTTAATGATTATATCATATTTTGGTTTAATAGTTGTTTAAAATAAATACAACTTGGATGTAACTGAAGCTGGAAGTGCTGTGAGTTAAGTAGGGATATTTCAATTTAGAAAACTTTCAAGAAGCTTTAATAAATTTTAGGGTGCACAAAATATTTCTTTGTTTCTAATCTTATATGAATAGCAACTGTCCTGTTCGTAATTACAGTACTGAAGGTTTCTGAATCGCCCTTTTTTTGTCCTCTAACACTTGAATACAGCCTTCATCCCTTTTTGTTTTTGATGTTATAACATAAGAAAATTGTCTGAAAGATTGCTGTGTTTTAAGGCACTTTCTGAAGTGCTGCTAGTTTTAAAAAAAATCATTTTATAGAAATGACAGCTTGATGTTCTATGTATATCACTTCCATCACCACTGTGTCAGCCTGAATCAGTTTATTTACCAACACAGCTACAAGGATTTTTTATTTTGTAGCCTGCAAGGTCAAGCATAGTAGTGAAAGAGAAGCTGTGGTGCAGCACCCTCCTTTTTCCTTTGAATTAGTGAGAATAAACTTTTTTCAATGCAGTTCGCTCTCTTTCTCCATGTTTTCTGGTAGCATGAAAAGGCAGCCTTCTCTCAGACTGAGGTAGTCAACATAGAGACAATTATCCTACTGCTCCATGACTGCTGGGCTGGTGGCTCAACTTATTGCCTCTGAGCCATTTCTACAAATTCGGTGTGACACCAAAGAGAATTCTCTATGTTACTTTGATTAACCAAAAGTTTGAAAGTGTCTCTAAATAGTAAATAGGGAAGCAGACTAAGAAGCAGAGGGTTTGGCTGTGTCCATTGCTCGATGTGATGTGACTGCCCCTGTCTAATATGACATCTATAAAATTGAAGTTCTATCATTTGCTGTTTCTGAAAGCAAAGCTGATTTGTAAAAGGTGTGATTCATTCTAATAAAACTTTAGCCAAATATTCAGTGTAACAGACTGAAACAAATAACCTTCATTAGTTAATCGACTGTAAAGAAAATGACATTGATAAACAGCTAGTGGATGGAAAGTTTGACTTTGTCTCATCAATTGGTCAGACCTTTGCCTGATTATAGACACTCAAAGTGCAATTTGCTAAGCCCTTAAGAGTTCAAATGAGACTTGAATAATTTAGTGTTTTGCAAGATTAGTTATTTAGTGCTTAATATGTCTTGAGATTGTATTGTTAGTCATTCAACAAGAAGGAGTATAATTTTCATTCTTGTTCTATACTCTTCAAATTGTGAATTGTGATATAAACTCCGTTCATAGCTCAGTAGAACAGCTCTGAACTACTGCATAGATTGTAATTGCAATCTGTGCTAAATGAATGCCCATTAGCAGCACTCTTAGACTGTTCTCATTTTTCTCCTTCATATTAATAAGAGGTTAAATTTACTGCAGTCTGCATATTACATTTTACTATCCATGGATAGCATAGTTAAGAAAATTGTTTTGTTCTCTGTAAGTTTTTTCACATTTTTCCTTGTTATTTAGGCATTGTAAGAACTAGAATTGAACATAGCAGAAACGAAATTATGCACAAAACAAGACTTCTCTCAGATAGGAGTCATATACTGTTGGACTAATTGCTCTTTTGTTAGAGCTTATGTTTCTAAAATATTGAACGTTTGGAAGTATCTGTATTCATTCACTTAAAAGAACAAGGATTTTATGTGGATACTTGTTTTGCATCAAAACTTAATTACTAGGAAAATGAAATAGCTGTTTTCCTCAAGAATTTTTCTCTGATGCAGCATCCAAAATAGACGCATGAGGATGCAACAGAGTTTGAATATTAGTTCCTCTAGATAGAACTTCTGTGCAGATTAAAGGACCGACTTAGGTATCATGGACATGAAGTCCAAAACTGTTTGCCAACAGAAATTTGTTTGCTGGCAGCTAGTTTTCAGAATGTGCCTTCTGAGTACCCTGGAACTGCACATTTTACCTTGAAAACTCCTGAGACACCTGAGAGGTAAAGGGGTTTCATTTCTTGCTCATTCACACTGCTCCTCCAAGTCCTCCCACCCTTCTTAGGTCATGTTTTAGGGCTGTCTGGTCTCTCTTGTTGCTCCCTCTGGTGTCTCTCCAGCTGATCCACAGCCACCTTGACCTGCAGCACCAGCTACTCTGGAAGAGGTCTCACCGCCACTGAGAAGCTGATGATTCTGCACCTCACAGCCTACAAGAATTAATTGTTTATGCTCTGGGAACTTGGAAAAATTCTGCTGCCATTCATGTATTTTTGTTTTAAAGAACTACATCTAAGACCAAACTAATTCTGTGAACCAACATCAGATCATTTAAGAACTGATGTTGTTTAGCAATCGAGGTATAGTATAACCAAAATATAACTATTAATGGTAAACAAGCAAGAGAAGAAAGTGGATATATTCATGCAAAACATTTTTTTCTTTCCTGCATAATTTCCTACTTACGAAGCTAGCAGAAATGAAGGATAATTTCACTTATTAATATAATGAAGATCAATGCAATCTCTGAACACAAGGTTGAAAGAACAACATAATTATCCTTCATTTGTTAATGCAAGGAATAGACTGATTTCAATTAGTGTTTTAAATTGGGAAGGCACTGAAGAGAAGTCGGTAACTTTCCTTGTAGCTGAAATTCATTCAATATGATTCTTTTTCTTGCTCATCACTTTAGACAACATCAGTTACTGTAATGGGTAACAGTAGTGTGTCAATGATTAATGTGTTAAACACACTCAGTATAATACAGAAAAATTGCAGAACAGCAGATGGTAACATTTGGATCCCTCCAAAAGCATAAACATTAATTTCTTCCTGGAGCCCCCCATAAGAGGATTCAGGGCTTTTTGGGGGGGGGGGGGGGGGGGGGGGGGAAGCAGTGTCTTGGACTCAAGCGGAAGCTGCTAAAGAGCAGCATATTGAAAGCAGATGTCTTCTTAATTTCTTCTTTTGTCTTGCCAAAAAGTCCTATCTGCTGCTGACTATCCAAAAATGCTAAATGAGTACTGCTGTGCCAAGCAGGTGGGCTCTGGGTCTGCCATTCTTCCAGCCACCCGCCAGCTTCTTCCTTGATATGGGCTGCATTGGTCGGCTCCTAAAGGAGAGAGCCTACAGCAGAAAGCTGGAAAAGAAACTTCTGTCCTTTACTCTTTGCCTTTTATTTAACTTTCAATGTTAACATTTTTCTGTTGACAAAAATTAGCTCCTGCACATCATCCCTTGCCATAGCTGGTACTGGATGGGTTTCCCATTACGTTTGGCAACCCTGCTGACTTGCCAGATTCCATGCTCACTTGCTCTTTTTGTCCTGATATGTTTGCATAATAAAAAGTATTCTTGCACAGGGTGGAAGATCCATACCTGGGCACTTCTAGTGTAAAGGGCTAGTTCTTAGTTCTTCAGTTTCTGTGAGGCAGATTCTCTGTTTTGGGATCTGTGCTATGGCTACCCAGGGGATTGAATAAAGTTTGTTTGATTTTCCTTCCTGTTTTCCCTGCAGGAACCAGGAAACTCAAGGTGATAGAAGCCAAAAGGAAAGAGGAGCTCTGACTCATTCACTGCACTGATCAAGATACAGCAGGAGACATCGTCTTCTTCCCAAGTATGATTATTTACTATCTCTTGTAACAAGCTTTTTAAGAAATATGAAGATTTAGCAAGGCCTTGGCCATGAAAAAGAGAATTAAACTCACATAGAATTCTGTATTCCAATATTTACAATGCTGTGAATACCGTTTGTATGTCTGTAAATGTTTATCTCTTTCTGTTTCATTTTTCTCCTAAGGAAAAACTGAGTGCTCTGGTGTTTTTCAGAACAATTCACTAATGTCTTTCCTGCTACTTATGTTTTATTTCTTTCTCATTGGTTTGACAGGTATGGAAATGTAGCACTGATCGCTGACCTTACCTCTACCCATCCATTTAAAATCTGTCCTAGGGTACATTAACTGAAAGTAACAAAATTAACGCTGTTAATTTTTATAATCTTAGCCTAGTCCAAATGTTGTTAATTACCCTTATTATTTTGTCTTTTTCTGCTTAATTGATTGTAACTGAAAGGCATGCTCTATCCTGTCTGCAATCTTTTCTAACTCATCTTCAGTGGTCAAAGAGAGATTAGTCATATTTCAAGTTGATTTGGGACATTCATTGGCAATCATTTTGGTTGCAGTCTTTCATGATGAAATAGAGTACCTTGCTACTCGTATTGGATCTTGCCACTCCTACAAGGAACTTGTGTATTTATATTCTTAAATGCATTCATCATTCGTGCTTTAGTGATTTCTTCTGTGTTTTCTCCTACTCATTTTCATTAATTGTGTTCAAATCCAAGAATGAATCATGAGAAACTTTCTTCTGTCTATAGTATATAGTACCTCTGCACTATATACAGCAGTACTGCTCCTTAATCCTACATTGAAAGTGCTACCTGCGTATGGGATTTCTTCTTCTGGACAACACTCTTCATCTTGCAAAACTGACAAGCTCATTTTGTTTAATTTTTCCATAGTCTGATCAAAGCTACTTTTTAATGTTTTCTTGGTACATTAGCACTATGAAATTGCTTCTAACAGTATCAGCCAATTAGCAACTCCTTAATCTGCTATATTGTTTGTCAAGGCGGTGTGACAGAATGACAGGCTACCATACTAATTAGCTGGCTTCTGCATAAGTAGAAAATTGCTCTTGTTTGACAAATATTTTAAGTTAAAGAAGTAAGGACCTGGAAGTCTGGAAATAAACTTAGTCATGCAAGGATACATCAAAGAGAACTGCATGGCTCAGGTAATTTGTAATGGGAGGGAGAACCTTTCACCTTTTTGTAATAAATCAGAAAACTTATTGAGTGGAAGGGATGAAATAACTTTTAAAAGCCTTAAATGAGCATAGGGTTCAAAGTATCGGTTCATGAACCTTATTTTTTTACTAGCAGAAGTTGGGCTTACATAGGTTGCTGATGTTTATTTAGTTTGAAAAGCTGCTAACCTGCATGTGTGCATCTGGCCTCCCTTGCCACCCATTTGAGAAAGTACTGTTTTTCTCAAAACTCTGTGCCTCCATGTCTGAAAAGAATAAAGGTTCAGGAGCATCATGAAGGGAGAGGCGAGCTACAGAATTTCCCTCTCAACATGTCTTCAAAGCTTCAAATAAACCAAAGTCAGCTCCAGCCAGCAATGGCCAGTGTTGCATGGAAAGACGGCTTTGTTCAGGTAGAGGATCTACTCCTAGCCTGAAGTCTTTTCAGACTCTACCTTGGCCTCTGCTCTGGATGCAGGTAAAGAAGGAATTTTTACTGTTGATTGGGAAGGATGCATTACCAAGGACTTTGCAAGCTGAGTACCAGTGAAATAGAATTTTAACTGTAAGACAATTTATGCTCTACAACAATACTTCTTCCTGAGCTCAGGGAAAGATCTGAACTTGTCTCTCACTGCTGACTTTGCAGCAGCTGATCATCCTGCTGTGCTGAGCAGACCTCCTACAATGCAAAGGGGTATCAGACAAAATTGTACCCGTGGCTTTTTGATGAAGCCACAGTAGGATTTTGCCTACCTTACATTAGTAAGTTTCTTCATATCCAAATCAGACCCACCAAGGTCTTAACAAAAGTTTCCCAAGGCAATAGGAGGGGAAATTTTGCATCGTTTTACAGTACGCACCATACACAAATTATATATATATATATATATATATATATATATATATATATATATATATATATATATGTAAAACTTTTTAAGCAGACCGTCAGCTTCCTGCATCACTGGGAGACAGTAACTCAGTCTGTAAGAAGGCAATGCCAAATGAGTTGAGTGACAAGAACTGGAAAGCAAAAGATGATTTATGGTGTTTGTTTGTGAATCAAATGACTTTTGTCATCTTTTTGAGGCAAAATGCGGCAAATTCAAAGGTGTTGATCTCTGGTGTTTTCAGCTATTTTCAAACCTTAGTTCCCCAGTAAAAAATTAAAATGAAATCAATCAAAATGGTAGAAACAGTCACTAAAAATTTTGCAAAGTAAATTGAGTAATTTTCAAACTTTATCCACTGCCACCACATATTTAATATTTGGAATAAAACATTGCTAACTGGCCTAATTATGATTAGAAGTGCCTGGCGAAAAAGGAAGACTTCATTTTTAACTTTGTACTCTTGTGAGAGTGCAGCTGAAATGCTGCATTCTCAGCTGAGCCCTTTCAGGGCTGGAAGGATTTGGGAAAGCCAGAAGGTATTCACAGAAGAGCAACAAAAATGATTTAGGGACTAGAGAGATTGATGACTTGATGTGTGAAGAAATATTAAGGGAGCTAAATATGTACAGCTTGCCCATCTAAATGATAGATACAAAAAATGCAAGGAACTTTCTTGAATTGATGATTGATTAGGTGAAATGAATGAAGTGGATGAAAAGAATGATTACCTGCTGGGTTGTAGGAACAGTGATTCTGGATTGCATCAGCAGTATGGGACCAGTATCTCATCTTTGGCAGTGGGGGGGAGCTGATGCTCATGGAGAAAATTAAAAAAAAAAAAAAGGCAAAGAAATCTCAATTGGGTAATTATAGGTTCATCTGCTCAAGGGAAAAAGTTTATGGTCATCTTAACTACATGAAGAGAATGGATGGGAAGGTGAAAATACTTCGGTCAAAAATAATTCTTACTGAGGCCTTAAAGAGTTAATGAACAGAGGTGCTCTGAAAATATTACTCTTAAAACCTCTATTTTTTATATTATACTGGTAAATGAAATCATAAAAGACCTGATTGCTTGTATGACCACTAAATCCCTAGTTAAATCACCAGAATTGTGGAGTGCAGATCTATCTAATGGGGATTTTTCAATTTTCTCCTTTATGATTCTGTGTATACAGTTAGAACATATTTGGGATAGCAGCTCCTGAAAATTTGCTGTAAAATAGTTCAGTAGACACACAATAAGATTCCAAAGCAAGCTATAACCTTAGCCCAGCATTGGCTGAGATTGCCTCTGAATGTATTTCAGATGCCAAACTTTCAGCTTCTTTGTGGGCTGTTGTTAAATTGTGACATTTGGATCCTTTGATGTTAGTGTCAAAATTCCCAGTGATTTCAGTGAGGACTGCATTTCACATAAAATGAACGAGAAGTTGCCCAAATGAAAAATAAAATAGAAATCCAAGAAGGAGCTCAAAGACTTTTTGCTCCCAGTGGTGAGCTTTTTATTGAAGGTGTTGTGCACAAGTGTCCTTGAGCAGAAAAGCAGAGATAAGCCTCCGACATACGAATGCAGCCGTCAGGCTGTGCGGTGTGCTGACAACTCCTGTCCCATTTTAACTCATCAGTGTTGATGCACGAGTAAAGCAAGGTCAACACTGGGTTTATGAATGGCAATATACAACTGCTTGGGATCTTTTTTTTTTTTTTTTTTTTTTTTTTTTTAAATCTATAAAAACAAAGGCATTGAAGTCAACTTAAGTTTTGCTTCAAGATTGCAACAGTCTGTGACACCGTGTCTCAGAGTGTCAAGACCCCCTGTTGCTTCTGGAGAAGCATATAGAGATGTTGATGGCATCCACCTCATATAAACCTGGGTCCCATCCTTTAGTGGCTTGAATAGTGGAGAAATCAATAATTAACTCCAGCTCTTAGCTGGGGGGCACATTAAAATTTTGTTATTTTCTTTCCTTTCTTTCTTTCTCCTGTGGGTAATCTGAAAGTGCATAAATTAGAGGAATAATATAAAATATGACCAGTAAATGATCACTGGGTTATTCAATATTCTTTTTCAGTTTCTGCTTTCTATTTTCTGTCAATCATATACCATAATAGGCTATTTGTCACCACAGCTATCTGTATACATAAAAGATAAGTAGGCACTGAATATGTGCTTTTAACAATGTTCTGAGCGTTGCCAGTGATATATGATTTTCTTTTATCCCTTCTGTATGTCTCTGTATCAGGGGAGTGTCATTGGGTGTATCCCAGTGGAACAGAAGGATTTTAATCAACTGCTGAGAAAATGAGATATTACACTGGAACAAGAATAGCTGCTTGATAGAAACTCCTCTTTAAAAGTATAAAGTAATTCTTCAGTGTTCGGTTTTTGTTGCCATTGTCAAGTACTGAATAAAAATGACATTAAAAAAATACCCAACTTTGGGTATTTTTCTCAGAACATAAAAGACAAGATTCATACCAGCAAACAAGAGGCTTCTTGATGCATTCCCTGAGCTGCAAATAGGAATGAGTACACTAAAAGCATTATGAGTTATAACCATGTAAACTGAGTGTGAGCAAGACCTGCTGTACAGAAAAAAAAGATGATTTATGTTGCTAGCATTTACATCATTAGGGTTTAGAAAGAAACTGGAATGAGTTCGGGTATGTCCCAGTTTTCAAGCATCAGAGTTAATGTCAGGCATGCACCCAGCCATGGCTCTTACATGGGACACAAAGCACCATGTCTAGTTGTATCCATAATGCCTAGACCTCAGTATGTCATTAAGACAGAACTGTGCTCAGCATCCCTTGGGCCAGCTTTCTAAACATATTTAGGCTCTTTACGATGTAGGCATCAGACTTTTCCTATTTGCAAGCACTATGTCCCTTTGCTTTTAGTGGCAGTTCGCATGCAATATATTTTTGATCCGTAGAGGTAAAAATCCTGTAAGATACCTACTGAAATACTTGAATAACTTTAAAACCTGACTCTTAGTAGGGACTGAATGAGTCACCCTAACCGAACTCAGCTGATCCTGAGCTAGAAGAAATGAGTAATGTCTGGGCAGCCCTGGGGGCTGTGCTGAGCAGGAGGGCAGCTCTGGGGGGTGGAGGGCCTCTGAGCCCTGATAAAGGGGATGTTCCCAACACAGGACTGGGGACCTGGCTCCTTTCTGCCTCAGAGTGTATGGCTTCTCTTCACATATTTTTGGTGTCTGTTTTCCCCTATTGTCCTCCATATATTTTTTTTCTTAGTGCATTTTGAATGCTTTTGCATTTTAAAGCTCTTAATTCTCACCCAGCTGTTACCTCAGCCCTCTTCAGCTTGTACCAGCAGGAAGAGTTCATGCTTTGCCTTTTCACATGCATAAGCTCTTGCATGGCTTTAAAGCTTACTCACAGCTAGCCCGCAGCTCCTTTTTACATCCCGTGCTTTTTTCTTTTCATGGGCTGAAGGGCTGAGCTGTCCAGGAGATGTGAAGCAGCTTTTCCCTGGGATGGTGGCCAAGAGCTGTGGCAGATGGGCAAGAGGCAAGATCCCTCTGCTGCCAGACCTTCTCCTATGGGTGCTGCCACCCTCAGGAGTCTCCCAGGGAAATGAAGCTGGGGGGTGAGGGGGCTTAGGAATTGTGAAACCTCATTCAGTTTTGGCCAGAACCTCACCCATTGTGCGATGCTCACACTTGCTAACAAGCTTGCTCTCTGAGTTCCCACCAGCAAAATAATCTGTTTCAGGTATCTCCATGGAGACTGATCCTTGGGAGGTCCTGATTTGCAGTAGAAACACATTTTGGTGTACAGCCCATACAGTGTGACCAAACCTAATTTGGCTTCTGAAGGTGAGTGTGGCATTGGTGCCTAGTATCTGTACGAAACACAGGGCAAATAGCAATAGTTGTGTTGGAGAGGAAAAAAACTGACTCCACCAAGGACTGGCATAACTCCAGTGCTTCTGGAGATGGTCCCATACTTTACTTTGTCCTGATTTTATGGCAGTTGTACACAGTTCCTCCAGTTCTCTGTCTCTGGCTCCCACTGCCTGTATTCGAGCTGCAGCATTTTGTGTGTATTTGTGCCACTGGATGGCTCCAAATGCTGAAAATAGCAGGAAGCGTTTTTCAAAATTAAGACCATTTATCATAAGGTTGACTACAGTGGCGCAGGGGAGACCGAAAGCCAGGTATTGAAAGAAAGCATGAAAGCACACCTTTACCAAGTGAAAATGGGATGCAATGCACTAGTTGGATAGGCAGAAGCAAAGCCAAAAGAGGTCTAGAAAAGGTTGCTAGGAAGAAAAAACAGGATCATTGGTAGATTTTCACTGCAAATTGAAAAGGAGAGTAATTATGTACATCAAGGAGAAGCTGATGTACTTGGCTAATGTATTTGCTGCCTTTAATAAGATTGATGAGTGAGGCTTGCAGGACGGTTGAGACTGAGATGGGTAAGGGAGAGGTGGAAAGCTGTAAGGGGTGGTGGTTCGTAAATCAGCCAGCCTAGAAGTTATGACCCTCTAGTACAAAGGGAGCTGACTCAGGGTGTTGCAGAGCTGCTGACAATCATTTCTGATGGTTTTTGGTAGTCAGACGAGATCCTTATGTCTTATATCAGGAAAAAACCTGCAAAACTGATGATAACTTTAACAAAGAAAAAAAAAGACAAAAACAAAAGAAACAAAAGCAACAACAACAAAAAACCACCCACCCTATGCAAACTCAGTTTATATGTCAGCTTAGTTAGTTAGCTAGAATGACTAGATATCTCTGGTTAATTATATCTACTTATGGATAAAGCAAAGTCTCTCACTTAAGCCTTAGGTAACTGAAGTGACAAAGCACATAGCCTGTGGTCTTTGAAAAATAAGACACGTTTTTGTTTGTTTTTGAGGAAGGTGGGTAAGTAACTGCTGCCCTTAGACTGCTATAACCCACCCACATGCCTCTGATTTACAAGGGTTTTAGAGGTTAATTTAGTCTGGCATTGAGGAAAAAGAAAAAGTGGTCTTATAGTGAGAACATGTGTCCAGTGGTCAGTCTCTCTCCTGAATACAAAACATCTCAGCCTTTTAGGCTCTTGGAAATTAGCTTGGTGAAATCACTGCATTAGGCTGCTGGCATCATTTGTGTATTAAATGGTTAAAAGCAGGTTTTCTTCTATGCTTTCCAGCATTCAGAGAGTAATGAGTATACTCCAGTCATAATCAACTTATGGGTTCAGGTGAACAAAGACGACCAACGTCATTGAGCTCCAGAGAAAACAGGGTGTTTGTTCCTTCAGCTTAACCAAAGCTGAAGTTATGCCCTCTATTTCTTCCTCTATTTGTATGAGGAGGAGAGGTCACTGTGTGACAAACAAATGTGTGAGTAGCTCAGAGAGGTGTTTCAATAGTTGATCTTGGCCCAGGACATCTCTCTTTTACTGTCACTGCAGCGTTCTTCATGAGAGTTATGAACTCAATTTTTTTTCCCCTTGAGTAATAGGTAGGACAAAAGCAGAAGGTGAACTCTGGGATATAATAGTTGAATTTTGTTTACTTCCCTGCAAGAAGCAGACAAGCTTCAGGTGGTTCTGTTTGCTCCTGATAAGTGTGTGAAGTTTTTGATGCGTGAGCCCAAAAACCTGGGTTTGGATCCCAGAAGAACGGGCTCTTGTTTCCATGAATAATGCACCTTTTGTATTTAAGGATGTTGACAATGCTGTTACTAATTTGGAGTTGGTTCTTCCAGCTGAAGCTTAACCAGAGAGACAAAAAGATCCCTTGCAATACAGATTAAACTTCAGGCCAGTAACTTCTGGTTCAGATGTAGTTCAAATTCCATTATTTGGTCTGGTCTCCTTTTAGCACAATTTGTTAAATTATTTGCATTTTCTCTTACCCAGATGTTTTGAACAATATCCTTGAGCTGTTTTCCTCTTCTTGCTAACTGTCCAATATTTCTAGCTGCCTTCTGGCTGTGGAAGGAAACTTTTCCCTTTTAATTAAATCACTGAGATCCTAACTGAGGGCTATTACCTCAGAAGGAATTTGTTTTCTGTGAGTCAAGATGGTGGCAAGTGTGACAAAAGTCTAAGCAGGTTATTAGAGACCCAAATCCTAGATTATTTTTGCTTCCCAGAAAGCCAAGAGGAATTGCTCTTTGGGAAGCAAATGCCTGTGGGGCACCGTGGTGCAATGTAGAACAGTTTCCAGCTTTGTTTGGGGCAACGGGACTGGACTTGGTCTTCAGCTGAGGCTTTTTGCTGTCTTTCCCCTGCTGCCTGGGAGTCAGCGCAGCCTGTGCTTAATAAAGGTAGTGCAACAAATCCCGAGGCTTTCAAGGATAATAAGAAAACAAAGATATATCCAAGCATAACGACATCATGTCTTTCATTTCAATGTTTTTGGAGAACCATCTATCTCTTTTTTTAAGTTAGTTTAATTTTATCTTCATTAATTGCCATGACTTCTATCTCAGTGAAAGGAATATAGGCAAAAAATTAAATTGAATTATCACTTAGATGGTAGATTGTCCTAGCAGTATCTCAGATAGGCTTGAAACATTTCATAGCAGTGTGTCTCATTCAGTGATTCTGTTTCTTGTGAAGCAACACTTTTCATTTCCTAATGTGATGAATGGCATGAAATAGTGTAATGCAATCTGAACGTTTAATTCAAAACAGATTACTCTTCTATCTAATCAGCACCCAGGAGCACGTAAATCTGTGTGTACCTGATCAGAATTAATTTCATTTGAATGGAAATGTGCCCTAGAGAAGCTCCTCTATTTGTCAGGGAAGCATGATAAGCAATAACAGAAAGACAAAGAAAAACTGGTTTCCAAATAAGGTTTACCATTTTGTCTTAAGTTAATTTTATGATCCTAATTAATATATGTATAAAATTTATCATTCAGTAAGATTTATGGCAAGCTGGTGATAAAACAATCCAGAACAAAGAGCAAAAATTTCTGCAAACGTGGGACCTCAGATCTTGGTACTGCTAAAGCAGATAAAGGTATATCCTCTTGAGGAAAACGGAGTGCCCATTGTGTAGGATAATGAAGGCAGTATCATGTATGGAATAAGGCACGGGTCAAGTGCTAAAGACCTTGGCACAGTCAATCTCTTCTTGGAGAGACCTTGGCCATGCTAAGGCCATGCTGCCTGATTTGAGAAGCCAGCCTGATTTTGCTGTGGAAATACTTGGAGCAGGGCTAGATGATCTCCAGAGGCACCATTCAGCTGAAATTATTGAATGACTTGGGTCAAGATGCTTACACTGTGTAAGTGACCAGCCATGTGCAAATATTCTTGTGTTAGTCAAATATATTGAAGGAAACTCTTTTGATGGGACATACATGCTAAAAGAGAAGTCCTGAGGTTATCCATGCAAATTACCAAATAATGTGATCACCTCTTAGCTAGGAAGAAAACTTCCCATGTCAATGATATTTATTTTACATTTTTTCAGAAGATTCTTTAAAACTATGAGGTAAATGGTATATGATGCTATCTTTCTTTCTTATTTTTGGTGAAAAAAAATTCTAGTCCAGTTTCATGAAAAACAGATAAAGAGGGATGAAGTACTACACAGAGCATTTTAATGGAATTCAATGTGCCTGTAAAAGAAAAGGACGTGAACAGCATCAATATACAAGGGAGTTGATTGCAAACCAAGAGAACCAGAGAAAAGATGAGAACTGGTAGAGTGTCAGTGTTTGTACAGCTAAAGAAGAGATTTGCTCTAACTATGTGCAAATAGAAATTGTGGGTTTTCATGAGTCATTTGAGTATAAGTTTAAGGACTGGCTTGATGAAGATGAGCAAGTCATTGTGTGTTAGTATAAATGAAGTTTGAAGAGGGCTTCAGGCCAGATGGCAGTTTTCTGGAAGTTCTACAAAGTACATAGCTGAGATTTGCACTGTTTTAGAAACTCTGTATGTAATGACCACAGTGAGCTAATGTTTGTGGTATGTGTGTTTCTAGCACTGTGGTAAGTTGTTTGAAAAAGTATTTAACTTGGACACCTTCTCTTTGAAGAATATCATGGACAGAAAAAAAAGCTAAAAACAAAAACAAACAAACAAAACCCCTACCATATATATGGGAAAAAGGAAAGTTACTCAGCCTCAAAGAAAAGCTATATTCTTCAAAAAATCACAAAATGAAGAGTTGTGGGTTTGGGGAGAAGGTTTATTTTTTGTCTGAAGTATATCCAGAGAGTAATTTTACAGCTTTTGCTGTGAATCTCCAGGCAGACCAAACAAACATTTATTAAATAACATCAGGTACTGTCCCACTCCTGGCATGATATCAGTGGGACTGGATCAAACCACGCAGACAACACTCTTGGGTTATTAAGATATTCCTTGCATATTGCAGGCAGACATGAGACTGATGTGTGTTAAGTTTGGAAACCATATGAGAAAAGTCAGAGTGGTGCTAAACTGAGCTTGTGAGGCCCGTTGAAGTAGAAGATGGACATAACTGAGCTCGGTGGTGTGCTGGCCGTGTTCAGACAGCATTTTCTTTGTTTGTGTTGTCCTGTAAACAAGTGGAAAAAACCCGAGATCTCAATGGCAGACTCAATTTCCTGTCTAACACAGGGTGGCCGAGGTGTTTGAAGTGTTCTTTGCTCTTCTCCAAACCCTATAGACCTATAAGCATCAGTAATGCTAACAGAGGCCAGAAAATAAATGGTTAGTGTGGCCTGAGGTGGTGTACAGCAAGGTGTTGGGCATGCCCTGCTGTGAAGGGTTTTGTTGCTGCACAGCTCTTTGCCCTGGCTGATGCCAGCCAGGAGCCAGCATAAAGCATCGCTTTTAAGCAAACTCAAGTCAGTGTGAGATTGCAGCTAGCAAAGTCCTGCCGGGTCCATGGGAGCCAAAACTCTTCAGCGCTGAAGATACTGAAACTGCAGCAACATTCATTTCACCCTTCACAGAGTTCATCATTACTGTACATGTATTCCCTCAGCAGGAGACAATAGCAGCCAAAAGTAAAATAATTGTTTCTCCTTGTAGAGGAATGCTCCAAGAAAGGGCCCTAGGGACTATTCTAAGCAAGGCCAATTTTTTCAGCCATATCTAGAAAGAGTAGTACCATCTGCTTTTATCACATAATTTACACAACGCTTAACCAGAGACCGAGCATAAGAAAACCTGCTGCCCCCCTCCTGGGAAGCCGTGTCTCTTAACGAGGATTGGTGACCCCGCTAGTCCAATTTGGTTTGAAATTACTGCTCCAATATTGGAAATTCTCTGCACAAGGAAGCAATGTACAATGGCATAAGTAGCAGAAGTTACTTGTGTTTTTTTTTTTTTTTTTTTTTTTTTTTTTTTTTTTTAATCGAGTTCTTGTTTTTTCCCCTAATCTATAAAAGTATCTTTCATTTAAGAGAGGAAACATGATATACGTGTAAGTAAAGAAAATGGATGCAAAGCTAGGTCATAGAGTTTTGTGACTTGGGGCAGCAATACAATACCTTTTATTACTTGTTGCATACTAAAAGATACTTCTGAAATAATAGTTGACTTTAATGTGAAGCATACAAATCATTGAACTGATAGCAAAATCCAGACTTCCGGGCAAGAGATAAAGTATCTCATTTAAATTGATTGCACCTACCTACAGGACACAGAGATGCAAAGAGAAATGAGCAGAAAGGCGATGGAAGATAGCAGGAGACACCTGGACTACACACAGATTGATGGCAAAGGTTTTGTAAGAACACAAATGTAAAATGGACAAATACCATCCCAGCCTGTTATCTCACCTAAGGCACAGAAAGATTTGCCTGCAAATGTACAACGGTAGCTAGTTATTTCAGTGACAAATACTTTGTACTCGAGCTGGCTCACAGAAACTGTGCCCTCATGTATTTCACATGACTTTTGTGGGCTATGATGAGGAAAGTGAGGCCATCAAAACTGACAGTCGAAAAGTCACTTAGGCTTCCAAAGCCGTACAAAAACTGGTGCAAAATGGAAATCTGAAGTGCTGGTGATGTGCACAAAATCATAGCAGCTCAAAGGCATCAGAGAGGAGAGCTGAAATACCTGCAAGTCCTCTGCGGGCACTTGGTCTAAGAGTAAGTCAGAAAATAGGGATCTATGCTGGTTTTCTAGGCAGCGTGGACGTGTTAGCCTGCATACACAGAAGACCTGGCCATGCAGTGTTCCTGTTGTCCAATTGCTGGGTCTCATAAAACCAAGAAATCTGGGGTTTCTGTGTCACTTTAAGCATATGATCACTGTTTTTGGGAGGTTATGGTATTTGTGAATGTAACAATGTTTGGTCAATATTGCACAAAGTCAGTGGCTTTAACCAGTTACACATTTAGCTGGTCAGACTCTTTCCAGTGCATTTTTGCAAATCATCAGTCTCCGAGCAATGGTGTGAGTGAAGTCTTGTGCACGAGGAATTGGGGTGGCTGGTGCTGTTATTGCTCCTTTTTTTTGGGGGTGGAGGAGTTGTTATAGGTCAGCTACCAGCTCAGCTATGCACATTGCTTTCATACCCATGTCACTGGGACTAAACATGTGCACACCGACTGAAATAATCTAGCTCAAAAACTTGATTTTCCTCAGGTTTTGGCTTCCTCCCTCTTTCAAAGTGACGGTTGGAGCCCCAGGCTGGAAAAGCCAGCAGAGTGCTTTAGACAGACCTATTTACCAGGATGCGGAGGCATTGTGAGAAACTCTCCACCTGGACCCTAGTCAATACTGCTTGATCCTCGCTGGCATATCCTAAGGTATTTCTTTGCGGAGCTCTATTCAAGGTGTCTATTTCCAGTCTCTTAACCTTTCACAGCACATACTTTTTTAATAACAAAGCTGGAAAGAAAGGGGATCTTTTTACTATAAAGGTCACAAATCAATGTTTTATTTTAACAGGTTTGTCATTCCTTTGTTGAGGCTTTATTTAGCAAAAGTCATTGCCAGCCCAGCAGCACATAAGAAGGAAAGAACCAAGGCAGTGAAATTACAGCACATATTGCCAAATGACTCTTTAATTAGGAAGTAAGTGTTTTTTCTGTTCCCGTAACCTCTGGCATTCAGGGCTGGTGAACAGCCAAGGGAAAGTGGCATATGGAGAAGAAGAATGTGGCATTCATGAAAGGCAAGATTAAGCGTCCAAGGCAAGGCAAGTCTCCCGATAAGGTCTGCACGTGCCTGTCCTCACCCCACCATCACCTCTCTCGTGTCCCCACATGGGGAGGCACCCCCATGAGATGAAGAGCCATAAGGTGTCCCTAAACAACACGGGCCTGATTTCAGTGTATTAAAAAGTGTTCAGTCAGATAATTACCCTTAATAATTAATTCTTTTTCATGATCAGCTTAGATGGCAATGGCGCAGAAAAAGCAAATCGCTTGGTGTTTGCAATCTGCCACTCGCTCGCAGCCCATTCGGCACCTGGTGATTCAGCACATCTGTGTCTACCAAGAACTGATAGAGATGACAAAGCAGCTGTTTCTGGAAAAATTGTTTACCTACTCCTACCTTTTCTAGTCACTTTTCTTAATGTACAATCAGTCTTGATAAACAAAAGTCACTTAACAGCCCCCGCAGTCTGATATGCTGTCTGAATTTTACTGCAACTTCACCAATAAGTTGCAATCTGCTTTTTTATTTTTAAGATAGAAATATATATATATTTAATTTTAAATAAATATATATATATATTTAATTAAGATACATGAGACCCATGACTTAATGAATTTCTGTAACTAAGAAATAAATTGCAGTCTAAATTTAAACAAATGCTTCTTCAATGCCTGGCCTTGCAGACCTTCCTAAATGTAGGTGGAACTTGCTGTCTTCTGTTTGCCAAAGGTAATGACACCTTGCTTTTTCATCCCCTGGGGACTTTCACCCCTGCTTTATCTTCAGCGCTTCAGTTCTGCATCTCTCAAATCACAGCTAGGCACCGCTATTTGTTTGGCTTCCTGCTGACACTGAAGTTGTCTCCTTGTACTAGTAAGCACACTCGTGTTTGCAGAGTTGGGTTGTTTGGATGCTTTTCCTCACTAACAGTTTTCTTTTAAGCTAGAAATATCTTAAACCTGAATTAACACAGCCTATTGGTCTCAAGTACAGTGTGCTAAGTTGACAGTTTCAACAAATTTTCAATAAATTCTTGCTTTCTAGGTTTGTAGCTGCCACTGAGAAGGCTGGGGATGAACCAAGCCAGGCCTGGAAGGAAAACCTTTTACCACAGCCAGTATGTTGGGTAACTATGCTCTGAGGACCAGGGGAATTAATTGTGTAATTGCCAGGATTAGTGAGGTAAGTTGATGATAATGGACTTGTTAAGAGGACAGTTTGTATCAGGTTAGATAAATTACCTCTTGGTGGTAGGAAGCAGTCCTTGTTCTGTCTGAGGAGTGGAGCCCACCCTCAACTCCCCCCAGGTCTTCCTGTAGTTCTCAGTACAATACAGAGATAGTTGTGTAAGAAATAATTCAGAAGTTACAGAGCTACACCTGCATATTGCTCTGTAATAACTGTTATAGAAGAAGCAGAAAAAGAACAAATCATTTTTTTCAACCCTCTGCTGTTCTCGGTGTATATTATTTAAAATTTTATTTATAAGGGGTCTTTGTGGAAAAAGCATTTTTATGCTGTTGGCGATGGCTCTGTTATAATGGCAGTGTGACATAGTCCGCACAGGCTGCTGCTTAATTATTTTTCCTGGTGGCTCAAACTTTATTTTACATGCTTTGCATTTAATTTTTCTTCATTTTTTTTTTTCATTTTCTTTTGATTTTTCCTCTCTTTTCTCAGAAAAAGCTTTTCCATTTTACAGCAGCAGCCATCTGACAAAACAAAGCGCATGGTGCATCAAAGATGTAGGTTGTCCCTTCAGTTTTAAAAATCAAGGGGAAAGCAGAGTTCTTTCATTTCTTCCTTCTCTTCCTTGTCTGCTTAGCTGAGATGAGATCAAACAATCCTGTTTTATGAGTGATAGAACAAGCTACATGCCTGTCTCGCAGCATCCCAGCTGTAGAGACTGAATCAACTGTTTTGGAGGCTATTTAATTATGTCAGCACTCAGCACATTCAAAAATGCTCCAGATGTGCTCTTGCAATGAGATTGCTTGCAGAATCAGCTTTAAATTATCGTTCTTTCTGGAAGGCAAATGCTTCTAGCGGTATAACTCCCATTAATGAAAATGAAAAATATTTTCATAAGCGAGGGATAAAATAGAGGATTTCAAATACTAGTTGAATGACCATATTTTTAAAAAAATTTTCATCCAATAGGATGTTCACACCTAGCACACATGTACATCTGCCATTACCATCAATATAAGATCCAAAAAGTATAACACCTCAAAATGTCCTGGAGTTTGTATGTGAAGCACATTTACTTAAAAACAGAATTACACTTGCCAAGGCTTGAGCATCTCATAAAGGTGAAGTATATACAGGGTTTTTTTATTAATCTAAGCTATGATCTGAGTAGTAAATTCAGGAAAACAGGCTTTTTGGGGTAGGGTGAAATTTAGCTTTTGAATTATCTTGCTTTTTAGTGCCTTTCACCAACTTTGTATTTTGAGCCAGGCCCTGTAGTGTTAGTTTTGTTGGTAGAAAATTGCTGCCTTGTGTCTTGGTGCAGCTGAGGATGTTCCTTGCTCTGACTTTTGTGTCTGCTAATGGGGCAGCTGATCTCTTCATTTGCTGCAGCAGCTTTCAAGCAAACTGACAAGCAAAGACTGTTTTGGGGCTAGAAATTAAAGGTCATGATGGTCATCTCTATCATCACCTTTCATAGTAAGTACTGAAAGCTGGATCTTGAACTTTAAGCACTGCCAGGGATCAGGCTGCCCATTGCTTCACATCTTGAGATGCATAGTCCTGTCTTCATACAGGATCTTAAAGCTTGGGGAATGTGGAGTATGTTGTTGCTAAATAAAATTGTTGTTATTAAAGGCAAACAATAAAGGCAATCATACCTGTTTAGGACACTGCACAAATGCAAAATTTAATATTTAGGATCTTTCCTAGTCCCTGTGCTCATGAAGATTCTCCAGATACTCTGTGAAATGCCCCCCTACACCTTTCCTAGTCTGACCAACTTCTTCTGGTGTCTGATCAACTTCTTCTGGTCCAAGAAGCTCACTGGAGAGGCTGCTGGTGCCTATCTCCTGGGAGCTGGGAAGGGACTGACTACCAGCTATAGTAATTGGTAGCTGTATTGAGATGAATATGAGTATTGTGACTATTGAAATTGTATGAAAACTCTGCAGAAAAGTGCCTTTCTAATCCCCTGTGCAATCTACAGTTGCTTCTGGTTTAGTCTCTCTAAGTGACTGAGCAGGCTGGAGCTGGCTCTGGGTGTCCACCACAGCTCATGCACCCACCCCGAAATATCCCGCAGCCATCAAGCAGCTCCTTGCTGTTGGAAGCAGAAAGCATGTCTGCTTCAGTGGTTCTTGGGAAGATGAGCTGCTGGGAAGTAATGCACAATGTCCTTTGGGAATGAAAAATTGAAGCATTTGGGGAAAAAATCAAGATGAAATATTTCAACATCTTCCATTTCTTCAGTACAACAGATCCAATTTCCAATTCTAGCCAGGTACTTCATGAGCTTCATTGACTCCCAAAGTGCATGTATTTTTCTGTGAAATGATATTTGAAGAACGCCTTAGCCCAGCTCTGTGATTCAGGGATGTTTTCTCTCCCTCCTGCCCATCCTGTTCCTGCCCCAAGCAAGGCAGAGCTGCTGGCGGAGGTGAGCAAGGCTGGAGCACAGCAGTGTCTGGGGGCTACTGAGCACAAACTCCATGGTGCTTTGTTCCGTTTCTGCATCTCTCACTCCCTGCTGGATTGCCACCCTTCTGACTCAAACCTTACTGAAAATTTATTCACCTACAGATATGCTGAATTTGTGTAGTTTTTCCATGAAAATGGGAAAAATTAGGGTTTATGAAAAAATGCATATCTGTATTTAGCCATCATAACATGGTTATTTCATTCTTCTTCACTAATTAAACAAAATTCCCAATGTGGCTGCTATTAGGGATGGAGGGCTGTAGGTGAAACATGTTTTGCTCTGCCCGTTGTTCATTTTGCCCATGTAGTTGCAGGCAGGCATTGACCCAATACTCTCAGCCTCCCTTCCTCTTTCCCCTATTCCTAAATTCTCTGGTCTCACAACAGAAATAATCTACAAAAGCTCCCCTGAAAGGGGTTCTAGTTATACTTTAGGCATGTTTTTCACTGTTTTGTTTCACTCCAATCCATCATGAGCTCTTACCCTGTTCTCCTGCAGCCTCCAGTGAAAACAAAATCCATGGGAGCACTGGCAGTGTGCTGCACTGGGGGGGGGGCTTCTGGTAACGGGTTACAACTGCTGGCATAAATATATCACATTATTATTTTTTTGTCATTGTTTGGGGCTAGATAAAAAAGAGGAAGGGCGGTCTCCTTTCTGAAGTTGGCTTGAATGCCAGATGGGTTTGCAAAACCAATAAATACAATGTTTTCATCAGCTGGCTTCCCAATGAGCCTGCCAAGTCCAGTGCTCCCCATGAGGTGACAGCTTCTCCTGGAGCAGGAGTGGGTAGTGGGGCTCGGGTAAGGCTAATATTTTTCAAGCAGTGAAACTAAGGGTAAGGCTAATATGTTTTCAAGCAATGCAGTCCTAACTGCTCAAAAGTTCCGTGACAGTGAGTCAAGTGCTATCTTGTGAATGTCCTCCCCCCAAAAAAGGAAAACTGGGAGATTTCCAGAGACCTAAATGGGAGATGAACACCCTGTTGCTGTCACCTTTCAGTAGTAGATAATTATTTGATTTCTGGTTTTTGTGTGTCAGTCTTCCCATAGAAAACCACTGGAAAAATTGAGTTCCACTTATTATTATTATTTAAATATTATATATTAATAATAATTTTTAAATATGTGTAAATAGTGAATTACTTTATGCAATGTCTTTGAGATTATAAAAGTGCAGTAGCTAAACAATCTGCATGTCACCATTTCTAGGAAGACATAAAAGCTTGCTAGGCTATTGATGGGATAAAAAACTCTGTTTATGATATGTTGCAATGCTGATAGCTGTATAGATTGAGCTTAATATGCCTGAATTCTTAGGTGGGACATGGAATTCTTTGAAAAGACAAAAGGCTGACAGCTTTTCCCCACTTACATAGTCACTGTCTATAGGCTAAACTTGTCTCCAGGCTTCTCTCTTGTTCTGGCAGGTATATATGTAGTCCCATGCTTTGAACACAATTGTTCATCTTCTGTGGGATATGAATTTAGGAAGAGATCTCCAAGTCCCTAGAGTCTCAGGTAGAAATCAGACCACATGAAATATAAACAGCTGAGAATTTACTCTCTGTGGCTGAAAATTCAAGCCTGTCATTTCTGTGAAGACTTCTAATTTGTGTGTGTGATTAAAGATGCTCAGCCAGCCCTTCTGAAGGCGCTTAAACTAATAAACTCTGTTTCTTACTCAAAGCACAAAACTGACAACATCAATTTTGAAGAGACAGGGAAGGAGTAAGTTTGAGTATTGCTAGGAAAATATTCTTCAGTGATGAAATCTTGTATGCCAAGTTTTAGCTTAAAGCAAATGCTAAGGACATAGATGACCCTGTAGAAAATGTTCCTTAAAACGCCAGTGTTGACAAACTGACTTTCATAAGTACTTAGGATTGGCCCTGGGAGTTTAACCATTATCTTCGGTGGGAATAGATTCAGATCAGTACAGAGAGCCTACGTGGAGCCCAATTGACTTCAGTGGTTACTGCACAGGAAGAATTGCAGTTTAGACAGATAATAAACTGTCTGCAATGGGGACTGTTACAGTAATGTGTTGCCTGTAGATGTTTCTCAGATCTTTTTGGCACAAAAGACAAGTATTTCACAAAAGAGCATAAAATAAGCTCTAATTGAGAGTGCTTTCTAAAAATGTGATATGTATAATAAATGATTACTGAAAGAATAAAGATGTTTAAAATTATTCAAAGCAACTTTGCTTTAGAGAGATTTCTGTGTGAACTGATGTTATGAAATAAGTGATATAAAATCTGCTGCAGATAGATTGTAGTAAATTACGGCATAACACTTTCTGATTCTTTAAGTACTATAAAAGTGTCCTAAGTATAAATAGGCTTACAATTTCTCTGGATCATTCTTGATGCTTGAATAATCTGTTTTAGCAGAGCCTCTGCCAGGCGCAAGCACACATAGCTCCCATGGATTTTCTTCTGCATCTAGCAGTGGCCATGCTTTTTTTGGATTGTTTTCCTTTCTGAAAAATTAAATCTAATTATGTAAATACAAGTTATACTTGTATATCATGGTGGCAGGAATCTTCGTTTATTTCAGAAACTCCTCGTGTTCTAATTGTATAAAAAGAAATGAAATATCCCTAAGGGGAACAAGGCAAGGAAAGGAAAACTTTGGTTATCACAGTTTTACAAATACTCATCTGATGAAGGCAGCTAAGTCATAGACTGAAGAGACCTCCAAGTCTATGGCAAAATAGGGAAATTAAACTGTCTCCCACACTGAAGTCTTTTATAACATGGCCTTTACTTTTCCCCAAACAATGTTAAAAACAGAAAAACGATATTGTAATGTTAGAGGCAGAAATGCCACATGCCATTTGGAATGCTAATTACTGTAAAAAGCGATCGTATTCACATTTATCTGTAGGACTTGGGAAAACTGACTGGCACCTCCCACGAATTGCTGCTCAAACATGCTTGAGTCGCTCAGTTAGCAAGTCAGCAGCTTTCCCATCAGCATGGCACATATTTAATAAGTCAGAGTTTCCCCAGACAAAGCAACTTCTCATGGAAACTTTCTGGAATCAGACATCTTGCTTAAACACTCCGCCTTGAGTCTCTGTATCCTACCAGGGACTGAAGTCATCATGAAGATAGCTTAACAAAAGGAGAATGAGGATCCATCAGTAAGATAAAGCAAAACCAATGCTGATTATTATATTAGTTCAGCCCTACAGGCCATGTTTTTCCAACCTTGCTTCGTGCACAGAGTTTGTGGGGATGGACACACATCTGCCCGTAACAACCAGGCCCAGTGGGATCTTGTACCATGGGATCATTATGACAATAATTCTTCTTCCCAAGATTTCAGTAATATAGAGATCGGTTTACACGTAGGCGTATATTTTTGTTACTATTAATACTTTCCCCAATGCTAACAGATTTGGTATGAACTGTTTCCAAAGCATGGTCTCATGTCTGTAACGGGCATCAGATTATTTTCTTCACTGCCCTAAAATCCAGGAGAGGCCATATCTGCTTATCAGCTGTTATGCAGATCCTTGGGAAGCATGAATAAGGAATACCATTGGTCACACTGGCCCAATAAACAAACAAAGCAAAGTATAACTCAAATGAAACCACTGCTTAATATCTTTGTAGAGGACACAAAGGAAGGTTAGGTGTCAGGGAAGGTAAGAACATAAGTGCTAATCTCCAGCTTCAAAGACAGCATTAGTAATGTTGCAGGGACAGTAATTACATGGAAAAAAAATTAAAACACTAAAATTGCACTTGACAGAATACCTTTAAACTAATATAGTGTTAGAGTCCACTAATGGTTTCTGGCTCCAATAAGTTTCCACAATTTTCTCTTTATTTAAGTCTTAAACTCTCCAAATTAAATGCAATTGGAAAATCGGTTTTCTTGTTTTACTTTATGCTCTTGCTAAATCAGCATCGTTATATGATCTTGTTTTCCAGTTTCAAAGTTTTCACTCTTTTTCATTGATTTAAAGTTTTGTTAGAACAGAACTGAAAACATTCTTTCTTTATTAAAGTGATTTTTAATTTCAATTTTGTCCTTTTCATATGTCCCATCTCCAGTATTTTTACTTACGCTTCCAGTATTTTTATGGTCCATGACCAAATTATGTCTGGGGATAGCCCTTGGCATCCTGGTTTGGGCCAGGATCACAAGGCCACTGGAAATCAGTGGAAAATGTTTTCCAGTGCTTCAGACACACACCTACAGAATAAAGCAGAAATGGCAGAAGAAAGGCACCTATCATCTGTAATGGTCACTGCCTCAGGTTCTTATAGCCCTTTGTAGTCTCCTTGCTGGCCAGATCGCGCCCATCTGCTGTGGTGACTCATCGAGGAAAATGTGGGGGAAAGCAATAAAAGAATTTTTTAGTGCAGTGACTGTCTTCCATTTAGTTCCAGTTTTCTGGTGATGATGAATATCTTGGCAAGAGGTATTTTGATTATCTTCATATTCCAAGTGATTTTGTGTTACTTCAAGCAAAAGCCACAAAAGGAGGAAACCTGTGCATCAAGCCCCTTCTAGCTGTGTCCAAGGCACCAGGAAGGTGAAGTTGCATCTTTTTTTTTTTTTTTTTTTTTTTTTTTTTTTTTTCCCTGGTGCTCACTGAATATTTTTAAAATTTTTACAATAGTTTTTTTTTTTTTTTTTGTGCTGAGACTTGAAATCTTGGGGATAGGTACCAGGGGAAATTCATGTTCTGCTGGAGCTCATCTCAGGCTGAGGCTGTTTTGCGTCTGGTATATCTGTACAGCCCTTTGTCTTGAATTGATGTTTGCTTTTGAGATATATATACACCATAGGTATGTAGATACTAGTAGTTAATAAGTAAAGGAAAGCAGTATGTCAGTAGAGGATTGCTCTTCTGGCTGTCAGTTAATCCCTTGTCAGCTCAGAATAACAGCACTTTAACCTACCAGAGCTGCTTTGAGTTTCATTCTGGGTCAGAATTTTTAATCCGGACCATGATATGAACGGAGAGTACTATTGATCCAAGGTAAGTGCTTATGTATGGATGGATGGGAAAAATCTGTTTATTTGTTTACGCTACCAGCTGTAATCAAACGGTACAGGAAAAGCACAAGACCATTTTTCTATCATGAAATGGTGTTCTGGATGCAAATACTGGTCTGAAACCTGCCAGGGTTTTTAGATCCTCACTTAGTGTTTGCTCAGCAAGTGTCAAAGTTTGCCACTGCAAGATTTTGCTCTTGCTTTGCAGTCTGAGAATAAACAGTTTTGCTCAGCTCTGTTAGCAGCCCTTAGCCTCTAAAGGTTATGATCAAGCAGATCTGCTAGAGAAAAGCCACATTTAATTGGGATTCTTATCTCCTGGGAACTCTCCCTCGGCTCTGGAGGGGAAATCTCTCTGCCTTCGCAGTGTAACACTTTTGCTTTAGCACTAGGCAATGCATATTTCATTGAGCCATGGGGAGACTCACCGCTGACACCAAAGAGGGCAGCTGGAGCTGCATGAGGACTTCAGAAGGGCTTCCTGGGAAAGCCCTGACTGCAGGAATCCTTCCAGAGCTGCTGAAAGAAGAGAAGATGTGCTCTGAATAATTGAGGCAGTTTTCTTCCTCCAGCTGGTAGGATGAGATGTAATGTTCACACAACTGGTGCAGGGAGAAGCAGAGATGCCTCCGTGGCAGTTTTCCTAGCTGACCTTTTGCTTTACCAGTGATTTTGCTGATTCTTTTCCTTCCCTCCCCTGTGCCCCCCCGAAAAAGCTGTGCAACTCACTGCAGCAGACAGAAAAATTTTGCATTTCCTATTTTCTTCCAAGCCAGACTAAGAGCTCTATGTACTCCTCATGAGGCATTTTGCTAATCGATACAGATCCACGTCACCTTGTCACGTTCAGCAAATGTGAGAGGCTGCCCAAGAGCTGCACCCTGGCCACAGGCAGCTGCCACCCCTTCTCCCACATGTGGATGTGCCACAGCAATGTGCATTAAAATGCTGTTGTGGTTGTGGGCAGTATTTTCTGGAAACTGAGCCTCGTGAACGAAGGAGCAGTGGTAATGAAGTGATATACTGTTGGTCTTGGGGCTAGTATAGTTAAGGAGAAGCTATAGCTCTTCCTAACAAGGGAAAAAGCAATTTCTTAGAGTTGAACTTTGCAATAATGAAATGTGAAACTCGGTGTACGTATCACTGCTGTAGCTAAGGGCCATCGGCTGCTGATGGATCAAAATGTCCTCAGTCTCCAAAGAAATTCTCAGAAAGGCCAAGAACAGTTTCGTAGTTTTAGAGGCTGTGGAACATCTCTGAGCTGCTCATAACTAGTTACAATACCTCAAGCAATAACCCCACTTGTTTTGTTTTGTTTTCAGAAAAAGCAGAAAGAATCTAACACAGAAAGTAGAGTAGTAGAAAAAAACACAGCGTAGACTTGAATTAAATTCCATATTTTTGGGAACAGCATCAGAAAATGTGTATAACTCAGTAAACATCGTGTATACATCTAGCTTAAAAGAAGGATTTTGCAGAGCATTTTGTGCAAAACATATATTAAAGTATCACCATTTCTGAATATTCTTTTTTACATTAATGTTATAGGCTCAGTAGTACTTAAGTATGATTATTATTTTTATTGTTTTTGTATAGTCTTTCTAATATGTCTGGTAAGAAAGATATAGAAGAATAATTAGAGATAAGCCACTTTTCAATTAACTGCTACCTGCTGCTACCCGCTGGTGGACATAAATTGCTAGCAGATAATTTTATCCTTGTATTACTTGAGAACCTTTGGACATCATGTGCTTGACCTAAATTTTTAATGATATTATGAAGCCTTAGTTAAATATAAAAATGATGATTTTGGAGCACAGTTCTTTAATAAAGTTCCTTGGGCTGTATTTTTCTTGTATTCAGCTCAGCATGTGAATGTTTTTGTGTCCTTTTGCTTTAGCTACAACAATGTGGTTTCTAAACCTTAACATGGACTGACTGACATAACCCATTAGAGGCTACATTGGAGAAAAGGCTGGTGAGATCTGTTCAAAGGAAATTGTAACTGAGTTTTTGACAAAAAGTAACAGTGCTTAGTCATGAATCTATGGATGAATACAATCCAAGTTTTGGTTCAGATATGTTATTTCTTGAGCCATAATGATGCTGAAATGTAGGATGTGTAGTGCTACTGGAAAAAAAAGGATAGATTTCAAATTGTCCTTTTGAAATAATTGTGATTTTTTTTCCCTCACATTTCAGCCTATTCCAAGTAATGTATGTGAATACAGAAAGAGTTTTCTACTCTTAAACATTACCAAGTTTTCTACTCTGTAAAGTGTTCTATCAAGAAATAGAATATAATCTTCAGTAGATAAAAACTAATTAGGAGGCTTGTGTACTTAAATGTAGAATTAGTTCTCTCTATACTCAGGAGTGAAGCTTATACCTTATTACTCCCACAAGAAGAAAATACAAATACATCTTTTCATACACCAAAAGTCCAACAGAAATGAGAGTTTCTTCTAAACAATATTGTGTCTTCCATCCACAGATACAGCAAATGACATCAGTAAGTGAATATTTGCATAGCACCAAGTGTGACATATATGTAGTATGTAGTCAGCACAAGTTTTACTTAATCTGTTTTCTACCAGCATTCCATTCTATACTTCTGTCACCAGGTTTATGTTACAATGATGATTGAAAAATTCATTAACTTTTTTTTTTTTTTTTTTTTTTGATGGGGGGTGTTAAGCAGAATTCTCTTTGGTATGAGATGCACAGTGTTACAGTACTTTAAGGTGATATCATCATTGCAGACTTAATCAAAAGTGCACTACTCCACTTTAGTAATCATTTTGTTTTCCTAATCCCAAATGTTAAAACATATGTAAGATACCTCTTGTATCACCAGGCTTATTTAAAAATCAGGGGATATATATTAATGTTAGACATTAAATTAGCCATGAGATTTTAGCCTTCAGGGTTTGGATTTTCAGACATTCCCTGCACCCTGTGGGCTGGACGTGCTGCCTTTGTTTAAGTATGAGCTAAGTCTCTTCCATGATGATGTGACTCCTCCAGGGGATGTTTGAGCAAAACACCATATTGTGTGAGCGGCAATAATGCTGGCAATATAGATAATGCTGGAAAAAAAAAGATAAGACGGTGTGTTACGGGTGTATCTGACCCATTGAGCCTAAAGGGGTGCAAATGTAGGCTGTTTGGAGATGGGATAAAAATTGCAGGTAGCACGTGGGATCAGCCTGTGAATGTCAGCATTTGCAGGTTGCCCCCCAAAATACGCTGTGAAAAACAAAAGGAAATTTAATGAAAACAAAACCCATCCCTCCCCCAGTTTTCAGATGAAGAGAACTGAGGCCTGGAAGAGCAAAATATGTTTCTCTCTTTGCACTTGAAATAGCACATCACTGGGGAGTGCCTTGATGGAGGTGGCAGTGTCCAGGAGCAGGTGGGCTGGAGCTGGAGCACGTCAGTGAATGTTTCCACAGGGTAACAGATCAGGATTTGTCCAACTGTGTCTAAATATCACGTCCTTCTGAGCCATATGGAAATGCTCAGGGGGAAGAATATTATCTGGTCTTTGTCATAAATGCTGCTAAACCTTCTTCCCAACTGTTCCTTGATATTGATTATCTCAGTGCAAAGAAAATGTAGCAGGGAATTATGAAGTGCTGTCTGAAGAAAAGAAAATCTAGATCTAGGTTTCTAGGGGTTACCTTTGATCTAAAGTTTTAAACTTTAATTTGGTATTAAAAAGAACTTAGTTGATCTACCCAATTTCATTTAAAATACAACGACAATAATTTCCTTGAATTATAGAAGTAAAACAAAAACAAACAAAGACACTTCTGAAGCTAGTAAACTCCTTTAACTTAAAGCATCCACAAATTTCTTTAATATTTCTTTACAACTGCTTTCAGACTGAGAATCTGTTATATGGCTCAGCTGCAGGAAAATTTTATGGCTGAGTTATAACCCCCTCTCCCTAAAAATAGGCAGCATATAAATGATGGGACTGCAATAGGCGAGGAAGGAAGTGATTACAGGACCCAGATAAAAGAAATTCATCAGAGCCAAGGTCAAGGGAAGGAAGAACTTTGGAAATGTGCTGAAAGTAAAGGTAAATCCACTCATGAAAGTGTCATTATCCTGCAGGCTGATATCAGATAGTGATATGAGTATAGGTCTGTATTTTCTTTTCCTCCATGTATGGATTTCTGAAGTCCAGTTCCAATTAAGATACAAGTCCATGGAGTTTGATGGTAAGTGAAAAATAAAAATGCTGTTGACTGTTTTAATAATAAACACCAGATATGCCTTTGCAAGTTTTGAATTCAGATATACACTTTAGGTAGTAGCTGGCACTCAAAAGCTTTCTTGCTCATGGTAATCTTACCTAAATCCCTAATAACTATGAATTAGGCTTTAACTTTATGACAGCCACCTCTCAGAAAAGAGTGAAAACACTTCTGTTTCAATCCACAGAAACATCCTGTCATGGTATTTCAGTTCATCCTCTTTTAATCACCACCAGAACCTGAAAATGCAAAGGTGCATGAAAAATAAAAATAAGCACTTTACCAGGCGTTTCTGAACTTTAAAAAACAGGGTTTAGTTTGGTTCAAGTCAGTCTTGACAGATGAGCTGTAGTGTTTATAGGTTCTTAGTCTTCCACGCAGGTTGTCCCATCCAAATTTTATGATGGCAAAAGTTGTCCGATTAAATCGCCTGTTTTTCCATTTGCGCGTTGATAAATCACTTTTATGCAGATAGTAAAAAAACACAGAAAACTTGGCAGATCCTGATCTGGCCTGTTAGCCATGTACTACCTCTCTGCAGGGTGCTGAAAACAGAATTATACACAGGGACTATCCCCTTTTTTCCAGCGGGATGAGTGCAGGCCCAAAGCACAGGCTGGTGACCGAGGACAGGGCTGGCTTGGAGCAGAGTCCCCAGCAGGACCTGTCCATGGGCAGCAAAGTTTCCAGCTTGCACCTCTTCTTCTTTCTGAAGTTTTAAGATTTCTGAAATGAATTTTTGCTGTGTGAGGTAAAAGAGGCCTCAGGCAACTTCATCTTGCACAACCAGCCTTTGCCGACCTTGGCAGAAACACAAAGGTCGCGTTTAACTTTTCACACAGGCGAACTATTGAACAATGGCTGCTATGTATTAGGAATAACAAGGATTTTCTTTAGCATTTTTTGTGCAGGTTTCTTTTCATCCATTCTTTCCTTCAGAGAATACCCTGATTTCCCGTGAAATGGGCTCCCTTTGCAAGGCTGACTCTAGCTGCTGATTCCTGTCCACCATCCATCTTAATGCTCCAGTGGAGAGAGCAGCTGGTAATTTGGAGTGAAAATGTGATTTTTGCTTAAAAATAGCATAAAAAAGACTCAACAATGGCTAATAGGAAAATGTATCAGAGAATGACGCTTATTACATTGTTCCTGAGCTTCAGTAATGCGTTAGGATTTTCTCTCATTAGAGTGTTAAAGCATGTGAAAATCTAAACTCAGTGAACAGAAAGAACAAAAACAACATTGAAGTTGTCTCTTCAGGTAAGGGAAATTCTGGTGTTCTTGTTTAAAGTCTCTGCTACCTACAACACTAACTGGACCAGAAGGCAGGCCTGGTGAAAGGGTGATGGCAACTGGATTTGTCCCTGCCTGCCCAATACAAACAGCTCCCCACAGGCACGGTGCCACAGCCCTAGTTTCTGACCCATCTGGGATTCATCATGGGTCACAACTACCACAGCACAGCTGGCAAACATGGAATTTAATTTTCTTTTATTTTCAACTAGACAGATAAAGTCTTCTGGTTATTTTTCCCTTTGTTTACAACAGAAACCATGTGGTTACGAACCAGAGTTCATTACTGTCAAGAAGCTTGTGGAAGCCTAGAAGAAGGAGTTATTAACTTTTGAAACAGCATTTTTTTTAATGCAGAATAAAAGCTGAAATGGACTGGCAGCTAGGTGCTGAGCCACAGATATGTACAGCTCTTCCTGGCCCCACCGACCTGTCCAGTGCACAGGAATTAAGGAGAAAAACAGGTACAAGGACTCTGCACGAGAGGGGCAGGGAGACACTGGGGTTTGTGGGGCTGCAAAAGGCATTGCAGGCAGCAGGTGAAGAGCTGCCAGTGGGGCCGTGTGTGGCTCCTGATGCTGCTTCTTGCGTGTCCAGGCTTGGTTCTGCAGAGGCGACAACATCATCAGATGTGCAGATCTGTGCAGCAGGGTTCCCAAACAGCATGGGGAAATTAGAAACTCCAGACACCCTCAGAGTTGCTTTTCAAGTCTCATTTTCTTACCTCATTTTAACCTTTGTGAGGCTTTATGCTCGAGGCCTCTGAGCACAAACTACAGCGAGTGCATTTGGGAGCACCCGCATCCCAGCCCCTGATAAGTAATTGGGTCTGTGCCAGCACATTATAAGGCAACTGTATAGACAATGCCTTTTATTGCCTAATCAAAATACTCGGGGCTTTTACATTTTGCAAGGCTGACTTGCCAAAGGCTTCCTTGAGCTGCACATGCTGCTGCTTTGTCTTGCTTTTATGCCTTATTGAATTCCATTAAAAGACAAACAAATCTCGCAGTCATTAGGCACCTCGCTGACAACACCTGTCAGTCTGTCACTCCGAGTCACAGGCAGCTACCGTGGAGCTTCATTTGGCAGAATTAGGGGAAAATAGAAAGAAACATATCTGGGGCACCTGTCCTCTGCGAAGGAGTGATAGGATTATTGGTACCTAAAAGGAGCTCATTGTGCTACTCAAAGAAGGTGGATAACAAGTACCATTGCAAGCCAGTTGCAGTAATCAGTGTTGTTCATCATGTTCGTGGATTCTCAAACATTTTCCCAATTTTTAATGGGGAGGAGGCAACCACATTGTGAGTGTTCAGTTATGCACACCCTGGAAACGTGCACAAAGACAGATACACAACCACACATTCCTCAGCAATTAATTGCCATTGACCTCACTTGCGTTTGTGACCTTGCAATGTAACAAGTGCTACTTTAATCCACAGAGATCCCATTTGCTTTAGAGGAACTATTAAAAGGATTAGGGAAATTTCCTTTGTGAGACTTTTTACTCTAAGATGGAAGGTTTTACTATTGTACCATGTATGTACACAGCGAGAAAATACCTCTTCTTCAGAGGTAAAAGATTAAAGGGGTTGAAAGCAAACACTATGGATACTTTTTCCTCAAAAATGCACAAACAAAACCAGTCTCTGCTTTTTAACCAGTCTCTGATTTTGTTTGGTCTTTCAACTGGCATTGTTCCAACAATTACTACTTAGTGACTTGCATGTTCAATGAAGCCTGTGTGAAAAAAGTTTGCACTTTTGTCTTCCACTTCTATTTTAAACCTTTCTTTGATTTCATTCTCTCTCTTTTTCATTCTCTCTCTCTTTTTTTTTTTTTTTTTTTTTTTTTTTTGGGGGGGGGGGTTTATAGGGATACCAAATGGAAGAGAGCTCCAATAAATCTGCATTGGACACCACTGAACAAGGGCATGCCCATGGGGTTTTTTGTGAAATTTGGAGCATTCCAGATCACTCTGATCTTACTGGTAGGAAAACAGGGCAATATCCAAAGCTTTGTGAAGTCTGTCAGTTATGGATATGTAAAATTAGGGAGAAACAGCAAAGAAATTGCATCTGAGTAGAGCATATGTTATTTGACATATATTTTTGTACACGTGGATCTAAAATTCAAACGATGACTTTTATTTCAACTAATTATATGTTGTAGGTCTATTACAAGTAGTCCTGACATAACTTTTTAGGACCATAGCATTCCTATTATCCTTTATGTCTTCAATTAGGAGTGAAGAAACTTGGTAAAGTGTAAAGCTGGAGAAAAAGAGTAAAAGTAAAACACTTGGTAAAGTATAAAGCTGAAGAAAAAAGAAACTCAGCAAAGAGTAAATATCCTGCAGGCTGAAGCGCTGTTGGAATGACCCATGTTCACTGGAGCCAAAGCTGTGTTGGGAGATGATTTCCCTGAACGCAGCTGATGTTCCCGTGGCATGGTTTGTGTGTTTATCCTGCCATCCCTTTCCAGCCTTATTTTGCAATTGAAAACTGCTTTGTGCTGGTGTTAGATGTATCACACTCCTGCACCAGTTGAATGCTCAGGGACTGGTTTGCATCCTGACTTCTAAGGATGCATGAGGACCAGGACTTGCTGGGTCTGGCTGAGCTGTCACATCATGAGTTAGCAAAGATAATAAAAACTATCCAGCCCTAGGACACATACAGTAGCTCTGGAACAGAAATAACAACCATTTCTGTACTCAGTACAACTTCTGCAGCCAACATTGAAAACTTTATTATTTAATCTCATCCATTCCCATGTTGGTGCACGAACCACTTGTACACCGTTCCACTCATTGCATCCAGACAATGTGATCTGTTTTGCTTTTCCAGACAATTTCATATTATTGTTGTTTCTCTCTTATTCAGTCCAAGTTTCCTTTATTTTTTCAATTTATTTTTAAGCTTCCCATTGAAAATGATTTCTGTACCACTGCTGGGGCCAGTGCTATCGGGAATCCCTTCCTGCTGGGTTTTATCCATGGGGCTCTCATGCTCCTTCTGTGCCCCATGTGAGCCCAGGGAGGGTAACCACATCTGTGCGTTAACACCAGGCTGGTAAATATGAGCTGAGTTCCTGAAAGAACAGTAAAAGGTCTTATCTTTTAATCAGCAGATCCTGGGCTAATTCCCATTGCCTGTTTCTGAGCTCCACCATCCTCACCAGGCATTGCACTCTATCCCAGGGCAAGGAGCCAATTTGACAGGGGTTTTGTTGCTGACCTGCACTGAAGGTTGTTGCAGCTCTAAGTGCTGTTTCCCTACAAGAAAGGTGCCTTTGTGTCTGAAAGAAAACATCATCACTACATGGCTTTTTCAGTGGAGTTTTGCCTGTTGATCTTGTATTATCCGGAGCAGAATACCTGATCTGCGGAGGGAATAAAGGCTCGCTGTGGTCACAAAAGATGAGTTGTCTATGTGTGCTTGGGAAACCTACGGAGACGTGTGCCTGATGCAAAATACAGTCAAGTCAGAGGGAGACTTCCCATTTATTTCAGTGAGTCTTGGCCCAAACCCTTGTGTTATGCTGAGGCACACCCTGTGTTTGGTAAAAGCACCATTCTGCCCATAACAGCAGGCTGCTGGGTATGAAAAGGCAAAGCTGAAGAAGCAAAACCACAAGCGGCTGCACAAGGGTCAGGACCACAGGTGACTCAGCCCAAAGGACAAACTTTGTATCTGAGAGACGGTCCTACCCCAAAATATCTAACTGCCAGTGGTCTTCAGCAGACTTTATGGATTTATAAGACTGTATATAATGACCAGCTTTTTCATATATATATATATATATATAAATTTTTTTTTTCATTAGTGTTACACCAATCTGAATATTTAAAAAACTTACTAATAGTTTTTATAGTGAAAGGGGACCATGAAGATAATATTTTCTAATTGGTTATCATGCATAACATAGGCCTAAGAATATCAGGAGTTGGCCTCTATCCTGACATCAGTCCCAATTCCCTTCCTGTCCTTCTGGAGAAGGATTTCATACAAAGCTGTATGTATTGGGAGAAGGAAAAGCTTGCCACTAGTTTGTCAGGTGAGCCACTGTAAATAAGCAAGAAAAGCTTACCCTATGAATGACAGCACAAACACACAAATTCCAATTCCCCTTGTTTTCCATTGACTCCCTTCTGCAAAATCAAAGTTTCACACAACCATAACTATTCCAGGATGCAGCCTGTTGTGCTGCAGGGAGAGGAATGAGGGTGGCAATGACCAGTGCAATCACATCTGTGATAAACTGGAGGGATCTGGTTGCAAGTGGGGTTTACAGCGGCCATGTGAGGTAAGCACAAAGAATTTATTGTGTAAGCAGTTCACGCATATAAAATGTGCAGCTGTCTTTATTATTAAATGACTTTGCTGGCGTTTCAATATGCAATTAATTCAGCATTAAAAGGCCCAAAACACTCTACAGGCATTTCCATGGCGTGCAGAAGCTGGTATTTTGCTGAAAATGGAAGGGGAAAATCCGCCCTGAAATGCATCATGTGAACACGAGGTGGCACCTGGATCTCATAGATGGAGCAGTAGCCAGCCTGGACACACTTCCTAAACACCAGGAGCACTTTATTTATATATTTTTATTGAAAAGCTGGAGAAACAATATGAAAATAAGGGGCTGAAAGAAATGCTGTTGGCATAATGTACGGGCTGTATTTGCTTTTTAATGCATGCTTTTTCTGCTTGGGATAGGAGTGCTGTTTGGCTGAAGGAGTGAATGCTAGTTAACATTGTACTGTTTCCCATTGCAAAGGAGCACGTGGTGACCTTTGGGACCTTCGGATATATCTGCTGCAATCGGTGGCACCTCTTTTGTAGCTGGGAAGATATTCTGGATATAATTAACTTGGGTGCTCTCCTTTGGGCTTTCTCCCGTAGTCATCAGTCAGGCTGCTGCGTGTATCTTTGGTGCATTTTTTCCTTTCTGGTTTGATCCTAAGGGAGTCGTCTTTCTTCATTTATGTTCAGCACAATATTCTGGAACAATGGAAGCCTTCAATGAACTTTTCGCTTGAGTTCCTGCTGGGGCAACACCATGGACCAAGCCACCCACTTTCCACCACCTCCCTTCTCTCCTGCAGGCTCCTCCAAAGGGGCTGAAGGCTCAGAGGGGCTTCCTGAGATACCCACTCCCCCAGCCAGCAGGCAGAGGCCTGTGGAGCTCGGTTTGGTCCTAAGGTTGGTTTTCCTCTTAAAACCTGAAGACTCGGAGCTGCTTTTTCTTTCCCGTGAAGACCCTATCATGGTGAGTAGGCCAACCTCTCTGTGGCAGGCAAAAATACATCCAGCACATGCTCACTTTACATGGACAAGAAGTAACCCTTCTTCATGAAACCATCAACATTGCGGGACAATTGGCTTGTCCAAATTAATAGTCAGTGAAATCAGCCCCTGTGTTTTTTCCCATAGGTGCCAGTGGGAAGGAGTGGGTCTCCCATTTCCCTCCTGTCCAAGCCGAAGGGCTCAATACAAAACTACAGGTTTTGTGTGAGCTGGAGACAAAACATGCTCAGAAGAGGAAATTCAGCTACAGAACATTTTTGAAGTGTTACTTTCAAAATCTCTATTTCAGAAAAACATGGTAAAACCTGTATTGTGCTACGGGATGTTTAGTATGTTAACATGGAAAAGGCCACAATAGCTTGTAAAATCTAGGACAGAAACCTGAAACATTCCCCTCCACCCACTTTAAATATATCAGGCTTTGAGTAACAAAATAATAAACTCAGTCTCAGAGATTTTACTCCAGAAAAGGAGAAGGAACTAATGATTTCATATTAGCACTGAGTTCTGATAGGACATGCTCATCCATTACAATAAAAGCACATAAAGTTTTGATAAATGTAAGCTTAAAAATGGAAATGCCAGCATCAAAAATTGCTGTGAAACTGCTGCTCCCTGAATGTGATCTGATTGTGCTGTAAACTTGATTGTGCTGTAACTTTCAAACAATTATGAAAACATTTATGTATTTTTATTAGCACTTGTAAATTATGCAGGGCTTTTTACTGTAGAGTCATAAGAAAGAGGAAAGCCTAAATGTACGGCAGAGATCTTCCAAGTTCCTAACATATGAAAAAGTCATGATGATCCTTCACTTAATTAATGTCATGTTTAATAGCACATTATTTTCTGCAAAGATTTAGCTTGGCCTCATAGAAGGAGATGGAAATCGCTGATGGCTAAGCTTAGGGGTGTCATGAAAAGTTCAAATGACTTAAATCTGGTGGAAACAGGCTTTGTTACATCTGAAAATGCTTGGCTGGCTTCTGCAGGGAGCAGGATCTTCTCCAAGTCAGCACACCCAAACCTGCACCTGCAATTGCTGTAAAGGAGGAAATCCTCAGTGGAAGGATAAGCTACTTTGGAAATAACAAAACCCAAGTCCAAGCAAAGACTCAAAGGAAAAGGTGAAGATATTTTATCCAGAAGACACAGATTTCTCCTTTTTTCATGCAGAACAGCAGCTGAAAACATTTAAAGAAAAATGATTCTTAGCAGTGAGTGGTTTCAGGCTTCTGCTGGGCAATGGGGAAATGGAGGAAGGTGGGTGAGATGCAGGAAGCGAGGAGCTCAAGATGCTCCACCGGGTGTTGGGGCTCCTGTTTGAAAGGTTGTGGTGGCTCTGAGCCCATGGAGTGCTGGTCTGGCTGTTGGTAGATGTCAGGTGCTCAATCAAGCAGAATGAAGACTGTAAGCAAATAAAAAGAAAGAAGTCACTAAGTATTTATCATGCATAAAGCCACCTTCAACCTGTCAAGAGAAATAATTGCAAAATGATCCAGTAACACTCGACTTGCTGAGATCTCTGTCAGCTCTAACTGGGAAGTAAATAATACAGTGAGTTTAATGGTCTAAGTTACTTGAATTCAAATGTTAATTTAATGAAATAACTTAGCTGTCATAAATGCCAAAACATGCCATTATTGTACAATCATACCCGAGTAAGGGCTGAGCAGGCTCTACCCACTTGACTAACCCATTTCCCCATCCCCAGGCAGCTGGTGCTCCAACGCTGCTGATTGTAGGGGTGTTGTAGGGACACCCAGCCCGGCGCTGAGCTCTGTACAGCACCTTGATTCCTCCCTCTGTCTGCAGAAGCTGATCCCAAAAAGCTGAGGTCTACACTTGGAAAATGCTGAGTACTGGCTTTGATGCAGTGTCCTGTTTTGTCTTGCTTTTTTGTTAAAAATACTAAAAAAAAAACCAACAAATTATAGCCTATGGCAAGCTGTAGCATTTAAAATGAGAGACTCCAGAGTTCCTCAAATGTATCCTTTGTAAAATTTTTAATTTTCATTAATGTCACATGCAGTTCTCTATCCTGAGGACCCCTCTTGGTGGAGCTAGCAGGAGAAGGCAGGTCTGGGCTTCCTGATGGCGAAGCAGAGTTATCCCTCAATGGCCTCAAAAGGAAGGGAGAGAGTTTTCAAAAGTTTCCATCTATTACCCCAAAATTTATGAACTACTTTTCAGCTTCACCTTTATGCCATTTTAAATATCCAGTCCTGGATGTTGCAAGGCTAAGAATTCATGATCAGAGGAAATATTTGGAAACATTAATCCTGATTGCAGGTAAGTGAAGATAGAGTTTGTTTCCAAGCAGAGATTAAAAGACATTTGAAAAATTATGCATAGTTATTAGGGTAAGATTTTACTATCAGCAGTGACAGTATTGTTTTTCTCGCAGTTTGAAAAAGAAGTAAAACCACTGCACTTCAGGAATGAAGTACTGAAAATGTTAGCAGCTTGGACTCTCCAGCAGGTTAGCTTGTGCTGTTCTTTACGTGAACCTGTACGTGTTTAATTGAGCTCTCCCAGGACAGGGTCCTCAGACAATGCCGGTGAGCATAGCTCCGTGAGTGTTGGTGGGATAATGCAGTTTTTGCTCAGTGAACTTTTGGATAGAATCGCAGTTTTGGAGTTCCCAAATGCAGTGGCAACGCGCTCCCCTGTAACGTCTGCAGAGGAAGCTGGGGTGAAATAAGTTCATGCCTGAGCACTAGAAGTTCATGCCCTCTGCATCCAACCATATATAAAGCACAAACTCAGGGAACCCAGCTTTCTTCTCTCAAAGCAGAAATAATGGTGGGCAGGCAGGAGAAGGGGAAAAAGTCCGAGAGTAGCATCGGTAAAAAGCATCAGTAGTGTGGGTTGCTGAAGGGAATTGCCGTTGAGGAGCTGAGGCGTTCCTGGTAGCAGGGCTGCCCCTCGGAGCTCATGTAAACACCTGTGAGCTGGATGCAGGCATGGGCTGGCTCTGTGTGGGCAAGGGCACCTCCAGACATCACTGCCCTGCTCTGAGAAGTGCCTGCAAGCCTGCACGTGCTTGGCTTGGCTGCCTCGGCAAGCCAGAACGTCACACTCCAAACCCTGCCTTTAGGATCGTCCTTATTTTTGGCTTCCAACTCTTCGGGTCACTCTCTGTGAATTATTAAAATGTGTGCTAAATTGTGCAAAGCTCTAGCTAATTATGATGTACTGATTAATTTCAGTAGACAAGTGTGGCAGTTCTAATGAATATTAATATTTTTTAGGCTGGGAGCTGCTGGCAAGAGGAACAAGCTTTCTGCATGGGTAGTGAGCGTGGCAGAGCACTACGGGGTTGATCAGCATCTCCTCAACTTCGCCTGGTGACGCTTTCAAGTCTTGTTTGCAGCATCAACGTCGCCATTGCAAAATGTAAACTGTGAGCAGCTACAAATGAGTTATGAACGTTATTAATCAGAATCGCCCCCAAATCACCACCACCTGAAGAAAGGAAGAATAATTCATTGCAGTATTTCTGTTTGACATCACCCACGGTGAAGTGTGAACGGCAACACGCTACTTATTGGAAACTAAGCAATGAGATTTACAGCTAAATGACTTTTGGGGAGAACAACAGATTTATATGGTAATACAGACCTTACTGCAGATGCAGCATCCTCACAAATTTGTACACGTGGGCTGCTCTGCTTGCTAAAAGCTCAGTCTGCAGCCTAAGCAGAGGTAACCGGCGGCAGAAGAGGAAAATATCATCCCCCTCCAGTCGAGTTCTGCTCCTCAGGCAGCCAGCGCTGTCACAGCACATCCAAAGCTGTGAGCATGCCCCTGTCAGCGGGGCTGTCAGTCAGTCGCTGCCCCAGCCCTGCCTGAGTGCTGTGCAATATTGTGCCCTTACTGAAATGCAGCGATAGTAATACTGAAGGTGTTTTTTTTTTTTTTTTTTTTTTTTTTTGTTGCTAGCTGACAACTCAATTATGAATGAAAAGGAAATTTTTTATTAAGCATAATTGAGGGGGTTACAGGGCAGTTTTTTAACATTTTAACCCTGGATTTGCTTTTTGCTCTTCTCTGATGAAGTCTTCAGCTGGGCTTCAACCTGATCTCCCTGTGCCAGGGAGAGCAACAGGACACACGTGGCTTTGAAAGCCTTTGAGAAAAGACAGGGAAAGCTTTAATAATATCCCAACACGTGCCAGCCCAAGCAGCCAGCTGCTGCTTTTTTATTTTTATAGCTTTCCAATCTGAACATGGAGGAGATGATTAACAGCAGTGCTCAACCTGCATTTTCTTGACAAACACCCCTCAAAAATAGCCCAAAGTCCATTTGGAGTAACTTTGATGGTCTCTGAAAAACCTATTGCAATTTGCTGAGGCCCTTTCAAAGCTCAAGGTGATGTTTAGGGTGATGCAGCTTGTGCCCCTGACTTCTCCTGTCTTCTGGAACTCCAGAGGATTTTATCTGTACCAGAATTATCCTGGACATTTTAGTACAATGATGTGCATGTCAGGTAAATGCTGTTGGCATGATTCTGAGGCATGCAGTCATGTTTAAGATGATATTTCTGTCATCAGCAGAAAGGTGCGCAATAGAAAAAGACAGAAATGGCCTTACCTGAACCTGCAGCTTCCTTCTCGAATAACCTTTAATTACATAAAGCCGCATGAGCGAGGCTTGTTCAGGTGGAATCACTGTTCTTTTCTCAAAATTTCAGTATAGATTGGTACAACCCTATGGAAGCCAGTAGAATCACGCAGAAGCAGCTGGCAGCCAGCCCAGCATCTTGTTTGAAGCATCTGTTTTGATAGCAGCCTGCCATGATCTAAAAAAATAAAATAAAATAAATTTAAAAAGAATACTATTGACTGCAAAAGCACTTCTCTTCAGGAAAAGAACACGAGATTATATTAGAGGAAATTTAATTAAATCACCAGAAAACCTACAAAAGTTCTAATCCCAGATCTATCAGTTTGCTTCTAAAATTGTCCATAAATCTCCTTGGTAGTCAATTTTATAATTCCTAGAAGACAAAATAAAAAATGAATGAGAAATGAAATAGGCTAAGGATTGGGATATTTTTTCTTTAGGCGGAAAGCTGAACATGAATTTCATTAATCCTGCTTAATATCCTACCTTGGCAGTCATTGTAAGAACTTAACATTCATCTACAGTGATAAAGTATACAGAACTAGGAAAAAGAAAAAAAAAAAAAAAAAAAAGGTTTCCAGACCTGCTTTTATAATGTATATGAAACATACTGTGACCCACATTAGCTTTAACAACAGCAAGAGAGATGGAATCAGGGGATGCAGCCTCGTGGATACAATTATGTGCATTTCTGGTGTGTGGGGAAAAACTGGTATTACTGTAATTACCACAACTAAAATTTAGAGTGTTCTGCTGTTTTTAAGCTGGGATGGACTCAGGGAATTGAAATAAATGATACAGCTTTGCAAATTTGTCAGAAAGTAGCATTTTCCATTAAAGAATACGCTCTATATAAGGATCCTTTACAAGCTTATAAACAACATCTTAAATCTACAGAATGTGCTGCTGTACATTATTGCAGCAGTACTTATCACGAAAGAACATTTGGGATGGATTTCTTATGTCTCCTGGGCTTCCCCTTTGATTTGCTGAGTCTTTTGCCCTGAACAATGGCAAGTGAGAGGGGTTTTTGGTGGAACAAACTTAACTGTCCAGGTGAGAAAGTTAATGCTGTGTCTTAATGGCAAGAAATTCTTCACCATGAGGCCCTGGCACAGACTACCCCCAAAAGCTGGGGCTATCCCATCCCTGGCAGTGCCCGAGGCTGGGCTGGGTGGGTTTTGGGCAGCCTGGGCTGGTGCGAGGGGTCCCTGACCGTGGCGGTGGGGCTGGGTGGGATTTGAGGTCCCTTCTGACCCAAACCAATCTCTGATTCTGTGATTCTATGTTATTTACCACATTATTTTTTTTTTCCTGAAAATCAGAGTATCGTTTATGTATAATGTCTGTTAATATACATACAGACCAAGGAGATGGTTGTACATACAGGTCAAGGAGACAAGACCAATGAACAACACAGAGATAAAACAGGCCTGTTATTACCAGCCTGGATTTCTTAAATTCCTACCTGAAACACTGAAAATCAGCTTGGAAACGCACATGCAGAGCTGTCCTAGCAATTCCTAACAACCCATGCAAAAATCCAACTCCCAGTTGGTTGGGCTGGGACATGGGGGGCAAACTCCTGGAGTTTCTACCCAAGCATTGGACAATACCTACAAGGATGGTGGGGTACTCCCCGTTTTCCCATCAGGATGTGATCGCCAATCAAGTTGTAGGTTTCCCATGAAGGGAAAGAATCCTTACTGCTCTTGACATTTCAATTTTGGAAATACTTTGCTGGGTTAGAGACCAGCGAGGCCGGTGGAAGCTCCAGCTGCCTCTCAGTACCCATAACTGCATGGCGCAATTAAGCTTTTCTATGGAGCCAGATGGATGAAGCAGCAGCGCCCATCCAAAAAAGCTGGCACATCCCACTGCTTCAAGCAGTGCATGAGAGGCACTGGTGGTGGGGAGGTTTTTGGGGAGAGTGCTCAGCTCCAGGATGGGGCTGGCTGCTGCTGGGTCATCTGCATGGGCTGGCAGTGGGGAATCATCGCCCTCCTGCAGCAGCTTTCTGAGGCTGAAACTAACCTAGAGCAACTTTTTTTTTAAAAAAAAAAAAAAAAAAAAAAAAAAAAACGAAAAGAAAAACAGTCTGAGTAAATCAGTGAGTTATGTTTTTTTTATATTTTGTTTTCTCATTTCTGAGCATGAGGCTGAGGAAGGTCTAGAGTGAGCACACTGACCACCTCCATCACCTGCCTGCCACATCCACGTGCTGTGGATCAGGATGGGGAACCTGCCACTTTCATCCCATTCTCTGGACCTCCTGGTGAAATGGTGGCTCCCCAGTAACCAAAATGACATACTGAAAGTACGCTGGGAGCACTGGTTCTGCGAACTTGCTGGGAAGGCAATTGAATAATGCTCTGCCCTGCACCTCCAGAAGGAAAACCCATCACTATTTGGAAAGTGGGAGAGTAAATGATAAGCAGGCACCTTTATTTCTTGGACACCCAGATAAGGATGATAAATCACTACTTTGGTTTTGCTTAGGAGAATTGAAAGAGCAGAGACATCCCCCCTTTTGGAGATGATTACCATAAGGAGAGGGAACTCTGCCACCTTGATTAAATGCAACATTGATATAGATTACTCTCAGCTATGAGAGGTTTTCAGATTATGATCTTCTTAGTGCTATAGATTTATTTTTTATTTTTTCCTTGAGATGTTTTACACACTTCAGCAGCCAGCATGGGGAAAATCAAGCCCAGAAGGTGCAGGAGGGCAGGGGTGAAGCTGGTTGGGACAGCCCAGCACGGACTGGGCCAGGGCACGGGGCAATGCCTGCACATCCCAACCTCATGTAGGGCCGGGAGTGTTGTGATGGGAGGCTTTGGTGCTGAGTGGGGTTATTTCTGTCCCTATTCAGAACTTCTTTTGTTTTAGTCAGGCAAAGCTCCTGATGGAGACAATGGGACTCTATGGCAGCAAGGAATGCTAAATAGGGCCCTCGCTGAGTTAAACCGCAGCTAGCTTTGCATTCCAGTCCACAGCTGGATGCAACTGATATTATCAGAGGTATAAAAGAGTGCTCTTTCAATTACATGCTTGGTTAAAAAAAAAAAAAAGTCTAGCTTAAGTATTATCACTTATGTGTACCCCTTGCTGTAGGTAGCTGTCCATATTGCGTGCAACGGGGGTGCCTGCGTTCCCCATCACCTCTCCCTGGGTCTGCTGAAGTCAATGCCATGCAGGCTCACTGGAACAGCCTCGCAGATATTTGCTGACAAACCTTTTCAGTATAATCCTTTATTATCTAACCACAGTCAAGAGCCTACTTCACATGAAATATTTTCTGCTACAGATGGCAAAGCCTGAGACCGAGCCAACCCCAGTGCAAAAATACATTTATATCCATGCAGAAGCCCTCAGCCAGCCAGCTTTCTCCATTTGTCATGAGCAAGAGGTATCCCAGATAATGTTTCAAATTCATTAAAGGACCAAATGGACAAAACTGTTGTGTTTCTTATTAAATTGTCATAATCATACTGCACATAATAAACATGTTTGTGCACATAGATCAAAGTGGGATGTGAACTGTAGGCTGAGATTATCTGTTGTATTGCATCATCAGATGTCTTGTTCATTACTCTTTATGGGTTTGTTACAGGTAAACTTTTAAGGCTTTCTTTCATCCCTCTGAACAGTCTTGTGACAGCAGGTTTGGGATTTGTCCAAGTCCAAATGATTTAGGAAAATAAAAATGAGTATCCTCTTTCTTTGCAGGAGAAAGAATGAGGGTGTGTGTGGTGTGGGGAACCTGGGAATGCAGCCCCCTTCCACTGTCACTTTGTATGCAGCCAGACAACAGTCTGGGATCTCCTCTGTGGGCACTGGAGCCGCTGGGACCGGAGGCGTGAGCTGCCAGCTTCACGGCGCCCACCTCGGGGTAGCCCAAAGGGACCATTACAGTTAGAAACCTGAGCTTAACAGAGGCAAAGTGAGTGATGAGAAAGCAATTTTGCATAATTAGGAACATACCAGCAAACTTTTCTTACTGACATGACATTTTATATTATTATAATTGTTTTGATGAAAAGGAGAAGAAGAGTGCTGTGAATGCAAAGCTGAAATATTGTCCCGGTCATTGGGACACTCCTGCATATAAAAACTTTAGAAAACAAATGCAAGCAATGTGACATTCACATAAGAAGAGGGAAGGAACTACATGATAGAAGGCCAAACTGGTGTGTTTTGCACAATGACACTCTCAATCCAGCTGGGGCATTTCTGCTGCTGTTGCTCAGGATGGAGGAGGCAGCCCCGCACCCCTGGCACCAACACACTGCACGCATGAACAGGACTTTTACTTATGAATTTGCTGGACAAAAACCAACAAGGCAGGAAAAAAACAATAGCTTAATTTAACAGCTCCCAGAAAATGCCTGGTGTTAATTGACAGCAAAGAAAACCCTACCGGGATGAAAATACAACAGCCCAGCTTCCCGTGCTGATGCCATGCTGGAGGAACAGCAGCTCCCCAGGGCTTATGTCCCACTGCTGTACCCAAGGGTGTCAGAGCTTTGTGCAGGCTCTCGATAAATATCAGGTACCAGGGCTAAGTTATTCAGTGCTGCGTTGCATTTAAAAACACTCTGGGAGTTACTGAACGCTCCCAGCTTTTGGAAATTGTTGTTAGCATTGGAGCTGGTTGGCTGAGTTGTCAGTGGAAAATAAAGTTAGGGTGAAATACACTTTTCTGAAGGTTTTTCTTGTGCTAAAAATGAGCGTGAGCTGCAGCACTTTATCAGCCCCTCTCTCGGGGCACCTCCAGCCAGTCCCATCTCTCCTGCAAGGCTTTGGCTGCAGGACGGCTGTGGCAGAGACGTGACTGCAGCCCCCGGGGGGCACGAGGCTGTGGCACACCACGAACCCCGGTTAAGCAGCTACAGCTCAGCGTTAAGCTGCCTGGCTACGGAAGATATCACTGTTTTAATTCTTCATGCTGATTTGAGTTTGAAATGTTCAGTATTAGGATGTGTTGCAGGGTGGAAACCTGAGGGATATTTCTACTTTATTTTATTCTGAAAGAATTTAAAAACATCATTTTAGGCACTTGAAGAGTTGGCTCAAATTCCCTCACTTGTGCCCTTAGTTCTCAGAGATTATAATTAAAATGAGTGGTCAAAATCTCTTATTCCCTGAAAATAAGCTTCCAGGTGAAAATACCTCTTGGCTCAGCAGTTGATATGTAGGCACTGGCTCATACCCTATTACATGATATGATGGACTTGTGGTTTTCCTATTGAAAGGCTGACAATTCTGCAATTATGCTTTCTTATCAGCCTGACCTTCTTGGGAAGCAATGACTGAAGTAAAACAAATTTCCTTTAGCCTTGCTTGTATTTTGATGAAGTCAGAACTGGGTTGTGCCCCTTATAACTGAATAATTTGTCCCTGTACAATGGAATGAGAGATGTCTGGCCCAATATCCAACCACTAGACCATTTTCTCTTTTTTATTTTTCAGTCCAAATTTCCCATTACCTTTTCTGCTGAAATCAGGCCTCTTTTTGCAAGCTGAGACAGCCCTTGCGTACTCCCAGGTGGGAAAACGGGGTGCAGGCAGCAGAGCCGAGTCTAGCAAACTCAGAAGTGCTTCCAGCAGACCTGGAATTGGGCACTATTAAACTATTACTCTATACCTGTACAATATCAGTGGCAAAAATATAAAAATCTCATGCAGTTCCCTGGAGGAATTTTCCTTGTCTGTTTCTGTGACATTACAATCCCATACACCACTCACAGAAAGTCAGCACAGAAGACCAATATTATTATCCATCTCCAAGCTTGCTTGCAAAACCAGTGCCTTGTATCTCTAATGAGAAGATGCTGTAGTCTATTGTCTTGAGCTGACACACAACAATGTAGTTGTGTTTTTGTGCACACAGATTCATATATAGCAAAATGCTTGTTTGCTTAGAGATTAAAATATAGATACTACCTTTTGTCTAACCTTTTCACCAATTTCTTCATTGGACTGTTTCACTGGGGTAATGTTGTGCATAAGGAACCAGCCATACTTCCATTTCCAATTCATTTCACAATCTCATAAAAGATGTCTGTTTTTATTTTAACTTCAATATTTTACATATTTTAGTCTCCTGTCTTATAAAGTTAAGCCCGTTCATGCGGAGACCCTCCAACCAGATGAACCCAAGCCCTGCAGTGTCTCTGCTACCAAATATGCTTCTGCTCCTGCATTGCACTAAGAGCCTTGTTTCTTGTAAATGTTCCTCAAATGGTATTTGAGGAATTGGGGATTTCTAAAAAAGTTGAAGATGTTGGGGGTTTCCGTCTGTTCTAAGTCTGCCACAGCCCAGTTTAGGGCCAAGTTCTCCCATACAACCCAGGCAGGGCTGCAGATGTGCTCAGCCACTCAGAGGCTCAAGATACTCTGTTTATAAGGTGAAAAGTAAAGATAACTCCAGAGAGTTTAAAGTCAAGAAGCAACAGCAATAAATAAAACCTGTTTTGACTATACAAGGGTGACACAGAGATACCCTCTAGATATAAATGTGACACTTTTTTATACTTCTCAGCTATTGTGTGCCTCTTTGAAGAGCCAGCCGCTGACAACAAGCTTCTGTATCTGTGCACAGGAGTGATGAAACGCTGTGGCTCAGATCTTTCTGAGCGAGAATAAATAACATGTAATGTGCAAATGCCAGATCAGTTTGCAGTGCACATCTTCCCACAGAAAATCACCAGTGCTCCACTTAAGCTAACTCAGCTTAAACTGTAAGTTTTAAGGACTGCACTGCTGGCTGTCAATTAAAAGTGAGACATGAGCTGATTAAGCTATTTTTGCTGTGCATGGTCTCTGGAAAGGAACAGATTCACTGGGTCGGCCCGTTTCTTTGTGATTTCTTTCCAAGGAGCAAAAAACATAGTCTTCCCTTATTTTGACTCTTTAAAACTGAACTTTGTTTAGGTATAATGAAAGACAGTCAAAATAAAATGCTGAGCAAAGCAGTAACCGACTGCCACAGTGCAGGATGGCTATAACAGTCACGAAGACTGAGGAAAAGGGAAGATTTCTGCATCTCAGATTCAGCAGGTGTAATCCATTGTCACAATGCATTCATTTTGAGAAACACAGTACCAGATAAGCATGGTTATCAAAATATCCTGCAGGCTTCCCCCCCCCCCGCTTTTTTTTCTTTTTCTTTTTTTTTCCTAAAAGTGTTATTTGCACCGTCTGTCCCTTTTTAATGGAAAGAACCAAACAGCTGCTGTGATGGAATAACATCCCAAACCACCGCTTTCATGCATCAGTGTGTACAAACATATGGATATGTTTAATTGAATAAAAAGTATTCTTATGAAATGCACTCTCAGACTCTGCTTGTGAGAAAGTGTAAAATTATGTCTGTATTTCAACAAGGAAAAATAAGTTTTCCTCTCATCTTCATAATGGCACCTCAAGCGGTGTGGGAGGTGTCCCAGGGCTCCGTCCCTCTCAGTGAGGATGTTGGGGCTCGTCAGCTGGTGCCACCTGAGACCACCAGGCATTTTCCACCAGGAAAATGGCATCTGTACATAGGGAAACATGTAGGAAAATTGAAAAGTTTATGAGTTGTAAATGGAGAAAGGGGCTGGTGAGAAGAGTGGGACCACTGAGTGCCATGCGCAAAGCAGAGTCTGAACTTGTCCAAATACCCAAGCTGCTGTTTTTGGCAATCTCACAATGAAAAGATTACTCTTCCTTGAAGTAGTAATAAATTTTTTTTGGAAGCGTAATTGCTGGAAAAAAAAAAGTAAACAAAAAAGCAGAATTTTGAAGTCCCCAGAACAAATGCTCTGATTAACCTAATCGTGCTCTTTTTTCCTGCATATTTAATTAATGATTTTCCTGAGATGTTGATTATTTTGTCCAAATTCACAATCAGAAACACGAACATTTTCCCAAAACAGAAAAACAAGTCACACAGCTCTGAGAAATCCCCCAGGCAGGAGTGGGGAATGGAAATGCTGATAGATTTGTTTTCATTAGGTACCTGAATGCATTACAATAATTATGTCAGTTGTGAGCTTTTCCCATCTGCAGCCCAGCCCTACAGCAATTTGATTAGAAAATAAAAAACTTGAAGGGAACGGGCTGGAAATATGAAGACAAGGGACACTGAGCTTCACAAGAGCAAGGAAATGATGAAGCAGGTTCCTCATTATTCAGCAATGGGTTTAATTCAGAGCGCTTTCATGGGAACAAAAGCATGCACTTGACAATGATTTGTATGATTTCTGCACTACCATATTCTGGGCAGGAAACCAACTTCTGCTAAAAATGCTTCTTTAAGTGGTGCTTACTGGAAACGCTCACATAATGCAAACACTAACAGCTGTGGGAGTTTTTTTTTTCCCCCTCTTAAGGATATAGGTAGCTTTAAATTAAAATAAAAATATAGCGTTTCAAGACTCATCCCCATTACAAATACATTGTAATGAGTGAACTTGCAGCAGTCCCTATTTTCAGCTCACAGCTGAAGAAGTCTGAGCCTTAGCTGCTTTTTACATGGAGAAATCCCATGGGCTGAGTCCCTGCTCTAGCAGCAGTATTTTGGCCAGTGGCAAGAGAACCCCCCCCACCCAAAAAGCTGCCCCAGGGGCAGGCTCAGGCAGCTCAGCAACATAAAGTTGCTTCTAGAGGTAGTTTTTTATTGCTGAACTGGGGTCACCATCAGCAAACTGCATCTGCTGCAGGATGCTGCTTTTGCAGAAGATCCAGATGATCGTTTTCCTACAGAATCAGCTCATTGGGAACCTATGAGCCTCCTCTTTTGCTCCATGTTTCCCAGCTGCTAAGCACGTGCCTAGGGGTAACAGGGTTTTGCCCAGCAATCAGCAAGATCCCAATCTCCATTCTGCTGAGGCTCATTTAGGGTAACTTCCACTGCTGTCAGTGGTGCTACTTCAGTTTGCCACGATGTAATTGAAAGCAGAATTTGATCCTGAATTAGCTCGAATTAATCTGCTACTAATGTTGCTGATTACAACTCGCTGTGATGATTTAGACAATAAAATGAAACAGACTGGTAATCATTTAGCATTAATGCAAGCAAAACTGCAAATTAACGGAGGAGAAGAAAGGATCTGCATTTTCAGTAGCTTTCAATTTTTGCCTAATTAAATTTCTTTAATGCAGTCAGAAATTAAAGGGAAGCCCAACAACTGGTCCTTCAGGTGAAAGAAAAGTTGATGTAAAGGCAGGAAGGGCTGGTGCTCTACTCTGTTCTTCCATCCTTAAGTTGGTATTTTACAGTTGAAAAATGGTAGTGATATGAAAAGTGCAGGGTTCATTTCACTTTACAGCAATAACAGCTTTTTGGCCTAGTGCAGAGAAGGTAAGATATAGTTTTTTTTTTTTTTTTTTTTTTTTTTTTTTTTTTTTTGGTATTTCTGAAATATGATACAATACATTTGGTTAACATACTTATTTTACAAGCTCTTTGCAAAGTGATGCTGTTGCATTTGCCAAAACAGCAAAGAAGTACTGATTTAAATAAAATGTGTGTAGATCTAAATCGTTATTTTAAATGTACTATTTTTAAGTGTTGTAGTTCTTCTACAACATGGGTTTTCCAATGCTGTCTTTGTAACCAAGTATGAAATAGGTTTAAAACCTATATCTCAGTTCTGTTATACTGTTGATACAAGCATTCTGTCTTAGATGCATAATGGCCTTCACAGGGATGCTAGCAAAGGATTCTTAAATTGGGTTATTGTGATGGCCATCACTCAAATAAATAACTGGAGCGGATCTTGACAAAATTGTGAAGTTGACTCGTTTTTATGAACTTTGTTTGGAATCACAAAATGTGGCTGAGTATAGCTGATCAGATCAAACCTGCTGTCTTTAATAACAATACAATGGCAACCAAATCTTAAATGTTATTTTTCATTTTCAACTCCGATTATCAACCTTTGTGGACTAACCAATGAGGGAAACCAAGCAGCAAATATCTTCCTGTTTTGCTTATTATCAGTAATACTTTCTGCGTGATTATGATGGAAAATATGGCATTTCCTAATGGTCCTTAATTATCTTTTGCGATAAGAAAAACCCAAAAATGCAGATAAGATTCACAAGGTTTATGCATCAGAAGCACGTCTTCAATAATTTCAGCAATCAGATTTGGATTTAGGATTAAATGCAGCAGTATTACTTCAGTTTTGCTAGCAATGATGAAAGTGAATAAAGCGCCCTGGTATTCAGGAAACTTCCCATTTATTGCTTTGTGAGAGGTTTGGGTATGTAGTGGAATGCTCCTGGGTTTGCATCCAGATAGAGTGTGAGTGTTGGCAGGGCTCCTCTGTGAGCAGGGCTGTGCCTTGATCCCACCTATTGGGGCTGGTTTTCTAATTTTTGGTAGGAGAATCTGCCCAGGGTTTTGGCCTGGAGGCTGGCACATTGATGAACCATCCCAAAGCAAGCTGTACTGTTTCATTTCAATCATATCTGAGATCACTAATAGGGCACAAAGTGCTTTATAGGGGGGTCAGAATGGAGTAAAGAAACATCTGAAGCATCCTTTGGCCCTTATGGGTGTTGCCCATCTAACATCAATGTGTTCAGGTGTCTGAGTGCTCTACTCATCTCTTACATTGGTTGCATTGTGGTTTTTTTTTAAGTGAAATATTCCTTTCCGTATTTCTCTCCTTACGTGTGTTACTTTGCCCAGTACAATGATATTATTGTTAATCACTATTATTTACAATTATTGGGAATGCTCCTGGGGGTTTCTGGTATTGCTGTGTGCATTTTTGGTGTATATGCATGAGGAAAACAGTAGGAATAAAGGTAAAATTGGAGACATTTGTAGCAAAACTTTAAGTATGTGTCCCAAGTCAGCAAGATACTCTCCAGGTAATGCATAATGAGATATTTGAATCTTTTGAATTAATAAATGCTCTTGAAGCAGCCCTTATATAATGACAGAGATAGCTCTCAAGATATCAGGGAGGCAAGATTGATGGGCTATGCAGATGCTTATGCCATTAAAAAGACCTTCAGAAAGAAACAAGTAGGATTGCTAAAAATGTTGTTTTAAATTAATGTCTGACTTTGGAAACAAATTGATGCACCCCAAGATAATTGAAAAAGTTAGAAAACAATCAAGGAAGAACAAATTGAGGCTCCATGAGAGACAAAACCCCCAGATAAAGGAAGTCTTTAAATTCTGCTTCCAGAACAGAGACCTTTCTCCTATCTGAGGGATTTTTTTTACTGTCCTATTTTTTTCTCTTCTCAACAGAGCAAGTCTTGCCTTGACATGTGTAGGACTCAAGTTGAGAAGGGGCTCTGCTGGGAGATGGGCTGCAAGACCCATCCTGCTTATGTAGGGTGTTGTCTACCTCTATATGGAGGCATCCCTCCCTCCATATCTGCCCTGTAGACATTACGTGTTTCAGTGGAAGGGGCTTAGTGTCATGAAAGGGATGGCAGCGGCTGTTGCTTGGGTTGTTTTGGGGATGCCAGGTCTTGATCTGCCCTCCTGGGCCAGCTGCCTTGATGCAGTGCCTGCCACATCTCATGGCTCCCTTCCTCCTTTCTGGCTGTGGGAGCTGCTTTCTTTCAAAACAGATTGTCCATTTTAATTCAGATGCTTTTGTCTGAAAAGATGAAGCATTTGATCAGGCAACTTTTAAAATGATTAGTTGCGCTCGTTGCTTACACTGTGGTTTCGTGATTCTTCTAACAACATAATATGTCAATATGATGATATTGATTCTTCAGTTAGCTTTATAATTAATGATAAATGACTTGTGTTCTGTTGTTCATAAGCTGTTCTTTCCGTGGTGACTATAGCTGCTAAGAACTGTAACTGAGGCAGATGAGTGTGGTGCTGAGAACTGAAAGTGAGAAACTGCAGCAGGCAGTAATGCTGAATTATACAATGCAAAATGGTGGCCTTCTGTGGTGGAGTGACTGCGTCAGTTGACAAGGGATGATGGGCTGATGTCATGTACTTGGATTTCTGCAGGGTCCTTGACATGGCCCCATATGACATCCTGATCTCCAAATTGGAAAGAGATGGATTTGAATTGAGGGCCATACAGTGGATAAGGAATTAGCCTGAAGGTTGCACCCAGAGAGTGGTCAATGGCTCTGTCTAAGTGGAGGCTGGTAATGAGCGGTGTCCCTCAGGGGTCTGTTCTGGGACTGGTGCTGTTAAATATCTTTATCAGTGATGTAGGCCATGGGATTGAGTGCACCCTCAGCAAATTTGCAGATGACACCAAGCTGTGTGGTGCAGTTGGCACAACAGAAGGAATGGAAGACATCCAAAGCGATGTGGATGAACTAGGCTCATGTGAACCTAATGAGGGTCAGCAAGTCCAAGTCCAAGGTGCTGCATGTGGGTCAGGGCAATCCTGGGCATAAGCACAGACTGGGCAGAGAATTCACTGAGAGCATCCCTGCAGAGATGGACATGGGGGGGGGGTGGTGGGGTGGGTCTGGTGTGTGAAAAGCTTGATGTGAGCCAGCAGCACATGCTTCAGTTCAGAAGCCAAGCAAAAAGCTATGTGGTAAATGATTTTTCTTTTAAATGAGTTTTTCTTGTGGTGCCCCCATTGGAAGATGGGGCCAATTTACAGCCGGTGTCCCAGTGCTTTAGTTTATTCCAATTCTTTCTTGTCTTTTTTTTAATAACTTTCTTGGTTCAGGTAGGCATTGAAGGACATCAACATGTATCAATGTATTTCCTGAACACGTGTGAGGGTTATCTGAGGCAGGGCTCAATGGAAAGGGGATACCTTCATTTTTAGCCTACAATTATAGGAGATTTAGTTTCTGCACTTAAAATAAATAAATACTTTAAGCAAGCCCTCAGCAGCCATAAAGCCCTAGTGTGCTTTGTATAGATTTAAGTCAGGAGAAACAATTTGCTGCACCAAGAATGCCTCTCTGAGGGGTAGCTGGGAGCGTGCTGGAGGCACTGCACTCGGGAGGCTTAAGGTAATATCTTGAGAAATGTGGTGAGGGACCCGTAATGAGAGATGCTGAGTAATATGCACAATAATGGTATGAACTATTTGTGTACTTATTTTTAAATGCATTTCTAACATCAACCCCAACACCTTCAGGGAATAATTTCATTTCCTATTTAATTTCAGATGTTGCAAGTGCCTTAAGGTTGTTATAAATTATGTATAGAACTAAAAGTTACAGTTTCTATTCTTTGCTGGCTACAGATTTCATTTTAAATTAAGCATGCTGTAGATCCACAGTTCAGCAGGACATTAGCTTGTTTCATTTGCACGATTCTTGTCTTGGTATCTGCAATCAGCAGCTCTGAAAGGTGTGAAATGTTTTATGTCTCAGTGCAGGGTAATCTACATGTTAAACAGCTCTTTGTGAAATTCTGTTCATTTGGGAGAAATTCAAAAAGCTTAAAGTATGGAGGCACAAAGTGATATAGCTAGGCTGTTACATATTATGTTTTCATGAGTCATTTGCTTCTTTTCTGTAGCTAGTAGTAATATTATTAATGCCTATAGCCTAATTAAAGCCCCAGATTCTGAACTTCCTGGGGTTTTATATACAATAATTCCACTGTCTTTTGATGAACTTGCAGTAATTGTAATTTGTACCAGCGCAATAAGCCTGACTTACTGTCAAGGTATTTTAACTGCAAATACACTGTTTAGATACTGTCTTCAGGGGCTTCTTTTACAGACTTTTAAAAATGTATGATAAAAAGAAAATTAAATCAGTATGAGTGTCTTGTGTGAATGAAAACGTGCCATTACTTGGATAAACAAAGGTGTTTTCTTTTCTCCCCATTGCCTACAGACTGCAGCAGCTTTCTGGACATTACAAAAGCGTGTTCACATTGCTACTGCACCTGGCTCTGACTTGTATTGCTGCTAAAGTAGCTGTCAAGATAAACTGCTAACATCTGCAAATCAAAGTTTAAAAACTGGGTGGCTCCATCTTCCTCATTTGTGAATGTAAAGAGGCCTGTGCCATAGGAGTACATGGATCAGAGCAGATCCCCTTGAAAGGCTGGAGGCAGGAAATGCTTCTTGTTTCCAACTTAAGTGATGTTATGTGCTCTTAGCAAACCTTACTTATATATACTGTGGGGTAGCAGAAGAATTTCAGAGGAAAAAAATCTTACTATATAAATCTTAAAGAATCATTTTTTTTAAGTGAGAAGTTGTATCAAAGTCTGAAAAGTCACCTTATCTTAACAGCTGCAGTAAGTAATCCCAATGACAAAGCAGTAAGTAAAATTACACCGAGTGAGGTCACAGTAACTTATTAAATCCTGCTTATTATTTTGATGAGACTAACTTAGGCGAGTTGAGCTAGTGAAAAGTTTGTGCTAGTGAGCATTCATTAAAAATGATTGCAATGCTAATACAAGTAATAATCATTAGCAATGACTGTGCTGTTATCTCATTAAAAATGTTTTGTTTTTAATGTGTCCTACTTCAGTCACAACTGTAGCAGGGATGGTTGATACCATTTAATAATAAAAAATATGGTTGGCTTACATTGTAGGAACCGAAGCGTTTAGCAGCTGCAGTGTATGGTCTGAATAGCCTTACTGTAGGTAGGCTTTGGTAGTTTGACTAATTAGAAACAGGTGGAGTATTTGAACACTGAGGGCAATAAGAAATATGCTGCTTCAGGATTTGACAGTTAATGATCATAAGAAGATCATTTGCAGCAGCTGGTAATTAAAGATGGGATCTCTATGAGCAGAAAATTATGTGTTTGGGGATGGAAAAGGGCTTTCGTTTTTAACTAGTGCAAAGCATCTTGTCAATCGGAGATTTGCATTTTTCACTTAAACAAAAAGGTTTGGAGGCAGAAATAGATCTATTATCTAGCAGCTCTGCCTTCTGGCTGACCTTATCTGCCCACTGCAAAAAGATCTGTGACTGGATGGCTCAGCGCTGCCCTTGCACACCCAACCTTTCTGCTCTAGGTTTCCAGCTCAGAGCTTGGTGCTAGATAGAAATTAATGTGATGTCTGATGGCATTCAGTGACCTGTGTGACAGCATCATATTTTGTCAGTTTTCCCAGCAATGCCCTGATAGAAGTCTTCAAAACAAACAGTGCAGTGTTGCAAGAGACAGACTCCTGGGGTCTCCTGCTGCTTCCTGGGGTCTGTCCCTGGATCTTAACCCTTGTTCTCCATCACCCGTCCCCATCCCTCTGTGACTGGACTGGAAGCAGTGCAGCCACAGGAAAGGTCCTGATACAGGGGGACACGTGGCCTCATTACTGCTGATGGCATTTCAGCTTGTGTTTACAGGATGTAAACTCAAACAATGATAAGATTACACTTTTTTTTTTTAAGTTATACTCCAATATAATATGCTTCAGGAAAAAGGAAAAGCAGCAGAAATCTGTAATGGGACAGAATCAGCTGGTGTCTAGGAGGATCTGCCTGAATCTTTTTCTTCAAGTGAGTAGACCAGGTGTAGTGGAAGAGATTGGTGTTTATAGTAGCAAATGTTAATTAGTACTAGTAACAACAATGAACTTTTAGGCTTAGGAAAACTTTACTCGAGATGCTCTCGAGCACTCGAGAGCTTTGGATTTAGTTAATTGCTCCTGGATTTTATTCACATAACAAACACCTATCTGTACTTATCCTTATGGCGACTATTGCATGGCTGCTGCTGGATCTATGGCAATGGCTCCTGTCATCCTTCTAGAGCCCTATTAACTTTATTTACAGCAAGTGTGTGTGGCTGGGGACATCTTAGTGCACGGCTGGTACCTAGAGGCATTCCTGCTGTGTGGCAAGAGGTCTCCTGGGTGTGCAAGTCTTTTTTTTTTTTTTTTTTGAACTCTCCCTAGTCAATTTAAACGTTCTCAGTTTTGTGGTGAATATAGCTTTTCTCCAGTGTTCTTACTTCAAATTTATGAAAAATCTAGATTTTTAAAGCTAGATGAGTCTATTCTGAGAGACTGAGCTTTGATAAGACAGAGAAACTTTCCCAACTTAGGGCTATGGTTGATTTAAATGTTACTAATATTGTGCTATGAGATATGAACACCAAAATATATGCATCTGCTCTGTCCCGTGTTCAGTAGCTATTTCATGTGTTACATAACGATTTCATATTTTTTTGATATGGAGTTTCTGATTCTTTGTGACTTCTTTCTAGTTTCTTAGAGAAGTTATATTTTTATTTGGATATAGAGAGTTGTGATGAAAATAGTCATTTTGCAGTGAGTGAATATGGAAGACCATGGATTTGTATTAGCTGACAATGCAAGAACCAAGTCTCATGTTTCAGTTTCAAATAGCTGTTATAGCTTTATGTTTGGAGACCCTATGCAAAACACCAACAGACCAGTAAGTACATTGACACTCAAGAGCTTGTCTCATAAATTAAAGAAGTCTTCATAGTTCTTGAAATTTGAGAAAGAAGTGTGTACTCTAGCAGTGAAAGTGTTACATAGTTTGTATTTCAGTTTACGTTTAGATTTATGAGACTAGACATGCATTTTTCCTGAAACAAAATATAATTTTATAATATGTGATGTAGTTTTATTAGTTCTTGAAAAATGGAGTGGAATATTAAATTATTTTTTATTAGATTCTTTCATTATGAAATATTAGGAAGGGCTCAATTACAAAATGACAGCTGTCCTTGCAAAAATCAGCTTGAAACATTTTCAGTGTTTTCATCAACTTAGGTAAACTGGTGATCAAAATGATTTACAGCATCATATCTGATCAACTAAGGCAAAATTTTGTGTTGTTACTGCCAACGAAAGTTTATGTGTAGAGGAAATAGGAAACTGCCCTGAAGAAATGCTGAAGCACCAGTCCTCTGGTAAGAACAGCGGCTGCTGGGACACCATTTCTGAAGCTGTGAGGCTGTCATAAGTATTTTGGAAGTTTTAAAACTGCATGTCTAGAAACCAGTAAAAAGCTAGAGAACCAGCAGCTCTGGCTGTTTATAAATTTTTAATAAAACTAGATAGGGTCTTCCTGGTTGGTCCCTGATAAGGCTGCAACCAGCATCTCTTCTGACCCACAACATGCCACTTGATGGTAATATTATTGTGCTGTGTATTCTAGATTAATGACTCCTCTTGCATCGTTTGAATAAACGGATCCTGTCTGCTAACATTGCTAAGAGCATTTGTTAGTTGTAAATGATTTAAGAGACATTCTTTATGGAATAGTTATTTTGAATGTGCTTGTGGGTTGGAAATATTCATGTCAATAAAGAGCAGCAAGGGGAGCAGCTCTAATGGAAGAAAAATAAAGGAAATATAATTAGCATTTAATGATTTATTAATGGTTCATAAATATATAAACAAGATCGTTATACTAATATCAACAGTTCTAGGCAGTTAAAGACAGAAAATTGTTGGCACCATGTATTTGGATTAATGATGAAAGCCCCAAACCCAGCTCCAAGCTGTTGGAGTGCCATTGCTGAGTGAGGAGCAGAAGCTCCTGAGATGTTTTTGGTCCCTCTGGGCACAAACAGTGCCAATGGGGATGGAAGAGATGAGTTTTGGATTGGCAGAGCTTTGTGCCTGTGGCCTTGCTCTGTTATAAGCTGCAGAGATGAGGGATGAAGTAGGCATCTACTTGCCCTTGGGGAAAGCAGCACAATTCCTTCTGCTTCCCTTCCCTGGATCTGTTATGGGAGGCTGAGGGCCCAAGGAGGTCAGAGCCTGTTGTAGGATGGAGAGTGTGGTCAATCCAGATAGCTTTGACACGAAGGAAGCTTGCTTTATTTCTTAATTACAAAGTGCAGGAGATGAGGCTGTCCACCAGAGCAAGCAAAGGTTTCATTTGAAATGTGATTATATATTTTTTTCTATCTGGTCTGGCTTAGGGTTTTACAGTGTCATGAGGACAGCAAGCTCTTGTGTAAGCTCCTGCTGATGATCAGTGTGCCCTCATTATGCTCACACAGAGGCAAAAACATGCAGGCAGCTGCCTGTCTGCCTGGGGATTTGCTTCCGAAAGTAGAAACAACATTTTTTATTGTTACTTTGGATAATCTCACAGCACTGGAAATTCCTCCAAGAGCAACTAAATAGTCTGAAAAGTAGCTTTGAGTTAATTAAGCAGCTAAAAGATACCCTTGGTCACGTACAGATACACTGCTTTGGGCATTAGGAATGGCCCTGCAATATTTGTTTCAGGAGGATGCAATTACTCTGCTTACAGAAACTTTGTCCAGCACCAGACCAGGTGACCCAGAGGGCTCCAATGAATAAAATAAAATGACCAATTATGATGTGTAGGTTACTTAATGAAGTAAAATTTCCATCTTATATAAGGTGTTTCTTCCAGGCCACCAGCTGACAGTGTGATACAGCTCCTGATGACTCAGTGAGTCTGAGTCACCACACAGTATTTGACCCATCAAACAAGGCAGTGGACTCATCTGGTGTTAAATGCCCAAGCCATGGCTTGTAAAGAGAAGTTTTGCAGCAGGGTAATTACACTAATAAACCAAGATGATGCAGGGTGTTTCTGGAGAGCACCTGTGCTTGCCCAGTGGTGGCTGGCTGATGGCAGCCTGTAGGCTGGGCTGGTCTCCGTGCAAGGAGCTAGGCCTCAGCAGCACTGCAAATGATGTGACTGCTGCAAAAGCTCGTAACTGGATATAAAGGGGATGGGGAGATGGGGGAGATGTGAGGAGCGAGAGGTAAACTGCTCAGCAGTCACTGTGTGCGTAGCTCCAGATGTTGTTAGTTGAAGACACCGGAACAAAACTTGGCTGTCATGACCATCTCCAAGGTCCATGTGAAAAATAGTTTTCCTCAGTTCATTGGCTGCAGAAGAGAGAAGCCACAGGGGAGCAGCTGGTTGTGGCTCTCCCATGTTAGCAGCCCTTTCTGAGCTGTTTCCATGGTCATTTGTTGTTGTCCTTAGCATATAACAAATGCAGATGAACCCAAACTGATGGAGATTTTGCAGAGTCTTGTCTCTCTGGTGCTGAAACTATTTGCTACATCGTCTGTCCTGAGAAAAACAAATACAGACAGCAGGAATGCTTGGGTTCATGATTAATAGTTATTTTGTAATGATTCTACCTATTAAATTCAGTGTAGTGACACATTAAGTTGTATAATATCCAACCTATGCCACAGCCTACGAGCAAGGCAGACTTGAAGACTTTTATTATTGTCATAAATGGGACATATGTGGGAAAAATTAACAACATTGTTCTGTTTAATGAAAGTCCAGGTTGATACCAACAAGAAATCCTGCAGTGATGCAAGCTTAACTGTTAACTGTTAAGCCAGGCCTGTTATAAGATCCTGCTGCAGAATTTAGGGAATAACGTGTTGTGTGCCAGGTGGTATGTGCAGGATGCTCTTAGGTACTGCTTGATAGTGCAGATGTTCCAGTGAGACAAATTTGTGCCATTTATCTTATGAAATAAGCAGGGATCTATGATGGTTCAAGCCTCATTGACAAAATTGCCAGCTGAGGTAAAATAATAGCATTGACTACTGGGGATGAAGAAAAATTGATTTTTTTTAAAATCTCATAAGTGATTTGCAGAGATTAAAGTTAGATAACTCATATTAAACATAAAAATTGAGAGAATAAATAAGAAACACACTTTTAGACCAATTAAACAGAATCCATTTGCAGCTTATAATAAACTTCAGGCAGCTCCTTGGCCAAAATACAATTTTGGAGCTTTGATGTATGAACAAGTGTATGGGCTGGGTAAACTGTTCTTGCAGCTAATGCTGCTAGGAGGGTGAATAAAATGGATCAGCTCATTCTATGCATTTCCACTTAAATTCTCCTTAGGGTACCAATGTTATTGGTGTTATGTATTGCTGTGGTTATCATGGAGTCTGTCAGGAATAGTCCTGCATTTCTGCCTAATTGCTGGGTCTAACTCTTTGTGAATATCTGAATTAAACCACCATGAATATATCTAGAAAATGCTTTCAGAGAGGTGGGAATATAAAAACAAAAATGATTTTTGATTACTTATTTTTCTGTGAAGAATTTGTACTTCTCAAGGAAATGTCAGAACTTTTTCCACTTATCAAAATTGTTACTTTGTTCTAAGATTATGAAAATCTATGGATAAAAGCCATTTTTGTCCAGTTCTAATAATCATTAAGGCTATTAGTACAAGCTTGTATAACACAAGCAGTATATTGTGCACTTCTGAAGCACTTTTTCCATTTCTCTAAAGAGCAGGTTAGTTTTCAGTCTGGCAACAGCTTCCTGCTGTCATCAGAAAAATTGTTGTCAAAATATACAAGGCAGTCATGGCAGGTGTCTGGCCCTGATCATCTCAAACCATTACTAAAAGGTCAAGGGCTAAGACTTCAGTTAAAAAAATATAATTTTTTTTATGCATATCCCTTGCAGAAAGTTTGACACTAGTTCATGGTTGAAGAAAAGTGGATCTCTTCAAGTTATGGTGTCATATCAGGTTTGCCTATCAAATTGTTATGTCATGTCACATAATCTGACATGACGGAGCTAGCTCAGTTTCACATGTCACAGCATGATGTCACTCTTGGAAGATCTAAAAATTGTTTATTTAAGCCAAGTCTGGGAAATGTGGTTTAAGAGAAAATGTGTGGGAAGAAAGAGGAAGTGAATCAAAGAAATGTTTGCATTAATTTTTGATATTGGAATATAGACTTGCAAACTTTATCACTTTTGTTTAATATTTTACTTGTGTGTGTGTATATATATATATGTTTAAATTGAGTTATGGTGGCCCAAGTCAGGCTTGGGATCTAAATGGGCAGAACTGCTGACCACACAAATGCTGAAGGCACCTGATTAGAGGTGGTGTAGGTGTTAATGCTTGGCACCTGGTAGGAAGGTTTGGGAAGATGCTTTGTAAAAACTAGAGTGGTTTTGTGGTGGCAGTAAAGAAAGAATAGAAACTTTGGGAGCCTCAGCTTGAACTCTTTGGGGATTATATCCCTGTTCACACTGCTCTGAACATGTTCATTACTTTTCTACCAAACCCTGGAATCTTACTAAGCGTCACTTGAACGCTAATGTTGAGGAAAATTGCCTGAATGATAGTAATGATGTACAATTACAATAAATACATGGATGTAGCTGGGAGCTTGATTTTCTTTTTCTATTTCTTAGAGTTTTATTATTCATTAAACTTGCTGAGCCCAACTTCCCTCACTTACATCAGTTTTACTACAGTCTTTACTGATGTTACCTTTACTGATACCAGCGGAGTTCAACAGGCATAACAAAAGTAACTAAAAGGAGAATAAATTCCACATTAATTAGCCAGCATGCATGATTTTATGCTGCTTAATGACTCTTGTAATCATCGACAACTGTATAAAGTGAATGGCAATCATACCCAGGCAGAGCTATACAAGAACACATACCTCTCATAATGAATTCACCCATTTTATTCTTTTCTTAATAGAAAAGACTGTACTGTTCTCTAAAATCATATCTAGAGTATAAATGGTGACAGGGAAAGTAATGATTATAAACAGCCCTCTATGAGCTCAGACTGGTTTTTACCCAGTAGAAAGTGCTATGAGCCCCCAGCCTGTCCTCGTGCTTTAATGAGCCTTTCCAGGCTGGGAAGGATTGGCAGGGTAAAGCTCTTAGGACCTCATCTAAAGACCACTGAAGCAAGCAGAAAGATTATTTGTTTACAGCCCATTATACTTCAGTTTTGTACAGCAATTCCCAGGCTTGCTGGCTTGTTTTATTTTTGTTAACAAGACAAGAAGGTTTTGCAGGAAGAGCTTCAGGGTTCCTCACACTGAAGAAGGGTGCAAGCTGGTATCTGAAGATCTTTGGACCAGGGTATACAAACAAGTCAGGATCTACTACATCAGGCAAAGGCTTACTTTGATATGCACAAGCTGTGAGTTTGGCTCAAGCCCAGCCGAGCACAGCATTTTGTAGGAAGATGGCTCTGTTCTCTGTTGCTGTCTCCCAGGTATTTATTCACGGGGGTAGGGGGGATCATGTCTAATAAAGTCCATAAAGATATTTCACTTTAAGTATGAGCATGACCTGTTACTTCCCATTCTGTTGTACAGGTGTTTAATCCAACATGATTTTGCCTTTCTGGCTTAGGAAGCAACTGTCAAAGGCTCCAGGATAGACCTGGACTCTCAGTGAGCGGAGCACCCAGCACCAAAAAGATATCAGTCATACCTAGTGTTTAGAAACACTCAATTACACACAAATGATCAATAGAGCCAAATCAGTGCTGAATTGCACCCAGATTAGACCTACTATGCAACACTACATTGCTGATTAATTACTGCAACTCTGAGCCACCACTTCTCTTGATTTTTACCTGCAATCAAGCATATCAGTGTTCTCTATTTTTGTTTTTGATATTGAAAAGAAAATTAAGGTTGTGCTAGGTTTCCAAATGTTATGGAAGTGATTCCCCAAATACCCCTGAATTTCAGGGATGTCTAATGGACTGTGTGTGCATGAAGTTCCTGGCCAAATTTAGCTGTGCTGTCAGTGAAAGGGTGAAAAGGAAAGTTCAGCTGCTGAGGATACAAATTAAAATGGTTTCCTCCATTTGAAAAGATGTGGGATTTTATACTAGATTGAATTTGACACCATACCACTAAAGTGAATATAATTCACTATGATCTTTTTGCCATTTAGAACCAATGGCCCATTCATGTGTAAATGCACAGAGTTAAAGAAAAAAAAGCACTGACAAAGTAAAGATAGACTGTAATGTCATCTGTATCTAAGCAATCAGCTTCATTGTGTCCCTGTGACAAAAGGAAGAGTAAATATTAAACTTAAAAAGGACCACAGTTTTACAGACGTTCAGGAGTGTAGGTTTTATTACAAAATATATTCAGCAGCTGTATTTTGAGTGTGTGTATATCAATCCATATTATACAGACTGCATGAACTGACTACAGAGGCTAATTCACTGCTTAATACTGAGTCACACCTGCTACAGGAACAGAAATTAAGCATCCATGTGAGGAATGATTGTAGATGATTTTAGTCTCTTAAACAGAAATATTTCTTGTGCTATTTACAGAGTGATAGGTATAAGATACTAGAGCTACGTAGGAGCTAATTCTTTGAGCCCATGGAATCTGTGATATCCTCATCTAGTGAAGCCTGCCACAAAAACAAAATTCGGAGCGGTGCAGGAGGCTGGGCTCCCCAGAGCGGGTTCTGTCCCTGCTTTTTGGTAGTTAAAATGAGCACATGTACCAATGGGCACATAGTCAGGTCTCCAATATTATTTTCCTTGGCATGCCAACTCTTCTGTTCTGCCAAGTTAAGAAAAGGAGTGCTTGCTGCATCCCTAGATCCCATTGATTTTAGGCACTGGCCAAAATGATTTGCAGCTCTTGCAGACTTGCTAAATGCAGCTGCATTGTGAATTGCTTCATTTTCAGACCTGTTTTGTGAATTGATTCAGCACTTACACTGTAATGCCAACATCTTTCTTATCTAGATTGCGAAGGTTTCTGACAGATGTGCTGGGGCTCTCCTTAAACAGCATCCTGAGACCCCCAAACCCAAATGTTTACAGATTTTGTGCCTGCATTCTAATGTCTTTTTCAAGTAGTTACTAGATGTGTGTTTCCAGTAATAATCTACAGCACACTAGATGAAGGTTAAAGGAGAAAATATACTGACTTTACATTCTAATGGAATTATTGATCTTAATTGTTTAGATATATGCCCATTAATCTAGTACAACAAAATATCCATAAAGACTTCTTAATTTTAAGACTTTATATTTTTTGATCCTCATTTAAATCTCAGGACAGGTGATTTATCTTGGGGGAAAAAAACAACACATTAACAGTAAATTTACATGGTGACGCTACCTCGAAGCAATACATCAAACACAAACAGCATGCAAATCTTTCGTGAGCCTGCAACTTCATTATCTGTGAAAATCCATAAAAAGTGTATTTTCTGTTTATAGCTAAGTAGTAGTCAGAAAGGGCTAAGAGACTTTATATTCTAACACACTTGAGAACATCTATTCATCATCATCTCTGCAACATTCTGGACAAGACGTTTAATAATTCTCATAACATTTTTCTTGGCCTGTGGTTGAGAAACATTAATGATGCTTCAGTTATATTTAAAATATTAGTAATTAACCATGCTATTATAAGGCCATTACAGTCTCTTCATAGCCATAGCTATTTTTAAAAATGTGTGTAAGGTACTTCTGTGTTTGGATCTTCAGTAACAATGTGCATCAGGTGCACTAAATATGCAGTATGTTTGCATTGCCTGAGATGACTCAGTGAGTGGGGACTGATGTGGTGACCCTCCTGTTTTGGGCAACAGGAAAATAAAGATAGGAAATGTGGGCAAATAAGAACAAAGATGTTTTTTTTCTATTGGTTTGTGAACTTCCAATAGACTCGCTCTTTATGCCATAATTAGATTAATTTCTGCTGAAAACTTTGAACCTGCAGTCTGAAGGAAGAACGAAAGAATAGAGCCAGAGCTTTCTCCACAGCTTTGATGTCTCCTGATGTACTCTGTTTCAGTCTTTTCCTGCTCTTGGTTTTGTCCCTTCATTCATTTATGGTGGTATAATGATAGTAGTATGCAATTTTAGGAAGAATTTCTATTCTGAACTTAAACAAAAAGAAAGAAAAAGGTTTTTAGAATGCATATTGAGAACTAGGAAGATTAAGAAATGGTAGATAGCCATCGATTTAGTAGTCACTTTGCTATGTTAGGTGCAATTGGTGCTGTTTAGCATCTTTGGAGGAATGCAAATTTAGCATATTATGTATTTACCACATGTTAAGACTGCTGAAACTCTCAACAGTGGTAACTTTTGGTTTCATTGAGTTTTCCAGCAGAATTTCCTACATCATAAGAAAAGAGGTTAGGGACAGAGCTATGAGTTCAGGGTCATTTCAGCTCCTAGGTCAGAGAGGGTCAAAGGTGGGTAGGAAAAATACAGAAAACTATCCAGCTTTGGGCATCAGCAAGAGAAGCTGCTGGTGCTGAAGATACTATTTGACATTAATACAGGCAGCTTGTGTTTAAATGTGACGGGAAGGTAAGAGAAGGTTAGAATTGAATATAAAATGTTAGAAATATATTAAATACCAAATCATATTGAGCACAGTAGTGCTAAAAGAACTTTTCAGGATTCAACTAATGAGCAATATGGAAAATAAGAGGAAATACATTTAAAAGGAAAGCCCTAGGTGAAAATAGAAGATGCATTATATACAAATTACAAGCCATCTAATAATGCCAGCTTTTTAATTGCTTCAAAATGTGGACACATTTGCATTATTAGGCTGAAGCCATATGTTTCTTCATGGGACCTGACAGCCAATGGATTCATTTATGTGCCCTATTCCAGAACATGAAGCAAACAGTGCTGCTTATCATTTATTCATTAGCATTTATTGCAAAAGATTTGATCAGCTGTCTTTTTTCTCTTTTTTTTTAAAGTGAATCTTGATTTAGACTTCTTAAAGGAATATTGCTTGTTATTTCCACTGAGCAGTCTGAGGCACAGTATGTATCGTGCTATATATGTCGTGGCTCCCTGGGCAGGTTGTCTTCAAACCTCAATGATTTTTTCATTTGCCTGCAAGTTTCTTGAAACCTTGTCTGCAGGACAGAAGTTTCTGTCTACTTTCAGATAGCACAGGCAGAGAAGGAGATTTTTATGGAAGCTAAGGAGTTTAACAGTCATTTGATCAAGGACAAGGGAAATCGTCCTCAAGGAGAACATGTCGGTATTCTTGATTATTGATTGGTATTCTTGAAAGAAAGCAGAAAGAAAGAGATGTTTTATGGATTTTTTTTTTTTAATTTTGAACATTGATCCATTTTCTACATGTGACAGCTCACTCATCAGATTTGTTAAGAGCTAATATCATTCCATTCTTCTTGCAAGAGATCCCCTGTAACAGAATACATTTTTCTGGGGAAGAAAAAGACTCTTCAGAAATGTCCAATGAAGAATGAGAGCTACAGAGTACGGTGTGTGGTATAAACCATACAATATCTGCCAGGTTTAGTTAATTTGACCTAATTCTGCATGTGGAAAATTGCTGTGGTGCAGGGAGTAATGCTTTTAGTGCTCAGAGGCACTGGCTGCAATTGCTGGTGATATTTGCGGTGTTTATGAACATCATAATGAAGAGGGTTTCAGATAGATCTTGAACTCCTGTGATCTTGCCGGTTCAAATTAGGTTGTCAGTTAATAGGTTATTTTATTAATATGGCTGTTCAAATGTGTATTTAATCAAAGTATAGAAAGCCTAACCTATGAAGCTCAAATGAAGACGTTGTCCTGGTTTGGGCTCCATTGCAAGGTAATTTATTCCGTAGTTCACATGATGATGTAGCTCTTCTGTGGACTGACAGCTGTGGCCTTTTTCTAGTGTAAGGTGGGTCTGGAGTCTGAACCCTGAGATGACTTCTGCATGTCCTGACTTTTTTATGCCTAAATTCTCTAACCGTTCTGCATAGATGAACTAAACCCATTAAACTCCTGGAAAAAAAAAGTAATTATGCAAGAAATGTGAATAAATTATGCATGAGAATAAATATATTAAATTAAAGCACTTTAGATCAGATGCAGGCCAACTCACAATGTGTGTGCTGTACAGCAGTGAAGTTGTATGAACACAGAGATCGAGATCCACATCCATAGCAAACAATGCAGTCTGTTACATTTTAAGTCGATGGATTTGCATTCATTTGTATATAATTTTCTGTTGAAGAGTCAATCATTTTCTGATGTTTGAGCAAGTTCATGGTATGATATGCAAACATAATAAAATTTAATCAGATGGCATTAGATTTGTTGAAGTAAACAAACCTCAGCGATAATGACAGGATGTTATGGATTTCTGATCACTTCTATCATTTAAATTTAGTTCAGTGTTGTAGAGCTCATTACTGAAAAGAAGATGGTGATGTGTTCTATGAGAGGTTATGGTAGCTTAGGACAAACCCATGATTGTTGTAGTCAGTATGTGGCGAGAAAATCATTAACTGGACATATCACTGGTATGCACAATGCCATAGACTAAAGCACACCAGGAAGTTTTGCTCCCAGAGTATATTTTGTATTGATCTCAACTGACATACACATGTTGTGATGACTCTTCAAAGACTCATAGGAAATAAGGCTGGAAGTGATCCTTAACATCCCTAAGTGTTGAGTTAGGCATAAAACTTGCAGATAGGCCTGTAACTCCATCAAATAGAAGAATATAATCAGTGTTATATTACATGATAATATTAAAGTACTTGTCTTATTAGTTTATATCATTTTTCTAATAAACCACAATTTTGATTTTATTATGTTAAAAATTACAAATTTGTATGCCTGTGTTTCTGCTCTTTGCTTATCATATAGCAACAATACTAGCACTTCTCCAGCTTGTAGACCAAACACAGTTGGTGGTAAATATATACTTCCCACTAAAAACAGATTCATCATTGATGCTTTATTCTTTCTTAGCATTTAGTTTCTGGGTTGGGTCAGGGAAGTTACCCAGAAGTGCAGGGAGCATGCTGGTATGGCTTGGCTTGACTGCTGCAAGGCAAGGACTTTGGGGTATGTGGGGCAGTGTTATTCCTGCTGCCCCCTGGTGAATCACAGCTACTGCCCACACGAGGGGTCTTTGTGGTGCCACACTGTGGTCCACTGCACCTTGTGCAGATCTGCGTTTGCACCTGTGATAAATGTGGGTGGTCACCCAAGTCCAGGTGTTGTGTAGGAATTGATGAGGAAAACATGAGTACAGGTAAAATAAGGGCTTTTTTGTTTAGAGGGCGGTTGACAAAATTATGAGTTGTTTGTAATTACACAGACATAATAATTTCTAAGTACTCCTAAGGGAATTTAAAGTTTATCCTAAGTGCAGTGAAGGGGGGGAAAAAAACAAAACAGCATCAAAAAAGCAGCCCTCAGTAATCTATTACATATGCTGAAGTGCATGTGGCATTCTATTTGGGAAAAGAGTGGCTTTAAAAAGAATATTTCATTTGACTCTATCTGCAATGAAGAATGGGGAATGAGAGTAAAATAAATAGGACTATGACAGGAATGAGAAGATCTGATTTATATTGTGGAATAGAAAAACATAAATTCTTTCCAAGATACTGAAGAAGCTTTGCAGATCAGACACTGAAAGGAGACCGTCCTTCCTCCAGTTTGGTTGTTTTGTATAAGTTTTAGTCTGAAGTCACCCATGGTAAATTTGAGAAGGGAGCAAGGCTAGTGTGCCTCTGTAATGCAAAATAGAAGTGGGCTGTTCATCATTATCTTCAGAAGAAGTATATTTTAATGGTAGGCTGATTTTTCTGCATATTATATAAAGCCCCATTTTTCAAAAATTAGAAATGTGAAAATGTTACATTAAATGAGACACTGAAATATTTAACCCATTTTCAGAGGAGAAGAACAAACACTTAAAAAGGAAAAAAAAAGTTTTAAAAAATTGAAGAACATTCGCTAGCTATCACGCCTCAGATATCAAGTTCTCACTTCTCCAGCAGAGCCTGGTGGGCTGCTGGGGAGCCGAAGGAGCCATGTTTCCCACGGGTACATCCTGGGGGAGCGTGTCTTTATGGGGGCATGGGGCTGCCTCAAGTCTGGCAGCACCTTTATTCCCATGTAATGGCTTTTCATCAGAAGATGGCAGCAAAATCTTATGAACCATAACACTTGCTATCCTGCCTTCCCATTGTTAGGGTGCCAGGGACAACATGAGGGATCTGCTGGAGCCAGCTTTGAACTGTCTTCCTTCTTCAGTTACCCCGGACAAAGCCATATAGATCCCCGCTCCATGCATATCAAATGCTGTGGGCTGCATCCTCTCCCTTTTTTCCTTTGACCAGATAGCTCTTAGAAAAATGCTTCACTGGGGCTCTCTGCATACCACCTGTGAAAGCAGACTCTGTGAGTGTCATTAAACCAGCGGGAGCCTTCTGCAGCTCTGCTGCACTGCAGTGCTGGGGGGCTCAGCTTAACTGGGGGAGTTGGTGGCTGCCCACCTTGGCCAGGGCAGCTCCGGCCTCCTGGTGTTGTGAAGGTGATTTCTTTGGACAAGAGGACAACGGCCTGATTCAGGCTTCTGTCCTATGGCTGATCCGTGGAGCCCTCTTGGTGTGGGTTTGCAGATGTCCACCCTTGGGTGCCTGGCTCCTCATGCTCATAGCACAACAAGCCCAGGTGACTGCTGGGCTCCCTGTTGAGGTGTCAGGAGCCAAAACACGAATTTCTATGTGCCACTGTGGCTCTAGTCTCTGCCTTTCAGCTGTCGGACTTTATTTTGTTCAATTACTTAGTGCTATGGTTTCACATCCTTGTGTGTGCTTCCTCAATGCACAGTATTTGAATGCTGCAAGGGCACTATTGCCGTGGTGAGGGTTCAGCTGGAGCGAGCACTAAGTGTTTGCTGGTTGCTTTAATCTCTTTAATCTATTTGTTGGCTCGTAGTTGCTCTTTGGGAACTGAGTGCTTATGTTAGAGCTCAGGCTTTCCTGGAGGGGTTTGGCTGCATACTGATGTCCATCTTCTTATAGGAAAAAAACTTAATTGGAGGTATCATTTGTTTCTCTTACTACAGGAAGCAACAACTACACAAACCTTACCTCTGCTGGTGCTCTACAGAAGTGATGTTGAATTTTTAAATATGTAAACAGGGAATGATATTTGTGTATACTAGAGCTTAACACCACCTTAAAAATGATTACATGTTATTAATACAGAATTCATAATTTGGTCCCACTATTGTGTAGTTCAATTCCTAATCCTTTTAGAATAACCTCAGTAATAAACATGGCATTTCCATATAGCATTCTGGGCATCTTTCCTCTGAAGAAGTTTCTGTAACTTATGATCTGTAATTAGAATCCAATTTAATTATATGTTGCGCAAAGAAATGCTTCTTGAGCAGGGCTTTGTTTTTATGCAGCTGCTGGAAACAGGGATGAAACTGTGGGTTGTAAGAAATAGCTCAGAGGTGAGGGCAAAGTGTCTTCAGAAGCGATCAAAGTTACTGACAGATGAATGTAATCTGCCATATGGACTATGTGGCATCATATATGGTGTCTAAAAGAGATACGCATAAGCTTGCATAGCATAAGTCATTTGATGCAAAATATATATATTTTGACTGTTTAATGACATGTTTCTGTATGAAACTTAGCAAATCAAAGACAGTGTTTGTACAGTTTCTTTCCTTTGGGAAATGTCAACACAAAAACCTTAACTAAAAATTCTGAAACATTTTTTTTCCAGGGTTTTCTTCATATGCTCAAAAGCATACAGGAAAAACTTTAACAACTGTATTATTAACTTAAGGCTAATTCAGACTCATTTTGGCCTTGAACATGAATAATTTGAGACTGACCTGATGATGGTTAAAATTCTTTCTTGTTTAACTGAAGGAGCATGCACTCATTTCATTAACTTCTTGAAGGCAATATTGGAAATTACTTAATTTGACTTTGGAAATGACTTAATTTGTTGAGATTCATGGCAAAGGTTTTTGGAAAACTGCCTGCAGCAGGAGGTGCATGTAATAGATACATATTTCTAGCTTGCAGGCTATGGTGGTGTATGAATTGATCATATAAAAAGGTCTGTTTCTTGGGAAGGTCTTCAGAGAATGCAGTGAAGTTATAAACTCACAGAAATGGACAAAAAAGTGTGCTTCAGACTAGATTCAGTGACTTCATACACACATTTTTCCCCTACTGCTGATAAAAAAGAGTTGAAAAAAAAAGATGGCATTGGGCCCAGGTGATTAATAAAGGGCAAGTAGTTGACTTTAGAAAAATTTAGCTGTTCTAGTTATTTTTACTGAACAGTAATTGATTTCCTCCATGAAAAATGTCTGAGTGCTGTTCATCATTTCAGCTGAGATGCGTTAGAACAGCCAGGACCGTGTCGGTGCTCCCAGCTGCAGAAGGTGTGCTCGGCAGACGGATGGAGCGAGGGCAGGCAGGGATCTGTGTTGGCGCCTGTGCCAGGGTAGGAAAGCAGCCTTGTGGTGGCTCTCCAGGACTGCTGTGTGCAAAGGGAACTGCGCAGAAAACTCTCTCTAAGGATTAGTGCTTAAATGTGCACTGAAATATTAATGCAACCTCATTTTCAGATAGCAGGACTCTCCTGAACGAAGCCATATGTTGTACTCGCGGGGGACGAGAGGCGGCTCAGTCTCGGCTTAGAGAAACGCAGTGATGTTGAGAAGACTGACCTGAGTCAAGTTCAGGGTTTCAGCAGTTTTCTCCTCTACTTTGTCCTTTCTGCTTCAGATTTTAAGACAAGACATACTGCAAAAGAAAAATTTTTTTTTTTGTGCCATATCATGCACCATGCAGTTAAACCCCACAGATTTTTAGTCTTCTGCTGTAGTTTTTTCCGTACTTCAAAGGATTAAAGTCGAACTTGTTCCAAGTGAAAAGCAACAGCCCAAATTAACAAATTATAGTATATGTAACCCTGTGTTTCATTATAAAGACTTGGTGTGTTCAGCCTCAGACTCCCTGGCACAGGGATAGGCCTGCCTCTTTTCAGACGTCTGTCCATACCTCATGGCAAGTCTCCTGCAGCACCTACCAGCTCAAGCCTTGTTTGGTCTGTTCCTGGCCTCTTTCATGATGAGAAACATTTTGCATGTGTTACATCCATCAGTGAGAGGGCACTACATGTAGGAGAAAGCTGACATCTCTCCTGGTTTTACAGAGGCATCTGCGGTGCCTGCTGCAGGGATGGCCTCCAGGCTGGCTGTGGTATGGTGTTAGTGGTGACACAGATGTAACCTCTGGCAGCTGCCAGCCCTTCTTGGCCAAATAAAGTGACTGTTTAAGCCTACCTCTGTCATCCCTCTCCTCTGGTTTGCATTAGGTGCAGTGCTTTTGGGATTATTTCAGGGCTAGCTGCCTCACGGTTATGTTTCCAAGTGCGGTCAGTCATCTCCAGGCAGTGTTTTGAAGTGTGTTTGGCTTAGTGGAGCCACTTTTTGAAAACTGTAGGGTCTTATAAATCCCCAAATGGAGATGCAGGCAAGTTGTGATGATAAGAGCCTTTGCAGTGTCAAGTATCTCTCCACAAATTGTATGTCTGGCTTTTCCTGCAGCATCGCAGGGAAGTCCTGCGGGGCCCTGTGTTCAGGGGAGGTGTCTCCTCCTCCCTGCTGACAGCCAAATTGCACAGTGCCATGGATAATTTTATATTCAATGCTTCTCTAATGTTGCATTTCCATGTAAAAAATTGCTGTCTTTGCCCCTAGGAACATTATAAAGCAGCCTGAAACTATGTTCAATAGTCCTAGTATTATTTCATACCTCTCACTGAACAAAACGAATGATGAGTTGCTTGTCCCCAAATGGATGATGAATATGAAACACTACAACAGAGGTTCTGTGTGAAGATTGATGGATTTGGGTAATGCCTTTTTTATTATTTTCTCTGTAGCTAAGTTCTATTTAAAACCTTCCCATTCAGCAACTCACCTGTGAAAATTAATTGAGCTGCTTTATGTACGTTGGGCTAATTTCCATATTTTACACTACCCTTTCTAAAATGAGTTAAAAACCCAGTCACTTTAGAAATCACAACACAAGGAGGTTGGGATAACTAGTGTTCACATGGTTTCATTTCTGTTGAAACATTTCATATTAGTGTAATTGACCAAGAATTAGGATAATTTTTAATAACATATAGCAATTATGACTGAAAATGTTTGAGATACTTCTGATTTGCTTATATCATGGCTGTAAATGTTAGGAAAAACAATGTGAAATTCCTCCTGAATCGAACTACTTGTTTATTTCTACTGGATAATTTCCTGTAGCCTAAGTGAACTATTAAATTAATTACACCATATTTAAAGGGTAGTATTTGCTTTGGTACAACCAATGAATCATAACCAACAATTTACTTTTTATAGCTGAGATTATAAGAGAACATACCGTATATTAGTAAATGATCTACAAACACCTCTCTTCTACAAATGACAGCTGTACGTTCAAAATTTTAATCTAGGATAATAATAATAAAAAAAAACCCTCTTCCTCAAGCCCCATGGAAAAGCCATGCCACTGTGCACCCTGGTGAGGAATTGCAGCTTTCAGCTGGTGTGACGCTGTTGTGGAGCCTCCCCAACCACACGCGCTCCAGATCGCTTGCTGTGTAACCCTTCACAGCATTTGGTTTGGTTTTAACTCATTCAACATAGGTGTCTGTCAGGTTAATCTGAGGTTATTTTAGCATTTAAAAGAATATATTTCAGAAAAGTCTTTGTAGATCTTCTGTAAAGAAAAGCAGTTGCATGAGAATGGGTAGTTAACAATAACCATTTAAATTACAGTTCTGCGAGTCTTATCTAATATAACGGGCTCAGACCATGAACTCCTTAAATTCTAATATAAATTCAGAGGCTCTCATTAATTATTCCTTTTATTTCTGGGAGCTGATGATGGCAGCAGCATGAGGGATGTACTGTGCATGGCTCTTCCCATGACTCACTTCTGGCCTTAAGCAAAGCACTTAATGCATTTGTGGCTTACCTGAAAAAGGGGACAGCACTGCTTTCCTCCATGATTGAGCTGGTGCCAGCTTTCCTGAATTAATGTCTGAAAGATGCCTTGAGTTCATAAAATAAAAGAAGCCTTGGATGACTTGGTATTTGCCAAAGAAAGTCATAGTCTGCTAGCGGTTAATGCAAAGGTGTTTGAGACATTGCAGTCACCTTCTGTCAAATGCAGGGAGGTCCTGAGTTTCTCAGAAAAATGAAGGGATAATTCATTATATTCTGGGTTAATGTTAGAATCAGAGGAGGATGGCAGTCTTTGTTTCTTGTGTGAGAGGCGGATTATCCACCTGAAATCAACTCCAGTATTCTCTCTGGGAGGTTGTGATAAATGACAACTGTTTTTAGCAGCAAAACAAAGAATGTCAGATGTTGCTGGCTGCAGCCGTACTGCTTTAGCCTTGCATTTCCACTCAGCGTGCACAGCTGACCAGGCTGCCTCTCCAACACAGCCTGAGTCCACCCTGAGGCTTGCATGTAACCCATGGAGGTGACAGCGACCCTGGTGGAGATGCGTGAGGGATTGAAAAGGTGGGGACGGAGGGAGCGATGGTGGGAGGCTAATGGGTGTACCAGTGAGAGGCTTGTCTGTGCAGAACCATTTGTCCTCCTGCTCCTGCTTGATTTCTTTGGCAGGAAAATAAGACTGGAGAGACTTCAGATAAATCCAGGAGTTGTCACCTGCCTGGCTATCTACAAAGGTACAAGACACCTGTGAAGCTCTTGTTTTGGCTGTCTCCTAGGATGTCCAAGTAGTGGTGTCATGAACCAGCCATGCGTGGTTTGCACCTCTGCGTAAACAACATCTGGTTTGCGGCATTTGTCTTTTCTGGTTGTTATTCCACATGCTTTGTGGGGAAGGTGAAGAGCAGCATGGCCAGCTTTCCATGGGGATGGGAGCCAGGTGCAGCTTTGCCAGTTTTATTAGCTGTATGGTATTAGCTGTACTAGATACAGACAGCAGAAAAAGCAGCCCCCCCATCAACTTTCTTCCCTACAAAAATACAGGACAACTGTTTCTGTGACCAACCTCCCGTAAGAGTTACAGAGCTGAATTTCTAGAAGGGGAAAGCAAGGAGAAAAACAAAACCTTAGCTTTGGTAAGTGAGCAGAAATTTATGCAGAATCTTGTATGACAGGTGTTTTAGGCACACTCTTCATCCTACACTCAAAGATGCATCAGGTTTAGGCACAGCCTACAGACTGGCATGCAGCCTTGCCTTTCTTGCCTTAAAATGAGTGTAGATGCTCAGCTACCTAACTGCAAAAAGGAAACAGTTCCACCAGTTCTGGAAATGTTCTCTTAATTCAATATTCTTATGGTATTTCTTTTTCAATAGCACATACCAGGTATTGTTAATTCAATATTCCTCCTGCAAGTTTTGTCATCCTAAGTAACCTCCACATTTCTGGGACTGTAAATCCCTCTCTTACAACACGCTGAAAATGTGGAGTTTCATGAATACAGAATTACAAATTTGTAATTAAGCTCCTAACACCAAGTGCTTGGGAGATATTATTTAAAAAAAAAAGTACCTGATTTTCCAAAGAGGTGGGACAATAAAATTAGGTTAATGTGGTATTCAGGTTTCTTTCAGTAACCTTGTTCAAACTTGTAAGTGTGCTCAGAATATGAATGTGTTATTATAGGCCTGAAGGGGGGGGTGCAATACAGTTGGCCTTTTTTAATATCATGATTTGCATGGCCATAACGTCCCTCATTAGCAATGGGGCCGCTGAATGGTAGTGCCATTGGAGAACAGGGATTGGAACAAAAAGTGCATTGTCCCCAGCTGAACTTACTGAAAGCTGGGGAGAGGATTCTCCTTCCCATAGCTTGGATCAGCATCAATAGCTGCCATTGGGGAATAACTGCTGAAGTGAGAATTGCCTTTTCCCTGTGGTTCCTGGCCCACCTGCAAATTGTGGAGTCAGCCTTCCCCACCACGGGCTGTTCCCACTAAAGACACACCATTAAATCTGACTGTCAGATGTTCATTTCAATATTCCTGTTGATCCATGCTATTTTTTAGTGATCTTAAAAGGTGGTCTACACACTTTTTAGAAGGTGACATTCTCATTAACAGAGCCCCATGGAGCTGGAGAGGGGGAATCTTGCACCTCTTTGCAGAAACCAAAGAGAGGCCAAGAGATATGGCCTAAAAGGCACTTAGTGGGACTCTTCACAAGTGCTGTAGAGCCTGGTTCATTTGCAGTTTATCAATTTGTCTTTTGTAGATTTGGGGCAAACCAGCCATGCTCTTGCAGGCAGGAACTGAATGGCTTATAAAATTGTGTCTTCTTATTGGAAATTCTTGAGATGTGTTAGCTGAGCACATAAACTCTCCTTGTCTGTTCCAATAAAATATAAAAATCAGACTAGATTAAATTCCTGCTGTGGGACAACAGCAGCTACCTCATTTCAGACGACCTATGTTTGGGCCTTTCATGCTGAAGTAATGTAATGTCTGAGGAGCAAAAGTGGGACTACTGGTAAAACTAGAATTTCTATACATGTGTGGATATATAAGAAGGTTGCATACATTTTCTTTACACAGACTATTATTGTTTGGCTAGTATTATTCCCACTGCAATGCTTAGGTGTGATCTGGTAGGGCTCCTTTAAAGTTTCTGAACTCTTTTTGGCTACATGGCCTCTGAATTATGCTCAAAACTCTTAAAGCTGTGTCAGCAAAACCATGCTTTAGCATCTACCTCTTTTGCAGACCTGGGGAAAAGCCAGATTCTGTCACTTCCATTCTGTAAGTAACATTTTTGGCAGAGCTTAAGACTGAATAGTAAAATGTTGAATAATTGACATTGCAAGGCACAAGTGGAGACTTTTCATGAGCACGAGGTGGCTGCTCCTTCAGTCATCCCTACAGTGT